>NW_028288649.1:1901000-2534666 GCF_059628265.1 Tinamus guttatus
GGGAAGGGGCAGTGTCAGAGTAGTGCTGACAGTTCATCAGCAGCCTCTCAACAGGAAATACACACTGCTGAAACACTACAGGTTTCATAGGTACCGCCAAAAAAAAAAAAAAAAAAAAAAAAAAAAACTTGAGAAACACAAAAAGACCAGTGATTTCAGGCTGCAGACCCTCTGCTGCCCTCATAAACAGAAGAAAAGACTCCTTTCGCATTCCTTTGTATTCATGTGCCTGACAGGCAACAGTCTAGCTGTCACATCCAAACTCTTCCTAAAGTTCTACATGTGTATATGCTCCAAGTGCAGATAGAATTCAATTTCATTTCTTCAGAATCCAGTCTCTTCAAATATATATACACATATCTATATTATATATAGATATAAAATTTAAAAAGGAGAAGAAAAAGAAGCCTTTGGCAGAGATATCACTTGCCTAATTGCCCAAGCAGAGATTACTTTGGCTTTGGGAAATCTGCAGACGTGATTCTCATTGGATTTATCCAGCAGAATATCTACTTGTCTACTAACATTATTTCATGCTACTCTTTTATTTTTATTTTATGCTGAAGAAACAAAGCAGGTGGAAACATACAGTAAGAAGGAATGGGCTGGGAATATGCTTCACAGTCTCACAGAATAGCTGGGGTTGGACTAGATGATCTCTAGAGGTCCTTTCCAACCTCAACCATTCTGTGAGTCTGTGTGTGATTAGAAGAGCTCTCTGGAGTTCACCTCATCCAGCTCCCCCCTGTCAAGCAGAGTCAGGTACAGCAGGTTGCCCAGGACTATGTCCAGTCGGGTTTTTAACATCTCCCATGATGAAGATTCTATAGCTTCTCTGGGCAACCTGAGAACCACCCCACGGTAAAGAAATGTGTTCTTATGTTCAGACAGAATTTCCCCTATTTCAGTTTGTGCCCGTTGCTTCTTGCCTTGTCTCTAGGCACCACTAAGAATCTGACTTCCTTTTCTAAATACTCTTCCTTCAGATATTTATACACACTGATAAGATTTCCCTGAGCCATCTCTTCTGCAAGCTAACAGTCCCAGTTCTCTCAGTCTCTTTTCATATGAGAGATATTCCTGTCCCATATCCAACTTCGTAGCCCTTTCCTGGGCTCACTCCAGCCAGTCCATTTCTCCCTTGCAATGGGGAGCCTCACACTGGATGCAACTCTCCAGATGCAGCCTCATCAGGGCTGAGTAGAGGGGAAGGATGATCTCCCTTGACTCACTGGCAACACTCTTTCTAATGCAGCTCTGGATACTGCTGACCCTCTTTTTCTTAAGAGTCTATTGCTGGCCCATGTTTACCTTGTCCACCAGAACTGCCAGCTGCTTTCCAGCAGGTCAGCTCTGAGCTTGCACTGATGCCTGGGGTTATTCCTGCACAGGTGCAGGACTTTGCACTTCCCTTTGCTGAACTTCATGAAGTTCTTCCCGGACCATTTGTCCAGCCTATCAAGATTCCCATGAATGGCAATAGAACCCTCCAATGTATCAGCTATTCCTCCCAGTTTTGTATTAGTCACAAACTGGCTGAGGGAGCAAGTCCTATCATCCAGGTCAGTAATGAAGATGATGAACAGTGTTAGAGTCTGTATCAACTCCTAGAGGACAAAGCTAATGCCTGGCCTCCAGCTGGATTTTGTGCCACTGATGACAACCCTCCAAGCCCAGCAGTTCAGACAATTTTCAATCCACCTCACTGATCACCTTTCTAGTCCATATTTCATCAGCTTTTCTGTGAGAATGTTGTAGGAGAAAGCGTTAAAAGCCTTACTGATGTTAAGATAAACAATATCCACCACTCTCTCCTTGTGTACTCAACCAGTCATCTAATAGAAGGATATCAGGTTGATTAACCATGACTTGTCCTTTGTAAATACATGCTGACAACTTCCAACCACTTTCCTATTCTTCATATGTCTAGAAACAGCGTCCAGGGATAGTTCCTCCCTCACCTTTCCAAAATCTGAGGTGAGGCTAACCTGCTTTTTGCCTTGCTCCTTCCTCAAAGAATCCTGAACTCCAGTATCTCCAAGACTGCTCCTGACTTTCACACCTCCAACCAGTTCTTGTTTGTAAGCATGAAGTCCAGCAGACTGCCTTTCCTCACTGGCTTCTCAATCAACTGTGTTTATTAGGCAGTTGTCAGCTACACACTCCAGAAACTGTCTGGATTGCTGGATTACTGCCCTGCTCCAGCAGGTGTAAGGGTGGTTGAGTCCCCCATGAGGACCAGGGCCTGTGAAACAGAAGATTCTTCCGGTTGTCTGATGACAGCCTTGGCTACTTCTTTGTAATTGGGCAGTCTATAGCAGACAGTCACTACCTACAGTGCCGCATGTGTTGGTCTGCTCACTAATGTTGACCCATAAGCTCAATCAATACCCAGTGTGAGTTCCATGCATTCTTTGGAAGAGAAGCGATTTCCAAATGGAGAAAAAGATTTCTGTAAGGCCTACATGCTTTTAGTACAATCCATTTACTTTATTATTCATTTTTATTTTTTATTCTGATCCATAAGCATCGTGAAAACATGCCTGCCTATGCCTGGATTCATCTCATCTACATACAAGCACTTGACCGAGACATCTGAGACAACAGTTTAGTTACCTGATGCTCACTCCATGGTCAGTGCGCCAGATGATCACTTCAGAAAATCATCAAGTTCACCTAAACATCAATGTGCAGGTGTTGGTCTCCTAAGCTTTTCTATGCAGGAACTCATGCCATTGGAAAGAAAACCCAAAACACAGTGGGTAGAACTGCTATGATGAAAAGATCCTGCTCTGCTTGCAGTTTCTCTGCTGTTGCCCTATCAGCACCCTGTACTTGTTCCCTGCTCCAAACTACAGGGAATCTTTGTAAGAAGAAGCTTTTTAAAGGAGGGAAATGCATTTTCCTTAAGTCTTAAGACAAGTCTTCCAATATATATTTGGTGGCCTAGGGTCTGCTTCAGCACTCTTTTGAGAGAGCTGCAAATATCAGTTAGTGCTTGTTTCAAAATCCTCCTATTATTTCAACTTGGCCTCTGGATTTCACTGATGATTTTCTGCTGAGATGGAAGATACTTATCACCATTCACACTTCATTACATCACCTCCAGTGACTTCTTTGGTGACAGACAGATAACATTTAATACTAGAAAATCTGGGCTGCAGATCTTATTCAGCAGAACATGAGAAGTCATTTGTCATTATGACTTTGGGGGAATTCCTTTTCTAAGAAAAATTCATTATATAGATCCCTGTTTGGCATTCGCTTTTGTTGCATTAAAATATTTCTATTTAGATACTCTTTTCTCTTCATGAGCTTTGAATAGCCGCACAACTAAAGAGGTTAAGTTATCCTAGTCTGAACTTCGAACAAAGCAGCACTTTATTCTGGAATGAACTCCTCTCTTTTTGAAGGTATTTTATGCCACAGTTGCTGTATTTCCATTTGAGTTCCCACCACAGACAGCTGCTATACCTCAGGCTTGGTGAGCCCACAGCTGGCGGAGTCAATGGAAAAAAAATATATATATATATATATATTTTATTGACTCACTGCACAGTTACCTTAGGTACACTGTGAGCAACACCATCAATTATTCAGTCAGGACTCCAGCTTCTCACTCCCTTATGAATGAAAATAAAAGTCATGGTACCAGCACTTTCTCCCTTGTGGAAGTCCTGTAGCCTTTACCTGTAAGCAAAACCACGTCCCATTCTTTAACGGTTGCCACCTCTATACAAATCAATGTATAGACTTAGCTATTGGCTTTCAAGTGCCTCTGTATATTTAAGTATGTTGCTAAAGTATTTCAATTGTCTTATGTCTAATTCTAACTGGAATTGTTTGTTTTGATTCTCCCTGATTTCCAAGCACAAAACAAACAAATAAGCAAACAAGCAAACAAAAATACACCTTGAGAAGTGTCTAAAATAATGGCCAAAGATCTGCTGAGTTCAATGGTTGGTGAGGCTGGTTAGGAAAAAGTACAGGTCTTTTACCTGTAATGCTCATCCAGTCCCCAGAAATCAGAGGCTCACAAACTTTCTGAGGCAAACTTATATCCCATCATCCTTAATAATTACTACAGTTGTATCCTCTCTGAAAATTAATTCATGTATTTATTTATTGTATTAAAAACTACTGCCTCTGGTTTATTTTAAACCTGCTGCTTTTATAATAGCACTGAATGAGCTCTAGCTCATTTGGAGAAATGGTGGAAAACACTAATGCTCTTCAAAAATCACTTCACTGTTCAAAGAGCAAGTAGAATATTAAGAGTCGTTATACAAAGAATCGAGAAGAAAATAGACAATACCATTATATACCATGGTGTAAATCTGCATTGTCCCCATATCTTAAATAGATTAACTTTTAACTTTTGATCACCCTACTTCCAAAAAGATTCAGTAGAACAACAGGAATTGCATAGAAGGGAGACATAGATGATTAAGATAAGTTATACACAGGAAACTTAGAGACATACTGTCACTAGAAAATGCTTAGTCTTCAGGCGAAAAAGTGTTAATAAAAACTGCTCCAGAATATGTCAAGCAGCTACCTGTGTGGGAGATAGCTTATTACTCTGTGTGTCTTCGTATAGAACTACAAATGTCCTTCTCTGTAACGTTTTGCTCTCAAAATGTAATATGACTAGTCTGACTTCTGTCCTTCCCTATTCCTATTCAAGCTCATTAATTTAGTACGAATGTGTGAAGTTATAGCAGAGAGGAGAACTTGCACCTCAGACCTCAATTTTACAATAACCTTTATATGACATCTTGCACGTATGCACATCAACACACAGACACACTCTAGCAAGGTTGGTACTTAGGTTTATATCATCTCTTTGTTACTACAGCAATACTTCCAAAGACCTGTTTTGCTGAGAGATCCACTTATTTTCTAGCTTATCTTTAAACAGTTTGGTCAAAAAAATAACCCTGGACCAGATAAAGGACTAGAAAATCTAGCACAGGCAGATTTGAAGATGTGAAAACTAAAGGCTAATGCCAAAATTAAAAGATTCATTATTTAGATCTTAGCATATGAAAAAGAGAAATAATACATGCTACTTAATGTCTTTGGGCAGTCTGCCCGAATCCAATTTAACTCATTAACATTTAACTCCACTGAATGACACTGTCTATTTCTGATGAGGGTTTTTCTCTTGCAAATGGCATCATTGACCTTAAGAACCACAAGGCAGTGAATGACTTGTTGCACTCATCTTTGAAAATGTAGAACTTATTGTTTTATAAAGGAAATCTTGATGAGATGTTTGTAAACACTAACCAGTGTATGTCCTTACCTTAATCTTCACTAATATTAGACCAATGGTTTGGTTCTTTTGCATGTTGACATTAGGCTGTCACAAACAGTTGGTGAGAGTTTGTGGAATTGATGGACCAGGAAAAGGCCATGTAGTAAATTTCTTCCTCATTCTGGATTGCAGGCTGATCAATGGTACTATGTTGTAGCTGTCCCTATTGATATAGAAAGTTCAATAGTCGATTGAATACCTTTTACAGTATTATCACTGTTTTTTTTTTCTTTTTAACAGGCTGCCAGGGCTTTGCTTTCTCGAAGCTTTCTGATTGATCACATCCTGATGCACACTAAGAAGGGCAACACTTCTTTGATGTCTAGCAGCATCCAGGCACCTCTGTCCAGTGAATTCAGTGCATTCAGTGAATACTGAAGTCGTGTATGTGCATCAGTTTTTCAAACAATCTTTCTGGGAAACAACTCCCCGGATTCCTGTTTTTTTTTTTTTTCCTTTTTTCTTTTTTTTTCTTTTTTTTCTCTCCCAAGTCTGAAAATCAGGCCACATATTTTCAGAAGTGATACATGATCAAAGATGCTGATCCATTTTAAAGAGCATGTCAGAAGCTGGATATTATTTTAAGTGCATCGCTCGTCCAAGGATGTAGTACCTAAAGTACTCAGGGGCTGGCCCTGCAGTGTGTTTTCATCTCATGGTTTTCATTCACTGCAAACCAAGAGAAAAAGTTCTCTTGTTCACAAAAATAGTTTTTACCTGAAGATGGAAGCTGTAGCATTTTATGACCTGCTTCCCCAATACCAGAAATGGGAGGAATGATTTAGTAGTACTGACTTGCAGATATTGATTGTATCCCATGGAGAAGTAATTAGTCCTGATTGCATAATATCAAGAGGACAGTTTATTAGACAGAACCACTTAACTGCTATCATGAAAGCTGGACTGTCATATATATGAAACAGCAATAATGCATCAGGAAAAATATTTTTATACACCTCTATGGGTGCCGCTTTTAAAGAAAAGTAAAAACTGTAGACCACACATGATTAAGTTTGCTACTCTTCAAGTGAAACAGACTACAAGAAATCTACTTTCCTTGGCTGCTGCAGTGTACATCTCAGGCCCTGGCTCTCATATGCCTGCCCTAGTTTTGTACTAGCTTTTGTGGAATCTCTGATAGTTCAAACTGATGCAAGTGAGAGCAGAACCAGTTCTTCCACTTCGAATAGCGTGTGTGTGAAGGAAAAAGTGGACCTGTCCTCAATCCAGCTGATGCTGCTAATGCCTCTGAGCAGTGCTCAGCCCCACTCACACCCTCACATTTTCAATCCTGTGGTTTGAGCAGTGAGATAAAACATGAAAAACTCCCTACTTTTGTGCAAAATCACCAGATTAGCTCAAACCACTGAAAGCAGTGGTTTTTACATCAGAATAAATAAATTCTGTAAAGAAATGGATAGGACTATTTCACACAATCTCTCATGCATGCTTTGTTTTGCAGGCTGGTGACTTCCATTGGATGCTCAGAGGTGTTTTCTTTAGCAGTTTTCTAATTTGCAACTAACCCTGATATTGAACTGCAAGTTCTGCACATTATTTCCAGTCTGGATTATAGGAACAAACAAGGCCTTCTTGCATTATCAATCAGGCAAATGTGTAGTGCATTGCAGCAAGGACTTTCCCTGCAGTGGCCAGTTGGTGGGCAGAATCACAGAAAGAAGGTGGATATTCCTGACTCCCACAACTCGCAGAGTTGCCATGAGCATGACAGCAGAAGAACAACCCAACTAAACTTCCTCAGATATAATCCAGAAGGAAAACTGTGAATGTGATATGATGGCCATGTAAGTGAGCACCATAACACACTGCACATTGTTCTAAAATTGCAGTTAGACATTAAAATCTCTACCTCAACTTCCTCATATCTCTGGCATATTTAGGTTGCAGCCCAGTAGCAAAACCATGCCAGCTTTGAAGTTTCAGGATGATTTTTTTCTTCAGGCCCATCATCATAACACAGTCAGATGTGAGTCTTGGAGACTGGCTGTGACTCTCACATGTATTCCTTTTCAAGCTCTGCCTTGGTCTAAATGCGGAGCAGAGGAGATAGCAAAGTGTATACAAGCGTGTATTCTGACGTACTACCTGCATTTTTCCACCTCTGTGAACAAAGATGCAAAAAAAAAAAAAAAAAGACTCATTGAAACAGAGAAAGTGCTGAGGGATTAGTAAGGAGGGAGGGAAACAGGAAAATGCACCAGAGACTTGTTAGAGTTTGCATGAAACATTCCTAAACAGGCAGCTGAGAATAGTATTATCTCTGCCAAAATAATGAAAAACAGATTGCAAAATAAATTAATAAGAAAGGGCAGCATCTGGGCAAAAGTGGCTGTACACATTTCTGATTTATTCCAGTGGGAAATACAATGAGAAGTCTGCAGCACTAAACCAGAATATATTATAATTTTAAGTTCCTCCTCTCTTGCTAATCAGCTTGTTGAGCTTTTGTTCCCCAGTACACTGTTCAACAGTATACAAGATAAACTAATGTGTGGAGGAGATTAACCATACTTTGTTAACCATGAGCCAGTTTAATTAACTGTAAAGGAAGGCGTCATTCATAGTGTGATCTGGGAAACCAGTCCATCTGGAAAGTCTGCTAGTCAAATTGATGGAAAAGATAAGAAAGAATTGGCTCAGAAGACCCAAGAATACAAGAATATATTGCAGAAGAACAAAATACTGTACAGAATTAAGATTTTGATCAGAAATTAGAGCTTCATGTCAGCATGCACTTAAATAAGGATGGCATGGTTGATGTGGTTTACAAGCACTTCTACAAGGTTTTGATAAGGTCCTACCCTGAAGACTCTAAAAGACACTATGGTGTCATGGGTTAAGGCATGTGTCCCGCATAGACTAAGAATTTGTTAAACCAAAATCTTGGAGAACAAATAGAAATACCTGGTCAGATTTCAAAATGGAGGAGGTTAAGGAGGTTATCCTTGTTTATCATACCTCAATCTGTAATGTTCAACACATTAATGAAGTGGAGTGACTAGCGAGGTAGGATGATTTAGCATTGACAGAAAGTTATCCAGAGTAATCAAACTGACTGCAGAAGAGTAGCTCATGAAACCAATTGACTGGTGATCCTTTTCCAAATTAAAAACATAAGAAATACAATCACAGTGCTACATACACAATGGTGAGCTCTAGTACAGCAAGATCACACGTTACAGGATGGCTTCACTTTGGAGTTCTGACGGAGATCTGGATTAGATGAGACTCTATGGATTAACATAGGAGAGAAAATTACTGAAAATCAGAAGCAGAACCTCAGCAAGAGTCATAAATCTCTGAGAGGTTATGCTGCTTTAGAGTAACCAGTGATTCAATTCACTCTCTGTCATTAGAGCAATGCTAATGGATATGTCAAGATTTGGAGCTGAAGCAAAATAAACTTGCGTATGTTTCACAGCTGTTCTATCGCACACTCCCAAGAACAGCTGCCAAGGATTAATTGCACAAAAGAATTATCTGAACATTAGGAGGCTAGAGATATTAGGGTCTTACTAAAGTAGGCAGTCAACAAAACTTTTAATAACATTCCTCCATTCTCAAAATTTAAGGAAGTCTAAAATGAGTTAAGTAGTCATAGAAAATGACAGATCGGATAGTTGTGCTCACAGAAAAACCCTCATTCACAGACACACAAAGTGGCTGGCCATTCCCACAACAAACTTCTAATTTGCTTCAGCCTTATAGCCTTGAAGTGACAGTTGCAATATGCCCCTCTTAAGCTGTCTTCAGATGTGCATGGCATTTTTTCTAAGATTAGTTTGTCTGACTACTTCTGTAATTTTGTAGGCTGTGATTTCCTTGACCATTATCAAGACATTTTTTCATGCCTGGAGGATGGCCTTTCCAGGCTTCTTCTAATGCCATCACATTTAACTGAGTACCTCAGAACAGCTTTGGACTCCAAAAAAAAATGCCATTACATAGCTCTTATTCACAACTGTTTTCAGCTGGAGTTAAAATGAAGCCGCTGTAAATTTTGAGCCAGAGCTCAGAATCCTGGCATGCTCCACCATACTCTGTGGACACAGCAAGCTGCCATTACTCAAGAGCTGAGCAAAAATGTCTCCAAATCCTGTTGTACTTATAAAAAATCCAATTCAGAGACCAAACTTCTGCAAAACTCTTTTCACTGAATTCCTCACACGCGGAGATCTACACCTGCCTTGACAGCTTTATAAATGATCCAAACTTCCCACGGGGCTCCTGGAGACTCTTTTTTTTGACCTGCCAATCTCTAGATTTACGTCTACTCATAGCTACTTTTCCCTTGTTTATTATGGAAACTGGAATAAAACATGGAAAAGTTATCTTCTTTCAGAATTGTTTCTCCATGACAGAATATCTCTGTCAATAAATATTAGTCTGCTGTTCCTTCTTGCTATATTGGCATGTAAATCCCCCAAGGACGGCTCAAGAAACAGCAGCTTGCTTCCCTCATGTAGGTGCCCATGTGCCAGTCCTCTGCACAGAACACAATGGAAAAATAATTGACTATGTGTTGCTAGTAAATAGGAGGGAAGAGTGTATTATAAGGTAACTTAATCAAAAAGGGCCCTAGAACTAAGTGCATGAAGTCACTGAGTGACTTGAAGAAGTAGCATAACTTTATTTTTTGATTCTTTCTCTGAAGAGAAGTGATATTTTTTTCAAGTGATAATTTTTTCAAGCCTTCCCCTGACACTGAGCATCTCAACTTCATAATAAGTTGTTAATAGCACTAGATAATCACTTACCCTTTGGGCAGATAAGGTGTATAATATGGACACCATGCAGTGTGCTTAAACACAGAAAATGCTTGGGCAATTCCTACAGTTCTTGACTTTATACTTATATTTATTTATTTATTTGCTTAGTTCAGAAATACCAGAAGTTTTCTACTTCAGCTGGGTTGGAAGAAGGCTAGAAGAAATTTCTTCCTGACCTTTCTTTTAAATTCTGCTTTTCACAACCTGCATTTCTCAGACATATTAAGACAAACTTTTAGGTACCCAACAAAAGCTTTTAGAAGAGCAAGCTCTCATCCCAGTATATTCTAGAGATAAAGAACTATCTTCAGAAAGTTGACAGAGGTCAGCATGGAGCTTACAAATGTGGCCCTGTCTGTCATGAGTTTGAAAAAGAGAAGAGGAAGTGACAGAATCGGGTGGTAGGATGAGGAAGCACTAAGTGGCTCCCACACAGTTCCTCTGTCAGCTACATTCAGTCAAACCTGGATGTAGCAAAGAAATTGCCTCTTTCAATTTAGTCTTGGAGTGTGCAAATTACAAAGGATGAAAAGTAGAATAATCTGTCTAAGTGTCACCCAGCTCATAAATCAACTGTTTTCCTCAACAGAAATTTGGAACTACAAGATGATGAGTGCACAAGACAGCTCCATTCACCAGGCTTGGTGAGATTACTGTGCTTTCCCTCACCCCACTGTAGTTCTGCAGCAAACCTACCAATGCCACACAGGCATCTTGATTTCATGGCATAGACCTGTAAAATCTGCTCAGAACAGAAGCCCATCAGGAATACATGGAGCCTGCTGGCTTAAAAGACAAGAGATCTGTTGATACTGTACTGATTTACCCCAGAAAACATAGCAGTGCCAAGCTCTGAAATGTGTAAGTCTGGCTGTGAAAATGAAGGGGAAAGACCTGACAGCTTCCCAGACAAATCTCTCAAGCAGACTGCCCTTCACAATGCAAACTTAGAAGCATTAGGACTATCTGTAGCATATATGTTGTCTTTGAAAGCTTCTCCACATTCAGACCTTGCCTTTGCTCTCATCTGCTGATCTTTGATTACAAGCAAAAAAGCATGTAATCTATACTGTAAAGGGATCACTAGCTACTGCAGTCACACTTTTTCTGAAAAGCAGGGCTCTTCTGCCTCCATATCTTCCACAAAGATTCCTTCAGCAGCATTCCTTCAGTTTAAGCAAGAGTAGTCAGTTTGAGACAGATTTCTGATGCCCCTTATTGTTCTGCTATGGATGGATGTGAAAATGTTTTATTAAACATAATTTATTTGACACACTTGTGGCAATCCCCTTGTACCTCTTCAACTGTGAGGCTGATTTCTCTATGCACAATGGTATGTATGGGGATATTTTAATTGGTTATATTGCAGCTTTCGACTACTTGACAAACAGGATAGTCCTGAAAGAAAATAAAGATGAAAATCCTCTTATTTAATACCTTTCATGACTTTGTTGGTCTGAAGACCCATTATTGCAAAGTCTTGGTAAGAGGGTAGCATTGTGGCAAATGAAGATATGCCATTATTGCACAGAAGAAAAAAAGGCTCGCCTGGACCAAGGGGTGTCTTTGGACCTGCAGCAATGGGAATCCTACTCTCTATCTAGAAACAATCCCCATGTAAGTTTGGGTTTTCATCTGTGCTCACATAACTGTCTCAGTGCTTGGGAAAAATTAATTAAAGCAGGTACTACCCTTCTAGATAGCTTTTGACATAGTTTTTCTCTGCTTCTTTTTCCATATTCAGCACAGGAACCAGGAGTTAGCACTCCAGCACAGGAGTTAGCACCAAGTTAACTCACAGAGGCATAAAAGGCAAAAATGGCTTTGAGACTGCACAAGGTCAGGTACTATATACTATACTAAGGAGGTAACCATATAATCGCTCTGGATTTTAACTAATTAAAGAGTACATTTCATCTTGTAAGTAAGCATTACTGAACTTTACAAGATGAGGCTTTGAAGAGAAATCACCGTTTGTTTCTCCACTGTTCTTTTGAACAGGTCCCTTTTCTGCCTTGCCCCTGGGGATGTCAGCAGTGATTCTCATTGTTGTGATTTCATCTCACACCTGAGCAAGTTTTTGTTTGGAGTATTGCAAGCAGGGTAATAGCAGCAGCAAAGTGCTCACAGGCTACAAAAGCTGTCATAGGAGCTGAGTTGGTCTGTGCTGAACTTGGCCCGTCACACCTCAACAGCTAGTTGTACCAAGCTGGCAACTTTAAGCTGACATGGGTGCATGCGCACTAGCTACAGTGTGTTATGTCCCCAGTGACAGAAACTGAAGATTAATAAAGCCAAAATCCATATTAATTTACTATGAAGTCCCACCAACAAGAAGAAATTGCCTTGTATTGTTTAATTTGAGCCCTCCGAACATAAGTGGAATGGACATGTTTGGGATTGAGGAGAAACTTGTTTTGCTCCCCGGCCGCTCTTCTAATTGGCAATTTGTGATATAAGACACAAGAATAATTATAGATGTGAGTCTTTCCCCACATTCAATTTTCTTAGCCAGTAACTAGGGAAATAATAAACCAAATTCTCCTTCAAGTTACACTGGTGCAATCTCATTAGGTTGAATTACATTACTGAACAAGTTCCTGTAAAGCAGCCATTCTACAAGCTGAGAATTAAGACGCAGGATTCTAAATTTTGATTTTTTTGTTGTTGTTGATTTATTTTTTTTTTGTTTGGATTTGTTTGGGTTTTTGTTTTTTTTAAGGTTTGGAAAGAATTGCTGTACCTCAGAAGTTTCTAGAATAAATGAACTATTTCATATTTGTTCTTAAAAATTCTTCCTTTTTTTCCCGTTTTTCTAAACATAGAACAAAATCACTTTCAATTTCCACTTTCTTTCTTTCTCCCCATATGCACATTTTGGCTTTTCCTTTCCTTTTCCCATCGCACCCCTCCTTTACTGTTCCTGTCTTCCCTGTTTCTCCCTTCAGGCTCTGCTATCCCGCTGTGCAATTGCAGTATGTGCCTTTTGGGTTCAGCTTTCCTAAGGTGAAGAGGGAGAAATTCCCAGACGTAGGATTCATTTCATCTAACTCTAGATATCAAATATCCAAGCCTTTATTCTGTGCTGCTTTTAAAAACCCTTCTGTCATTCATGGAAAAGAAACGAGCGCCGCAGTGTGTGATTTCTCCTGTTCCTAAGAAGATGTCTAATTAAATGCTAACTTCGCAGTGCCACAACTGCCTGAGCTATACCAGATCCTGATGTTTAGGTGAGTCTCTGACTTCGAGCCTCATTCTGTCCAGGTGCAACACTGAGATGCTCATGTTGCTTTGCATAGCTGTAAGAAAAAAAAAAAGAGAGAGAGAGAAAATGAAGCAGATTCTCTTGTAAGAACATGACACCTGATAGTTGCCTGAGCACCACACAGTCATAGCGGTAAATAGAAGTAGGTAGATGGGCTGGCTTAAAATCTTTCTAATAAAAAACAACTGGAAAAGGCGTAAATTACCATGATTGCAAGTAGAACTTAAATGTATGTCAGCCAAAAAGAAGAAAAACAGAATCTGGGATACTCAGTTAACTTACACAAAGATTCAGTTCATATAGAACAGAAATTTGAGAAAAAAAATGGTGAAAAAAAAGATCAAACCAACTAATCCATACTCAGACAGTATGAACCCCTTAGAAGAGACTGGGCTGTCGGCAAGAGAGTGCTCTCTCAGAGACAACTGACCACCTCCACCAAAGACCCCAGACTAACTTTTGATGAAGCAATTCAAATTAGCCAAAGGCATTAACCCAGTTCCAGAATGACACTTAGGAAGGGGATACATCATAAGCATAACAGAGCACCCAAACTAATGTAAGAACTGAGAAGATGCAAAGAGCTAACTGTCTGTTTTTTGAACCCCTGCTAGTATCTGCTGTCCAGTATCAGCTAAACATTCAGTATATGGTTGAGTAACAGCTGTATGAAGAGGACTTTCTAATATTTACAAGAGCATGTTTTGAATCTTTAGGAGGTTATTTTTCTTCACCTTCCTTCCAAAACTAAACAGATGGTGCATGTTTCTTAGCTAAACATCCAGCCAAACACTCTGGCAAAGCAGCCTGATATGTCAAAGCTAATATTTCCCTTCTCCCCATGCAGTTTTTCACTAGATTCTGAAGAATGAAAGGCCAAAGGCAGCTCCTCTACGCAATAGCCAACTTGGGAATGGAGCCTCCTGCACATCAGTAGCTGAATGCGTATTTTTGGTATTGCAAATACAAATGGAGCTACTGAACAGATGCACCCAAAAAGTTTATGCTGCTAAGGGACAAGATGAAACAGGGATTAAAAGTATGCCCAAAATATAAGATTTTTTGGTTTAAGTTTTCCACTGTCTTGGCTGAAAGGACACATTAATTAGAATAACCTAAGGCTGAAGGTTATAAACAAATTGCATACTGTTTACTACTTTTAAGAATTCTAGTAATGTCAAGGTGAATTCTGTGAACCTGCTATCACTGTTTGCCCTGTGAAGAATATGTCAAGGAGATGAACTTTGAGACCCTCTTGATTTTTTGTCTTGCTTGTTGCTTTCCCTAAATATCCTTAGACTGTAAGCTTTGGAGTTTATTTTTACCCCGTTTGCTTTTTCATGGCTTCTCTCGAACTGTTCTGCTTTGGCTTTTCTTCTTTGCTATCTTAGAATCATTTAGTTCAGTTATGCTTGTTGATAGTCTCTTCAGAACAAAGTAATTTAACCAGGAAACACCGAGACTTGACTGACTGCCCTTTTCTGTTAGAAATACCATAGGCAGCAACTCCTGTCAAAGAAGGATTTTCTTATCACAAAAATCTTCCCTGTATCAGAGGTAATGGTTAAAATGCTCTTATCGCTTGCTGCCTCAACACCCAGGAAGATACCTTGAGCAGAAATATGCTAACACGACTCTTCAAATAATAACATTCTCTGATACTTGGAGCAGGGATCTGCATGCGGATGAACAGCACATTTTCCGTTAACTTTTTGCCCTGAGCCCGGAGGGTTTATTGTGTTTGGTGCCCACCCCTGCTGCACTCAGAATCACTCTGCCTCTTTCCCACAAAAGGGCTATATAAGATCACACAAGCAACAGAAAGTATTCACACCCAAGGCCCCTACCCACCTGCCCTGAAGTCACTGGGCTTTAGCTGGCATTGGAGTCTGCCTTCAGCCTGCACCCTTCTTCTTGATAGCAGTGGCAGCACAGAAAGTCAATCAATCAGGAATGAAATGGGTTTTCTGCCTGAGGAAAAATATAAATATAGCAGTCCCTATGTTCTTTCCAGCAGGTTCACAAGATGCCACAGTCTTGTCTTAGCTATTTGCATTCCTTCAAGCAAGTCAGTCAAAAGCTCAAGCAAGCACGACTTTTCATGGAGCAGCTGAGCAAATGCACACTGTTGTTTCAGCGCATCAGCCCATCTGTTCTGCATTCTTCATGCAACTGTATTGCAGCATATAAATCAACAGTGTTTAAAAGTTGTTTAAGATCTACTCACACTCCCACTGCCTACATCTTATGATCACTTTTATTATTATCACAATCATTATGACTGTATTTCTTCTAGTGTGCCATAAGATATACTACTAAATTCCCACCAATTAGATTTGGAAGCTATTTAGACAGAAAAGAGGTGATTTCCTCCTTCTGACCATCATAACTCTTCTTTGAGCATATAAAATCTCATTCTGAAAAATGTTCTGCCTTCTGTTCCCTCTGAGCTACTACAGTCATAAAAAAAAAGGATGATCTCCCTTTTGTTTCTCTCTTGTAAACAAAACCCTACCAGGAATGAGCTGAGCCCCAAGTTTTCTATTTCATCCATCTCCAGATACATTACGGCTTTTAGGCAACAGTGGCAGCTAATGCAGGTGTTGGATCATTCATGCATCAGTTACACCAGATCAGCTGTGTCACTATCTGCCTCTAACACTTTAGACCACACGGTAAGACCATTCCTTGCAACACAAGGATATAGTTCCCTAAGAGTATCCTGATTGTCCTGCACTTTAATTCATTTCCCTTCTGTTCCAAGGAGAAGGTAGATGAGTGTCTTGAAATAAGACTTCACATGGTACAAATACTGGTTACACAGAGCAGTCAAAAAGAGACACAGTTTTGGAGGACCATCTAGATAATTAAGGATCTATCTCCCAGTGAAATCAAGTGGGACCTGGGCATCCAGATGGGATTTAGGCACCTACAGACTTTGATGATTAATCTTTAAATCCATACGTGTCATCCTGGTATCAGGCTCAAAATAAAGCACATGAAGGAAATGAGATTAGGGAATATCCTAATGTATTAAGGAGTTATTTCTATTAATTTTACTGTTGCTATTTATTATGGTCAGCTGGATGAGATCTTTTCCAAAGATCTTACTACTGACATAAAAAAAAAAAAAAAGTATTTCCTAAGTATTCTACTCAGATAGGATTTGAGTAGATCAAACACAGGACAAATTGGCAACAACCTGAACAACACTTTAGAGCCAGTTACTGCATGTCAAATGGCAACTGATCATCTTGAACTTCTTAATCTAGCTGTAGAAGTACAGCTACTGCTCTTTCATTCCTACTATTCAGCCATTTGGAAATAGTTCTGATGTCTCTGCATTATGTGGTACAAGTACAGTGTGGATCTTCACACTCCTCAAAAGCTTTGAAGCTATTTCTTTGCTACTTGCACCCAATACAGAGAATTTGGCCATTTGTTTCTTTTACACTTAGTTTTGTCCTGTGACCACACTGTGTGTAGCTGGTGATAGTAATTGTTTATCTGAATGTAATAGCTTCCTCCATCACACATCATCCTGAGTCCTTGCAAAATGCACAGACTGGGAGCAGAATCAGGTTCCATGTGGACACAGAGGCTGCTGGATATTCCACAGGGACACTGCCTTCCCTTACCTGTGAACTACTCCCTTACTTGTTCAGTTCATGTGGAAACTGCTCTGTGACAGATTCAAGGACATTTTAGTTCATAGCTTGGTAATGTTAATAGATTAACCTATCCCCAGACCATGCGGCTTTGGTTAAACAACAAAGGAGCAGAAAAGAGTAACAAGAATATATTAGTTGTCAGATTATCTAACATCCTTTGAGATGTCAAAGATAAGAAGCAGTTCTAACAAGAATGAGAGGGACTCCTTCCTTCAGACTGAAACAAAAACACTCTTACAACACAGAAAAATATTTTGGGGTTCTTTCATTTTTCTGGGTCACAAATTAAATACTAAAAGAAGACACTATATATGGAATAGAGTAACTAACTCCACTGAGACAGTGAGAGTCTGAAACAGAACTAAGTAGTCTTGCAATAGACTCTTGAGGCAAGCCTCCCACATATAAGATAATTATAGTTATAACCCATTAAACAAACACAGACTGAAGAAAAAAGACACTGACCTATTTAGTTGTACCCTAACAGCAATTAAACTGTCAGGTCTCAATCTTTTTTTCACTTATCATCATCATGCAGGAAGGTCTAAGAAGCATTGCGTATGTGCTTCTTTTAAATGCCCACCAACAGCCTATCTTATAGGATCATAGGATAATTCAAGTGGAAAGGGATCTCAGTAGATCATCTAGTTGAACCTCCCGCTCAAAGCAGGGCCAGCCATAACATCAGGCCAGGTTATTTTAGCCTTTATCATGTTGAAAGCCTCCAAGGATGGAGACTTGCACAGACTCTGGCCGCACAGTACCTTATATCCAGTCTGAACTTCTCATTTCAATTTATACCCTTTGTCTCATCTTCTCCCACCACACACCCTCTGTGAAGAATTGTGAAAGTCTTCTTGATAATCTCATCAGTGTGACAACCTGCTGTCACGTCCTTCCCAAATCCATCTTTTCTCCAGTCTGAACAAGTGCAGTTCCCTCAGCTTCTCCTCATAGAGCCTGAGGTCCAGCCCGCAACCATCTTATTGGCCCTTTTATGAACTTGTTCCAGCTCATTGATGCCTTTATTGCTTGGGAGAGTCAAAACTGGATAACTATACTAGTATATTGTCTTCAGTAGCGGGTCATAACTATTTCCCTCAGGCTGTTGTAAATACGGCACAGGATGCTGTTGGCCTTTGCTGCCAGGGTGCACTGCAGGCTCATGCTCAGTTTGCGGCCTATCAAGACCCTGGGTCTTTTCAGCAGAGTTGCTGTGTAGCCAGTCAGCTCCCAACTTGTGTTCCTCCAAGAGCCTATAACTTCCCAGGTGTAGGATTTTGTACCCGGTTGAATTTTACAAAAGACATGTGTCTGCCTACCTTCCCAGCCTGGCTAGGACCCTCCAGATGGTAGCCCTTAAGACTCTCAACTGGTCCTCCCAGTTGGTGTCATCTGCAAAACCAGGAACACTGCAGTCTGCAATCTCCTCCAGGTCATTGATAAAGATGTGAAAGTCACAGCACAGATCGCTGTGGTACTTCACTTGCTACCAACCACCAAAGAGAGCATGACTCATTAACCATTACCCTCTGAGCCCAATCATCCAACTGTTTTTTATCCATCTGGTTGTTGTTTGGTCCCTAAAGATGTCTGGTGGTGGAGGCAGTGAAAAAAGGCAGAGACAGCTCCAATGCTTGCTCTCGCATCATCCAATTGCAGCCTTCAGAAAAATTCACCAGTCTTTTAGCTATGGAGGGTCTGTGGTCAAAAGGACTACGGGGATCTTCTTTAACATTGCCCAGAGGATCGCACTGAAAACTCTTAACATCCTCTACCAGCAATCTCAGCCGCAGAACAACAGAACCATAAACAACACGGAATGCAAATAGGCTGTGCATTAAAGGTTTCACTCAGTTTTGACCTCTCTTTAGTGTGGGTCACCTGAGAGAATATGTCTTAGCTGTGCAAGAATACAACACTGCTTTATCCAGAAAGTCTTACTTGATACATTGCTACAGCTCAGATGAAAAGGGGCCCTCCTGGCATTTTGTTTGAAGCTTGCTTGCTACATCCAGTATGGCATCACCTGCGCAACCCCCTGGATACTAGGCTGCCTGTAAGACTCGATCTCATGTGAGTTCCATCCTCACACCTCAGAACCAATTGCCACTTTCATTTACTAAAGTTAAAGGGATGTGGGAACATCATGTAATACATTGGGGAGAGAGTGAGAGAAAGTGAGTGAGAGTGACAGTGAGAGAGTGAGAGAGACCTGATTACAATATTACTGCTGGGTGAGATTTACCCTTCTTGTAATTTCCTTCACTTGTGCACAATTCACCGTGATTTGTGAAAGTCTGAAGCAAATCACCCAAATTTCTCTTTCACAGGGGAGCATATAGACATGGAAGTCAGCAGAGATAAAGCAAGATACAGCAGCAGATATAGACGGCACAGCAGGAAGGAGATCTTGTGTAATTTGTAGTAAAAGCACCTTTCTTGGACCCTTGCTCTTCTTTGAAAGATTTGGAAGCAGAACTAAACAGAGTAGATATTTTCCTTTGTTCAATGTTTTTGGAAGTTTCTGGCTTAGAGATAGCTGAAAAGCAATAGCATAGCTAAAGTATGCTCCAAGTTTTCTTTATCCCCTTGACTTAATTTGAAAGTGTGAAATATCATTAAAATGTTGCATTTCCAAAAGCCTATCAGTAACTATGCATGTGGTGGAAAATAAAGTAACTGATAATTGAGAAGTCTGGAAAACTAGAGAAAGAATTTTAAAATCTCAGTCAGAAAGGAACAAGATGATTTGGTCACTGTCTAGGGTATCTACCTATAGAAGTGATTTTTAAAGGGAGATTATTTTCAGGAAAAAAAAATCAAGATCTAGCACTTGGGAAGTGATGCCAGGTCAGAGCATAAGTGAAGCAATAATTATGAGCTGTGATGTTAATGACCCACTGGATCTATCAACTTAAGGATCAGCGAGTTTCTTAAGCCAATTGTCTTTCTAAGAGATATACTACACACAACCCAAGTTAGAGGCTTCATGCAGAAAGCATTTGCTGACTCTGAAATCACAGAGAAAAGACACTGATCATTTTTCACCATTCTTGGCTCCCACAGTATCTAAAACATTCCCATCAGGTCCCTATCTCCACTTTCATAATATTTTCAGGGAGCTCCAAAAGAAGATAAAATTGAACACAAATAAGGAAAAAGTAGAGTCAAAATTCTCTGCCCGGTACTTTCCATGTATTGGAAACCTGACAGCTGCAATTAGACTGAAGGTCAATAAAAATTTGATAGTCCCTAATGACTGATTTATACCAGGCAGATGATGATACCATTTCCAAGTTTTATCACGTTAAATCTCCACTTTCACAAACACATCTAAATACAGAAATTAGATGAGCTAAGAATACTACAGGAAGCAAGAATTATGAATGAAAGACCAGCCAACAATTTAGTTAGGTTTAAAATGATAGCTTCTGACTGGATGAGGTAACTGACCCATGTTGCTCTGAAGAATCAGTTCAGAGAAGAGAGAAATATAATGTTAGCATACAGATTTCCTGCTAAATTTTAAACTGAGACTAAACAATGCAGACACATTTTTTATGCCTAGGCAAACCAATCCAAATCTACCTCACAACACCAGAATCAAGAATATGACCTTGCAGAGGGCTAAGATTTCATGAAAATAAGTAGGCCAAAGTAGTAAACATAACCCTATTAGATGGACACTGCCAGTAGAGTAAGTTCTTAGATCAGATAGCTTGGATTATAGGGACACTGTTTTCACAAGAAAACATGTGTTAGCATTTTCAGGATGTGTTTATGTGTTTCTGTGCTGCTAAATTTAACAGGAAAGCAGTAAAGTTTGGAAGTCTTTTTTTTCCAAACCATATTTGACTTTTAAATTGTGTAGCAGAACTGCCTGCAAAATGCTGTACTCATGAAGGTCTCTTCTTGCTCTATCGAACACAGAAAATTAAAGCAAATTTTACAAAAATTTGCTTCCCTATAAAGTACACTGCAGTCACAGAGAGCCTTGAGAATAGCTATTCTGTGAAGGTGAGTTTTGTGTTTATCTGCAAAATAAGACAAAAGTCTTACAAAACTTTCTTACTCCCTATTCTTCTTATCCATGACAAACCAGGCTGTGAAATTGTGTGGTTCAATCTAGGCAAGTAGTCTAGGAACTAGAAGCTGTGGGGGTCTTTTCTATACTCTGTACCTGGCTCACTCCATACACCTAGTCATGTCACCTCTTAACTATTTTCAGGTAATTGTGAAGGGAAAATATTGACTATTATTTGACTTTTATTTGTACAGAGGAACAGCAGATCAGAAAGAAACTATTAAAACTATTTCTCCACTTCACTACTTCAGAATCATAAATCAACAAATGTGAAATATGAAACAGAGAACAAGAGTGCAGATTGAGTTGGTTTAATAAACTTTTGTGAAACGTATGCTTTTTTTTGTATTTATGTAATCAATATCTGTTGTATTTATGTTTTTGTATATATGTTATCTCTGCTATACAGGAAAATCCTACGATTGGCTCTAGAAATCAGGAAGGAGCAATCCTAAAAGCCATCCCTGAAATCTCTGAATACAGGAGGAAAGCACTACTATCAGAGAGATCTGAATTGAGTTTCAATATATAGTCACTGCTCTATAAAGCATTTATTCAGCACCTTGGCTGGCATATCAGGAATAAGAGGTCTGCCAAAGACTGCAAAAGAAGGATCATAGAATCATAGAATTGTTATGGTTGTAAAATAAGTATACACTAGGCAGTCTCTATATTTAAAATTTGAGAATTATTCTTGTATTATTTTTGTAAAAATAATAAATTAAGGCCATTCCTCAGAAGAAATCTGATCTGCCATTTCCTCTGCAAGGCACTCTGAGGCCATAAGGAGAATGGTTTTCAACCTGGCTAGGTGCTTCTCCTGTGTCACTGTATCTCTGTTTCCATACAGGAACCAAGAACCTGGTTACAGCTTGTAGGACAATATTCTGGGCCAGACTCTGAGCCACAGCAAGTTCCTGATTTAACGATGCTACCTTAATTAGTCTGGCTATCATTTTGGTCTTTGGAATACTTTTAATTGCTCTCAGAGCCTGCACATGCACAGTAAATATGTCACTTTCCTCTGGGGAACCTACCAAAGAAGAAAGCTGATGGTTGTTCTTTCTTTCCCATAACTCCTTGTATTTTCCACTACAAAGATTTATAAACAAATGAACAAACAAATAAACAAACTCTTAGTGTGTTTTTCTAAAGTATGTGCTTTCATGTATCCCAGAAGAAGTATTAATGAAACAATTGGGACTGCATTTGGAACAATTTAAAGTCTTTACCCCATGTTTATCCATGTAATGAGCAGCATTAGCAGTACTAGCAGTAGCACAAAGGCCTAACTTTTTATTTACGTGATAAGTCCTTGGATAATTCCCAAAGACTGCTAGCATTGACTAACCAAGCCTTTTATGTGTTTCCAGCTTCCACTCATTCCTCAAAATACTGTTGGAAAAAAACTTTGGGTTTTATTATTAAAATTTTTGGAGCTTTATTTTAGCTCATTTACAAGTATATAATTATTAATGTTGCTCACAGGTACCTGCATCATTAATTTCCCAGCTGTTCTATATGGAAGACCGCTGTCTGGAGCAGAATCCCCACCTTGCAGGTCAACTGATAATTTAACAAGGATAATAGAGGGTCAGACAGACGGATGGATGGATTAGGGTAAATCACCTGTATGACTATCACTGAAATTTTCAAAGCAAATGGAGTCGGAATTTTAATCCCATCAAAAACATATAAGGCTGTAAGGTCAGCTTTCAAAGAGATTTAAACACCCAAACAAGCAGGTAGACAGCCAAGTTCATAATACAGACACCACTGGTATTACAACCCTAATAAATGTTGCCACTATACAGCTAATGAATTGCAGCAATTCAGCAGCTCTGGCTGAAATCCCAGAAACCCTGTGGCAAAATGTGGATTCAGAGGCCTCAAATCCAGACTGTGAACTAGCCCCAAGTGGCAGGATAAATGCCTACCTTGCCAAGGGGACCCAGTCCCACAAGCCCTGTCTGAGCATGTCTGGCTAGACTGATTTCACAGCAAAAATGTTGCTACTGGGGAGCAGGGCACAACAGCATCCACACGAAACCCAGCTGTACCAAGGGGGAGAGCAAGAGGGAGATGTCTGAAAGTAGGACTCTCTGGCAGCTTATTAATAAAAATCAATCACTGCTTAAAGCCAAGGGAGAAGCATCAGCACCAGACACACAAAACTGATCATTTGACACCTCTGCATCTCACCCCGCACTACCAGATAGCTCTAGTAGCTCCTTGCTTCTACACGGTCCTTTCCTCATGGCCAACTTTCCAAGGATCCTGGGAAAAAAAAAAAAAAAAAAAAAAACCTACCAGTTACAGGGTGAAATGAGATCCAATGAGATTAGCAGGCTACCTTCAGGAATACAGGCTGAGTTTCTGATTCCCGTGTCCTCTGTAAAAATATCAATTTCTTCCTACAACTAAAAGGAAAAGACAAATTCCTCAGGCAGAAGCACATTAGAAGCAGGATTTCAGAGGCAGAAGGAAAAGTAATGCTCACTTAAATGCTGACAGGCTGTCAGCCTCCCACATTGCCACTTAACCTGAACCAGCAGTACAGGAGCAGCTGGCTGGGAAAAAATAAATGTTAAAGGTGACACCAATTTAGGGAAAAGAACATCTGTACCAAGGGAGAAGGAAATGAGAAAGGCTCCAGTTCTGCACATACTGTCACACAGCTGGATGTACTTTCCTGAGGGGTACTTTGGATTCAGCTGTGCTGAGCAGAGGACAAACCCCTATTTCTATGTGTCTGAGAACAACCCCTCTTCCACCCTCAGAATAATGCCCTACAAATGCAGAGAGAGTCAGAGGAGTGACCTTGCACCAAACAATTCGCGATAGCGTACTCCAGAACAGAGCCTGGAATACTTCTTAGGTGTTAAAAGAGAAGTGGGTGCATGGACCAAAGTATTCTGTAGTGTGTGCAACTGAGCAACTCATCTCTATTACTTCATCATGAAAAAAACGGTTTGAAATCAAGACAGAACCTACCCAGGTGTGATATTTCTTTTTCTTCGATGACCTCCATTGCCTTGTGGAGTTTTCTCCCCTTTCGTCACTAATAGGTAAAATTTCAGAATCATACGCAAATATCTGATATTTTCTCCACAAAAAAATGTGCCTCCTACATGCACGCCTTGCTCAGGGCGTTCTAGCCTATGGATGTGCAATTCCCAGTAAAGTTAGTTAAAGATGAGTTTTGATAGCATACAATGCCTTTCCGACAGAGACACACTTTTGTTGCTGTTTTCTAAACAGCTCACTTTCACAGCTCCAGGGCATGTAAACCTTCATGAACAGGAGAACGACTAAGTGCCTTTGAGATACCTGGTCCAAACTTGTCTGGTATTAGGGGAGATAGATCTAGTGACATTCACAGTCTCTCACCTGTTGATGAGCAGAGACCATTGGTTTCTAAACAGTATCATAGAGATCTCAATGACTGCCATATCACTTACTGCAGAAAATAACACAAGTCTGATCTTCCGGCTAACAAGCACCTGTCATGGTGACAAGTCTGAGAATGAAGAGGCCAAAATACTCATGGCTTGCTTCAGTTAAGAAAACAAGAGATACATACATTTCAGTAGTGCAGGCTGCAGATAATACAGAAATATTCAGATGATGGGAAGTCTTCTGGACACAAGGATAGTGTTGCCAGCTCACTACATTTCTGGTTCAGAAGGCCGTAGAGATCACTGAGACAGCAGGCAATCACAGCAAGCAAAGCACAATCAGTGGGAATCAAGCACAGCAAGGCACAATCAGTGGGAAGGCATCTGGAATGCAGTGGTTTTTTCATGCACCTACTTCATTTTTTTACTCCTTGACGGGGAGACTGTGGATGATTTGAGTCCTGGCACATGCGAAACTGAAGCTCAATCTCTTCTACAGCTTCATCATGTGCATTCTTACGAGCTATGCTCAATTGCTTCCACATATGACAGTGCAACAAGCAGTATAAAAATTACCTGCTCTTCCCTCAACCTGAAAAGGAATTCTCTTATTTTTTCTCCTTGGAAAAAATACAAAAATCTCACAACGGAAAAGGCAAGGGTGAATGAAAAGATTTAATGATCAGGGATGGACAGCTGCTTTAATACATTAAGTCTGTAGCAGTGCTGCTAATCATACATGCTTTCATTCATGTTTGGTCATACCATAGAGCATCAATTCCCTCCCAGCATGAACAGGCACTCTGGTGGACAAAGAATCCTGTTTTGAGCACTAGGAAGAGAAAACTATTTTGCACTTTCAAAACAAACAAACAAACAAAAAAACAAACAAACAAAAACTAATAATTAACTTTGTAATTATTAAAACAAAGGAACTGAGATACCTGAGATACTTATAAAGCAAAGTTTGAAATCATAGAATCATAGAATGCTTAAGGTTGGAAGGGACCTCTAGAGATCATCTAGTCCAACCCCCCCTGCACACGCAGGGACACCTAGAGCACGTGGCACAGGACTGTGTCCAAGCGGGTTTTGAAGATCTCCAGAGAAGGAGACTCCACCACCTCTCTGGGCAGCCTGTTCCAGTGCTCTGTCACCCCCACTGTTAAAAAAATTTTTCTTTAAGTTCCTGTGGAACTTTTGGTGTTTCAGTTTGTGGCCATTACCTCCAGTTCTGTCAGCGGTCACCACTGAAAAGAGGCCAGCACCATCCTCCTCACTCCCTCCCTTGAGGTACTTATAGACATTGATCAGGTCCCCTCTCAGCCTTCTCTTCTCCAGGCTGAACAGGCCCAGCTCCCTCAGCCTCTCCTCATAGGGCAGATGTTCCAGGCCCCTGATCATCCTTGTAGCCCTGCGCTGGACTCTCTCCAGCAGCTCCACATCCCTCTTGTACTGTGGGGCCCAGAACTGGACACAATACTCCAGATAATAAAACTCTGCTTTCAATTCTGCTTGTGTTTCAGCCTAACAGCTACATCACTGTTGATCAATTCACTGGGGAGTATCCGCCAGTAGCACCAAAACTAGTTTTACTTGATTATGTAAGCTGATTGAACAGAACTGTAGAGGCATTTTCAAATATTTAAAAGAAGAGCAAATATCCTTTTGCGGGGGGTAATCTATTATGCTCTCAGAAGTTTATATCTCCATTTACTTTTACTTTTTCACTCGACATTGTTACAAATTTACCTGCCTCCATGCAGAAAAGCTGCCTAGTTGCCTTGATCAGTGTGAAGAGTGAATAAAGCATAAGGCAATTCTCATGGTCTGCCTAAAAAAAAAAAAAAAAAGACCCAGCTATCTTTATCTCTGTCTCGCCTTTAACTATAGACTAGTAGCACTTCATTCTCTTACCTATTGTGCCCATCTCACAGCCACATTCTGCTACTGTCTCAGTGGATAGGACATGGTGCATAGGACAGCCAGTTCATCAGTGAGAGGATAGAAAAAGCATGTGAAAATTCCTCAGTTGAATATGGGTCTTTTGCTGAGGAAACGTAAACACAAGCAGTGCAATCAAGAGGTGAGCTGTATGAATACATATGTCCAGAAGAAGGTGGTCAAACTGTGACAGGTGTCTCATTTCTCTTCACTACAGTTTACAAATTGCATTCGGAGAATCTTACAACACTTGATCACATGGCCTGTTGAAAATTTGCTATTTGGGTTGTGTTATATTTAAGACAACTATTACAATAGCATCGGTAGGCCATTTTTCACCAACATAGAGTTCATTTTGTAGGCCTTGAGGATTCAAATGGAAATACGTTAGTTGGATTTTCTACTAGATATAGGGTTTTCTTATTTTCACTTTCTTCTCTATGTTCTCTCCCACTCCTCCCCTTTTTTTTTTTTCATCTGTACCTTCCTACAAATTGAATACCAACTAAGTCGTTTGTCAGGTCACCCTGTCCTGCCACAGGAGACCATGAATTTTGATTTGCATTCCACACTGAGAGCATCACGACAGAGAACTTACCATCTTGTCTTTCTAAAAATGCCTGCAAAAATTACAACTCAATTTGATCTTAAGAGAAAAGCTCTGCTTTTCTGTCCCTGTTACAAGATCCCAGAAGTGGCAATAGTAACATGAACTACAGATTTGTCAATGGCAAGGATCTACATCTACATCTACATTTTTACCTAATGTAGAATGTAGAAACACCAACTAAAAAAATAAACAAACTTCTTTGAACCACATTGGGTTTCAGCTGTGTGATGGTAGGGGCTATCAGCTCAAAATTCTCTAAAAAGACGCAGGACTACCCTAGTTTTCACTCCCCTAATGTGATACATGAAATGGGACTTGATAGCCCAGATGCCTGTAGAAGGCAAGTTTTAAGTTCATGTGTCCAAAACTTTCAGTGGAATTTCCAATAATGTTAATACAACTATCTTGCTATAACAGAAACTGGTGTGAAATCAGCATAGGAGTAATTCAGAAGTAAATAGCATGCAGAAAAATATATGACTGCCAAATGCTAAGCACTTTCAAAGATTTCAAAAATATTTCCATTTTATCTTATCCTTTCCCTGTAACTTAATGTAAAATCCTCCTTCTGATTTGTTAACTCTGAGACTATCTGCCCCCAAATGCTCAGCACTTCCAATCCTACAGAATATGCTGATTTTAGAAATTTTTTTTCTTTGATTGAACTGTGAGACACCTGTTGATATTAGGCACTGCACAAGCTAAAACAAAACAAAATAAATAGGACAATCTATGGTAGGTTCATATTTTAAAAGCTGAATAGCTACTTGAAAAATCAGGCTCTTTTCACTCCTCTTTTATATCATTTCCCTGCTGGGCTTTTCCCTTTACCTGCCACATGTGTTGTCATTTCATGACATTTTGCTTAGAAGAGTTGCTGAAAAACTTTCCTAACTTCTAGTTCCAAAGGAATCATAGCCCCTTGTTTTCTAGCCTTCCTGTGCCAGAGGCAGTAACATACTGCTGTGTTTTCTCGTCTCTTTCTCTTTTCCTCTTACCATCGAAGTGAACTATGGCTGAATTACCATACTTTACTGAACATCAAGGCATAAACGACTCACTGGCTTTAATTGCCACTGGTTATTAAAAAAAATCTAATTCAACAATGAATTGAACTGGGGCAGGAGAATCCCATGTGAATGTTGAATGTTTAATTTCTCCTTGTCACTTTCGTCTCCTTTCTTTGTCCCTTCTTGATCCCCTTAGGAAAAATGAAGGTGGTCTCTGGGGTACTGGAGCAGAACCATGCTCTGCTAATCAAATGGAATAATCCCTTCCATTCTCTGTAAAGGAACATAAAAAGGCCAATTAGATTTTTAGTAATCAAGAGGATAACCATTCAGTCTGAAGGCATCCTCCAGCTTGGCTTGTCTTAACATTAAATGAATTATTCAGGTGAACAAAGCTGGAGATACCT
Source organism: Tinamus guttatus (assembly GCF_059628265.1). Lineage (NCBI taxonomy): Eukaryota > Metazoa > Chordata > Aves > Tinamiformes > Tinamidae > Tinamus > Tinamus guttatus. The sequence continues at coordinate 1,929,503 of NW_028288649.1, forward strand.
AAGGAGGGAAACAAATGATTTTCCTGAATGAACAAGCACAACATCAGAAAAGCCAAACTAATTCATTTCCATTTAAAGACTACATGAATTTAAAGCAAAAAAGCATTCAGGGCTACTCTACAAAAAAAAAAGAAAAACAAATCAGATAAATGAATGTGGAAATGATATTAAATAGAAGAGAACCAAAGGGCCCAAGGACATCCTCTAGGTGACAGTGCCATGATCCCATATGGGAGCTGACATACTGATCAGAGAACAAGTAGCAACAGAGTTCATGAAAGAAATAAGAAAATCCATTATAAGGTTGTGAGATAAGGTCCTGAAGGGGACCATTAAATCAAAGTGTGATTACACAGTTAAGGCATCCTTCTACCCTCAAGTATCCTTTTGCTTGTGCTTGCCATACTTAAAATCTAAGCAGTTCTTGCAAAACAGTAACAGTCATAGAGTTATGCCTATGTTAAAAAGCATGAAAAGCATGTGTATTTACTACTGTCATGTTAAGATTTGCGTCCAGGCAGACTAAACAAAGCAACATATTTAACCACAGGGCACAGAGGTTACGTAAATCAGGAAACTAGAATTAAAAATCAGAAAGAGTGAGAAAGAAAATGAATGAGTCTCCCATATCAGAGGCGATGTCCAAACCCCAGCCATAGGCAGATGGGGAATACGCCCTACAAGGCATTAGCCTGAGAGTGAGGGTTACAGTAGGTGTACGAAGGACCTTTCTGCTGCCACTATTAGCACCTGACCAGAGGTCCAAGTCACAGGCTGGTTGGCAGTGGCAGTTGCACCCCACAGGGCCAGACCTTACATCAAAGTCTGCTATATTTTCATGTTGCCCTGATGAACTATTGCCCTGAAGGAAGACAGGAGCTTCAACAACTTTGCTAGCTTGAAAGGGGATGGAGTGAAGCCTTTAATCTGTCAGTCATCAATGTCTGAGTCACATAGTTTAAATGAATCACCATCTTCCTTAGTCCTAAATTTTATGCCTCATTTCTATCACTAATATCTTTCCAACCATAAAGCTAACTTCACGGTACAACATCTTGGAGCTTTTCTTTATCTCCTTAAAAATTCTCCTACATAGGTTTCTTTGCAGTCTCGGGACACTACCTATATTATACTTTGAAAGAGATATTAAATATATCTGCAGATGTCCTTTATTTTCTTCCTGTTTTCACAGTTCAAAGACTGATTTCGATCTGAAGAAGTTCAGTCTTCATGTGTTCACCTCCCTTGATTATGATCTCCGTGCCTGATTTTCTTTTACCAACTTCCGTTCCATATTTGCAAACTCTGAGTTGTTGGAATCCACCTTCTCCTTCCTCCATGCACCCTTCATGAGGTAAAAAAATCATTTTCATTTGGATTATTAATTGACATTTTTATCTACCTCACATTGCAAACTCATTTCCTGATGACCGTCCCTCTGACATCTTCCTTACCTAACTTCAGCTCTTCCTCACCTTCTCTAGATGATCTCTCATTCATAAACACAAGTTTAACTCATCCAAGCAGTAACATGACAGTTGATAGAATTGCTCTGTTCACTAAAGATGACATGTGCGTCAGCACTGCGGGACTCGAAGATTTAAAGGCCAATGGAATTTTGTAAGTAATGTGAGTGATTGACCATACAGCAAAAATAATTACCCAGAAGAAAAGAATGTAAGAACAGCCATTTCAGATTTGTTCAAAGGTCCACTGAGCCTAACATGCTGTCTCCAATAGTGCCAGCTGAGAGCATCCAGGGAGAAATATAAGGCAAATATACAAGATCATTCCCAGCGGTTCCTCCATTAGTCTACCACTGTAATCTCAAATTACTTGAAAACCTTGTAGTGTGGAGAGGACTACTTTGCCCTAAAGCAGGGTATGGTGTCAGGACATCTCTTACATTTCTGGTATTGTGATCTCAAAATTGAGAACATCTTTTCTAGATGCTCCCACAGAAAAAATATTCAGTAAGATCGACATTTGCTGTTTTATTCTGTCAAACCTACCCCCTGGACATAAGAGGGACAGAGTTAATGGAGAATTCAGTCTCCAGTGAGCTCATTAGCTCTGGAGGTTTATGAAAAACATACTGTTTCAAACAGAAAAGAAAAATTAACTTAAATTAGCAAGGCAAATTGAATAAAAATAGAAAAGGTATTTCAGGTATTACTTGAAGTAGCTGGTGTAAAAGATCTTTCAAATGTACTCTGCAACCATAGTAAGGAAAGATTAATACATGTGTCATAAATCAACCACTAGCTATTCAACATGTGTTAATGTAGTTGGACCATTAGTATAATTAAGGAAATAGTGTCCTTGCCATAGACTCCTCATTGTGGTTCAGCTTTTAAGGCTATTAATAATGATCTAAATGAGAACATATAATTGCCAACTAAATGAAAATATGAAATCTGGTTTGAAGGATTGGTTGTCTAGACAGGTGGCCATTCTGTAAAGATCATTCCTGTTCTATACTGTGGTCAGCAGGACACACAGATAACGTCATAACGAACACTGGGGACAAGCCATGCCAATGAGCTTCTGTAGATCCTACATTGATTTATAACTCTCTCGGGTCACTTTTTGGCAGATCTTTTCTTTCAAGAATTGTAAACACTGGCTCAGTTCCTCAGGTGGGAACACTGAGCACTACCAGAATCTTTGGGAGGGAGTTATCAGGTTCCTTGTGATAGGCCTGTCTGGCACATGCAGTGTCAGGACTGCATCTGAGAACTGGGCAGCTGCAGGGAGGGACAGGGACAGCAAACGCCAAGGCGACCGGTGTTTGTGCTGCCCTGATGCCTTCGGATATGGGAACTTCTGTGTAACTGTGACTCTCAGCTAAGCCTCCCCCCTGAACTTCACCATCTAAGTTACCCATCATTGGCTTACTTATTTTTTAAAAAGGCAGTGGCAACAGCATGAGCACTTGCCCAAGAATTAGAAAAGCTCCTTTGCTTGAGGTAAGTTAAAACTTTCACCTAAGAAAATAGGCAAAACTGGGCAAAGGCACTTTTTACCCCTCCTTTAAAAACAGGTATCACTGTGCAGTTCTCTCTTGGGAAGCGCAAGTCTTGGAAGTCTTTGAATAAAACAAAAAAATGTTTTGGCACCATTAAAGTAAAGCAAGCAAATAACCTTTTTTATCCTATGTATAAAACATTAGGCACCATTATTTTATCTTAACCATGGATTTTTTTTACAGTGTTTCTTCCACACTTGGGCCACAGAGAATGTGAAATATTACATTTCCCACTACTAAACAATAGCCTTTTAGCAAAAATAGCCATAATAATTGCTTTTCAGCTCTTGATATCCCTAGTTCGATCCCACATCCGACAACTAAAATGGAGTCTATCATGCTAAACATCACTTTTTTTTTCTAAGAGTTTTGAAGCTGTCTGTAATCAATATATTGCTCCCTTGAAATACATTTGCTGGCAGTTCTTCAGGCCATTAAAGTGTTTGCTTTAGAGATTACTTTTCGCTCTCCCGCCAGGCTCATTCAAAAATTATCAATCAGAGAAACATTGCAGGGTGTTGCATGTTCAAATAAGCTGAGGAAGAATACTATGAGAGACTATCCAGTTAATAATCCCTTTAGTAAAGAAGACATAAAAAATCCCTTTTATTACTCCTGAGCATCCCCTAAGAACAAACAAACAATTGCAGCATCACAAACAAAACAACAAACTGAACTAGAGCTGCAACTGCAGATACGTCGCCTCACATTATGGTTCTTTTGAATGCTCTGTGTGGATAGACAGTGACTGCGCATTGATGTTTGAGCTGATTAGAGGGAAACCCTGGAGCAGAGGATATGGCAACAAGCAGCACTCAAGTTCCTGATAACTCCTTGGAACTGTGCAGGCCTTATAAATAATAAGTGAATGGGAGAAGCAAACTGTCAGCACCTGTGTGAGATGAGATTTCCTGTGTTAGCCTGAGCACATAAAACTCAGATGGGTGCCACATCAACCTGAAAGAGGCAGCTGGGAGAGACTAAAGTTCCCAGCTGATGAGCTGTGTCCTGCCTTGCTGAGAAGCAGCATCCTCTGCTGATGTTCTGCCAGCACCCCCACTTCTTATTCGGGAAAGAAAACAAAATCCAAAATTATAATTTTCGCTGTCACTCATTCAGTCTAACCTGCTACCTGTGCAGAATTACTCTCTGTGTCATTTTTTCCCTGCCCTTATTTCTAGTGTTGTGGTCCTCCCAGGCTTGTCTCATTTGCGTGATAGGCATTCCCACTTCATTATGGGCAAACGGCTCCATAGCCTCAGAGGTCCAGTGGTCACAACTGCTTCCTGATTCTTCTAGCCTGAATTTTGTCCCAGGCCCTTCGGCGCTCCCATAAATACTAGGACAAAGGAAAGTCTAGATGAAGTAGGAACTACAGGCAGCAGAGGAAGTGGCACAGGGGAATGATACTATCTGAATAGAACAGAAAGACAAGCAGTTGCCAAAGGTCTATAATTCTGGAAAGATTCAGGCATTCATAATAGTTAGCCTTTGGCAATGACGTTTTGGCTGAGATTGGGACTCCACTGTGAAAACTCAAAAGGGGTAAATTTCCAGGTTTCTGTCTCTCATTTTTCCCTTAGTATCTATCTCAACCCACCTGTGCTCCCAGTGTGCTCCCAGCAGCTATAGACATTTCTGCCTTTTTTTTTTTTTTCAGTGCTAAACCCTTGCTGCTTAGCTCTCCATCCCACAAGCTCTACCACTACTCTTCCTTTAAGAAAACACAGAGTCTACAGTATGAGCACAAAAGAAGAACCAAAGTGGTCACCTCTGTCTATCCTAGCAGATATGCAAAATGGAGATTATTTTTGTATGTAAAGACTTGTAAAAACAAATATAGGGCAACCAGCTGTTTTATAGCCATAATTAGTAGGTGAACTTTGATAAATACATTATTTCAGTCCTGACGCTGCAGCAACGTCTACCCAGGCCTCAGTCAGCATGCCTATAAAAGCACGAGCACGGGGCTAGTCATTTGGATACAACTACACTGGAATACTAAAGAAATGGTGGGATAACCTTGATTTGAAATAAAAGGAAGTCCTTTCATGACTCTAACATGAAGGAAGATAAACACAAGAAATATTTCTCACAATACCAAGTATAAATCAGCTATTTTTTCAATATTCAAAAATTTTGAAGCACGCTAATCTAAATGGATATGGAAGCAAGTTCCTTGATAGGGTTAGTCTTATGTTTAAATCTGATCTGCTGTTCGCTGCCTTTGCCTTTTAACTCTCAACTAACTCTCCAATGAATAATTTAAATACTGCTCCCTGGAAAAATCATATTATAGTTGCATTTGTTCATGCTGTTTATTGGCAAACACATTGTGCAAGCTTACAAAGTCAGCATGAGGGCTTTATGTAAAACACTTACGGAGAATGGCTGTAATTGTAGCTTTCCATTAAGGAGCACAGGCATAACAAACAGACATCCTGCTGAACAAACAGAAAGAGTCTTTATTTGTTTTCTTTAGATTTGATGTTACCATATGAGCAATCCATGTAGCAGTTATCCCAATTCATAGTAAATTGGGTATTCACCCTAAATCTAGCAAGTGACTTTCCCGTAACTGGTTCGTAAGACCCGGTTTGGAGGCACGTATCTTCTGAAAAGACTACTGCATAGTATATTTTCAATAGGTGGTAGGATTCCCTGCCACAGATCTCCAACTAAAGGAACTATAATGCTTGCAAAGCTTCTTGCCAACTTTGGTCCTTACCAAGAGAATGGTTGGAAAAGTGAAGCACTCTCTTGTCCTTTTTGTACTGAACATTTGGTACATTTTACCTTTCAAACGCATTTCTACTAAGGCCTTTTCCAAATGGTGATAAAATCTGTCAGTTTTCCTACATCATCGATAAAAAGTTGGGTCAAAAATGATCTCATTGCATGTCAAGGCAAGGTATCTCTTTAAACTGCAAAGATAACTCAGTATATGATGATGTGGCAATTATCCACAACCTGCGCACTCCATACAGCTCATTTAATACCTTCCAGTCAGTACTATTGATCAGCTGCCAGCAGTATTTACTCTGTTTTCTTCTTAAGCTCATCAGTACCTCATTACCAAACAGCCTTTAATCCTCTCTTGTGAGACAAAGGCCCAAATACTATGCCAGAAACTGATAGCAGTCAGTCATATTTCTTCATTGCTTTTTTGCTTTAGCAGCTCATTTTTACCAGAACTTTGACAGATCGTTACAATACAGCTGCGACAGAATTTGTCATCAAACTGACTAAGACAAGCATGACTTTGGCTAACAGGCACGCGTGTGTGTCAAAGACATATTTCAAGCAGATAAAAAACAAGTTATATTGTGTTAAAATGAGCCAGCCAATTATAGTTTGCACTGTGCTCTAACAAACCAAGCTATGGCCAGAGAACACCTAGGTTAAAGAATCATGATATCTCCAATTTCATAAAAGTTTAAGAAACCCTCAGGGTTTCTTTATTATACCTGTTGAGCTATTACTAGAAAAACATCATAGTGGGTCAGGGAAATCCTGGGACTTTCCAGAGAAAAACAGACCACATAGGGCATGAACCATTTGCTTGTTTAATTGAAAACCACACCAAGAACAGGTATAAAGCCAATTTAGATTTTATAAAGAGAAACGTAAGCGAGAAGAAATATAGCAGGACCTACAGAAATATCGCTTGATCAAACATGAGAGTTTGAAACTCATGGGAAACTGGAACCAAAAAAAATTCAATGTGCTGCCTGCCCCTTTGCACCACTGGTGGAAACTCTAACCCACATTAATTGCAAACTCCTGTTGATTTCAACAGAATCAGGTTTCCAGATGGTACAAGCAGAACAAATCATAAAAGGTAGCAAACTGGGTTAGATCATAATGCGTTCTCAAATAGTTTTAACTGAATTTCATGTCCCATAAGCATTATTAGACCTCCACATCCTTTCCAGGTAACAGCGTAACACTGCAGGTGCCTCATTTGTCTTTACTTGAAAGCAACTTTCACACTGATTTTTCAAGCAATGCAGTACTACTTTACAGGAATCTTAAGCAGTGCATGCAATTATATGCTCTGGCTACAGCACAGCCTTCTCTCTGAGCTAGTGCATAATTTCTGAGGCTAGCATTTCTCAACGAAGAGTATAAAAGCAGCAGGAGAATAACAGCCCTTTTTTAAAAGAAGGGAAAATCCTATTTTTATTTATAAGTGCAATACATAATAGACTTTTCAAGAGAAAGGTTAGGAAGTTCATTGCTATTGTATTTATATTTAACAAAGCAGAAAAGTATTGGCTGATTTGAAATCACTAATGAAAATCAGCCAAAAAGCTCTTACCAGAGTAGATTTCACCCCTTTGGCCATTATTTGGCTGACACAAGCTACAATGATCCATCAAACTCCATTCATCTCTGCGGTATGTAAAACAATCATAACAGGGTACATTGGATGGAAATTCCATGCAGGCAGACTCTGACAGCCTCCCAGGGCTACAAACTGGGCTGAATTCTTCTTTAATACATTCAGTATTTGCTTCCCTTGGGATGTGTGCTGTTTCTATTGCTGCAGACACATGAGCAGCTACACTGTGACATGCTTGCATGTGCTGAGCTCCCTCTCAGTCCATGAGGACACGAGCGAGGATTCTTAGCCACGTACTCTACAGGAACATGAAGTTTGCATAGCGCCCTGTGCTCCCCGCCAGCCCTGTGCCCCTACCCGTCCCCCCGCCTCCCCCAAAAGAAGGCAGGAAGGGAAACTGACCCTCCTGGATGCTTTGCAAATTATATAATCTGGGATAACTTCCGTTAGTATTACAACACAAGAAGATATAGGTTTAGTTTAGAAGTGTATCTGGCATTAACAGAGTAACTTGGCTGAGACAGGAATACTCAGCTGACTTGAGTCTCCCTTAAGTTTCTGTCTTTTCCCCTTGCTTTGGAGTTATATTTTTTGTGAAGTCATGATCGGGAAAAAGGAAAATGAAAAAAACTCTATTCAGCAGGTGGTCAGGAAAGAATTTCTAGATATTTAATTATCAGGGGAACTACCAAACCTACCTGTCCTAAAATCAGGGATTAGCAACGATCTGCCCTACCGAGCTCAGCTGGACAAATTTTCCTGTGGAGAGGGTACGTGGGAAACATACAGCTTTCTCATTTCAACAGCTTTCTCTAAACTTTAGGGCCTATTTGATCCAGACACAGTTACTATTTGAGACAAGAGACTTCAGCTACAAGAACCTTGTACATCTGCTGGTCCTCAGCTATAAAAGCTTGTATCTGCAAGCAGATTAGTCAAAAAAGGTATTGGAAATTTTTTTTAAAAAATCATTTTCTAGGAACTAAAACATGGCATTCCCTTTTCTTGTAACTACATGCAATAACTATTTCAACAAAAGACAAAGCCTTTAAATTTAATTTTATTATTGCTGGGTTGTTACACAGTGGAACATTTTAGGCCATGTTCTTTTCACTTTGATTTATTTTTAAAGAACAAGGAAAAAATGCAGAGAGGAACAGGCATGGATTATGCAAAGAACACTTTGACTCTTCAGGATATAAGTTCTTCTATTGGGTATTAAACTATTTATTCCCAGTACTGATCAAGAACCAATAACTGAGAAGGAGATAGTATTGGTCTTACTTCTCCCGATACATTTCCCATTCTATACAATCGTCCAAGACCAGTGGAAATTTCCTCTGGCTGCTGTGATGCTCCAGTTCTGCTCTGGACTGTAAGAATTTATTTCTAGTATTTTAACAATCATAATATTAATGCTTAGTAATACAGCTCCTCAGCACTTCCCATGCAAAAGGGCAATACAATTTTCAGATCATTTAGATTTTGAAGAAAATAACATCACATAAAACAAAGGTGTTGAGCATTCACATGGTGGAGAACTGCATGAGGATGTAGGTCAGGTAACACAGGGGTACTGCTGATAATGTGAGACCTGGCTGATGCTTCAGAAAGAGTATAATGCATCTACTTTGTCAGCCTCTCTACCTACAATCCAGAAAATAAATTAGGCACCTAGGATCCTGCCCAACACATTTTTAGCCTTGCAGAGGATAAGCAAGTAGAAGAGTTTAGTTTGAGCAAAGCTTTACTGTGCACTGAAAACCTACATGGTTATGAAAAATATAAAAAGGGCTAGATCTGACTGCATGTTCATTAGTATTAGAATTACTTTGCAATCGTTTAGATTTCACTTTAGACTAAATAGAATATTGGCCACAAGTCATCATTTATTTAGCATGTTTACTCCAGGAGTGACTGTATTTAAACATCATTTCTGTTCTCTCTTTTTTTTTTCTCTCTCTCTCTCTCTTTTTTCTCTCTCTTCTCTTCCTACAGGTTTTAGGACAGGACATTTTATGAAAGTATGTGACTCAGCCTGCTTCTTCCATCTTTCATTCAATCCATTCCTGTAGGAATGGTAAATTTTCACAGAAACATAGCTCTGGAAGAACCTTTAAGTATGGTGTAGCACAAATACCTGCCCTGAGGCAGGATTTAAGGAAAAATGCTGGCTATGCTTGATTTTAATGCATAAAGACCCAATCCTGAAAAGATCACTGCAACTTCTCTTGACCTTCATAGATGACAGATCCTGGGTCTGAAAGCACCACCATACTTCCCACTTAGAGTTAAAATATACTTGAAGCAGTTGGTTCTATAAATGCCTCCTCAATAGCACAACTAAAGCAATTACTTTTGATACAAACAACCTTGGCAAGCTGTATTAAAATAGACCCCTTCGCTTTCAACACCGTGCAGGACCATGTCAAGTTATAAGTTATATACACTTTGTTAATGTATTTTCAGAATTAAATATCTTCTTGGCATATGATTGATCTCTCAACCCTCACCAAGAATAAAATTATAATTTCTCTATATGTCAAGCTCTTCTGAACTCATACACACACAATATTTGAGAATGCACAGAAATCTGTGCAGCTGCAAACCAGTACCTCATCCAGTGCCTTAAATCTGGTTATTTTTTCCATTTTCTCTGCATTATCTTTCTGTGCCAATTTCATCCTATGTGCAATTGCCCCGTCACCAGATGATTAGATATCCCTAACAGTCACTTTTTTGATTGTTCATCCAACACTTTCTACCAATTTCCTTATTTCTACCTACCCAATGTAATAAAATACTACACTAAAAATAAGAAAAATTCAGGGGTTTCCTCAGCACTCTGTAAGTATTATTTACAGTTTCTGTTCAAAGATGAAATATGGAAATTTCTCATTCTCAGCCTTTTACTCTTTTCTTCCTTTCTGAGACTGGAACCCACCTTTGAACTCAGGTGATTCCCTGAGCTTTTTTGTGCAGAGCAGCTTGAGGAATGGAACACAAAGACAACTTTCTCTTTACTAACAAATGTTACCAAAAAATCAGGTTAGAGCTGACGCTATCAAACAGTATGGCAGCTACACATTCACCCAGCATTTTAGTTTTGTTTCTTTTAAAGAATTCCTTGGGCTGCTCACCTGGAAAACAAATATTGTTAGAAAATAGCACAAAGATTTCTTCAAATGGCAACTGTTCATTCAGATTGTTCTTGTCCTGGTAAAACAAGGCAGAATCTCCAAGGTCTGTGCCACACATAGAGTGTGGAGGGAATTTGGCAGTGAGGGTTAAATAATCTCAACTTTCCCTTCACCTTGGCAGATGAAAGGAAAGCCTAGCTCTTACTGAAGGAAAGTAAAGAAAAGCTGAGCACTTCCTATATCCAGGAGAACCCACATTCCAGACACCTGCCCAAGTCATTGGGACTTCTGGATATGTCTCAGAAAGACTGGCAGACTTAAAAACACCTGTTGAGAAAGAATTATTTTCATTTTTTTCCCCAATGAAAATGAAAAAAAAAAGTGAATTTCCCTCTTTTCACAGAACAGAAATTCTTTTTTTTTCCAGCTATCTTTATTTTCCAAAGATTTCAAATGAGACAGATTTAAATCTTGTGCCAGAAACAGCCAATGCAACTTCAATTATGTTCAATAAGGCCAGTATCCAGCCAACATGGAATAATATTTTTGAATCTTGTGTATTTCCTTAAAACACAGACATAGACTCTTGGCCTTTGCCTGCCTGATAAATGGATATTGGATGAATATGGTTACAATCAAAGTTTTAGCAGTAACTCTTTCCTGGTTTATCTTTCCAAGTACTCTGAGCACTGGTGAGAATGATTGGTCCTTCCCCTGTGGTTTGTGCTATATCGTATACCAACATGTGGCCTGTTTGTTCATCTTAATTTACTGGGAAGTTCTACATCTCTTTTCCTGTCATTTGCTTGCTTCAGAGGTGATAAATGATGCTCCTAAAGACTCTTTTGGATTGGTTACTCACTTTTCCACTGTTTGGCCAGATTAATAATGACACTGTCTGATTAGGTAGCTCTTCTCACTAAATCATTGTGCGGGAAGACTGTTAGAAACAACAGAAAGCAATAAGTTATTGTGTTGACTTCCTTCCAACACGTGCATTCACATTCTGAATCCAAAAGGGTTTTATCATCTGGACTTTACGCATAAATTTACATGGGCTAATAGGATTATATAGGTACTGATATAGATTATATTTTTGAGGAGCTATTGGTTTGCTGGGAAAAGATGGACACTGACTGTGGAGACAAGGAGCAAGAACAGGAATTTGACAATTACTTCAAGACTCTAAAAATTATAACCTGTTGATGTAATCCTTGCTGTCAACCCATGTAAGTGCTTTTCAAAACCATGAGCAAATGCCTGTTTTCATTTTCTTCCAGGGAAGTGCTAGATGATCAGGACTTCAAAATTCATTCATTACATACTCCTATTTTTGATAATTCTTGGCTTAATTATAAGAGAAATTCAGTCAAGCTAAACTCTTCTATAAAATCTTATTTTAAAGGAGGTGCAATCTCATCATCTAAAAAATAATGTCCAGTAATTGGTTTAGAGATATGAAACCAAAAATATTTTCAATTATTGCAATTATTCTTTTTCTACTTAGACTGTCTGCAGTTCAAAGACCTCCTCTCTCCTCTCAGTCTGTTTCCTACATGACATTTTGCTCTCATCCAAGACTACATCCAAGAAGTTTTTTAGCATTCTGAAAATGAATGTTATATTTAAGATGAATAGATGAACACCAAGTTCTAGGCTTGGGGGATACCTTGCTTAGATTTAAAGTCAGAGCACCTTAGAAGAGGTTGTGATTGGTACAACTCGTCTCGCTGCGTATCGCTCAGATTAAATATACGCATATACTTGATCAGCAAATGGTTGCAGCCTGTTAAAGCCATGCAAGCGGCACAGCTTAACTTAATGCAGAATACCTCCCTCAACAGTTTAAATTAAGCTGGTGGAGTTTGTGCTGAGGCAGACAAGGCAGGTTTGCAAATTCCCTTCTGCTTTTCTAGAGGAGGTGATAAATCCTAGCAGAACAACTGCAAACAAATTTTGGTGGGGACAAAGGACTGTAACCTTTAGCCACCAGAATCATCAGTCAAGCACAGCAATCATACTTTCTTTGAGTGCTTTTCTGTTACTTTAGACATAGACTTCAGGGTGTTCAGAGACCAGAGGGATGGAGTAGTCTGATTAGAAGACAGTGAGTACTTTCTGCCTGCATGTGCAAAGGGAAGCCTTCAGAAAAGGGAGTGGGAACAGCAAGGATTAATCCCAGGGAAAAATAAGCCCTTGACATTTTGAACAAGAAGTTCACCCTGGTTCCTGATCAGTAAAAAGCAAAGCCACTTGCAACTCACTGCATGCCACAGAGACAGTCTGTCAGGCAAACTGGGCTTCACGCAAACACCTACACACAGTCACAGATTTGTTCAGCTCTCTGGATACTCAAAACAGAGATTATTTCATGCCAAAATTCCATCCAGACCAACTTTCCTTACTTTAATCAGCACAATGAAGAGTAGAAAAGATTTACCTGATGTGACCAGCTAATGAGACTGCCCTGCTCTTCCTTATTTATTTATTTATTTATTTGCAACAAGCATCCCCACAGCAATCAATGTGTTAATAAAGGATAGGAAGAGGAATTAATCCATGTTGATAGAGAGACCAGTGGACTACACAGTCTTTCAGGGAGAAACCAGTTCTTCTGTTCATCATTCGTGCCTTGTATCAAACTTTGTTTTTGAAGTCAACAGATGCAGATATGAACTCTTACCTCTTTTGATACATTTGAAATGGAAGAGGCAGAAGGACAGTGAATACCATCCTATTTTCAGAACCTTTCTTTAGAAAGTTAGAAAAATATAGCTCAGTGTCCTTTTTAGTTGCTGAACTCTCTAACGGTAACTGCTAACAGGATACTTTAGTTAAACTGGCACAGGAACAGGTCTTGCCTTCCAGCCTATCCTTCTGTTCAAAATTTAATTAAAGGAAAAAGACAACACTATTGCATTTTGCTATTTAGACTGTAGAAGTAAGATACAGTGCTAGTTATGGGATCACTACCTACTATCTTGAGGGCACAGTGCTGACTTTGTATTAGGCAAAATTATTTCTTCAAATAATTTATTACTACCTAACTAAAATAAATCACAAACTACCATGAATAACCTATAGTATATTCAGTTGTGAGGTACTTCTCCTTTGAAGCAAAGTTTCTCTTCTGTAGTTTGATCATTTAAGCAATGTGCTAAATACTGGGACCATTGCCAGTGTGATCACAATGTGTAAAATCACAGAATGGCTGAGGTTGGAAGGGACCTCTAAAGACCATCCAGTCCAAGCCCCCTGCTCAAGCAGGGACACCTAGAGCAAGGAGCACAGGGTGGCATCCAGGTGGGTTTGGAAGATCCAGAGAAGGAGCCTCCACAACCTCTCTGGGCAGCCTGTGCCAGGGCTCTATCACCCTCACAATCAAGTTCTTCCTCACATGGAGGTGGAACTCCCTGTGTTTCAATTTGTACCCATTACGCCTTGTCCTGTCACTGGTCACGACGGAGAAGAGTTTGGCCCCATCCTCCCTACATTCTTCCCTCAGGTACTTTTACATATTGATCAGATCTCCTCTCAGTCTTCTCTTCTCTAGGCTAAACAGGCCCAGCTTACATTGTCTTTCCTCACAAGATAGATGCTGCAGTCCCTTAATCATCTTCGTGGCCCTACGCTGGACCCTCTCTAGAAGCTCTGTGTCCCTCTTGTACTGGGGAGCCCAGAACTGCACCGAATACTCCAGGTGTGGCCTCACCAGAGCTGAGGAGAGGGGCAGGATCCCCTCCCTCGACCTGCTGGCAACGCTCCTCCTGATGCAGGCCAGGATCCATTGGCCTTCTTGGCCACAGGGCACACTGCTGCCTCATGGTTAACTTGTTGTCAACCAGGACTCCCAAATCCCTCTCTGCGGAACTGCTTTCAAGAAGGTCAACATCTAATCTGTACTGGTGCCTGGGGTTATTCCTCCCCAGGTGCAGGACCCTGCACTTGTCCTTGTTAAACCTCATGAGGTTACTCTCTGCCCAACTCTCCAACCTCTCCAGGTTCCTCTGATTGGCAGCAGAGCCCTTGAGAGTGTCAGTCACTCCTCCCAGTTTGGTATCGTCCACAAACTTGCTCGGGGTGCACTCTGTCCCCTCGTCCAATTAATTGATGAACAACCTGAACAGCCCTGGGCCCCGTACTAACCCCTGGGGGACACCACTGGCCACAGGCCTCCAACTAGATTGGTCCTCATTTATCATCACCCTCTGAGCTCTGTCATCCAGCCAGTCCTCAATCCACCTCACTGTCCACTCATCTAACCCACACTTCCTGAGCTACAAAATAAAGTGCTAAGATATTATATGTATTGTTGAGGTAGGTATACTGATTCATAATGTGCTTTGTAATAAAAACACAAATGAACAGAATTTATTGATTTTTCTGTACAGTATTTCACTTTTCCAATTATATCTAATATTTCTCTCACTTGTGAGCCACTCACAGGTCTCTTCAACTCCCCCAGCACTCTTGGGTGCATCCTTTTGGGGGCCATGGATTTGTGGGTGTCCGCTTTGCCTAAATAATCTCTAACCTGATCCTCCTCAACCAAGAGCAAGTCTTCCTTCTGCAGACTTTCTCTCTTGTATCCAGAGTCTCTGTATCCAGAGATTCATGAAAACTAAAGCAAAGAAGGCATTCGGTTACTCTGCCTTCTCTGCACCTCTCTCACCAGGACACTCACCCCATTCAGCAGTAGACCCACATTTTCCTGAGTCTCCCTTTTACTACTGAGGGATTTGAAGAAGCCCTTCTTGGTGTCCTTGACAACACTTGCCAGATTTCATTGTAAACTGGCCTTAGCCTTGCTCATTGCATCCCTCCATATTCTAACAATGTTCCCATATTCCTCCCATGTGGCCTATTCCCTTGACATTTGCCAGAATTCTCTCCAAGAAAGTTGAATTCTATCATCTCTCTTACTGTCTGCCTGGCTCACCACATTATTTTCTTATGACAACAGTATTCTAAAAAAAACATACGTAACCCTGACACAAACATGGTGGAGGAAACTGTATTTCAGGTCAGTGAAACATTATAATGAGGTGACCACAGAGGTTCCCCCAGACAAGAAACCACAACTTCAAATCCATCTTTTATCTTGGTCACATATGCTACACAGACACCCACAAAGAAAATCAAGTGAGACCATATATGCCTAGTATTTTTTGGATATATGGTTGATAAAGTTTATCACAATGTATTACAGTGACTATGAAGCCAACTTCAGGTCAGGCCTAATTAACTAAATAACTTGAGGGATATATTTATCAAGAAATAATAGTCACAGAAGGAAATTATCTAATTCCTCTCTATACTTCCTGATCCAAAGGAACAAGGAAGTACATCTTGTATCAAACATAGGTGGCTCTGGTCAGTGTAGATTAAAGGGTGCTCAGATACCTGCATCTCTGTGCAGCTCAAGGAGAGATAAGGAGATAGGTACATAGGGAGTCTCAGGCAACAGCAGGAGAGGCACCATTTCAGATAAGAGTCCCAGCTTCATTATGGAGCTGGGGAAATGCTCAGCAGCTTAATTGAAGGGGTGGTACCCAAAAGGCATCCTTTCTGAAGAAAAACAAACAAAAAAAATGTGGATCTCCAGTCAGGGACCTGCATGCTGTCCCAACACTACAATTATTTAACTGAAAGAGACAAAGATTGTCCTGACACCAAATGATTTTACAGGTAACTAATGCTCACACTGCTTATTTCCATAAAAATATGTCTGTCTGTGTTTATTTCCTTCCTCTCAGTTCTGTCAGTTCTGACCAAATCTGACAGAGAAGTGCAGCCTCAATATCAATAGTTTCATGGGGAGAGACAGCCCAGGATACAAGCATTAGTGTCCTCATTGGGAGGAAGAAGGCAGTCCTCTTTCTCATTTTATTAGATCCTAAATCAGACACATAACCTGTACCCTATCACAAACGCATACCCACAAGAAATCAGGTTTTACACATTTTCCTGCTCACAAAATTACTCATCTGATTTGGAGAATAAATATAGCCAAGTAACAGATCTACTTGATTTATCCATTAAATCATCAATATTGTTACACCATGAGTACCAGTAAGTGGGCTGTTTTGCTGACATTTTCTGGGTAAATTAAAGAACTTAGCTCTAACTGCTAATGGAGACTAACAACTTGTGTTGTCAGCTCCTGAATCTCTATGATCAAATGAATTCACTTTCCAGACCTCCAGGAATGGCCCAGAGGAGCTAACGTGAGCCCAGGTGAACTCAGGTAGTATGAAAAGTCCATATAAATATATGAAGTCCTTTATAAAAGAGGCTTGCTTTCTGAACTGTTCATGATGTCCTTGACACCTATATATTGACTATTGAGTAAATCGCTGGGCTGCTACATGGATATTTAAAAAACCTGCTTGGGGCCATAAGGTGGTCTGCACTGGGCAGGCAATGAAACACTGTCTTTGGCACTCTTACTAGGCTCAATAACACATTCTATGTCTGCAAACAAGTGACATAAAATATGACTATTTCTCTTCCTGACATGGGTAAATTTGAAACACTAGCAAAGGCTCTCTTGCTGAATATCAATACTTGCAACAAGCATGTGTCACTGATGTGCTTTAGAGCTACACACAGCAGGTCTGCCCTACCAGCAAAACAGCTTTGTTCTTGGTTCACAAAGTAGCGTTAATAATGAATGTTTATTACAGAAGCAGCAAATGGTTTCCTGGAGGCTTTTTCTTCATTTTTAATAGGGAAAATTATAGTGTCTTTTTGTGCAAGTTCACACAGAAAAACTGGCACTATTAAACACATTCAATAGTGTTCATTCATGTGCAGCTTTATAAAGAGACTCTACAAAAATCTCACAATGGGAAGTTATCTTTTTTGATTAAAAAGGCCTCTGCAGCAGATATTGCA
Organism: Tinamus guttatus; assembly: GCF_059628265.1. NCBI lineage: Eukaryota > Metazoa > Chordata > Aves > Tinamiformes > Tinamidae > Tinamus > Tinamus guttatus. The sequence continues at coordinate 1,946,913 of NW_028288649.1, forward strand.
TTTCTCTCAAGTTATGTCATTGTCAACCTAGTTTGCACACAGGCAGATCTGTAAAAGAAAGTTGGCAATGGTAACCTGCCAGGGCAAAGCTGCACTCTCCCTTTAGGGCAAATGAAAGGAGGGGCAGGTTGGTCCATCAATCCTTACACTACTAGGATCACGAGGGAACATTTTACAACAACCACAGCACAAAAATTACTAAGTTACATTCTTCTGATAAACTCCATTTGACCAGCTCTTTGTAGTTCAGTCTGCTGTTTAGCAGGTCAGTACTCCAGGACTCCCACTACAAGGACCAAGAATTATTGTGCTTGGAATTTCCAGTGAGGTGCCTAGGGTTCAAAAGATGACAAGTGTTACTTGCCTTTTAGTGGCAGTGATTATGTTTCTCAGAAATTTGTTATACTAGGGACACACTGGAGCCTTGTCATCTAGCACTGCTGCACACTATGTCTCCCTTTCTACCTCTGATGAGGTTAGTGACCACCTGGTGACCATGCATTTTATTCTAGGACAAAAAAGGCTCTCGATAAATGAGCCTGAAAAGGTATACATAGCTGCAGGAAGCTGTAAACAGATTTTTTGCACCTTCCAAGCCTCTCTGTGGGAAAAAATTTGGCTTGACTTCCAGCACTGTAGGCCAGAATTTAGTTTAGTTCCACGTATCCACTTATCCACTTATCCACTTGCTAAATGCAAGTATCTGTAACTGAATCTGTATTTGAATATCTCCAAATTTAAAGAGAATTTCAATCAGTGCTTTGGATCAAGATCATCTTACACTACTAGGCTTCCATTTTGCAAACTTTATCGTACCAGATTCACTGAATGCCATTGACAGAGTAAATGATTTATGAAATCAGTCTGCCTTCTCCCACAGCCAGGCATTGCTACACAGTTGGTAGGCAGACAGTATAGTAAGGGGCAACTGGTCTCATATTAAGGTTCTCATGACAAGTACTTTAAAAGTATTAATAAATATTTAACACACAGTTTGTTGACTAATCAATTCTTTCAGATTTTAGAGTCCAAAAAGTCAATAGTTTTGATGTAAATTTCTTCTGATATATCTACAAATGATCTAGTATATAATACTCAGGTGTGTAATACCTATACTTGTTTATTTGCCACTGGTATAGCATTTACAAATGAAACATTACTAACCTGTCACAGAAGATGTGTTCATTCCGTAGAATTGTCTTCATCATATCAATATTACATTGGCATAAAAATTCTATCATTTCAGACTTCATATTGCTGTTCCACTCCCTCTCTCCACACAGAGAGGAGCACTGTGTAGTGTAGTATTTTGGTTTTTGATGATAATTTTTTCATGTTCACTCTAGTAAATATCAAAGACCAATAAAAGACTAACTTGTATAGATCATTGCCCAGCCTGTTCCTTAAAACTCTTCCCTGCAGAGAGATTCAAAACAAAGGAAAAGCTGTACTTCATACGTCACTGTAATCTGCTGCTACACAAAGCTACCTTGACAGTGCATGGGCAGACACAGCTCCCACTGGAGAACTAACATTCGCTAGGCGTTAAATCAGTTTGTAATTCTGAGTTGCTTACGATAGCCATGATTAGCTTCCTCTCATGAACTTTCTCATCACTGAAGGAAAAGTAATACTAACACTTAGAAGAGGGATTTTGGCCACGCTCCACCACTACTAGTAAAAGTAGCCCATAAATCACAAGACTAGAATCAGAATAAAAAAAGTTGCTGCAAAGATATAAAAAATGATTTATGAAATATTTATGATATTTACAACAGGCATTATTAAAAATAGCAATACTACGCACTGTTATACATATAGTTATGTGAAAAGTGAACTAGTTAAAGGAGAAATACATGAAAATGGAAATCAGTGGGAAGCCATGATCCAATAGAAGCAATGTCTAACAGGATTTTGTGAGGATCAGAACTGGGCCTTTACTATAGGTCTACAAATGACACCTGCTAAAACTGTGTAGATGACAGAGTGACACAGGTTTGCAAAGTGGAGGACAGTATCACGAAGAGATCTAGGCAAGCAGTGGAGCAGACTTCTTGCCACTGTTTTGGGCAAAAGGACCTAATGTGACCCTTAATTCTAAGGTCCTAGCAGGAAGAAGATGCCTCCCAATGAAAGATCCGGTATTCACTTTGTCTACCATATCATGGTGGCCTTGACAGAAATTAATGATTACAAAATGAAGCTTAAGGCCTAAATATGTGTCTGTAAATAATACTATCATCTGGAATAGACTAAAGAGGTGTCAGTCCCTATTTCTTAAGTCCTTCTGATCCAAACTAGATGCTGTTTGAAGGGTACTCTATTGCTAAGCAAGCTCTTCAATTTCTGTTGGTGATGACTAATGGCCTAATAAACTCAAGAAGTTAAAATAGTGATATAATGGTCCCTTCTCACCTTGAATTCCTTGCATTCTTCTTGTACAGCAAGAAGAATGTTTTCTTAAGATAAAATGGACAGCCCTTACTTGTTTGCGCAAGGATATATAGCCCCATCTCTAACTCTTTTTAGCTGCAATAAATCTTAATCCAATAGAGGAAGAATTGTCTGTCTATTACTCCTTTGTGTGAGCAATAGGACAAAAAAGGAGCAAAATGTTCCACACTTGCTTCTCTCCTATACAAGGGTGAATGAGGAAACATATAGGAAGCAGTGATAGAGGACAACACTCAGGCTCAGAGCAGGAAGAAAGCCTTCTTCAGGAAGGCAGTAATGCAAAGGGCTGAAGAGGACTGGGGCTCTGATCCTTTTGAGGATTGTTCGACATCTCAAAGGCACAGGCTCCATCTCCAGAATCCTAAACAGCGACGTGCTGTCTCTTCATTCATGGAGCTCCACGCTGCAGGGTGTGCAATGTCCTGTACAGCTCAGCAGGATGCACAGCATGCAGCACCAAAGCCTAAGGCTGCACACCCATATTTCAGTAACAGGGCTCTGCAAAGTTTCCAAAAAAAATTCTTAAGTTTCTCAAGTTCTAGAAATTGAGCTGAAGGTGAACTCATGGGTCCTATTAGAGCCTTTATGGGTATGAGATTTGTTATCACTTAAAACACAGTAACATTAACTGAAGATGTCACATTAGATTAGGAGAATGTTTTCCTAGCATAAATAATTACAGAAAACAAGCAAATAATCAGTTCCTGTCGTTAAATAAAGACAGCATTAAACCAAAGATACTTCTTCTTAGACTAACATAACAGCTAAGACAAGCACTTAGCACTAAACTGTGGCAGAAGGAGCTACAATTTATTTTGTAAAAACTTCAAGTTTTACTTTCAGAAGGATCTTTATGCTGCTCTGACAAATCAGAGGCAATGACAGTGCAGTGTGTAACTGTTCACTTACTGTCTTGAATGAGGTGTTCAGAACATCAATATTTTCTTTTACTTGCCACAAGCATAACTCCTTCCTTTATAAAAGCAATTCTAGACTTCAAATCTATATTAATTTATGAGCTAGCTTAAGATACTCTCTTCCCTAAAATAATAGGATTCCTCCAATTCTGTCCCATCACATTGCTTAGCTTGATGCTACCTGTGAAGTTGGATACTCAGTAAAATCTTTTATAAACAGATTATAAACAGATTGGCAAATATGGAGGAAGGAAGCAAAAAAAGTACAAACAGGGCATTTGTACACACGTGTTCTGAAGGAACAGAGCTGCAGGAATATAACCCATGACTTGATCACATCCACCCATCCACTACATCTCAGTGCAGCACATACATGACAAAACATAACTGGGCCTACTACATTTTCCTGTTATTTACAGCATACAAGAATCTCAAAAAAAAAAAAATCTGTTCTTAAGATAATTCTGGGATTCAAAGTGTGGTCCTTTCTTGCTTTAAGTTCTCCCGGTTTCCCACCTCCTAAGGAAAAAAAAGTTGGGGGAAAAAAAGCACCAAAATGTTTTTTAAATTATTTCAATATAAATTTTCATTCCTTCCCATAATATTTTTAAAGGAAAGAAAGAACACAAGAGAAGATAAGGAGTAAATGGAAATACGTAAATAAGATTTCTACTGCAGATCAAATTAAAAATATATTTATGTAAAAAACACAAGGTTTTTTTTTTCTGTAGTTCCTTCAAATGTCAGGGGATTATTGCTTCTGATTGTTCCTATGGATCTCTTCTTTAATTCTCTTTAAACAAAAACTGCTGATTTCTAGCTTTTAAGACAGCTCTTTAATACTTAGATTTGAAAAATTCCTGTCTTTCATGAGATGCTGATTATTTGTGGGTAGGAAGGCATGTGGATGTCAACTCCATGCTCACATCTATCCTGTTACCAGATTAATCTAACACAGTAATAATTTAAATAATAATTTAAAAAAAAAACAAACAAAATCACACCACTGATCTTCTCAGGGGTTTTCTTTAAAAAGAAAAAAATCTAATTCACATAAGTTGGCACTGACTTAGAGGGTATGGAGAGCTCTGTCAAAAGCTGAACAGAGGAGAAAGGGAAACAGAAACAAGAAGAACCTAGCTTACATAATCAGGAATTTGAGGAACTTCTCTTTCATTTCCCAACCAAGCCTTACCCAGTATTTGACATAAAAGGATGTTTTGGTTTTACCTTATAAATAAACTGCAAATGCCTAACACACAACCTGTCATATAAACAGAAAGAAATTTAGCTGAAGTTTTTAAGTCACTTCAGTGGTACAAAGTATGCAGATTAAAGGAGTCAAGGCCATTAAGATGGGCATTTGAGAAGTGTCTTACAATTAAGGAAGTGTTAGCCATTAACTACTTTGCATACTCTGTTAAATAAAGAATGCATTACCATCTTCCAGCCTCTTTCCAAGCCACTTGCTAACATTGTGATTATTCTATGGGTGACATGTTACAAAATTGATGGCTTTATCTGTGCATTGTCTGACTCAATTGCAAGATTTTTGTCTTAGTAGTGTCAGTTTCCTGATGAAAATAGAAAAATGAGACAACTACAGTGGAAGATGCAAAACAGACTAGCAAAACAGATCTGGAAAACACAGAAGTCTAATAAAGCCATTGAAATCTTCTAAGGATTCTTTGGCTATAAACTCTTTAGCTCAGCCAATCCTCTGCAGCATCTCTACATCAGTCAGGTATAAATTTTCAAACAATGTGTTTGCATTCCTCCAGTTTGGAATCTCAGATCCTTAGATTATTTCCTTGGTTTTGCAGTTTAGCTATCTGCAGCTTTTCCTCCCAAACCATGATAGAGCAGCACAGCACCAGGAAAAAACACATTTTCAAACCTATGCCAAGAAGAAAACAGGATGAGTATTGCAAGTAAACTTCAAGGAAATCCTGGCGTTACAATAACCTCAATGCATCAATACATTCCTTTTCCTTGATCCAAAAGTTCTTTTCACACTGAGCTGCTGCTAGCCAGTTTATGGCACCATGGACAAACAAGTGGGGATGGCAGATGAGAGCAGAAGCAACATCCCAGAAGGCAGAGCTGTGTTTGCTGTTCCTGTGCTGTGCAATAAGCCCTGGACAGCTCCACTGGAAGCGAGGGAGAGACCTGCAGTGAGACAGGATGACATTTACACAGAAGAAACTCCCTTTGGTTCATAAACTATTTTTTTTCTTTCATTAAGTGTTGACTGATTTTTAGACACCTAAAAATGTGGGAAAAGTTTCAAACTTGGGATTAATTTGCAGGATTGCAGAGACTAAGGAGTATTTTGGAAGTAATTAATCCAGCTTGCTCATATAACCAAAATATAGCGCATAGACACAAAATACTCAATTTCCAATTCTTGCATCACCTCCAAAAAAAGGACCAACCCACATGAGTTGACAGTACCCAAGATAAACCCGCTAGCAGATTCACACTGAATGAAACATTGGTAAGCAACTTGGTACAGAATTTGTTCAGGAAAAGATACCTCCATAGGAATGTTACTGAGTCTCATTAAAAGTTCCTTACATTCCAAAAATAAGCCTTACTTTTTTTCTCTGAGCTGCAGCATCTATCATCTGGGGTTTGTGGCTGATAAATTTTGTTCTTTAGCTACCAACATTTGATTTTTTGGAAAACAATCATTAGGCAGTATTTACAAGAATGTGGGTCCTCAGCACTGCTATGCCCATATTCACAGAAGACGTGCTTTGTGCCGTTATGTTTCCTTGCAGATCTATCTCATCTGAACTGTCATTTAATTGACAGTCTTTTTTTTTTTTTTTGGGGCATCTGGATAGGAAAAAAAAATCTTGGATTTGTCTCTAAGTTTCTACCAAGATTTTTTGAGAGTTATAATAATCATTACAGACAGTTTGCAAGCTATAACTAAGCAAGAAGCCCCTTATGATAATCCGTGAATTTGCTTCTGAAACACATGTTTCTTGAAGAAGGTTAGCGTTTATACTTTCATATAAAAAGAGAATTAAGGATTCCTTCTGGAGGTGAAATTTAAATGCCACAGTATTTTCTTCTTAAAAATGCATGCAGCAAACTATGCTTAAAACATTTTTTTTGTTATTTTTTAAATGCACAATTACTGTTGAGTGCTCTCTCTTAGCACTTTTATTGCACCTACCTCTTACTGCTGCAGTCATTTGGAAAGAATATTCAGATGTCTTAATTTGGGTCTAAACATATAAATACTCTCATTTCTTAATTGTCATCTTATTATTCAGAAGAGAAAGGAACGGATAAAGCCCTTCATGCCTCAGTGGAAGCTGTAATACTACTGGTACCTTTTGGTTCCTCTACAGGCAAATACAGATCTTTGTTGAATTCGTTATTTAAAGGAAGAACATAGGTCAAGCACTTAATTTATTCAGAGCAGACATTTTGTTAAATCACGATTAGCTCTTTTAAGAGAACATGACACTAAGGAATACAATGGCAAAAGATAATTGATCTTCATCTCATCTTCAAAGAGGAGCAGGAAGAGGAAAGGAGTGGGGGGGGAAAGCAACTGTCAGCAAAGGAGTTTGAAAGGCAGCACACACCTGAACACAACTATGAGGCCTCATAGTGCATGCTCAGGAATAGCAAGAAATGAGACAGGGCTAGAGACAAGGCCAAGTGTGAGTCCAACAGCCATCCAGGAGATAAAGATATCTAAAGCACAAGCCCAAGCTCCATCCAGGAAACCAAGCTAAGGCTACAGACATACCTATGAAATACCTCAGAACAAGCTCGAAGGCCGAGGCTTGAGCTTAAATGGGGCTCCTGAGGCCATGGGAAGAAAATGCGGGCAGAAGGCCCAGGTGAGGCTGGTCAGGGCCTTTAAGGCCTATTAGTGCCCTCAGAGCACTGATATAGTTAATGGCTCAGTGTCATGTTGCTGCCCAGTAACAAACAGTATGCCCTTAGTGCTAATATTCAGTATCTTCATCAGTGACTTGAAGTGTGACATGTATGCTCAGCAGAGCTGAGCAGGATAATTAGGTTGCAGCAGCGCTCTCCCAGCCCTAATGTTATTCATGTCTAAGGCCATCAAGCTCTGCTTGCACAGTGTTGAGTCTGGAGCGAGTGCTTACTGCTCCTAGGAGAGGAGCTGTCTGCACAAAGGCAGCTCTAAAGCTCTCTGAAAAGCCTTAGTCAGCCTCAGAGCTCTTTGAGGAAAAGCTGCAAGAAATTTCAGTAGAGGATCCCTCCAAAGAGCTCTTCCTCTTGTAAGCAATGGACAGACCAGCTCTTAACTGTTGTACTGAGCATGCCAGTAAGTGCCTGGACACTGTGTCATGGGATCCGGTGTGATTTGCACTGGAAGCCCCATAGCTCTCACATATTACAGGTAAAATTCGGAGTAAGGCATTATTTGCTATCTTCCAGATTTAAGTAAGCCCTGGCCCTGTATGAGGTGCGACGCAAGTAAGCACCATCCCCGCTCCCTGTTCCCTTTCCCCTGTGTTCATGATTTGCAGAGGTGGACAAGTAGGAGGGATCCACGTGGTGCACTCCACCATGCCTCTCCTTTGCACTGGGGAGAACAGGACCCAAGCAAATACTATGGCATATGCCTGTTCCCATTGAGACAACTCATTGTGAAAGCCAAAAGTAAGGTGGTATTTTAAATAGAAGAAAACTAAACATAACTTCTACTCTCTATCTTGCAGAGTGTTTCTATGTACTATAAAAGACATGTAAGAACTCCTAAGCACCCACACATTATTAATGTGCAGAAGTCTGGAGGAAAGGCAGAATTAATAAAAATAAATTTTCAGAATTAACAAAACCAAAAAGTATTTACTACAAACATGACTCTTGATGAAAGACAAAGGGTTTCTGAGCACACCTGGTAGAGTATCAATGAAGGCCATTAAAGATTATTTCTGTTGGCACAGATTCCCTTAGAGAAGTAATGTATTTGTGACTTTTAAGCATCTTCTGCTTTGTTATCAGGAATCAATCTTTGTAAAATTTTATCAATTTATTCTTGGGATTAAGCACGATCTTTCAAATTAATTAGGGAGAACAGCAAACACTTGTGGAACCTGAATGCTCTGAAGGATTTGAAAGAAATATCGAATGGGTTTGGACAGGCTATTAAAGCCAAGTCACTTGGGACGGAACTGGAGATTTAAAAGCTTTCATCATGAATTTTGGAGCATATTAGTGCTATGAACAACATTACTTTCATGCAAGACGATTCACTTTACTTCCCCTGTTTCTAGTGTTCACATCAAACTGTGTTCTGTTCCAAATAGCCATTCTCTCACACCAGTGTCAACAGCTGAAGTTCACTGAGATTTTAGAGCCTCAGACTTAAGGCCTAATTCCCACTCGTAGTTTTATACTTGCACAAAATCTGCTCCAAAGATACTCATGATTTACATTGGCATGAGATCAGAAATGACCCTGCAAAAGACAGTGAGTGCTTCTTATGCTGAGTAGGCAGGAAATGGCATGCCTTTACTTTGCTGCTGTAAAATAGTTCTCTGTTGCCCTTTGAAACTGCAGTGTGCCCACTGCTTGTAAGCAAGAAGCACAGGTGAGCAGGCTGGGCAGGAAAGGAATATGTTCAGTTTGCAATTATTTTAATTTCTACCTCAAGATGCGGAAGAGCAGGGGTAATTCATGTCCATCTCTAATTGCCATCACCCCTTCTTCTGCTCCACTGTGGAAACAAATCAGACAGAATTCTGAAGCTGCTTCCATCACTGATACACTCACACTCTGATCCAGACGGAGACTATGTTTATAACAGAGTCCTATGGAAAGCACCTCTGATCCATGTTTTTCTTATACAAGAGAAATGGAAAAAAACATTGGAAAGCCCAAACAGGATCCCCTCCAAACTCAGCCTGCCATGTTTCATATAGCTCTAAAGAGAAGTTCTCTCAAGACTCGTTCAAGTCGTATTTCATCAGCAGCAGTAATTAAAGCTTCAACTATTCGAGACAGATATTAATGTAATGATATCTCATTAACAGAGGTTACCGTCTTACCTCTTCCCCAGAGAAGACCAATTATTGATCAATTGCTCTGAACCTGTGAATTGTAAGATCCTATTTTCCTGGCTTCTATGAAAAGAATAGATACAAATAAAGTTATCAGAAAAAGAAAAAAAAATCTGAAGCAGAATAAAGAATATTGACTACAGTGATGCAGATTACCTGGCACTTCTTGGCCTTGTGACATATCCATAGATTTGAAGTCCGTTTTTCTCTCACACTATATTAATCCCATCCCACCACTGTATAAAGGCCATGAATGTTTTAATTTAAAGTACGTCACAGGCTTACAAACAAACAAATAACTGCATGCTCTGATTTGAAAATATCCTAACTCACATCCAAAATTCACTGAGCACAGCCAGTTCTTTAGACACCCTGTACACAGCTCCCTGAGAAAATCGTGACTGATTTCACATTTGCAAATGTTTTCAGACTACCAGGCAAACTCAGAAACTAATGGGTATTTGGGCCCTCACGTTCAAGTCATTCCCTCTGCTTCTCTGCTAGCTTCATTTCAAATGAGTATCTACTATTGCCTTCAACTAAAAGATTGAGGGGAAACCGCTAAATGGGCTAGGAGCCTAACTAGGTCACTTCATTCCAAAACTGCAGACATGAGAGACAGACGTTTCATCTTCCCCATGGAGAACACTCATAAACCCTAAGTCCCTCAGACTTTAATATTTAAGGACCAAACATTTGTATTTTTCTTTCTGGGCAAGGACATTTGTGTTAACGCATGCAAGTTTACCCAACTCACATATAAACCATACTGGGATCTTCAGCCTAAATACTCTTCTCTGCCTCTCTCCTTTGACAGCTCTAGGAGTCAGGATCTGGAAATCCAGAAATATCGCAGACTCAACAGATATAAGCTCTGAGAAAACACTCAGGCATCTGCTTTCATTTATCCAGTAACTCTTTAGTGAAGAATAGCAGAAGTATAGCAATCTTAAAGCTCAAGAACATGGCTTGACAGCCACATCTCTCTGTGCCATGACTTCTCATGTGCCATGTGCCATGACTTCTAATACCAGGGAATCAGGATTTGTCCATCTGCCCTGGCCCAATGTTTTCTCATTTCTTCCCAACTGGAATTCTCCAGCAGGATGAGCTGACATGACCTTTGACCCTGATTTGGCTGTATCCTGTTCATGATGACATTTTTCTGAGTAGAAGCTTACCAGCCTTCATCGGTGAGTTCCTGGCCAGAGCAGGAGATAAATCCTGATAAAGAAGGGTATGTTAGTCCCGTTCCAAAAAGGAGTGTCTGTTTTCGGTGTTTGACTACAGGCTAGTTTGACCAGCTAGGCTGATTCATAGCAGAGCAAGAAGTGCTCCTATCTAAGGCAATGAATTCTACTCCAGTACTGCACAAGGACGATGAACATGTCACTGAGGAAAAGGCTTCAACTGAGAGTCGCATGCAGCCCCACTCTGCAGAATCTTCAGCCTGATTCTTAGCTCTTCCCACCTAAAACATTGTTTAGTATAGCCTTTACCAGGCGCATGGAAATTCATACACACACAAAAAAGGTGAAATATGCACCAAGGTTTCCTTGGGTCTTCCGCCCAGCCTGTCAGTAACTGGGGCAGCAGAGAGCCTTTTACCTCCACAGACCTCAGTGGAATTTCACTTGACAGGAAGATAAGAAAGGCAGCAGATATTCTCTTATTCCACACCAAGATTTGAAAGGAAAGAAGCAAACTGTGCAGGTCTCATTAGTTATATATATATGCACAGCTTAATTTTCAGCTGGAACAGCTGTGCTTCAGATATTCAGCATAAACAATTTGTTTGCCTGGAACTCCTCCTTTCCCTGCTGCAGCCAAGTTCTAGAATATTTTCAGTTTAGATATTATTTTGGCACACATCCTCTTTTCTTCAAAGCATTGGAAGCAAACAGCAGGAACAGAGACCCTTTTTAGAGATGATGTTCATCTCGCTTAGGAAATTATACTGCTGTCTCAGCTAAAAGTAGACTGATGATAATGTTAGCAGTTAATGTGTCAACAAGCATTATAACACCACTGCCATGTAAGAGAATGTCAGTGAACATGGAAACAACAACATTCACTGTGTGAGCTGGAGATTTTAAGACATATATGAGAAGAGGAAGAGATTTCAGATGAAGTAATGAGTTCTAATGATGGAGAGGTAGTTTTCTGTCTAAAATATATATATAAAAGTTCTAAAAACAAGCCCTTCCACAGCCAGACTGTTCTGCATATTGCTCAGAGGTAAATAGAACAGAAAAGAGCAGTAAGTTAGGAGGGATTTTTTTAGATTTCATGTAAGATCAAACCAGCCTGACCATGTGAGTACCATGTTCAACCATTCTGTTCATTCAAATATAGACTACAAGCAGGAAAGCAAGAAAGTATTCACTTCTCCTTGACAGCTAATTACATTTCTTGGTAAATATTCAATAGAGTAAATCTGAACATTATGACTTGCCTAAAAGACTATGGTAGACCTTTTTAGGTTTGGTAGGTGACACCGTAGTTAATGAGATATAGCAGGAGTACATTAGATTGTATGTATAGCTTGACTATAGCAGCAAAATACATTCAGATTTTTTATGGTAAAGAGCATACCAAGTATCAGAATGGCAAAATCAGATGTATTCTAACACAAATATCTGGACCAACTTGCAGCTGCATGAAATATTCAAACGAATTGACAGAGTTAAAAAGGGGAAATTATTTTTCAGTGTATAGGAAGGGAAACCATTTTACATGAGTAAGAAAGCTAAGAAAAAAGAAAACACATTAGCCCAGCAGTGGGGCACTGCGGACTGAACACTCCAAGCAGAGACTGGAACTGCTGTCTAGGCAAACCATCAGGAGAGCTTTCGGTTGCTTGGGGAAAATGCCTCTGTAGAATATACATGAATTATTCAGTCATGTGCTTATACTATTAGTACTGTGAAACAAAATACAAACAAAAAACCAAAACTATAATATTCTTGTTACTTACTGTAAGTCATATACTGTTAACACTGTGAAAGTAAATAAAAAAAACAGAACCATAATATTTTTGTTACTTACTGTAAGTTATTTTCGATACCATAGCAATCTGAATTTTGTAAAACAATGATACAGATCAGGGCTCTATTGAAAACCAGGAAACAGAATTACTACAAACAGGCTGTAGTAGCAAATTTGCCCACTGATCTATTGTGCATTTTTGGCAAGGTCAGATCACCACACTTATAATTGCTTTCAGTCTCTGTTTAACACATTTGCTTATTGTAAAGCTTCAGAGAAGGTGTTATTTCTTTAAAAGTTTTGCTTGGAAGTTTAACACAATCTAGTCATGTACATGCCTCAGAAGAACTGTCTTTCCTGTGACGGACACAATCCACAGATTTTAATCGCAACACACGTAGTATAGATGAGAGAAGCAAACTCAGGCCCAATATCAGAAGGAACAAGCACTATAATCAGCTGAATACCTATCAAAGAGGCTTTTGGGTAATTGCTACTGAGGTCAATGAAAAAAAATCAACAGAAATCATTGATATCACAGCAACGATTACTTTTGTTTTCATTTACATTCCCCTGTATTGAAATACAGCATGAGCAGACACCTTGTAAGGCATTTACAAATGTGGAATTTAGGAGTCCAATTTTGACTCAGAGAGAGTGAGGTTAGAGTTCTCATGTTGCTTTTACAATTTTTTCTCCAGTCAAATGCATGCAATTTCAATTGTGCAATTATTTTTTCCAAAGAGATTTTCTCAAATTATGGCAATTACTTTCTAATGGCCTATGTATTAGGTAACTGCTATACTAGCTACATGAAAGAGGTTTGTCCTATATTGTATACTCTTCACTTTTTAAAAGATTTTTATTTCTGTTGTTATGCGTGCAACGATTGCCTCTTCCAATAATTCAATATTTCTGCTTGGCTTCCCACTGTGCCACTTTATTAAGTGCACAATAAGATGAGTGAATGTTAGCCCATTTCCCCCTGGAGCAAATAATAAATCATCAGATATCATCTTCAAATCACACAGTACATAATTAATGCAAAAGATTTTAATTTTGTGTGTCACTAATTCAACATGTAGTTGAAAAGGTCTAACAAGGAAATCAGAGCATTCATCTGTATCAGAAAACAAAACTCACACAAACAAACAACAAGATTTAAGGATAACTGGCAAAGTACAAAGACTTTCCATTTTCCTGCCTGAACAGCCTGATGTCATATGCCTGAGATCTGTAGAAAATTCTCCATCCCCCCTAAAATAAAAAGGTCAAGTTGCTAGGGAACAAATGTGAGATTCCTAAGGAGTAGGGCGATAGACCATACTTGATTTACCAGGACCTAAGTTTGGAATTGATGACCAAGCCTAAGCAGTGTACCCATTTACATTGAAATTCAAGGTGAGTTGGGTGCCCTAACTGAAAAGCCCATAGCATGGCTCTGCTCACTCTTCAGACCCACATTCCCTCTAATGACAGCAGCAGGCCCCTCTGAGAAAGCTTCACAGCCAAAATGCCACCAAAACCCCATAAATCTTCCCTGTCCCCATATAGAAAGGCAGGGAGGCACAGCAGAGCACAGCACACAGCTAAGAGAAGGAACCTACATCAGGGAGCTGGTGCCAGGAGTATTAACCCAGTATAGTCAAAGATAGGTCAGAGATGCAATGCTCCTCAGACTGATGTGCAGAGATGGCAGGCAGAGGGACTTCCTGCAGTGACCCCAGGGATGATGAATCCCACAGTCCTCTGTGGCATTTGTCCTCTCACAGCACCTCAACATCTCCTGCAGCAGGTCTGGACTGTTCCTTCACATCCTGAGTCACTTCCCAATTGTTCCTGGTTACAAGAGGAGAATGGGTCGTGGCATCTGCAGTTATACAGGTGGCAGATGTGGCAAGGAGAGTCGCATTCAAGTCCCTCTACTCCAATAACAACATCTATGTGGCAAGTGAGTCTCACGCCTTTTCGGACCACACCAATGTCACTGCATTTGCACCTCAGGCTGGTGACACAGACTTGCTGCATTTTCATGTTACTAGGTTTATGCAACTCATAAAACCAGGCTGGTAAAGCAGTTGAGTCCCACTGAGTTGAGCAGTTGAGTTGAGCAGTTGAGTTGTTAATCACCACACTGGAGGTAGCTGCATTTCCAGCATGCACACAAAGATAATCCAGTTAGTTGTGTGAAGATCCTTCAGGAAGAACATCACAGTAGTATAAGCATAGCTTAACTGTGTAAATAATCCATTTTAATAATGTTAGTAATAAATCTTAGAGCTAGATGAAAACTGAAATGGTCCTCTTTCTTCAATAAAAACTAAAATATCATGAAATACTAACACCATTCAGAACTCTTCAAAGTTATATAAAGAACAGCTGCCTTGGGAAGTGGAATGACTCAATTTCTTAGTCTGCAGCACCACTCAAACAACGTTCAAACAAGACAGGTGGTAAGATTGAAGTGTCTTATCAAAAAACAGATTTCTGATTTCTCTTAAAAGTCTATATAGAGAAGAGATGGCTGTTCAGGGGTAGGGAATATATGTCCAAATGTCTTGCCTACACCACTCATGAACAAAGGTCACCACTTTGCAGCTTATAAATTTCAGTTTTTCACCACTGTAACATACCGTGCTTGAAATGACCTGACAAAGATATTGTCTGAAGGCACTGCTTATCTGTGGATCCTGGATTGGGAGTGGACCATGTGGCCTCTGCTAATGCAAAGCACATTGGAGGGGTGAACTGCTGAACAGCCCCCCAAAATTTTCATCTTGACACCTGTCAAGTAACAGTATCTTCAGTAGAAGGTCAGTCATCAAAACTGCTGAAATGTTGGGCGCAATCTCAGAAAGAAGAAATGGAGATGCTTAGTTCATAGGTGCAGAAACAGAACACAAGCAGAGAACAATATGAGGTTGCTAGGCTGATGCAGCTTCTTTTGTAGCTGTTCTGTGCATAAATAAGCCATCTCATTTAGAATTACTTCAAAATCCAAAATAATGGTATTCACAGCGCAAACTTACTGCACATTCTAACCCTTCACTTGGAAGTATATCTTAGTCTGCTGAGAACCCACCTAACGATATTCCTCATTAGGTAGTTCACTGCTGTTTTTGTTTTGAAGCATTTTTGTCGAGCCTAAGCCCCACAAAATCCAAACTCAGAAAATGATAAAGCAGAAGTGGAACTGCTCCACGGCTGTTGTCTTTCAGAATCTTCAACAATGAAGAGAAGGGTAAACAAGCTAGATGAAAGCACTGCAGACTTTGTACACTCAACAAACATTCCCATCATTTTCTCAGTGCCTCATTGGTGCTTGGCAAAAAAACACTGCCTTGTGCAGAAGCTTCTATCTCTTTTTACAAAAATAATTCAAAAATAATAAAGCAAAAATAATGCTGTCATGGGATTAAAGACATAACAAACTGAGGGTGACTTTTAAATATACAATAAACCAGTAAAGGTAAGCGTTGTAGTAATGCTCATGCTCATAGAGTCTGGCTACACAGGCAGAGGAAACATAAATGAGGGTGAAAACAGCCTAGGGGAATATTGCCCAGAACTTTACAGGGAAGAGGCCATGTGCACAACATATGCAGTTTACCAGGAATTATTGCCAAGATGCATTTGCACTCAGTCTAGTGGGCGAGTGGTGCCAAATAACCCTTCTGCCTGCTGCCAACAGACTGCAGGAAATGTTGAGAGGGCATTGGGGGCAGAGAGGAAGAAGAGCACTACAAGCTCCTTCTGCTTCATCTTGAATGCTGCTGGAATCTATAAAATGCATGTAGCAGATAGACTGCAAAATGCAAAACTAGGGATTTACTGGGTTACACAATGGGCATGTATTAATGGTTAAAAGAATATAAAGAATATATTTTCCCTTCCCCCTTTATTATCTAGTGTCTGTGTTTATTCCTCCTCATTCGTTTCCTTTCCCTGTTCTGCAAGCCCAGGCTTTCTAGAACTGCTTGGTTTTTGGAGTATTTCCTTCTTTCTTGTGTTCCTTCTGGCTTTATATTTATCCTCTTCTTTTCTCTTGGTTTCTTTTTATTGTCCTTTTCTTCCTCCAGAACCTCCCACCTCCCCTTTCCCTGCGGCTGAATCAGCAGCTGGGAAGCTGCATCAGCATTAGCCTCTCTACCGGGCCACCCGTTAGGAACAGAATTGACTTGCTTCTCACCTTTCCAATCAATTTCCCACACAGCAGAAACAAACTGGTAAGTGCTGGAAAGGTCTACATAGCCTCAACGAGCTGTTAGGCAAAGGAAAGCAGGTCAGTCAGCACTAACTTTCCTGCAAAATCTCTCAAAGACAAGTTATGACTTGTGAGAGTAAAGGAGAACCCCCATGGCATAGTCAGGAAAACACCATTGCAGATCTGGCCATCATGGGGAAGCCAGGAGAGTTATAAGGCACAGAAGAGGTAGAATGCTTTTAATCTCTATGAAAGAAGAAAAAATAAAGAAACCTGTAGTTAAAAATCTGCCAGTGACTATGGTGACTTCCTCAAACAGAGGTTGGCACATGAAGGATGAACTTGATAGATTACACGTAAATAGGAAACTAGGCATGCAGAAACATCAGGCACCCTCTTACAGACATAGCCCACTGCCAGGTATGGTTTTGGTCCTAGCCAACCAGAAGATAACCCAACCTCTCAAGAGACAGCATAGCCGGGGACTGCTCCCAGTGACTGGTCTAGATGAATTACAAAATTTAGAAGGAAAGGACACAAGCCATGCCATGCAATCTGCCTCACAGCCAGAGAACTAGCCAAGGATCATTATAATAACTAGTATAAATATATCAGACAAGGTTTACACTTCTTAATTCACTTCCCACTTCCCAGTCACCTACTCATCCACACAGCTTACATGTTACAGGGCTCCCAGATACTCTTTCACCGTGAATCAACTGGCTTCCTCTGGAACAAAACCTGAGTGGATTCTAGGGACTGTTCACCTCAGAGACTGACTGCTCCCAACAACCCTAAGACAAGACACACCAGGTTGGCTTCCTTGCACCTTACCCAGTCCACCAACACTTATCTGAGAGGCTAATGTCCCTCAGCCCTCATGCCACCTCTCTAATAAAACAGATCCTCAGTTTCATGCTGTAGAAACATCACTGCAAGAGCAGCAGCCCAGACCCTCTATTTCCAAACGCTCTGAAAAAAACAAGTAGCAACAAAGCCATAGGAGCATGCCGCCAAACCTGAACAAGACTCACAGCCATGTGTTTTCTGATAACGCATGCAGCCATAAATGACTGATGGGAGACTCAAAGGCAGCCAAAGGAAGTCTGCAGTCCTGTTACCTCCCCAGAGTGCAGCTCCTGTGCATTGCTGTGCAATTCTGGGCATGTTCACTTGGCTTCCTAAGGCTCTTTATTCCTTTTAATCTTAGAAAGAAACTAATGACTTCAGGAGTTATTATTTTTCCGTGAGTAGAATTCAAGCAAGAGAAAGCAAACTCTCCGAAAGCACTTCTGATATATTGACTTTGGAGGGAGGAAGAGAAAATTGAATATTTTCAAAGCCTATAAACAAGCTATTTTGTGTGTTTCTTTACTGGCAATAAAGCCAAGCACTGCTGTTAAAAGTTCAACTTTAAAAAGTACTGTGCGCTACTTTAAATGGTGATTTAATGCAGGCAGTGTTATGAGCTATTAACTACAAGAAAACCATAACAGCGTATATGACTCTGTCAAGGTGGACATTTCTGTCATTGTTCTCTAATGCTTTTATTATATATGAATCTTTATTGACTATTAGGGGTTGTTTTTCTCTTTCTGTTTACTTCTTATTGAGAATATTAATGAATTCTTTCTCCTCCCAGGCCCTGTACAGACACGAAAGGGATGCCAGGATGGTGATGGTGGGGGAATCACTTGGAACAATTTCACTCTCATAGCATTAGCAACAGCCCAGAGGAGGAACCTCCTGATCTGAGCTGAGATAAGAAAAAAGAAGAGAAGAATCTTTCCCAGTAGCAGCTTCCGTAATCCTACAGGCAACTATATCTCAACTCTTCAGCTGGCTAAAATTCTCAACACTCATCAGATTATTCCTAAACTAGGAGCAGTTTTTCTTCGGGATATGGTGTTCTTGGGAAGCATGCAATGCTCAGCCGAGCTAGCACAGGTGCACAGCAAGGACCTATGGCATTAGCCACCTCTCGTTCATCACCTTCCTAAGCAAGGGCCCTCACACCAACACAGTGCTGCTGCTACACGACAGGCAGAGCTGCATGTCCCCTGCCCCAGGGCAAAGGCATGGCGTTCCAGCCTTAGGATGTAACACTGTACTGATGGGCTAAGACTGGAAAACTTGAAGTACTGCTTCCTAGGAAATGCCAGAATACCAAATTTTATATATTTATATTATATTTATATATTTATATATTTTTTTCTGAATCACGATGGAAGTCAGAATTTCCTGGGGAACAGAGGCAGCTATGCCAAAACATAACTGATAAGGCAACAACTTTGAAAGTAGCTGGTACCTATAGAGCGCAATATGTAGAACACTTAAATACAAAATCCAAAGGGATATAGAACAAAAGGATAGTTAAGGCAAATGCTTTGATGTTTCTGACTCAGAAGTAGAAGACAATGATTTTAAACTGAAAAAGACGAATAATACTATAGCACTTGCAGCATAACCAGTGGAGCAGAGATCTGGCCTTGTGCTCTGATCTCACGTCTGCCATCAGGGAGCCAAGCTAGTGAAGGAATGATGAGGGAGCAGGTAATCAGTCAAGTGCATACACCCTACCAAGGCATCTGATCTGTGCCCTTTAAAACATAAAACGTAAAACTCAGGCAAGTGTTAAAACAAAGAAACAATTAAAACTAACATTCTACTCATCTGAATAGGTGTTGGATCTGGTTATAAATACAGAAATAAGTATCTGGTTTATGCATATACCTTTAGGTTGAGAGTACAGAATTAAATTTGTAACACAGTGGAGCTTACAAAGTTAATTAGCAGTTTTATGATCTCCATTTTAAGTCTGCTTCATTTCAACAGCACTTCTGCATCTTTCTTTGATTCACTAGTATGGTGCACTAACTGAAGTATACTTACCATATAATGGAGTTAATTATGCTTTGAATGATTCAGAGAACTGATCCACTCCAGTAACCCAGATAGGAGGACAGGATTAATAAATGACACTCTCTTACTGAAGTTACTCTCACTGCGGTAAACTACACTCGATTTGTAAACCAGGTGATAATCCTACAAAGCAAAACTCAGAAATGTGCTGAAGTTTTGATCTAGAAATAAAGTCAACTGAAGGGAAACATTAAACTTTGGCTCAGAATTAGTTCTATTTACTGCCCTTGGTAATTTGAAGCAGATCTGTTGTTAAGCTTTTAATTTCAGTGTCCATTAAAAGAGTTCATGTGATAACTATGATTTTTGAAAAAAAAATTCTTTAAATTAGATTTGTGGTACAAGAAAGATACTGTATTATCTGCTCTCCATCAGAGACAGGCTCCTCAGAAAGGAACCAATGTTAGTTGTCCAATAGAGGAGAAGAAACAAAAAGGAATAGACTTCTTCAAAAGTGTGCTATTATGCAAAAATTTCAGGATCGGCCAGCATAAAAAAAGCCTTTATCAGACCAAAGGTCCATTCAGCCCAGTACTCCATATCTAACAACAATCAAAAACACAAGAAAGTACAGCACAAAATGTAATGCTATGTCTCCCAGCTTTCAACTCTTTGGGAACGGGCGACCTCCAGAGGCAGGGTAGTCTTCATATTTAGCAAACTTAGATGGAGAGTGCTGCCAACTTGTCCATTTGCTCCATGTAGACTCTGAGCAACCACAACATCTTGCAGCAAGGCGTTCCACGGTACATCTTCATAGTGGTTAAGAATTACTTCCTTTTTTTTTTTAATTTCAAACATGCAATACGATATTTTCAATTGATAACACCAATCTTTATATTGGAAAAAAATTGGCGAACAATTTGTTCCCTGCAATGCTTTTGTAAGTCTCTAACTGTGATCCACCTCCTTAAAAAGATGGCTATGTGACTTTTCAAAAAAGGTTTCTGAGGACCAGCCAAAAGGGCGCCTGTGCTGGGTTGTGCTAACAGTGATCGCAAACTAGCCTTTCTTTACTAAATACTGTGTTCAACTTTATCTCTTCACAGTTATTGCTGATTCATTTTCCACTACTTCTATATGGCTCAGTAAGTGTCAGAAGAAAATGTGCTGGCTTGATTCAACCTCTTTCAGAAAATCATTCTTGCAGAGCAGCAGGATATAGAGATACATGGAAGATCCACTTCAAGAAACCCTTTGGCTTTCAAAATTTCCCACAAACTATCTCTTGTGGTCTCTTGCAACAGCACATTTGATTACTAATGTTGAAATGAGGCAAAATAACAATATATACAAAGTAGCATGTGAGGAGAGCCAGCACTATAGCGTATATACTTATCCACTTCCATGGTGGTAAATTTGTCATTTTTTCATTTTTCCTGTCATTTCTCCAGGGTGCAGAAATAAAGCAAACAGCAGCGAGAGTAGAAACTGTCCCAGCAGGAGTCTTAGACTTTCATTTTTTTCAGAGATTCTCTGTTGGCAGCTTGTGCTTTGTCTTAGAGAAAGAAAAAAATCCTCCATCTTTCCTGCCAAAACCTAGTTTTCAAAGGAGTTCTGTAGACTAACACGGCCACCACTGTCACAAAGGCAGAGAAGTGGTAGGAAAAATAGGATGGGTTTGCACTTAGGTGTTTACAGAAACTGCTAGAGGTAGAATTTGTGTTAAGGAGACTGTCTCTCTCTTCTTGTGACGAATCTCTCTTCTTACGATGCTAGGATATTTTTTTTCACTGTCAAAATTCTGTTCCAGATTAAGTATTTATTAAACAATTATCCTTTGTCTGTTCGTTCACTGCCTGTTAATTGTTTAATATCACATACACTAACTCATTGAGACTCTTGAACTCCACACACCTTGTTGGGATCCCTTATGTCCCTATTCGACTCCTGTCACATGCACTAACAGGGACCATGGATCTTCACAGCCTTGAAGACAACTACCCGTCTTCTACTGTATGATTTTACAGAGCTTATCAAAATAGGGCCATGATCTCCTTAAGGGATCTTTGAATACTCCCATAATACCATCATCATTGTATTAAGCAAATAAAACCTTTCACATTAAACAAAAACAGAGTTCATTTGCTCCACCAGAAAAGCCCTGGTATGAACAAACCCCTTATCTAAGTCATTCACCATTTCTCCACCGCCATCATCTGATCTTATTTTAAATGATGTCCCGTTTGTGCATGTATGTATGTAAGTTCTTGCTAACAAACACGATGGATTCACATTCAACCTTAATGTATGTATTAAAACACTGCAATTGGAAGTCTTTAATCATTATCTAAGAAACAGAGGTCTCTTCTGCATGACACCATTTTTTTTTCCTCTAAGTGTTCAAATTGATAATGCGTGTACTACAAAAACCTCAACACACAAAGAGATGTTCCTATTGATTATCTAACCAGACTAGGAACCAATTTAAAACCTCTCCAGGAAATAAAGACTGAAAGCATATGGCAACATAGCACATCCAAAACTATCAGAAGGCTGAAAAGGACAAAAGGTGAGCATTTCCCCTAATACTGGCTTTCAACTTGACATTGAAAAGCAAAGGAGAAGTGAAGACAACAGGCAAAGCCCAGCAGTTCATATCAGGTGAAATAAGCTAATGAGCTTCCCTCTTTCTGGGAGAGATTGAGAAAGCAGGTCCCACTTACCTTTCATTATAGGTAACAGGGAATGCACTCCCATCTCTGCACAGCAGCAGTGCTGTGAAAAGCGCCCACAAATCACAGCCATTAAGGAATGTTAGATACCTCCTCCTCATTGCCATTCACTTGCAAGGTGCCCAAATGGCATCTTCAGATCTACCAATATATGCAACACATTAGTCTTTAAGTTATCATCCGTTCAAGCCTCAGAAAGAGAGAAGAATATTAAAGACTTGAGAAGCAAATTGAAAAGATTTTGTCCTTGAAAACTTCTTTATGGAGCTAGATTTATTAAAATAGGTTAAGGGAAATCTGCCTTCATCGAAGACAGAAAGGATACAAATCTTTCTTTACCTTTCAGTGGTGCATAAAAAGTGGTCAGTGAGCAGAAACAAGTGTAATCAAACCTTTTGAAACTGGTCTTGATATCTGGATAAGAGACTGGGGTTTAAGGACGGGTTCTGGTGATTCAAGTCAATGACTCTCCTTTTCTTTGCAACAAAAATATAAAAAACAGATTTACATGAGTTTAATCTCTTGTTTCACAGCACAATCACAGAGCTCCACCTCAAATCACTTTCCAAGGCGTGCGCTGACCTCATCTATCTGTATGTATATTTACGCCATGCCATTACTTCTTTATTTGAACCTATGACTGAGAAAGATAGCTGATGATTGTCAGCTTTCTGGGAGAAAAAGGCTAGCTTATGCTGTTATGTAATTTGCCAGGCAAGTAGCAGAGTATAAGAAGGATGAGAGATAGGAACCTTCTACTAAGAGATAGTAGTTTATAATTCCAGTTTTAATATATCACTGATTCATGCCAATAAAATTAACTCTGTGACTGCATGCCTGTTTAGGCAAATTGTTGACATGTGGTCACCCTTATGTAATCCAACAGATGGAAAACTAAGCAGTAAAAAACTCATCCTCTTTCAATCTCATCTCTTGGATGAAGTTAAATGAGGTGGAAACCACACCCTAGTGGACTTGAAAAGTCTCAGATTACTAAATTACCTAAAAAACAGAGAACTACAAAGCCTGATGCAAAAGTTAAAATGTCATCTCCCATACTTTTCACTAATCACGCAGTACCAATTTCACATAAATTAGTCAGGAAAAAAGACAAGTCACATATAGCCAGGTCTGTGTGTGTCAGGGGTTTCCCTTTCAATATCCCTGTACCTCTGTGTCAGCTTGAGAGATGGAGTCATACGGGGAAGATGGTAGCTCTTCAAGCTGGGAGACTGCAGCACTGCCCTGTGGCTCTGTTATAATGTGGAATATCATTGCACTGCAACACAGTGCATTCTTTCAGATTCACAACAGTAAGGAAGAGACTAGCCTTAAAATCCTGCTAACACAGTCTTTGCAAAGGCACCCATCAGAGTGCAAATCACAGCACTCTGCCTTGGCTGCAATATCACTCTATGAACAGTAAGTAATAAAAATATATTAAGATATGGTAAAGACAAAAGGGTAGGGAAATGAGCAAGGATGAAGATGGCAGGATAAAATACTACATTTCTCCACTCCGTTTTCACAGCAGTGTCTAGCTTAAAAGCAAGGCCTTGCTCCACTACAACTCCACAATAATAATCTATCTTCAGTTTAGAAACAAGTTCCACAGACCTTAACCGTCATACAAAAGACCTGCTGCTGAACATTTATAGCTCTACAATAACAATTGCATATGGCTTATTAGAAATTCAATGGCAACTAGTAATAGGATTCTCTTCTGTAGGGTTTTCACTGGTTGTTTAGGTATTTTGTGTGTGCAAGTTTGTTCTTTTTTTCTCTTTTTCAGGAAATGTGCATGTATTTTTGTTTTATTCAGCAAAGCAATCCTAACAATCACATTGTGGCTAGAATGCTCCTAGTATGAAGTCTCTGAAAAGTGCTTAGAGCAATTGCTGCAATGCAGTGTAGACGAAATAGCACATGAATGAGGATTTATGAGGCTGCAAAAGTATGTACAGACCTTGAAGCATTCGTCAAGAACCATATGAGTACATCTTAACCAAGCAGTATGATTTCTTATTCATCAGAATAACAACATATTCCCCATGTGATCATTTGTTCATTTCTTAAATGCTCTTCCTTTTTTTTCCCTACCAAATTGATATCAAGCTGGTTTGCTTTTACATCAGCTGTGATTTGGATAAAATTAGAGCTCACACCAAAAATAATGACCATATATACTTAGTTACTTCCCACTTAAGAATGCTGTTTTGTCAAAAATGAAATGTTTCCAGGAACCCTGATTTTAACTAAAACACGTCAGGTCCAAGATGGAATTTGGAGCATGACACAGGAAGACTTATTTCTGACTGCACAGCTGGATAATGCAGTCAGAACAGTTGGGAAGTAGGTTCTGCTCACTGTAGTATTTAATCTGGAGCTGAGATGAAAAAATCCAGGTCTCTAACACTGGATGCCATAATGATGGGACTATTCACTATTCTTATTGCTAGGAATACTTTATATCCTAGAATGATCGGCTTCTCTCCTCTTATAGCTACATACACACTCTCTTCCCCCAAAATGTCTTGCCTTTATTCCATGGCAAAGATATATACATTTTCTATGAAATGGAATTATTGTGTTTTTCTAGGCTGTGCTGAACACATTTTTTAAACTTGTTTTCTGAACAATCAATGTCAGTGGCAAGTTGTATAGAATAAGAGCCAATACTCTGTTGTTGTAAATCAAAATTGTTGCAATGGTTTCACTGGAGGTCCATTTGATTCATAGTAGTTGATCTTCTGACAAATCTATCTCAGTTGGAGAATGGACAAGACAGTGTTGGATCTCAACACAAGCAAGAAGCAATAAAGTAAGATCATGACAAATCCTAATAAAAGATGTACCTTGGGAAATTGCTGGGCAAACACTATAAGCCTCTCTCATTTATAAAGTAGAACAGAACCAGCCGTATCTAGGACTGGAAAGTCATGAAATATTTATTTTTCCTTTAATAAACGTTGATTATAGGCTTGATGGTGCATCATCTGTTCAATATCAGTTAATACACAAATGTAGATTTCCCCTTTATTTCTTCAATATTTCTGGACCCCTACTACCACAGAAAACTGAATGTGTGCTAATGGATGCAGCTGGCTAAACTCTTTCTGCAGTTAAAACTAATGTGTTTTATTACAAATTGGCAGTACTTAACATGAAATACATACTAAATCCAGTGAAGGAAAAAAATCTCCAGTGAGAACCTAATACCTTGGTCCAGCTTCAAATGAAAGTCCAGAAAGTCGGTTTAAAGTGCCAGCTGGGTATTCTTGTTGGCTACTACACTGGTACCTTCTAGATCGCTTAACTATAGGAGCCTCCCTTGATGCCTATGGGGCATAATCACTGACAGCTGACCTACAAGGATCCCTACAAGCAAGCATTGACTCATGCAGAATCAGATCCTAGCCATTTTAAATTACACTACTTTTCTTTCTGCATTTTCCTGTTTGCAGAGGTAAGCACGGAGGAGCAAGGGTAACTGTTTTTCAGTTCCACACTGTGCTGTCTAAGCTTTTACAAAAAATAATCAGAACCATTTTTTTCTGGAGACTGAAACTTTACTATAAATCCCCAACTTTTCTTGCCTTCCTTTTTTAACAGAAGCACTACATTATGTTTAATTCAGTCTTCTGGTATGCCATTTGTTGTTCATGAACTTTCAAGATAACTGGAATAGCTTTGGTCAGCTGCTCAACAGAGGCAGAAGTTCTCATCAATTTGAAAAGTGACATATCTAAGCACTCTTTGGCCTGCTGTACTCCTTTCAAGACTGAGATTTGTCATTATTGTTAACTGTGAAAGTCACTAGATTGGCACTGAGCCTTTAGTGAAAGCTCATGCAAAAGAAACACCTATTTCCCCTCAGAGTCAAAAGCTTTCCCTTTTAGTCAGCAATGGATCAACTTTTCTTGTTCTTTTTCTTATTACTAAGGTACTTGCCAAATGATTTCCGGGCACTTCTGATGTCCCCACTAACTGCATCTAATTTTCTTCACTGCCCCTTCTGATTTTGTCTCTACCTACCTGTGTTAAACTTTCAGACTTGTCCTTTTTACCTCTTCCATCCTCTGTACTCTTTCTTGTGTTCAAGGTCAGTGAAGAACTTGTGATATAGCCAAATTGGCTCCTTACTACACCTGTATTCCCACTGCAGCAGGACAATGCACCCTTAATATTATTTCCCCAAGGATTCATCAGCTATCTTGATCTCCTTTTTCCATTAGATCAGATTCTAAAAATATCCTATCAACTATCCTAACAAAACATCCCATCAATTTCAGAGTTTATTGAAATTT
This sequence comes from Tinamus guttatus, assembly GCF_059628265.1. Classification (NCBI taxonomy): domain Eukaryota; kingdom Metazoa; phylum Chordata; class Aves; order Tinamiformes; family Tinamidae; genus Tinamus; species Tinamus guttatus. Next base: position 1,973,442 of record NW_028288649.1, read on the forward strand.
ACCCTCTTAAAGACCAATGTTGTTATTTTCCTGTTTGCCCACTGTCCCTTCCTACAAGACCAAAAAGACTAATATTTCATGATCAAATTCCTACCCTTGAAGTTTTGAGATAACTTCTGGTTTTCCAGTAATTGCCGAAAAAAAAAAATGTATATATATCCATTTTGGTTTTTAAAACATACCTAATAATACTAATGAACTCCCTCCTACTCGCTTCATGACAGGTTTCTCTGCCTACACAGAGAAATTCCTTACATGTTCCCACACAGTTGCTTGCCAACCAGAATTCATGGATGGCCACTAAGAGCTCTTTGAAATGTTTATTCATATGTCCAATATTCAACTTGTATTCCCATCTATATATATACAGCTCTTCCATGTATCCACAAGAGGAAAGTACATTTCCAAAGAGGAAGAGAAGACCAATTTAACTTGCTTCTTCCCACTTTCATTATTACAGACTTTACAATAAAGGCAGAAGATGCACAGTCTGCTCCTCATTTTTTTCATTCCCATGTAGGCACATTGAACTCTTGAAAAATGGTGTGAACTTAAGCATCCATGGACTACTGTCATCAGTACAAGAGGGATGGAGCAAAAAGCAAACAATTAAGCTGTGTCAGATATTTCAGAGAATTCTCAGACATGGGATAAATTCACATCTCTAAGTGTATGAAATATTAATGTAGATACAATTAAAAGAGATTCCATTATTCATCATATCGAGTCATTCATATTCTGTTACAGACAAAAACACTGATATTTTTACTATCCAGTCCAGGCCCTATCACAGACTAAACAAAGTGAAATACCTGTGTGTATGGGAGAGTAACAAACCTCATATCATGTCTCCAACTTGCCCTGCCATTGTATCTTGACTCTGGCCTAATACAGGGTCTCGATCCAGTAACAAGAGACTTCAGCATCTAAAATTTATCCTTCATAATAATGTTTGACTAAATGATTCCTGTTGCTGGCGCAGAACTAAAACCCTCAGTGAGACAACTATCCTCCACATAGAGGTTATAGTCAGTGTGATCTGCAGTGGCCAGAAAGCAGAGGAGGAAGCCATCTAAAGTCCGCACTGTACACTTTTGAGCAGGCAAACACTGAAATACAAAGGACAAAGATGTATTTTAAATTTTCTTCCTCTCATTGGCTACAGAAAAGTATCTCCTGTATATTGTATCTCACCTGGCTCCTGACAGCCGACACTCATGGACTCTCTCTCAAAGTAAAGCACTGTTCACTTTTCTGAAGTTCAGCTAGAGGGGGAAATGTCAGTGGCAGAGGTCGTACCCATTTGTATGTAGACAGTAGACATAGGATCTGGCACTAACACTCTTGCTAAGCTTGCACCAGCAAACAATTTTCCAGATTCACTGCGCTAAGGAGGGAGAGCACAGTCAAGTGCTATGTTTCTTAACCATTAAGGGGGAAAAAAAGCAAAGTACTATTCACTAGGCAGAAATAACTTTGGAACACTAAAAGGAGACAACTTACTGCTTCTCTGGGGAAAAAGATGGGCCATAGCTGGCTGTATCATCTGTGAGCTTGATCTTGGACAAGCTCAAGAATTTGATCTTGGAAGATCTGTTGCCCTCTTTTCTTTTGCTTTGTACCAGTTTTAGTTGGTGATGTCAAATTACTTCTCATTTTCTCTCTAATCAGGCTGTTTCTAATAAAGCTGATTGGCAGGTCACACAAACAAGAGAAAGATGAAGAAAAACTTACATTTGACTTCAGAAGAAATCTTGTGGTAAACTGCCAGAGCAGTGAGATAAAAGCGAGGGAAAACCTGAAGCTCTAACGCAGAGAACTGTAGGAACATTCACTAACAGCATTTTGAGCACAGATAATTTATAGACCTTGAGGTTTCCTGCGGTGGGATATGACCCTTGTATTCAGAGGTGATCAAGTCTTTCAAAGAATATCTGTAAGATCCACAGCTTTTAATGATCTTGAAAGGAACAACTCTTTGGCCACAAGCCATTTCCCACTCCCACTAAACCCTTGTCCTATTCATAATTACTTTCTTCTGTTATTTTTGTTGCCAATCCAGTGAATGGTCTGGCTCTGGATGTGCAGTCCTATACTTCTCTGAGTATCCTGGCAGCAGATAGGGCAAAGGATATGGTTTGCAATATAAAGTCTTACAGATAACCAATTAGATAGGACATATGTTTAAGTTTGTTCCTAAAATGTCATAATGAAATACACTATTGATTTCCTGTGCCATTGAGCAGTATATTAGACTAAATGCATAATGCATGATGCTATTTACACTTTATCTGTCTTCCTAAGGAAGTATTACTGTTGGGAAAATGCTTTCCAATCCTCCATGTCTACAGATCTGAATACTGCATGTTTGTATTTCTCATACAATTTTGTACTTGGATGGAAACATCCTAAACCCCATCTTAACCACAAATGCCCTCAGGGGCATCGAAGAACAGATATAACTAAAAGCCTGGCAAAACTTTAGCAGTATCAAACATGGATGAACTGCATTATTCTCTCTAACATTAGTATACAGTAGCATCATTACCATGTTAGACTTCTTCCGCTCACGTATTGCAGTTTTCTATAGAATACTTCTCACTAAGACATAAAGCAAAGCCAACTTCTCTTTTTCATTATTCTCAGCACTTAAACTATTATTCCCTTGTGTAAGTAACTTCAGAGATAATGTGGTCATGCTGCAAAAATCTTATTCCCATTTGGAATTCATATTGAAGGTTTGTGTGCAGTCTCTCATAAAAGATACTAGAACCCTGTTAGCATTTAAAACACTTCCAAATTAAAGAATGCCTCCAGGGATAGGGTTTTAGGTGAGGTCTATTTCTATTTTTAACATAATGATAAACTAGATCAGGAAAAAATGTCCAAGCAAGCACCCGAGGATTCAGAAACCCCAGTCCCTTCTTCACTTTCACATCAGCATCCAAGATCCAACATGTCTATGTCACTGTAGCAAAAACCTTGGAGGTCCTTAATTCACTATGATATTCTTAAAACTAACTTATTCCAGTCACATAGTAGCAGGTGTCAATGGAGCAAAATACTGTTCATATTTAAGGTGCATATGATGAGGAAATATTGCTCTTGTTAAATCATTAGTTCATTTATCTCCTACTCACTTTCTGCGAGCTTCAGAGTCCTCACTAAATAAATAAATAAATTCAAGATAGCGATTTAAACTCAAGTGAAGAACTTCTAAGATAAAACCAACAAACTGCCCCGAACTCATCTGTCTATTATGTTGAAGTATGCCAAAAATATTACATTATGATTAATCTGGAGGATTTGAGAGTATGTTGTTCACGACCTGAACGTTTCTATGAGGAGAATATCACAGAATGCCAACCCTATATTGCAAACCAGAGTGCAATGTATGTTAAACAAGAGTGTCATTAGATCCAGCACTATATGAGCAGAGATGGGTATTTTCAGAGGAGACTATTTTGATGAAGTAACCAAGAACTACTTAGCAGGCCCTATGCACGTCCAGTGTGTGCTCTATTGTACTGCCAGAAGAAGAGGACAATGTATACAGCCCTTAGAAACCTGACAATACTATCTCTTTTGTTGTTCTCCCACTGATGGTCTCTCACATGCTGGTAAACCTATGTACCCACATAGAGAAGTGTAAGAGAAGTGTAAGTTTCCACAACTCTGCCTTAAATAAGACAGAAGAATAGGACACACAAATAACACAGAGGAATAGGAAAGGGAAACACTGTAATTCCCCTCCATTTTCCATACTTACATACCTGCTGATGTATTTTGAATATTGGCAACAGGTCCTGAGTAGACTGCAAATAAACAAGCCACCACGCTACATCAGTCAAGTAACCCTGCTATTCATTTCAAGAAAGTGCAATTGGTCCTTTCCATGGAGTTCATTTATTCACCCTAAGAATATGTTAAATAAAATACAATATTCATATAGTGTTAAATAAAGTATATATTAGTATTATCAAAGAATGACCCTACAGCATTGCTGCCGCATAGATCTATGCCATTAATTAGTCTTGTTAAACTTCAGAAGTCAGCCTGAAAACATACTTAAATGCCTCATAAAGTTGTATCTTTCATGACACATGGCACAGTGCAGATCTGTTGATTTTAAGTAATTCCAGAATCTACTCTGAATACAGTACTTTTTTTTTTTTTTAATTTGGAAAACCCTAATTTAGGGATGGATAGTTAGAAACAATAAAAAGCGAGCAGCCTATTGCAAGATTTGCTTGCTTCCAAAAAATGATTCCCCCTATATTTAGCTATACTATATGAGTGAAAATCATTTTTACCATGTCTGTTCTTACTTCTTAGCTCTTTCAAAATGGATTTATACCTAATTATTCAGTATACTGCCTTAATTTAGAAGTCTTCTCTGTTTAGAAAACTTCTGAATTTTAGACTACGGAGCCTCCTGGTTATTGCTCCTTTCCATCCTAGTTTCTGGCATTCAGCAGTAAATACCTTGGTACATCCAAGCTGTATTGCTGAGTAATCAGTAAAGCAGCAGACTTGCCGAAAGTGGGGAATATTGACACCACTCAGTGGCTGATCCCTCAGACCTCCAAGAATGCCCCTTACAACAAATTTTCTGTACTACAGTCGGGATTATTTAAACATGTCATCATTGTCTTTTAGCCCGATCTAGCCATGCAAAACAGCTACATAGCATCTACACCTTCCACCAACAATTCTGGCACCTCTGGCAAAAACAGAATTGTCAGAATAACAATTCATATTTCATACCCAGATTGATTCAATTTCCTTCTATATTACAACGTGCAATTTATCAGCAGAAGTGAAACAATAAGACTCCAGCTGTCCCATCCACTTATGTCCCAAACAGAAGGTCTCTATCTTCTAAGGGACACTAGAAAACACACATACACAGTAAAAACCTTATCATCTGCGTAATATCAAATTTGTCTGTTAAATTCCTATTCAGACCTTGGCGTAGACAAAAACATGTTTGGAAGCCAAGAAGCTAATATATTATACTTGTCATTTATAAAGCTCCCTTTTTGGAATTTTTAATTGTTTGATGAATGTTGATTACTCAGCTATTGCCCTTTTTCAGGAGAGGGCTGTGAGGTGAACATCTCCAGCAGTATTCTTTGTTATTGCCATACAGAGGAAAGATGATTTTCTTTCAAGTTAGGGAATACATCTGAAAAGATACAGCATATTTCCTTTCTGTACTAGATTTTTTATAGCAAGTAAACTAATATACACATTGAAGTGTGTAATTCAAATAGTAATGATGCGATAAAACACAATTATTTAAAAGAATGCACAATCCCATCCAAGGTAATAGATTCCAGTATTTGTGAACACACTCAATACTATCACAGACAACAGTGTTATTACAGCTGTTTTCTCAAAAAACTCTCTGATGAAGCAGGTACTTCAGGTCTGAGGGCAGACAACATAAACTCTGTGTTAAAGTTCTTCTAACTAAACTGCTTCTAACCCTAGGAATGGGTGTAATTAATAACCTCAGTAGCAGCTCTGTTTCTGCTGGACCCCAGGGTAGATTTCTTAGGTTGAGGCACTGCCTCTGGTTGGGGTACTTTTCCTCTGCAAAAGGAATTCAGCTCTACTAAGGCTGAATCAGAAACAGCAGCAGAACAATGTGCTTTCTGTCTGAAAACGTACCCAAGGCTCTGTTTAAATATCCATAATTCAGGCAGTCGGTCCAAATAATATATTCACTAATTTGTCTGTAGGTTCCAGAAAACAATACCATTCCTCTCCCCGCTATCCTCTGCTAAATCTTGCTACTTTGTTCTAATCACCTGGACTGCTGTTCCATCAATTACACAGAAAAAATAAATTTGCTCCATCACAGCAAAGAATATTACCCTTAAGTATCAAGGTCCAAAAGAAAGCATAAGAAACAAATTAACAAACAAACAAAAAATACCACATGGTGATAATAAAAAAGGACATAGTTTTTTAGAAAGGAAAAAACATGTTTCTTATTACCCTCCTGGGGACAAGGTCTCCTCAGTCCCACAATATAACCATACAGCTTTATCCTTCACAGCCTAAATTCCCAGTATATTTATACTTGGCAGTTTATTACTCTTTATTTAATACTCGGCCTAAAAAGTCTTAGAATCCAAAGTCATGCAATAACACACAGTAAGTAATATCCATATGTTACCTTTTGGGCCAAAAAGAAAAGGCATCACAACATAGACATCACAAGTGCTATGCTGTCATTATGTCAAGTGTGCTGTTGCAAACACGAAAAAATATACATTAAAGAGACAAAGGTCACATGCACACTGACGGAAATGAAGCACTGCACAGTAGTTCCCTGCTCTCTACTGTAGGAAAGAGCAGGGCATTTCCAAGCTCCTTGTTACTCTGCCCCTCACAGAGCAGCTCTGCAGCAGAGAGGATGAGATGTTGATGCTCACAGTGCCTGGCTCTACTTTGCTATTGGCACTGGCCACCCCTCTTGCAGAAGAGCTTTGCACCAAAAGAGCTTACACTTAGCCACATGTTCCCTTTTGCCACCTCTGCTATGTGGAAGAAAACCTTTGGCAGATAAATGGACAAAGCAGGTGAGGGCAGAAATATCTGGATTATGATAGGGGAAGTGGTGCCAAAGCTCAAATCCTGTAACAGAGGGTTACCAGAAAACCAAGTTTTAAAACCTGCAGCCTTTAAACTATGGTGTCATCCAGCTGCTACCTTAAAGGTGCATCTGTTTTACTGCATTGCAGGGTTCTTGTTGGGTGTAAATTTGTTTTGCATCTATACTTGGAGTCTTACAGTATTGCTCAAGCTCTGATTCAATCAAAAGTTTCCCTCCTGAGGAAGTCATGCCCAGAGCAGCACCCAGCTCGCCCCACTTTTACTGGTGGCACAAGACCCTCCTGCAGTTAACAGTCTAGAGATATGTAGTGCAGGTCTAGAATGAGCATCTCATGAAAACTTTGATCCTGGAAGCATAACAGATCACTGCAAATCAAAGTCTGATTCTTTTCACTTTGTGCCACATCATTCAGTAACAAAAAACCTAGCCTTTCCCAGGAAAATCATGTCAAACTCCTGTTAACATGTTAAACAGGCCTTTTAATTCCTTATTTGTCTAAAAACAACACTAAAATGCCAACTTGACACTTATTTACCATGACCTGGAAGTTTCACAGCACTTCAAATTTTTACCAGAGAGAACATCAATAAATCAGAAAATAATCTCTAGTGTATTTTACATACTGCTAATCAAGAACTCAGTGAGGAAAATTTACTGTTCAAAATCTATAACCAAAGTTACAGTTTTTGACAGTGCTGGACTGCTGACTTTAAAAACTTAACATGATAGCCTCACTCTGTAGCCTCACTTATTTTATTCAGACACCATGACGCCTAAATAGGAAAAAGAAACAGGCTTTCATGGTAGTATAAGGAATCACAAGGGTACAGCAAAAGAGATGGTATATGATCATTTAAAGCACAGAGATCCCACACAATTTGTATATGCATGTAAATGTCCAGCAAATATTCCTGTATTCTCTGTTTGATATGGTATCCTGCTAAGCATATTCCAATGTTGCTGTCCTGTATTTCCATGCGAATGCACAGTTTAATGAGCTTGGCTGCTCCCCTTCCTCCCCATACGCAGAGACTTTCTCTCCATCCATGTGGAGTCCTGGAGTTTCAAGAAACAGTTGCAAGAAAACACAAGAGAATCATAATCAGCAGCAACTTTACTAACGTAAAAAATGCAGGTTCAACAGATGCCCTGCCCTATTGTGGAGTAAAATTTACTTGTCAAGAAAAACGTAACTTCTGCCAATCTGAGTGGAACCAAAGGGAACCTTCTGAGGACTTCTACAAAGATATATTAATAATTTAGTTAATATTCCAAATCAGCTCTAAGCAAATGAACTCCTATAGTTTGTATTTGTTTACCCAGATAAACCTGTCAAATTAAATGTCTGCATTTACATTTATATCTCTGTAACATGACTTATGCATATGCATGTATTAGTAAGTTCTCTTTCTCTTCTATTAAGCTTGGAACTGGTCTTTGGGGAACTCATTAGCTACAGTGAGTTTCCCAGGGACTTGATGTGACTGTACTAGAATTGCTATTGTCTGGTACCTTCCCAAAAAGACTGTGATTTTTCCTAAGCACTTATGGTTCAACTGTCAACTATTTGTCCAATAGCAACGAGCATTTTTCCCACCAAGCCAAACTAGTGAAATTATCACCACTACTATCGGTTTATTCAAGACAGAGCCATTAAGTAAGCACATTTCACTAGAGGGAATTGCTGAAGTACTTCAGTATCGTTCTTCTTTGCCCTGACAATTCCATTTCAACTTACTTCTCTGTTTTCAAAGCAGATTTCGTTTTGGCTTGTTTTATAACTTCTTTGGGGTGGCAATGTCATTGACTCCTGGTGCTGATGTGAGAAGACAAAAAGGAGTCCACAGCTTGGTCAGAACACACAGTTCTGTGACAAATAACCTCAGTTAGAGGTTAAAATGCAGTGAGAGAGCATGTGCATCACCATCCTCATCACCCTCCTGTCCCACCACTATCCCCATCCCCCGTGTCCTATCACTGTCTCCATCACTTCCCATCCCACCACCATCATGATGATCCCATGTCCCACCACCATCCTTATCACCTCCCATCCCACCATCATATCCACTACCACATCCCATCACTATCCCCATCACCTACCATCCCATCTCCACCCTGAGTACCCTACCTCCCATCACCATTCCCATCACCTCCCATTCTACCACCATCCTCATCACCCCATCCTGCCACAATCCCTCCCATTCCCTCATCCCATCCCACCTACCATCAGGATCACCCCATTTCCCACCACCACTCCTACCACCCCTACTCCCACCACCACCTCCACCATCCCTCCATCCCACCCCATCCCCTCCACTGCCCCCATCACCCCACTACTCCCTCCCGAGCCTGGGCCGCAGCAGCCCTCTCAGGCCACCCATGCTCAGGGCCACGCAGGCGATGGCCGTAGCCGCTCTCCCCGTGCCCCAGGTGGGGAGCTGCGCCGCGCAGGGTGGGCAAGTCTGCGTGGGGCCGGGGTGGACCAGGAGCTGCCCCCAAGAGGCAGAGAGGCGGCGGGCGGGGGAAGCCCTCGGGTGCGGGGCGTTTCTAAACGCGCCCCGTCGCCGCAAGTATCGGCGCTGCTCCCGCGTTGGCGCAACGGCGCCAACGGCCGCCGCGCAACGGCGCCAACGGCCGGCGGGCGCGGGAGGGGACGGCCCGCTTCCCCCCGGCCCGGGGCGGCGGCGGGTGCGTCAGAGCTCCGCAAACAGCCGCCGCCGCCGCCGCTATTTAAGGGCCGGCGTTTGAGGCGGCCCGGAGTGACGAGCCTGGGCGCGCACGGCCTCGCTCCCTCGGTCTGGCGGCGGCGCAGCGGGCAGGTAGGGAGAGAGCGCCGGGACCCTCTGCCCTTCCCTTGCACTCGTGCCCTCCCGGGAGCCGCGGGTTACCCGCTGCGCCCGTTTCGGCGCCGCTGCGCGCGGGGCCGGGGGGAAGTTCGTTTATTTTCCCGTCTTTAAAAATGACTCTGTTGCTCGGCCCGTCGTTCAGCGGCTGAAACGGGGCGCGGGTTTCTGCGCGGGTAACGTGTGTGTCCTGCAGCGCCGAGTATGAGATACCTGGTTTCCTCTATTAACTGAGGGTAATTTCTATGTTTCCGGAAGAAAATAATAATAACTATTTCAGCTTATATAATCAAATAATCTAGTGAAATGACTTTGTGGGTTTTGTTGTTGTTGCAATATTTGTTTCTTTACGGATGCGTCAAAAAACATTGCACCTGAATTCTCTGTTTTACTTCAAGAATATTGTTCCACTACTCATTATTTCTTACTCCCGGGCCGTTTTTACCATCCTGGCTGTTAGATCAAATAGCTGGAGGCTTCATCGATGTTGTTTTACCTTCCTTGGGGGCTTTTCTCACTGTTGCGTGACAAGAAAAAGCCCCTTGAACACTGAACCTCAGCCCGGGGAAGGGCTGCTTAAAGCAAAGACTCTGGAAAACTTTCCAAAATGCAGTATTTGCAGTAGCAGCAGGCTTTGAACAACAGCAAAATATTGGTGTGTTCTAATGCTGGGATTTTCCTCCGAGCTGGATCTTTCTCTTATGTTTTAGTGAAATGCAGCTTTCCTCCACCCAAAGAAAAAAGTAAAAAATAAAAAAAAATAAAGGCAGGTAAGAGCTGAGTAGATAAGATAAAGCTGTAGCACTGTAGCACAGTGAATCGTTTTTATCCCTTTCCGTGTTACCTAAAAGCCCCTAGATGTGCCTGCCTCTCTCCCAAGGAAATTTAATTATTCATGTACATGTTTTCCAGCTTAACGCCAATCCCACAGTTATCCCCCTTAAAAAAAAAAAAAAACTAACAAAGAAAACAAGCTTGCTCAGAAGCCTCCAAAGAACGATGAAGGTGAGGATAGCATAAAATGCATCAGACGTGGTCATCCTAACCCTCGGTGCCTTTTCTCCCCAGCGATGTACAGCAGTCTGTGCGTGTGCGTGCTCCTCGCCGTGCTCTCGGCGAGCTCCTTCGGACAGCAGAGCGCGGGCTCGCGCGATGGGAGCGCCCTGGCTGCCGAGCTGGAGCAGAGCCTGACAGAGCGGCACCGGCCCGTCCGCGCCCCGTCCTCCGCCGGCCCGCTGAAACCCGGCCCGCGCCTGGACGGAGGCATCGACCAAAGAGCCAACATCGGCGCCTTGTTGGCCAAGTATCTCCAGCAAGCCAGAAAAGGTACCGGTAACAGCCTGCTCCCTGTGCCGCCTCCTGGGGCGGTGGAGTTTGCTTCAGGGATACCGAGATGTTGAGGGAATGCTGTCGTCATCCAGCATGAATAACTACAGAAGAGAGGGTGTCGATTTTGCTCAGTTATTCCTGAACTAAAGAGCGTTTGCTTTTTCTGTTGTTGTAAAATGCCAGAATGGTTTGTCTGTAGCATCCCCTGACTGAGAGCTGGGTATAGGTAACAAAAAAAACCAAACAACAAAAAAAAACCCTGCCTGTCAGGTTCTAGCTGAGGGGCTTTTTTTTAAGTTTATTTGCACAGCCTTATTATTTTTGTATGTTTCATATAATATTTATCTCACCTGAAACCTAATGATTGCATTTTCTTGAAACTTTTTCACTGTATTAGCATCCCTCTCTTTTTTTTTTTTTTCCTCCTGAGCGAGCAGAGTGCGAGAGCTTTTCTGTGACTAAACACAGACCAAATGGCTAATCTTACCTCATCCAGAAATATCCACAGCAGGGAAGTCTTCTAAGTGTTGGACTTTCATGTACAGTTTTTTTTTTCCCAGGGGAAGTAAAAGAGAACAAGCTTTTGAAAGATCAGAACTTGCATTCATGAACATGGTGGCTAAAAGCCATGCTAAAAGCACGGTGGCTGAAAGTGGTAAATACACATATTGCTTCAAAATATGCCAATTCTTATTGAGTTTTGAGTCCCAGGCAGCCTTGGAGTAGAACAGAATCTTGCAGTTACTTGCAAACCTCCACAGTGCTGCATTTGTAAAATGGGCATCAAGCACGGGTAGGAATAGTGGAATTTGAGATGTTTATTTATTTTTAACCAGGTGATATATTAGTCTTTTAAGGAAGAAACTGTATTATATACCTGAACTAGTTAGAGAGAGAATAAAGCCGTATAATAAAAGTATGCATTTTATATGCACTGAAACATATGCTGTCTGTGCTATCAGAAGAGATGATGGATCAAAATCATTGCATGGAGTTCTCCATCTCCATTTCCCTCCCTCCCCTTCTGTTTCTGCCCCTCTCTTCCCGCACCCCCCCAAAAAAGAAGACATTTTCCTTTTTGAAGCATCTGATCTGTGCATTGCTTTGTAGCTTAATAGAGAAGTGCTGATTCTGCTATGGGGAGAAAGATGTCTGCCAACCTTAGCAAAAGCCACCACACAACCTAGGGATTTGCACAAATCTTGCTTAATTGCTGTAGCTTTAGTCTGGTCTCTCTCCAGTGTTGCAGGGAAAAGAGATGTCCTAGAAGCATAGAGGGCTGAAAGGAGAGGCACTAACTGTGATGACCAATTACTTCACTTGCAGACCTAGGCTACATTTAGGATGAAGCTCCCTTTAAGCAAAGGCTTTCTCCTCTCCTGCCTCTCTCTCTGACTTTGTGCAGTTCACTTCAGCCTCCCCTCTGATAGCCTCACCACTGATCCCTGTGCTAGGCAAAGTCTCTTAATTTTGAAGGAGCTCTGCAGTTAAGAGATGACACCTGTTTTATACTAGTGCATGCTGACACACACACTCATTGGTATACATGGAGCATAATCAAATTAGAAACAACCAAAAAAAAATCATTTTGTATTCTGTGAGACTTCATCTCCTGTTAGCAGTTCCTACCGTGTCTGTGAAGGAACTCATTTTAGCAGTACATATCTCCTAATGGAAAGGCAGTTCAGACTGAAAGTTACATAATTTGGTACTGTAGTTAAAGATGTTGCTGAAGCAGAATCTTCATCACCTTTCTGCAATGGAGTCATTGTTACTCAATTCCATGGAAATCGAGCTCATTCTAGTTTATGTGGCCTCTTAAATTTTTGGCTGACATTTCCAAAGAGCTTAAACAGGTGAAGGGGAGAGGAGGAAAAAAAAAAAAAAAAAAGGATTTAAGCCATATTTTTCCAAGCACTTCATAAGGGAGAATTTCTTGCATTCATGTTTGCAGATACATAATTAACCCTACAAAGACACTGTTAGCAAATGATGAGATTCTTGTGACATTGCTAAGCTAATTGGACTCTGACTTGCAAATAAACTTGTTAGCAGAGAAGAGGCAAAGCAGTATATTTTTAACTTATAATAAGGCAGATAGTGGCCTGTGAAGTGTGTCAGAATCCAACCATTGTTATGTTCCCATTTAGCACAAAGCTTCTGAACACTTCAGAAATGTCTACAAAACCTGTCTGCTCCATTAGTCACTTGTGACCCTCTGTCCAAATCATAATACACACCAGAAAATTCCATTGAGGGGAAAAGAACATTTGCTAGTTTTGCAACTATCAGTGATGGCATTCACCTTTACAACTAATAAAAGCTCATTTTAGCCAATATATTCAGTGATAACAATGAGAGTTAGATCCTCTCAGGACATGAGAGCTATACAGCAGCATCTTTGCTCAGCTTCTACAATTTTGCAGCTGTTCATCCTACATTGATTCTGCAGTATCCACAGGACACCTTCAGTGATTTGAGGAGAGGTAATTAAGGTGCTGTTATGAAATTCATTTCATTATGTGTGACCCCTAGCTTTCAATTAGCTTCATCTGCAGGTTTGCAGTGTGAATCCGGCTCCGTGCGGACAAGACACAGTAGCTGTCAAGTCAGCAGCGCAGACACTCATTATCCTCCCCGAGCCCTTGCCAAGTCAGAGCAGAGCAGCACCGGGGAGCCATCACAGCCCCCAGGGCACTGCAGCCTCACAAGTCCCCTAAATACCAACACCTGAGCGATGGCGCCGCTCTGCCCTAGCGCTGCCAGACCGTAGTGCCAAGAAGTCGTTCTCATCATCTGTAGTTCCGTAATCTGAATTATGTATGTGAAGTTCCTGCATTTTGAAGGTTTAGTGGTCGATAATTTTTTGCCCATTTTTGGGGGGGGCAGAGAGTGGGGAGGAATAGCTAAACATTGCTGCTCTGTTTTTATGCCACTTCTTGTTCTTTTATCCCTCTTCAGCTACTGAGAAAGCAATGTGGATTTGTTTATTTTTTAGTGAATTATCTTCATTAGAAATCATTTTATGATAAAAACCTTGAAATATAAAAGCACAAGTCAGCAGATGTTCAAAACACAAGTTGCTTGTGTTTAAAACGCAAGCAACTAAGCAAAATAAATGTATGGATTTCGATTTGTGGCCTTTGGCCTTTCTGAACAGTTTAAGTGCCTCTCAAGTCTTGGTCTGAGTTAAATATTGTTAATCTGTTGAACCTGTTCTCCCTCACTCAAGGATTAGCCTCATCTTAATTGCTGGTATATGTTAATTCTGGCTGTTTTCTGGGAGCACAGAGAAAAGTAACCTTTTTATCTCATTTTTAGTTACACAATGTGATGATATCAAGATATCCAGTCATCAAGCATGACTTTTTAAAGTATAAAACTACCTTGCAAATAATTCGGGTTTTCCATCTCCTTGGTTGACTCTGCAACATGTCTGCCATGACCGGCAAACAAGGGTGTGTAGCAAGAGCGAGAATCAGTCTGGACTTTCTTCAGCTCTGTAGCGAGGTGGTGTAGTGATTCTGTATATAGAATTGTTACAGTTAGAAGAGACCTTCCTCAAGTCGAGCCCTAAACCCATCACCCCCATGCCTGCTAAACTGTGTCCCTAATCACAGAATCATAGAATCGTTAAGGTTGGAAGGGACCTCTAGAGGTCATCTAGTCCAACCCCCCTGCACACGCAGGGTCACCTAGAGCACGTGGCACAGGACTGCGTCCAAGTGGGTTTTGAAGATCTCCAGAGAAGGAGACTCCACAGCCTCTCTGGGCAGCCTGTTCCAGTGCTCTGTCACCCTCACTGTTAAGAAGTTTTTCTTTAAGCTCCTGTGGAACTTTTGGTGTGCGCCTCATCTACACGGTTCTCGATCGCTGACAGGGATAGTGACTCCACCAATTCCCTGGGCCTGTTGCAATGCTTGGCCACTCTTTCCATGCCTGCAACAAATCTCTGCTTGGTCCATTTTTTTTTGTTTCACATAAAGAAAACAATCATTTTCAGGACTTTTTGACATTTTTCCCCAATGCTATGATAGTAATGTTACGTGGTCTGCAAAAGTCAGGCAGTTTCAACTGTTGTGTATCAAATACAAAACAGAAAATGGATGAATCCGAGAAACATGTCCAATTATCCTCTCTCTTCCTCATCTTTTCTGTAGGTCCCAGTGGAAGGATCTCAGTTATGGGAAACAGGGTACAGAGCTTCGATCCTACGCATAGGATAAATGACAGAGACTACATGGGCTGGATGGATTTTGGACGCCGCAGTGCTGAAGAATATGAATATTCCTCCTAAAGAACCACAAACTATAGCAACAGAAAGAAAAAAAAATCTAACAACTCCCATGTCTGTACAGAAGGAGAAAAATTAATTTGTTGTTCTCTTCAAATCAGTGTTTTAAAATATATTATGTACTTGATGTAAATTTGTCTGTAAGACTATACAATGCAATATATACATATGCAGAATTTTCCAGGAAATGTTTTCTTTTTTTCTGTGGTTTCTCATACACTGATATTAAATTAAAATTATTTCACATATCCCTTCTTGTCCTGTCACCACACATTGCTGGGTACCTAACAACACAGGGTGGCAGGAAAATGCCCTCATTCTGCAATGTAAATATATTCCATCTGTTAAATAGTCAGATGAACGACCCCCTTTATAAAGAAATCCTGTAATAATCACAAGGACTAAAGGACTCTAAGGAAACCCATCCAAATATAAATACGGTAGGACAATATTGCCAGAAAAGGCCAACTACCTTCATGGCAACCCCATGTGGAAAGGATTGAGCTGCACACCAAACCCTCCTGCTTGTAGCTGATAGTGCTAAAAACTAAAATTATACCAACAATATATTTCACCTTCTTGGCTTATTTATTTTATATTGTGAACTAAATGTGAAAATTCTGCTCACAGCTACGAATCATGGAATAAATAGACCATTCCTTGCCTTGCGGTGAGTTGAACGTTCCTTCGGGCCGGGGGTGAGGAAAAGCTGATGTCGAGAGAGCGGGGAGGAGCCACTGGAGCAGGTTTCATTGCAAAGTCCTTGAAGGAAGCAGGGCAGAGATCTCCACGCTCCCAGCTGGAGAGCAGCTCGTGCTTGTTCTGAGCCCGGGGCAGAGGCAGCGCCTCCGCGGGGCATCTGCCCGCGGGCCCCTGTGCGACGGCTCTTGCCTGCTGGAGGGCAATAGCTATTTTCACAGCGGTTAATAGATAAAAAAAAACAAGGTGCAGAGAATAATAGAGAATAATCAGACTAAACCAAAACACCAAAACTGAGAAGTTTGGGAAGCAGAAGAGTTAGGCCAGCTGCTGAGCCCAGCTAAAACAACACTTGGGGAAGTTGTACCTAGCACTACCTGAGGCACCACCAATAGGCAGCGCTATAAAGATTTACAATACAGCAGACCCCTCAACAAATGGTAATAGGGAATTTTCTAGTTAGAGCAAATCTCTCTTTTGGGGGCTCTCATCTTGCAAAACTGGTTCAGCTGCTCTTCTTGATGAACTTTGCTTCATCTCAAGCTCCTTCCAGTCAGCCACTTTCCAAGCCTCCTCTTCCATCTTTTCTCAGCTCCTTTCCAAACACAATGAGCTGACTGTTCTCCTTACTCTGCATTATTGCCATGGGAGAACAGTCCAAAAAGCCCATTTTTTTCTCCGACACTTTCAAACAGAAGATTAAAACCAATTAAATATTTAAAAAAGGAAAAGGCAGACTAATGCATACATTAACACATTTACTACCAAAGTGATGTGGGTTTTTTTTTTTTTGTAAAAGCAACTTGGGTGGAAAAGTAATTAAAAAAAAAACCAAAACTCTTAGGAGAGTTTAAGCAACATTAAAAAAATGTTTTTATCCCTGCTGTATTTTTTAAAGAATGTAACGGGTGGTTGTTACTGCAGAATGTCACGTTAGCAAAGAAGCCTCTGCCTTTATTTTCTCTCTCACTTCCTGCAGGTACTGGAGTGGCACAGGCACACACAACTTTTCCTCCTATTTGTCTCTTCTGAAAGTCACCCAAGATGCTCATGAATGTAAAGGGTCCCACATCAACAGAGTTGGGCCTGTCTGTACCTCAAGAGACAAATCACTAAGCAGGCACAAAAAAACACCCTGCCTCCGTCAAGCATCCATCAATGTTGCTTTTGACCAAGCATTTGCTCAATTTAAATCTTGAAAAGGGGAGTTTTGGAAGAGACGTTTTTTTCATGAAAACTACTTTCTTCCTATAGTGTCATCACAGCAGAGCTTGTCTGGTTTTGAAAGTGATTAAGACAGAGCGCTATTTTCTCTGCCAACCCCCTGACAATAGTGTGACAGTTGCATGTAATCACATTTCTGTGTTTTGTGGGTGCTGCAGAGCTTCAGACACAACCTCGTCCTTTTTTCCTTATTTTTCCCTCAGCCACTGCGCCTGCCACTTTTAAAATTTAGACTGTGCCAGGGCTGTAAAATAGGAAAAGGGAATAAAGGAACTTGCAGTGATTCACCCAGAATCCAAATGAGGATTTGAGACATTCTGAATTTAATAACTTGTTACTTATTAAAGTCCTCCTAAGAGACTGTGATTAAGGAAAAAAAAAAAAAAAGCCACTATTTCTCTTTCACGGAATTAGCCCAAATTAGTCTGTATAATCGAAGCAGGCCTTTTGCTATTTGTTATGCTAAGAAAGCTAAATCTCTTGGTGAAGGCGCCCCGTGAGATGAGTGGGACTCCCTCAAGCTGTGGGAATACTGCGTGTGCTGCGATTCCCACGTCGTAGTCCCCCCCCCCGGTTCAGTGAGGATCATTCCCAGCCCACGTGTGTATTAGCAGCAAGGCAGAGCTTTAATTTTTCCCCATACAGGAGTCATCACCATACGAGAGTCATCACGAGAGTCATCACCACCTGAAACACAGAAACAAGGATTTTGGAGTTTTCAGTCATCTTTGCCTGATTAAATTACTTCAATTACAACTTTATTAATCTAATTCCAAGAAAGGTGCTGGGTAAAACCCTGTGGACAGAGAGGCTTCCTGGAAACATGGAAACATCATGCAGATGGCAGTCATGGAGGGGAGCGGATGTGGCCAATGTTCCCTGTGGGATGGAGAGGAAATCCAGGAAAGAAATTGAGTGGCGCCAGGGGAAGAAGCAGATCTCCCGCGGAGCTGGCGCTGGCAATAAGAGAAATCTCAGATTCTTCCAGCTCACCTGACCCTAGACAGTCTCCTCTGCCTTGAAGTGTCACATACTTAAAACTAAAAAAGTAGTAAAAAAGCAATATTAGGATCACTAAGGTCAGTGCCCAGGTACTAGAGGCAGCTGGAGCTGCCCCTGGCTGGCGAGGTGCATTTGCTGCCGAAGCAGCTGCGGCCGGGCCAGGTCGCGGCTGCAGCCGCACGTTGGCAGCTGCCGCTCGGCCTCTGCGCCCGCGCCGAGCCCCACACGCCGAGCACAGACCCGAGCCCCTCTCCCCTGCCCGGCCAGAGGAATTCACCAGTCGGACTAATTGCAAACGCTGCAACGTCCTCACAAACAAGCAGAAGGCTTTTTTGGGGAGGGAGTGTTTGATTTTAGTCTCCTCCAAGCTCATTAAAATTTTCTTAAAGAAAATACAACTGTGCATGGGCTTGTTAAAGCTCTAACCTTTCCCAAATGGTGGTGTCAATTGAACAACAGATGGATTTGGCACAGCTTGAAGTTGCTTTCAGAGGGACAAGTAAATACAAACCTCATCTCTTCCTTGATTATCTGTCACTCTTCCATGCACAAAAGCCTACAGTGACAGCAAAAGATGGTGCAAAACACCAGTAACTTTGAGGCCTTTCGTTATCCTCCTACTAGTCCATGCTTCCAGTTAGGGGGGTTGAGCAAATTAAGGTGGGTATTGACAGAGCCCCGTGAGATGTCATAGCACAGCTGAGCGCTGCAAATTCTTTTGCAAGAACGAATGCTACCAACACTACCAGCATTAGGTCCTGCCTGTGCCAGAGGGCACATTTCACAGCCTTTGCTGGACTTTTCAACCCGACACGGAAAGCAAATGTCCCCAGTTGCCACACGCATGCAGAGAGAGATGTGGTAATGTTCCTGAAATACTTGGATATTGCAAGGATAAAGGAGTGTTTCTGAGCAGAAGCAACTGTTTAACACCCATTTCACCTTATGGTGCTTAGT
Organism: Tinamus guttatus; assembly: GCF_059628265.1. Lineage (NCBI taxonomy): Eukaryota > Metazoa > Chordata > Aves > Tinamiformes > Tinamidae > Tinamus > Tinamus guttatus. Next base: position 1,992,418 of record NW_028288649.1, read on the forward strand.
TTAGGCAGTGGTTTTGTTCTGCTTTGAAATTGTCTCAGTGCTTTTAAGTAGATAGCTCAGTTTCTAGATGCCTCGCACAGCCTGGGCTACCTAGTGATGCAATTTTCTGTCCTCAAGGGGAAACCCAGAAACACCCCAGGCTGCACTACTGCTTCCAGAAGCAGAGATGAGGGGCTAGACAGGGTGTGCTAATATAACCATCTTCTCCAAAGCCCGCTAGAATCACAAGGCAAATGAATCCCCCAGACACTGTCCTGCCCGTGGCAGATCTCCATGGATGCCCTCCAGTCGCTCCTTGGGTATCCCACTGTATTCTGCCTGTCTCAGCTCTCTTGACCTCAATGGGCTCCACTTCTTCCCTCTTTGGCTTCTCTCTGATCTTCTTTGTCAACGCAAGTATTTTGTCCAAGACATCGTTTCCCGGGAATGCAACTGGGAAGCCCTGTAGGCTCCAGTGAATCCTACTAATCCTCCAAAATTTCATGCATAGTTAAACACAAGTTTCCTTAGAGTTCCAGAGCATTGGGACAGTTGGATTTACAATTAACGTTCAGAGATGTGATAGTTTGAAAGTGAATATAACTACATCTAATCACATATTAATCATTTAGCTGGCACAGGAGATGCACAGCTCCAAACGGGAAAAATAATTTTAAAAAGTGAATAGGAACATGCATCCTCCTGGATACTTTGAAAAACATCAGGCTACTTTGAAAGCACCAGGAAATACCAATCCAGCAAAAACAGCAAGCACCATTCGCTCCAATCCCAAAGTTTTAGGTCAGTGTAGGGGCAGCCATGCACCCCAGCAAGGATGGGTTAGGGGAAAAAAAAAATGTACCCATTTTGAAAGGAGAAAAGGTGCAATTTGCAAGGAAGATTTAAAGCACCAAAACCCCTGTTTTCAGTTCATGTATTACACTAGACCCACCCAGTACCACATCAGCCCCAGCACAGCTGCACCCAGCGCAGTTCAAGAAGAGGCTGCAGCTCCTCCAAGGGCTGCACAAGGGAGCGCCAGGTCCTCAATGTGACAGGACTCGGGCGGCCGAGCGATCGGGCAAGGGCTGCAAACTGGCAGGTCTACTGTGGAGGGATGGGTGAGAAAAGCAATGCTGGAATTCAAGCAGGCGAGTGGGAAAGTGCACTCACTTCCACATCTTTTTCTGTTTTGACTTGACTTTTGCTAGTTCTGACAATCTTAGCAGTTCCAAACTCTTTAACTGCGTTATGTCCAAGAAATTAACAAACAGGGTGATGCCCTCTTGTTTTGCTTTGACTGAGGAACAAAAGCAAGGGAACGAGCTCAGAGATTCATCACCTTAGAAAACTTCAAAAACCCGAAGCAGGAAAAAGCCGAATAATACACAACAAAGCAACTTTTGTTGTTGTTGTTGTTATTTTATTGATATTAGTGAAGAAATTTTGAATTTCATCGTTCTGATGTGTTACAATTGCTTTCTCTGGTGGGTGGACAACTCCTAATGCTTATTTAAAGGCTAAATAATACTTCCCAATTCCATCCTTAACTTCTGCATTTTAAGTTCTCATGTGGTATTGCTTTCTTCCTCTGGGTACGTAAAATGGTCCATTAAGTCCATGATTTTTCAGAATCAACTGTTATTCTATCTACTGTTTTAAGATACATTCAAATAAAAAGATAATTAAATTTACTTGCAATAAGTGCACACATACAACAGCAGAGCTGATGACATTTTACTAAAACATTTTAAGTTCGTAGAATAAATAGAAGTCTTCAAACACAGGCAGTAGTTGACCAATGTGTTTTTTTTTCTTACCCAAAAATATCCTTAGTGTCCATAGCGCTACTGTAATAACTACTTCACTAAAAAAAAAAAAAAAAAGGAAAAAAAAAAAGAAAAACCACCCATCTCTCGTCACACAGACCAAAAGACAGTTTCAGTTATACAGGAAATTATCAGTGCTGACGATTTAGTAACAGTCTGGTACAAATGGCAATTCATGGCAATTACGTGTAGTGTAATCACGGTGCCGACAGCCAGGGAGCTTGGTTTGAAGGTCGCAAGGACGGCGAGAACAGACGTTGACCCTCGCCCCTGCTTGCTCCCCTCTCTCCTCTCCTCAAAAACAACAATAAAAAGGTCTCCATTGCACTCTAGAAATGAGCTCCATCTTGTCCTTTTCCATTCATTTTTCAAGCACCTAGCAGAAGTTTGGGAGAAATGGAGGAGAGAATTCCAACATAACTTAAGGTCTCTTGGCTGCAACCAAATGAGGTGTGAGGTCTTTTGTTTTCTTCCTGAAAGGCAGGGTTTGTGGGTTTTTTTTTTTTTTTTTTTTGGCTTTAAAACTTGATGGAAATAGATTTTCGCACACTTTTACCTCTGCTAAGGTCAAACTTTGGATGGAAAAGGCTTATTTGGAAGAAAAAAAAATCCCACAAGGCAGGAAAAGGATAGGAAATATTCTCACCTTGCTTACAAGGCCACTTAACAAGCAGTCCTTGACGTAAAGCTTGCAGACAATCTGATCCTCAGCCACTTTTCCAGCTTGTGCCATGCCATTACTAAATGTCTGTGTGGCTCTGCTGAGGTTTCAAGGACACCTCTATGCTAACACTGGTTTTGCTACACGTATTTTCATGACTCCCTAGGAAGTCGGCTGCCACAGTGACCCATCGGATGTGAAAACTGCTTTGTCTGGGGGCCCGGGCAAAGCGGGTTTCAGCGGCAGCAGCAGCACGCGGTGAAGCATCTTCCCCGCCACGGTCCAGGGCAGCACTGAGAAAACAGAACAAACCAACCACCCGAGCAGCCACACAGAATACAGAAGGGCCAAACGAAACGGCAGCGGCAGGAATACGTCGATGCTCCAGGTACCCAGCAGGCCTGCCAACTTCCGCGCGGTGTTAGCTCAAGTTTATCGTGACTACGGGGAGGAAGGGAATACAGGAGAGAACAAGAAATGTCTTCCGTTCAGGCAAAACGGCCAGGCACTCCAATAACTTAGCTCAACTGATCTACAAAGGCAAAGTCAAAATGACCAAATGCTAAACTGAGAGCTTTCTTCAGCACGTACCAAAGCACAGGGAGCTCCCACGCTTCACGGGATGTTATCTGAGGTCTCATGTAATGCATTCAACCTTCCCATGGGGCCTCCAACTGCCAAGTTAGGCTAGCTACAGAATTCACCTTTTTAGTCAAGTTATTTTTTGTTTTTTTTTTTTCTTTTGTTTCTCAGTGCATCTTAAAAAAAAAAAAAAAAAAACTTTTCAAAAGGTTAGCCAGTTAACCTTAATACAGCAATCACAATGTAGAGCCTTTTGCACTCAATTGAACAGTAAAATAATCCAATTAGTTACAATCGATCTGGTATATATTTACACATTTTGTACAAATTTTACACATTTCTCCCATTAGGCACAAAGTTGATTTGTCAAACTCGAGAGGCAATGAAGGGCCAGGGCAAAAGGGGAAAGAGGATTGGAGAAGAAATCTCAGTATTTTTATTTAAAAAGACTAGCTGTAAAAATAAGTCCTTCATCGTAAGCTAGTTTGCTTCGGGAGCTTGGTTCCCATGAGGATTCCCGAAGTGAGGGACGTTGGGCCTTTCATCTGCATGCTGGAACCCACCATGGTGGGGAAGCTCCGGTTCCTTCGGATGCCTGTGTTCAACTGGATGCCCCCGATGGCACTTGTCACAGCAGGGCAGCCCAATGGGAGACCATCTGATGCCAGGCCTCCAGGAACAAGGGCCCTCACTGGTCCTTGTGCCCCACAGAGGAGAGGTCCCTGGTCATCAGTTAGAGGAGGAGCTGGCATGTGCCCTGTACTCACGACTTTGGCGATGCCAAACCTCTTGACTTTGTCCACGAGATTAAGGTTGGAAACAGACACGTCAGTCTGACTCTCAATGTTCCTGATGCTCTTTTTGTTCCTCACCTCCTTCAAGATCGAGCTCGCAGGCTTCGAAGCCAAGAAGTTGTCATAAGGTGGGCTGGTGCACTTGAATTCGAAAGACGGAGGAGACGACGACGGTGTCTGCATAGGTGAGTTTGGGGGAGTGGAAGGAATGATGGCCATTTTAGGGGAGTAGGCATTCAGGAGGGTGCCTCTGCTGGCTCTGTCCCAGCTCTGCGGATTGTACACTGCTGCCGAGATGCCCCTTTCCTTCAACAGCCACACCAGTCCCAGGGACGTGCTCATTGTCGTCGTGGATTCCCGGAGGTTGGTGAAGGATTCGGCCAGGCTCAGACGCCGAGGAGTGCAGGGAGTACCCACTGGGGTGCCTTTCAAGTTGCCAATGCTGCCACAAGCTGGAGTAGGTGCTGCGTTAAGGCTGAAAGCAAAGGAAGAGTCAAATTAATCTCTCTACTGGGACACTAAAACTTACTGCAAGATTTTTAACCCTGAACATGAATTTTATCCGCTTTGAGGGTGCACAGCAAACTGACATTTCCCAGGTCCTCACAAACGCGATGGCAAGTGCAAGAACATCAAATGCAACTCTTCATTTAGTATACTTTACCAGCCAATACAGCAACCAAAGGATTAATACATTCCCCAGCTCTACCTTTATATTGATGAACTGTTAGATCAAAAGGTTTGTGATCAATAGCTTCCTCCAGGGATTTTCTTCCCCTTATGTCTGTCCTAACTCCCAGTTGCTTCCATTAGACAAGGAAGCAGGGAAAGGAGGACTTCGACTAATAATGTAGGATAAATTTGCTTTCTTGTGTCAGTTCTGAGCACACAGAAATTCTAGTCATACCAGTAATGCTGGATCATGGCAGGGCCAACAGCAAGGAGGGGAGGGAACATATTTGTTCCAGCAGCACTTACAGGAAAGTTGCTGGAATTGGGTATTGCCACTAACAGGCACCTCTGTAAGGACAAACTCTCTTTCCCTTCTTATGTTTTGCTGAATTTGATGATATTTAACAGAAGACGATGGGTGATCTGACTTTTGAAGGTCGGTAGGAAAAAATCATTGAAAGAAAAAATACAGTGAAGCTCTTGGCTATCAGCTAATAACTCTGCAACAACCAAACACAGCAAAGAGCCATTCTACTGTTAACTCGGTGCAAAATTAATTTCTACAGTTTGAAACAAGGTTAAAACTTCCACCAACTCTAGTTCTTTCTTTTCAGAATAAGCTCTATAGAGGCAATGGATGAGAAGATGTAAACGGAGAATTAACACACACATTTAAAACTGACAAACATTACATATCTGTTTATTGCTATGTTGTTGCCTTTTAAAAAAAAATAGGCACACTACTGCTGGTTATTAGGGTTTGGTATTTCTTGAGGCATACCAAATACCATTCATTCTGGAACATTATCCTCTGCCCATAAACCAGTCACACAGATGAACTTAGCATTCATCTCCAAAGAGATGCACAAGGGAGTTGTTCCAATTCCTCTACCCCGCTGTAAGAGAGCTCAGGGATACTGAGGCTTTAAGTGTTTCTCATACTACAGAGCCACCCTTATGACCAGCTTATTGCTGGTTATAGATCAGGATATCCACAGCATGCTTACCTATAAATAACTCCTACTAAAAATGCACGACAGTCCAAGAAATATCACCCGCTGCCTTACCCTGTTATTTTACAGACAAGGAATGAAAATCACACCAACTTCATGTCTGTCTAGGAGAATTCCAAAGGTTCCCTGAAGCTTTAGAAAAAAACTTTCCAAGATTTTCTAATCATGTGGAAATACTGCTTTTTTTGGTCACATACAAAATGAATTCCACAGTAAAGTTGCACAGGTATGGATTCTTCTCTCTAATGGCATTTGAAGGGTCATGAACAGTGCCACACTGATGCAAACAGAGTTCACAGACTTAACTCAGCACTGCTGAAAGAAGGAAATCTTCCCCTTTGTCTTGCCAGGTGAGGAAGCAGAAGACACTCAAAGATCAACACAAGCACCAAAGCCAATTCAAGAGAACAGGAAAGCTAAGCAGCTAGGTGCAGGCATAGGGAAAAAAAAAGACTGGGATCTCTGCTTTTCAGCAGAGTCAAGCTGTTGGGTGGGCTCCACCACAGCAAACAACTTGGTTCTCTCCATCAAGAAATGCAGGAAATAGTAACAATAGGGCAATTTGGTTGATTTTTTTTTTTAAGTGTAGAGAAGCCTCAGATCAATAAATGAATTTCATCCTTTTTTGTCTATATAAGCAAAAGGGTCTCGGTTCATCTTGACTGGAATTCGCAGTCTCAACTTACGCCTGACGTTTATGAGCTCTGTCATGTCAATGCTATTGTGTACGTAAACTTAGACACCCCAGAATTTTTTGTTCTGAGCCCCATGTCAATCTTAGAAATCAGTCTCCTGGTATTTAGCAGTCAGGTGTCAGGAGCTTAAATAAGACTACAAACTCCGGCCCAGTGATCTCCTGAAAATCAACAGCACTTCAGTATCTTTAAGACACACTTTAATAAAGAGAATATCGGCCTGATGTTATGACATCTTAAGTCATGTCTTCTCCCCATGGCTAAATAGGATCTGGCCAAGAGGATCTCTACAGTGATTCAGTACTGAACCAACCTCTACTCCACGGGAGTGCTACTGCTGATGGGTTTTGCACCACAAGAGGATTCAGCAAGAGGAGTCCCATATATTCCTACACATAAGCGACATTGAAACCAGAGCTGGAAAGAGCGCCTGAAGGTGTCACCACTCGAGGAACAGCAGGGCCTGAACCTTGTCGTCTTGCACCGCCTTGTGGGTTTGGGCTGTCAACGCATGTGGCAGACAGGCACTAAAATGTCGTAAAGGCGTCTGGGGCGGCAGCACTCGGGAGCAGCGCCAGACACTGTGAGGTATCTGGCTAAACGGAGAGAGGATTGGAAAGCACGAGGGAGGGAAAAGACAGAGGAAGGAACTCACTCTGGGGACATACTCTGACTTTCTATAGTGCAGGACCACATGCATTTCGGAAACTCAGACACGAACATTAGTTACCAGGCCTTTCAAATTTCCTAGTTACAAGACAAAAACTTTAGGACACTAGTAGCTTATAATTCCAGTAGCTTCATTCCTTCGAGCTCCAAGGTTTCAGTCACACAAATACTTGGACTAGAATTTCTACTAATTTGTCAGGTACACAGTGCAGCGAAGACAAACAACAAAACCTCTGCAAGAAAGCATTCGTTATGCTGCTGCCACTTTGCTTGCTTGCTTGGGAATCGCTTTAAGTGGGAAGTGCTTTCCCCATCAGACCAACCAACACTGCAGGACAGCCGAGACACAACCACAGAAACAGACCCAAACTGGCCGCAGCAAGTGAGCCCAGTTAGATCCAGAGAGAGCCTCCGAGTTAGATCCAGGAAAGACACAAACAAATGAGCACCTCACTTAGATGAAATTTAGTCAGGTTAGAGCGTAACCTGGATTAGAGGTTAGGACAAAGTGCAGCCAGGTAGAGGAGCCTCTAAGCTCTTTGGGTTAGCTGGTGCCACACGCTAGCATTCCTTGAGCGTGACCCTGCCGAGGCAGGCGCTGCCGGCAGCGTTGCTCACCCCCTGCCACGCTGGGTCATAGCGCCTGCCCTACATCTCCTCTCAGCATAACGTGACATAAGGCAGCTTCCTCGTCTTCCTCACATGACCTGTGAAGAATCATTTACAGTTTAAGGAGCTTCTCCTTACCATGTCTGCTGAAAAACATCACATTATTTATTTGGGTTACTGAAAGCAGCTGTCAGTTTTGGTTTGTTACATTTAGTAACCAATACAACTGAGTTTATTATAACCATGATTAACAGCAATCCATCATTAAAAAGAAGAAAAGAGATCTCTCTTGGCTGCAACAAGAAATTGGGAAGTAACAACACGATGGGAAGTAACAGCATTGAATGGAAAGGAAGACAGAAGACAGAGAAGAGAAAAATCAGCTGGGCCACGATGAACTAGCTTCCTTCAGAAAGAGAAACAGAAATCACATGTCATGACCACCTATTTCCTTTCCAGGTATTTATCACCTTGCAGGTGCCCATATTTAAAACCCTTACTTCTCATGCATCCCTTAGGTAACCAGTGCCCAGCTGCTGTCTAAACAAGCACAGCTGCATCATTTGTGAGCAGGTGCCTACCCAATGGCACACTGTCTTTATAATCAGAATAAACACTTAACTGATTTCAGATTTGCTAAGGAAGGAAAGTTCACTCTTCAGGTACAAAAGTCATTCACCATTTCCAATTCTAGGTCTTTACTTTCCAAAAGGGTTTGCCGATACATGCTTATAGCTCCTATGAAAGCAACTCACTAGCTTCAGTCTAGCTGCTATTAATTCTTTTCAACAGCTGCACCAAAGAACACAGTAGCCAGTTCTGTGTTTGTGATTAAGTAATGTTCCCTCTGTTCCTCATGTACTCTGTGGACCCCAATGAAGCATGTTATTGCACTTCTTTACTTGCTTCTGCCTTTTTCTTCTGTGTTTTAATTCTTCCTCCCTGAAAGGCACTCTTCTCTGTTTAGATGAGATGGGGAATGCATACTTTGGTCAGTGCAACGGCAAAGACCATTCATATAGGGCCTGTAACTTGTTCTGGTGCAAAAGCAATCAAAAGCAGCAGCAAAAGCCAGCTGAGTTATATCTGATTCTGCAATTTTTAAATTACAGAATAAAAAACAAGGTATTTTGGTTGCCTCTGCAAAGCATCATATATGCCTCTCAAATAAAATCAAGTTGGATGAACTAGACATGAGAAGAATCATTTGAGGGGTCTGTTATATTCCACCAACATGGCTAATGCTTTTCCTTACACCACTGCTTTTCATGTCCTCCGTGGGGGAACTCTGATGGAGCTGACTTAGTTTGGGCCACGACAAGAAACCCTTACCTTGGAGTGACTCGTGTGAGTTCATCAGAGGGGTGCAGAATGCGGCAGGTGGTGAAGGTGAAGGTGGAGTTGGTTTGTGACATGCACTTCCCAGGATGAGGTACTAAATTAAAAAAAAAAAAAAAAAGCAAATTCTTTGCATTTTGTACACAAAAAGAAAGAAAAAACTTCTGCGTGTTGGTACGACAGATGCAAAAAGTGATGAGGTACCTCACACAGGATCAATGCAAGAAAAGCAAAACACATGAGCATTATAGTGTTCCAAGAGATACTTTTCTCCAAATAAGGATATCCAGGACTCCAAGGCCAGTACTGAAAAGCTGTGCTGAAACTTCCTGACCACTAAAAGTGCAAGCAAGTCTTGCTCAAAACAGCTTTAGACAAGATAGTCCTTGAAATGCTAGTTCTCATCCAAACCAGCAGCTTTTTCAGTAGGAAGTTACAGCAGATGTTTGCTAGGACCAGCCCAGGAGCACTAAGGCTTTTCTGAATGCTCACGCATTTCAGGTTTTAGATTGATCCACTAAAAGGTATCCCCATTACTTTTCTTTTCAGTAATGGATCCAGCTTGCTAATGCTATAGGAACACACATTGAAGAGTCGGGTATGAGGGATCTGCATAGTGCTTATTTCTCTATTCAGCTTTTCCCATCCACCATTATAGACAGGCAGCTGTTTGGATCCACTACTGCACATCTGTAACAATTCTTTTGTGCATGTGTTTTTAAGGTTGTTTAAAAACGTATGCCCTCAGCTGCACTATGTAGCATTTTTTTTTTGTTTTTTTGTGAATAGTTTTTGAATATTTGTGAATAGTTCCATCAAACACAGCTGTAAAGATGTCAAATTATCAATAATCGGGGAAAGAAGCAACACAATTCAATATAAAACAAAGCAAAAAACAAAGCACTTGAGCCAATTTTTTGTTTTGTTACAACACTTTAGTAATTTGCTGTACAATGCAGCTGTGGACACTGCAAAATAATTAGAAAATTTAAGAGCCATGCATCTGAAAAGCTGATTGAAAAACACTCAGAGTTAAATATTGTATCAAAAATATCATGATTGCGTAGGTTATCTTACTTAATAACCAAAATTAGCTGTGATCAAAAGACATGCACAATAAAAACTGTGTGCAACTCCCTCCCTCTCAGTTCTGCCCAACCCTCTGAGCCATTCCCTTAGTAAGCCACATTTTAATACTACAGTACACAACTATTAACACATTGCAAAGGACAGACAGACAGACCAGCTGGACCAGACACCATTCTGAAATTCCAGAGATGCTTAGCAGAAGCAAGGCAAGTCTTAATTGTGGCTGTGTTCCCTTTTTCATTTATAAAAAAAAGTATCACAGCACAAAAATAGTGTGTGCAGTTGGGTAGTCCTTTAAGGACACAGCAGATCAGCAGTGTGTGAAGGGTAGAGCATGGGGAGTGTGAACCGTGGAAGCAGAAGTGACTGAGCAAACGTGTGACTTGAGCTAACTTGTCCATCCAGTCAATGTTAGAGATGTATCACTATGCGTTAAAGAAAGATATAAAAAAAAAAAAAAAAAAAAGAAACACCCATACTGGAGTGTCATGTTAACACACTGAAATGTCAGCACAGCATAACATAACAATAAGCTCTACTTCACCTCCAGAGACGGTAATTATGATGCTTCAGGAATCCAGTTGCTTTAGAGATTAGTATGAACAATATAAAAGCTATTACAAGGGAGCACAGCCTAGCAATCATGATTCTCTCCATATCGTAGAGAGTTAAAACAAAATCTGGAGAAAAAGCTGAGGTAACTGGACATGAAAAAAAATGGTTATTTAGCAAAAAGAGGACTTAGACATAACTAAGCAGAAACAAAGCAATTCTCCCTGGATGATGAATAGAGAACAGAGTAAAGCAAATGCTAGCTTAGGATTGCAAGCTCAACCCAAAGAAGCACACAGCTGTAATACAGAAACTGTATTTCCCAGTTTGTAAAATCCATTGGACATTCTGATTGGAAACAAGCACATTGAAGATATATAGCTGCATTAGCAAAAGCAAGACTCATTGCCATTAATGAGTCTGAGATAGGAGAAGGCTGCTAAAAGTAGAGAAATCATTGATCCTAGTAAGAGGAGGCAAATTTAAGTGATCAAAAAAAATTAAAATCAATTTCCAAAGACGTATTCCACCCTCAAATACCACTAAGAAAGTCCTGTACCATCTTCATCCTCCTTCAGTCAACAATGGGGTGTATCTTATTGCTGTTGCATTTTCCATCCTTTGGATGTAATACAAAGACAGTGAGAACCTGTTGCTGTAAACGAACAAAGTTCATAAAACGGAAACAAAATGATTCATTCCTAGCAGAACAGTTTTAAATATTCCTAGCAGAACAGTTTTAAATAAGAAAGATCAAATCCTGAAATGGAATAAACTGAGGAAGAAGTAGAATGTAAGTTTATAACTAGAAAAACTATCTTCACATGTACAGCAAACCATTGTTTTATATATGAAACTAAATCATGATGAAAAACAGTGCAAAGTTTAAAGGGAAATCCTTTTCAGTATGCAAAACTTATCTTTCTAGTCAAAGATGTGCAACTCCAATGGGTAAAAGGTTTTATCCGCAGGACCCTTTTTCATCTGTTTTATACAGATTCAAGTACAGGAACACCTGTTCCATGTGCCCAAGGGTGTAAGCAAATACTTTTTATTATACCCTCTTATTCAAAGAAGTGGATGGTTAACAACAAAGGTTCACATCTGCATGAAAAACCATTTGTACATAACACAATGTTTAACAAAGAGTACAGAAATTACATGACATTTTTGCATCGGGAAACCACAAAGCAAACTCTAGGTGGATTTTCCTGCTAAATTCAAAATCAGACTAAAACTTTGTCATTGCTTTTAAACTCTCTCAATCATTTCTTAGGCATTTCGGAAACAAAGAAGCACAGCCAAAATAGAGTCTTCTAAGCACAAACACTGCTGCAAAAGCATGCTGTAAAGTACTGCAAAATAGGCCCTAATCTAGAAGCTGACTGCAGAGCTCCATCTTCTGGCCAAGCACAGCCCCCAGCTCCTCAAAGCTGATTTTACCCAGCCCAGAGCTTTTCTCAGGTCCTACTTGAAGACTCCGAGCTTACAGGCGCCCAGTCTGCTTGGTGCTGGCAGCCTAATGGATGAGTTTGGGACACATCCTTCTGCTCAGGGAATCCTCATAGAAACCACTGGACCTGGGTTTTCAATCAGCTCGTGCAGAGAAAGATTCAAAGTTAGAGCAAATAGCTCTAACTAGAACTATAAAGGTCATTTTCCAGTGGTATCATTTGGGATACAGGCTAGAGGCTTCACTTTTGGCACTCTGTGCCAGCAAATCCATTCTCAGGCAAGGAGAAATTCCTGAAAATCAGGTGGCAGAAACATGCCATGAAAGCAGCCAGGGCAGGACAAGATTGCTGCTTCAGGAGAGGTCACCCCCTCCTGCTGATAGGAGGTGAAGATGTTGATGCCCAGGGCTACCTGCACTGAAAACCCTTGGCTGAGAGCAGGGAGACTATGGGATAAGTCTCTGGAGCGGACACATCAATACATATTGCAGATTAGCTTAAATACATGCTGGACTGAAAACAAAGAATGTCTATAGGAAGGTACTTCACATGGGTACAAAATACATAAGCTGCAGTGTTGAGCCAGTCTGACTGAAAGCTGACAGTTAAAAAAAACCACCTGTTTAAGTACAAGCATGCAAACAGCCGGTGCTGGGGTAGGGTTGTACGTATGTATTCCAAAACCTTTTTGTAGCAGTGTGTAGTAATGTTCAGAGAAGAAAGGCAAACAGAGGTTAACAACTATAAGAACAAAACAGACAAACACAATAGCTGTAAAATCCACGTATGGCGCCATGCTGCAGCGGTGTAGGTGCCTCCTGAAAGAAATGTTCTTCAGTAACAGCGGTATCTGAATGCTCAGAACCTCCAAGAAGCTGCACTTCCATGTCACGAACATTACTTTTATGTTCCTTAAGCAAGTGACAATGACATTCTTTTCTGAAGATCTAAATTTCCAGACTTCCCATTTATTTTACCTTTCAGAACTACAAGACATTAAAAACTGAGCAAAGGCAAGTATTCTTTGGATAGGATATTTTTCGCTTTCTTTTGGCTGAGGTATGCTCATCATATGCATACAATCATGAAGTACAGATGTGAAAAGTTATGAATTTTATGCAGACTAGAGACCCGCATCGAACGTCTAACATTTTAACAAGCACAGAGCTTAAATGCTGACACTTTTCTCTTAAAGCAATAATGTATGAAATATTCATAACAGTAAAAAAGAAATATTTATATACACATCAATACCTTACTTCTAAGACAATTTATAACATTACTTTTCTATACAATGATAATCTCTTAAAAGCATCCTAATATAAAATAACTCAGACTTAAGGCATTTCTTATGTTTTCTCATAATTCTAGGCATTTATCTGGAAAGATCTCTATGCCACTGTTTAGGCTGATAAATGAAGTAAGGAGAGCTGATCCTGTAAACCCACATGAACATTTTCCATTGAAAGCAAAACAAGTAAATCAATGGAACTAATAAGCAACAAGTCCTGAAGGATCAGTTCCTGTACCCAATTCAGCACAACCTGAATTGAATTAAACAAGAGTTGTTTCAGCTGCAAAATGGCTTTCAGACTTTGCACAAGACAACACGCACCTGAAAGACAATGAGTTAAAAAATAGAGTCTGTACATTTTTATGATATACTACAATTCCTTTTAAAGAATCAAAGCATACTAAAGTGACTAAAAAATCTGTGCTGTAAAAGATACATGTCCTAGATGATCTTTATACAACCGTCTCCTACAACTTCTTCACCATTCCAATTTTGGTGAAAGTCTCCATTCAAGTAACATAAAATTAAATTTATAATTCCCAATTAGGCTACTGAGCCCACACACAAGTTGTTGGTTTACAAAACTCCATCAAACCAACTGCAGGCCATAATTTATGCTTATATTCATTTCTTCCAAATATGCTCAGTGTCATATTCAGGATATAATCTGAATGCGTATTAAGGAAGCTAGTTGACAGGCATATTACTGTTCGTAACTTTAGAAGAGAAAAAAAATAAGGACCATCACTTGTTCTTACCTAGAAAACAGAACAATACAAAATGATTTCTGACCAACACTCAGGAAGGAACAACTGATACTGTGCTCCTAATGTACATGATTTGGCTACAAGAGATCTTTGGCACTACTAGCAACATTTGCTTTCCTGGATCCAGACACTAAAAAGACTTCTTAGGGCTCATCTCAAATTCACGCAGAGGAGCAGCACCTGAATGCACCCATGAAATGGCACTAAGAATGGCACCTCATCTTCTTTGCCAAAAGGGTAAGAGTGAACCTTCAAAGCACACAGAGCAAGTGATGCAGACACCTACCGGGAAGGTTAACACGATGCACACCTGCGGGGAACGATCCTTGAAGACACTCCATTTCCTGCAACATTTTGCTCTAACACTAAAAGAGCAGCACTTGTAGCCTGGCAGACTCTGTGGCTTGCCAAAAGCAAGCGCAAGGAGGTACCTCCTGGTTTGTATGAACCTCTTCAACTGGAGTTTTCACATTGGAGCTCTCCTTGGATATAAAGGAAGACACTCCTGGGACTCTACCAGGTCCCGCAGGAGCGAGGTCACAGTCTCGCGCTTGTGACAGCGCCCGAGGGGAGCCCACGTCCGACACAGCGCGGCGCCGGGGCCCTCCTCGCGTGGCAGCTCCTGGCAAGGAACCCGCGAGGGGCCAGAAGAACAGCGAGGAGCAGCAGCTGCACACTTCAACACCCGGGAACGCCAAGGGTGAACCAAACACCCACCTGGCCCCATAAACTCTTCTGCAGCGGAAAGACCACGCGCTGCAGGAAGCCTGGCCAGGCTTAAGTGCCTACACCAAGAACGCCCACAGCAGCTCTTCCGTGTGAGCCACCGGGAAAGCTGCTTCCAGGGAAAGCAGATACGGCCGCAGCCTCACTCGTGCGTTTGGGTAAAACAACCAGCAATACTGTGGCAGCACACGAGTGCTCTTATGTCCTGTGCAGCTGGGCCATCTCAAGAAAGGGTAAAGGTTGGGAAATTTTAGGTCAAAATAATTCAGCAAACAATGCAAGCTGAAAAGAGATTACTAGCAGAACAGTTTTGTAGATTTTTAGCTACTTGCTATTTTCTAAGGTAGAAAATATGCTTTGGAAACAATGTCAGAGATAACTAAAATCCTCCCACAGTGTGGGGAGGAGCTAGGAAACAGCCTTCTCTACCGTGAGCTGTATCCAGACTGTAATGGAAGGAGAAACAGAAGGGAATGCAAATCTTTCTTGCCAATTTGTAATCGCAGGATAGGTCTAAATTTGTTTTTCTGCTCCAAACCCAGAATTCTCCCATATCCTTACCCACTATCATCTTTCTAATCTGTTTTGTTTTTAAAAAAACCACACATAGATACATATGTGCATATATGTTTGTGCATCCATGATAAACTTTGGTGCTTGCTGTCTTTATAATTAGAAAAATCTTTCCCCAAGATGCAACCTAGATAGCCTTTTTTTGTGCAATTATTTTGTCCTGATTATATGGAGGATTGCTTGTTTTCTTTCTCTCTGCAACAACACCTTTTAAAAATACATGACTTATCTTCTCTTTAATCGTTTCTTTTGTAGGAAAAATAAATAAAGCCAGATATTTCTGTCTTTTATCATAATCTATGTTTTCTAGATCTCCAGCTTTTCTTGCTATTGTTATTTGGACTCTTTGAATGGTAAATGCCTGGACAATATCCAAACTTGCACAGAACTCTAGCTGAGGCCTTATTCATTTCTACATTAACAAAAAAAAAGAAAGAAAGAAAGAAAAAAAGCTAAAAAAGCTAAAAAAAAAAAAGAAGCTTAAAAAAAGCTTGTATAATTGGTGTTTCTGGACAATAGATTTCATAGGCTAAAGTGAATTTAATCTTACTATAACTGACTGCAAGCGGTAGCTTATTTTCAAAAGTTTAGAATACTGCACTGCTACTCTTTAGTGAGAACTGAGGATATTCTGTACTTCACAAAAGCAGCAAAGAAATATTATCAATTAGCCCTGAATATTATCAACTGGCCCTGAGACACCACCTGATTTTCTAAAGACCAAGTAGATGAATCTTATTAAAAACAGGAAAAAAAATAAAGAAAGTAGGGCTAGGACTAAATACAGTTCTGCTCCTATGGCAAATCTTACCATCCTACCAAAGACTAGTGCTCTCTAAAGATTGTTAAACAAACAAAAAATCTAAACAGCCCCATCCCGTCAAGGACGGCAACAATCAGTTCAGAGTATTTAACACACCAAACAGTAGTGAGTCATTGAAAATACTTAAGTGCTAACATGATATAAATAAAAAGGATAAAATTTAAGAATAATGCAGTTGATAGGAGATGAGGGAAATGTCATTATTCTCCACATAAAGACATTCTTTAATTTTTTTTTTATATATCCACTGAGTTTTTCTCACTGAGAATTAAAAAACAGGTACACCATGTGAGGCAACTGAATTCAACCTGCAGAATTGCTTTGCTTGTTTTTCAAGGCACTTCTATATGTTTCAATAAAAGCAACTTAGATGCACCTTTTGTCATTATTTTGCCTCTGCTTTTTTCCAAAGCACAGAAGCTAAAGCATAGCATCATCCCTCATGAACAGTCAAGAAAATATCTGTACTAGAAGCATACAATATATATATAGCCTATACATTATAAACTCTGTGAAGAGAGTGCACTGAATACACATACAAGCCCGCACAAGGCTTTGTGAATGAACCACTTCCTTTTAGCAGCCTTCTCTTATCAAAATAGAGTAAACTATTGACCACAAATGCTGTTACCAAAGGAAAAAAAAAGTCAAATTAAAGGATTATTAAAGAAAGGATTTTTGAGTTAATGTTAGAATGGTTATGTTCTATTGCACGCATTAACGTGCAGACGCTACACACAAAGCAATACTATGAATGCTGCTCTGGAGAGATGCGAGAATGGCCCAGTAATCAAAATCCTCTAAAGATGTCAGTTTTACTGGACTTAATGAGTTTCCCTCACCAGACCCCTCATCATCGTCAGTCGCGGCCTCCTGCATCTCCTCTGTGAAAGCCTGAGATTGGCTGGGGTTATTCTTGCTGTCTGAAACAGTCACTTGTGCTTGTGACCTCTCACCTGAGGTCTCTGTGTGCTGAACTGGCGTCGAGGTAGTTAGGCCCTTGTAAGAAATGTCACCTGTCTCATCTTCCTCATAGTCATTAAGGCAGTACACTTCATCCAGGTCGAGGTCCAGGGTCCTGAAGCCCTTAGTGACAACCCCGGGCCTCGGGTCCAGGATCCCACCCAGGTGAGGCTGAGCCAGCTGCTGCCAGTGGTGCAAAGTGGCAGAACCTTGAAAGGGAACAGAGAGAACACCAAAATAAATCAGCAAGCAATCTCGCATCCAAAAGGCAGAAATATTTAAGCAGTTTATTTATGCAGACATCCAAATCTCAGCCCCACTAAAGGTTTGAAGCGTCTGTGAACTAGCAGAAATATCGCTAAGAAGACATGCTATAGGGAAAACTGCTTCAGTTATTCATCAGCTTTTCCAGACCAGTGTTAGGTGAACTGGTCACATAAGCACTCGAGAGGCTACGTCTGGCAGTCTGATGTGACCTTCTTGTGCACGTGCACCTCCCCTCGTCATCAATACTCTTATCACCCTAAATTTACAGGCTTCAGCAGGACTAGAAAGAATTCATATTCAACAGTTAGGCTGAACATCACCACAGACAGCTCTAGGAACATATACTATGTAATCCTGCTTGCATGAAGAAAGGAGGTAGAAACATGGTAGAATTTACTACCATGACTCACAGGAAAACAGCAACTATACAGATGATAGAGTAACTTCCACATTCTAACATATGTTAGAAAGCCACATCAACTCCAGGCTCATATAAGCAGATAACAGCTCTGATCCATGTGTCAAGTCTAAGTACCTGCATGGCTCCTATCTGAGCCCCTATCCTACAAGAGGTCACTACTCTACAGCCATCCTACAGGAGGTCACTACTCTACAGCCATACGCTACTGTACCTGCAGCTTCATCCTTGGCAGTAAAATGTTCTGAGTGAGGAAAGAGGTGCATTTTAAAGAGAACAACATTGCAATACTCTAGTGTTCAATATGAGACAGTGAGTCAGAAAAAGCAATGCGGCACATTACACTGATAGATACGCTGAGCTGGGCCCACTAAAATCAGGGGAAGATTTATCTGATTCCTCAAGCAGTGTGATTAAACACTGCTCACAAGAGTCAGACGTTTCCCATGTGCACCTGCCAATCACTACTGTGTAATATTTGCCTTAAAACTATTTATTCTAGGTCCTGCAATGCAAGCAGAACATCCTTATTCACATTTTCTGCAATGCAAGTTATTTCAGATGAATGCATGTGCAAGAGGACATCTAGGTATAAATGTATATTTACATTTATAGGATTTTGAGGAACGAAGTAGGATCTAGACTGATTGGTACCACTGAGGCTCCCGAAGCAGAAGCCATTACAACTCCAAGAAAATAACTCTAACAAAACAAAACAAAAAGCAAACACACACACAAAAAAACACCCTCCTTATTCACATACATTTCTAAATTGCCTCAGAGCTCAAGTTTTTGTACTTCTGCATTAAAAAAAAGGTTTCAGAATATGGACAACTGCCAAAAATTGCTGAGTCTTGAGCAGAGAGTAGAGCTTCACTGTATGACAATATTCTCAGCTGAAGTTTTTATGCATACAGTGCATGCAAACATAAAACCCTATTGTTGATTCTTCTATGCATAAGCTTCCAAAGCAGTAATCTTTTTTTTGCCTTATAAATCATCACAAATTTATACTCACATAAACTCTACAGAGTACAAGCATTAAAATGACAATTTTTAAAAATCTTTCCTGTGAAAATATATTCACCACAATAACTGCATTTTAAGCTTTAACAGTTCCATTGACATTACACGTTATCAGAAGCTTCTGGAAACTGGAAATCAAAACAGGCTCGGCTGCAGGACAGAGAAGGATGTTCAAGTTTCTCTGCACCTCAGTTACCCTAATCTTGATCTCATTAAATGTTTGCAAGGGAGCATTTACTTTTCCATACACAAAATGAAGCACAGAAAGCAATGTAATAGCTGTCAATGCTCTTATGATTGAGAGCAGCGGGGAAGAACAAGAGTATTACCCCTATTTTCAACAAAAGACACCAATACCAATAATTTTGTAAACTATGTTACCAAGAACAGTTGGCATGAGGGAGCTGGCCTGGAAAAGTGGGACTGGTAGGCTGAAGTGAGATGAAATTTAAGAGCAAAATGAGCATCTGAATTAAGCAAGTGACCTTTGTTCTTCTCTTCCTGATACGTGGAAGGTCGCATGTGTGGCACAGTGGTCACGGGATACTTGCAGTGTGTTGGTGCCATGATTGCAAAATGGGTAAAGATATTATTAGTCCAAGGTTTAGTTTTCATACGGAACAGGGGGAGCTCTGTTTTGTGCTCATGATCTAAGAAGCTGCAGATTCATAGTAAAAAACCAAAACACTATGTATCAAAAGCAACTTAATCAAAATCAAGCAGTCATCTTATTTGACCAAAACAAATATTTTTTCTTTTAAAGATGTAGGAATGGGATGCATTTCTTAGTGCTTGTGTCATCTTGTCTCTTTTACTGTGAGACTTAATCTCTTTTGCTGTGAGATTTAAAGGGCTTTTAAAGCAGCAAAAGCCACTAACCTGGAATGCATTATAGAGCTATCTTTTCTTCCCTCATTTCTATGGCATAAGCTCTCATAGGAAAATGATAATAAAAAGACACAACAGCTGACAACCGGATGTATTTTGCTACAGTAGCATTAAATTACTCAGTTTATCTATGAATAGAATGAAGTTGAAGAAAATGTTAAACTTAATAGAAAATTCCTAGAGAAAAAAACTAAGCCAAAGAAATGAACAGAATCAATAAGCAGGTTTTTAACAAAAGATAACAAACACCAAGAAGATATCAACAAGTCACAAATTAGATGCAAAACAAACATAAGTAGTATTTAAAAGGCTCGATATCTTAAGGCGAAAAAGAACAGTGAACAAAACTGGGGAAAAAACAGACAGAAAGGTGAAGACTGAAATAGTTTATTGGAAGAAAAACAGATATAATGGGATAGTGACAGAAATCTATTACAGTGGTAGCAATCAGTAACTGCAAAGATGTTGAATCAGCCCTTTTCGCATGTGATAGAAGAATTCTATAGTCGTTTGAAAGCAATCAAGAAAATATATTACTAGGAGCTATTAGAAATAAGGGATTTGGGCATTGTGGCTCTGTTTTCATTTGAACAGGTAGACATAACATGACACTTGCCAGAGCACAAAAAGGGTTTTGTTTCTGAAAATGTGTCATGATAAAAGGAAATGCTGAAATTATTACATGCAGAAATAGTATAATCTAACACAACAGTTATCAAAAAAAAAATTCCACTGTGAAACCAAGGCTAAATCACATAAATATCACCCTCGGAAGTACTATGGCAATACAGATTACTTTTGCTTAATCCTGAATGAATTTACTCAGTCTTAATGGTGAGTACTAACCTGAAAAGACTAAAGAAAGCCAGGTAGAATATATTATTCCTATGTGCTCTGTCTGCTTTGCTAGGCAGACTGCAGAAATGTAATTACTCCTGAAACAAAGCTCTAGCCCTGACCACCTACTTGTATTTTGATTTGTTCTAAGAAGATATATAGATGAAATTTGGCTAAAATAGCATGGTATTTTGCATAGGAAGTCAGAGACTCATTGCCTGTCAACTCAAGACAGCCAACTGAAGTTCAAAAGCCACTTCTAATCACAGAAGCAGCCCCGTTAGACCACCTGCAGTACCTGAAATAAGTAAAGGTCTTTGCAGACACTTCTTTGCAAAATGGGGATTTGATGAACTAATCTGTAGCTTTTGAGCACCTGCTAATATTCTATTTTGGATACTGAATCACCTTTCTTCTTTAAATATGAAATAGTAAGGTGAAGACTTAGGTCACCTATGAGGCTGCACTACTGATGCATGCATGACCTGCAACATTTATTTTGTTCTGTTGTTGGACGGTTTTCTTTTCCTAATCGACTTTTAAGGCTTCTGAAAAAAATAGTAGTTAGAAGAGTTCAAACCAACAGCGTGGATTACTGTCTCTAAAGTAAAAAGAATACGTATTGCAAAGATTTCCTGCTTTCTGCTGGTGGATGAGAGACCACAAAGAGTCACTAAGAAGAACAGATAAAGGCCGAGGCCCTTTGTTATCACCTTCTAGGGGCTTCACAATCTGGAGCTTCTCTGGCAGGTAGGATCGACTGCTGATAGACATTCCCGAATATCCAGTGAATTCTGAAAATCTGGAGTGAGTTCCCAGTGACATGATGCTCTCTGTAGGAGTCACGGAGCCACTATGGAGTTGGCCCTTTTCCGCCAGTTCCCGCAACTTCCTTTCCTGCTCTTCTTCAAAGAACTTTCTCTCCGAAAGGTAATTCTCCCGCCTAAGGGACAGCCTACGAATGGCAGTCTCTAGGTCACTGGAACCTGGTGTCCCTGGGGTTCCAGGCTTCTTCATTCTATCTTCATTTCTAGAGCATAGCAGGGGAGGAAAACAAACAGATGTAAGGAAAAGAAAAACACTTTGAGAAGCTTAAAGCTTTCACGGAGAATTTTGAGACATACTTCAAAATCTTTAAATTTCTGTGTCTGGGACAACATGCTCCAGGGGAGCTCAAAGCTAAACACTGATACTTTCTGTCTTCCATACTAAACTGTTCCAGAAGGCTAGCTCCTCTTAAAAACTGCTGGTTAGAAAAGTTGTGCTTTAATCAAGAGCTTCCTCCTACAAAGAGGAAAGAAGCTTCTTGTTACTGCTGGTCTCATTGTAATACAAACTCAAGTGATCAGGCCAACTCTTACATAGCCAACGCTACAAGAATGTATCAGTGAGTCACAAAACTGTACTACAGTGGCAAATATTCATTGTTTGTTTTGGGATATTAGCAAAAAGTGGTTTCACACCATCTGGTGATGATGCATCTCAAAACACATGTATTTGCAGAGATTGATATACAGAAGTTTATAAAAGCCTTTAAAAAAAAAACCTCAGTGCTAAAGAATTAAACACACAAAATCAAATCACTTTTGAAAATGCAGGTCACTGTTCTGGCCTGCACAACATGAGATAGAGGAAAATGGAAACACTTTGCCTCATATATAAGGAAAAAAAACCCACAGTTTGGTCCTGAAGTACTAACCCATTGTCACCAGATTCTGTCCCTAGGATGATGCTATTGGTCTTGTTGTCTATCATAATGCTGGAGATGTCTCCCCCATAGAAGCTGGAACGCGGAGTGCTGATGCAACTAGAAATAACTGAGTTCATAGCAGACGACTGGTTAGAGCCCGGAATATTCATTGGTGATGGAGTCATGGATCTCTGCTTGACAACTTGGTTTACATTTCTGACTGTCTCGAAGACCCGCTTCTGATGACTGGCAAGACAAATATAATTAACAATCACACGGTGGAGAAACATCTATCCTCAAGAACAAACAGGTAGCAGCTCAATAATGACCATTTCTATCACCTCCCCCTACTCGTGCTGTCTTGTCCTTACAAAGATCCGTAAAAAAAATTATGCGGAGTCTAATATTTACCACAGAATTTGGCCATTACATTCAATACATCAACTGGCACCTTCTTCATTATCAAACATATTTTAGGCAGAATATATGAGAATTATGTGCCCCACCCCCCTCAAATATTAAACCAAATTAAATGAAAGGGCATTTCCGTGGATTGGCTAAAAACCTCACAAAACCACTGTGTGGAAATGAATTTAAAAAAAAAAATCAACTCCTAACTATGAACTAAGCTAATCCATTTTGAGAGCGAAATTTGGATTAATTCTGCTGAGTGTCCTCAGTGCAAGCAGGACTTGTATCTTTTCTTTTCATAAAGAATTTCCTACTCCCCTAACCAGCATTAAAAACAAACAAAAATAAAACACACACAAAAAAGCCCACATGTAACATGCACCCACAACCTGAAGAGGCTGTAAAGGCTGGAAATCTCAATTTTGACCTACTTCAGAAGTCCGTTCTTCATCACCATTACCCTAATTGCAAAAGTAACTTTGTTCATCTGCTTTGGAATTAAGATTAATTCTTCACAAATTACTTGAAGTAAACCTGCCCCACATCACCTTACAAAAGCATCCTTGCTGCTTTGCTTTATTGTTCAACACTGGCTGAACACAAGAACAGCACACTTGAAGGTAACGCTGCAAGTGTTTCAGCAACAGTATGCCTTACACTATTCAAAGTCATTCAGTTTTTATCTTTCTGTCCATGGATTAGAAAGTTGCATTAGTTGCATCCACTGTGTGCAGCCTCCAAATCTACAGTAGGTTGTGTCTAGAGGGCTGAATGTAAGGACATCTACCTACAAGCAGTCCCGCCATCCTTACAGTCGCCACCGACAACCAGATGAGTAAAACCCGGAGAAACTATGAAACCAAAAAAAGATGTCCAATCCTCAGCACACCCATACTAATGGAGAAGAAATTTTAAAGTTATCAAACTAGCCCTAAGTTAGACAACTCTGGAGGGGCAAAAGGATCCTATGGGGTTTGAACATGCTCTCATCTTTTTGATTTTGCATCTTTCTGATTTTGCATCTTACTTTGTTAAAGCCTGTGCTTTGTACAAATAGGCGAGATAGACTTGTTGCAACTTAGGTCAGTAAGGTCATTTCTGCCACACTGCAACTTCCTTTAGCTTTTGGAGTTTCAGAAGTACTTCACTTGTTTCAAACCACTGTCTTACTTAACTCAGGAGAACTATAACATAAGGGCTTCCTACTGCCACTCACCTGACTATTCAGTTTGATGCCTGTTACACAACTGCCCTGAATCCATTTTCAATGATAGTCTTCTCAGAACACGGATTATACCAATGATTACTTAGTAATTTCTACTATGAGAACCTAAAAGAGGGTCCAAGAAACAGAACCTGCCTCCTTAATCATAAACTTGCATGATAACACACAGGAAAACCAACGCTTTTTCTTTCTCAGACCCACATTTGCAGCACCCAAGAATGCAGGTGAAGTTGCAAAGACAAGGTAAAGTCTGTGTTTGGGTGGTTTCCGTTGTCAGCTTAACCTGAAAATATAAACAACCCAAAGACCAGGCAATTTATTATGCCTCTCTGTCATACTCCTGTAAAATAGTGCAACTATTTAGTGTTTCTTTTTCTTTCCTATCAAACAGTAACTAACTTCAGATACAATCAATTTCTTAAAGAACATAGGAACCAATGCTTTTCAGTCATACGCCAAGTCTGGAGAGTCAGGTTCATCTAAATGCAGTTCTTTCCTCATCGACCCTTCTATTTCTGCTGCCAGAGAATCCTGTTAAAATCAAGAACAAAAAGCAAATGCCTATCAGAGTATTCCCAATATTAATATGCATTCCCAAACTGCTTTTCTAGACAAAAAGAAAAAGATAGAGGTGTAAAAATGAAAATTGGAAAGCTGAAACACTAATGATTTTATCTAGATGACAAGTTATAACTTAATTTTGTACTGCTACAGTCTTTACCATCGGAGGAGGCATAACGTAGATAACATTTGACAAGAATATCACAGAGTATCACAGGCAACAACAGAACCCTGGTCTTCCCATCTATATTCTCAACTCAATAGCTCCCTCTCTCATGCAAAAACTTTTGCTTTTTTGTTTGTTTGCTTGTTTAATACATATAAAAAACATTTTTCCCTTTCACAACATTCTCCCCCACAGAGAAAACAAAATAATACAAAATAATAACCAAAAAAACCTTCACTGATCTTGGCAGATATAGGAGTATACTGATATATGAATGATGAATAACAAAGATGTATAGAACTGTGTAACAATCCACTAATGCGACCCATAACTCTCAGCACAAGTATAGCACTTTGGATCTTACACAACCCTGCAGAAAAAGCAGCCAATTGCACAGCCCCCCTGCTTCAGGACCAGGCATGCAGAACAGGCGCTCTGGTATCCCACAATACTATACGCACACGTATTTCACTGGTATCAAAAGAAATAAACCACCCACGCTCATGTCTAGCCTGGCATCCCGTCCCTGCATTTCAGCTGTGTTTCAGATGCAACAAACACTTCTGTTTCTTTCACCTGCCTTTTAAAAAACCTACTTACCATAGGGAAGAGACCAAGAGAGTGGTACCGACGTGATATGGCATTTGGCATAGTCTTGTTCCTAAGGTTTTTCAGCTCTTCTTGCGCCTCGTGAAGCATTTCCATGCACTCTGCATACTTGTCTTCCAGCTCCCGCAACTACGACATACAGAAAAGGATGTAAGACCTTATCAGCTGCACTACTGTCACAAAAAGTCCACATATTCTTTTAACACTGATAAATGGTAACGGGACTGGAAAGAACACCCCGGTGAAAAGACGCAATTTATGTATCAATGAAAATCATGATTAACAGAAATAGGTAATAGGAATATAACATAGAAATCTTATGCTGCTGATATCAAAAGTTGGTAAGGGAACAAAAAGAAAAAAAAAAAAAGCTTGCTCCATTTCTTAAGTACCTACATAAAGCCACAACAAGGAAAAGTTTTGAGGCTAAAAACCTCCTTGGCCTGATCACGTACATTGGTTATTATTATCCTGATTACTGTCATGACCACCACAGTGGCAAACAGCATGAGAAAAGAACATGACATTTTACAGTGTCCCAAAGGGCTTAAGGCAGCTTTAAAATCAAAACTTCTAAATATAACCTCCAACACCTCCTCTGCTTTCAGATGCCTTTTGGACAGTGTACCATTATAGTTCATTAAGTACTTCACGGGAGTTCAGCAGAGGGGCAGAAGTCTTAACTACTTAAATACACTGCTGTAAGGACAAGAGGGAAATGACATAAATGGCTTTTCTGCAGAAACAGCTACAGCTAGCATTCCCACCCGAGACACCAACTAGACCAAGTATGACAGATGCCCACAGAAGATCAGGCTTTATTCATTCTGTTTTTTTTTTTTTTTTCTATTCTGCATATTGTGAATGTAGTACCCAGGAGAAATACAAGTTCTGAACTGTCCTTTTTTATTTGCTGAGCAGATATGGTATGAATGAGCTTTTCTGCATTATCTCATTTTCCCAAATAAGCTACCACTAGAAAAGTCAACCTCTAAAGGGATTCCTACACAGCCCACAAGCCTCAGTTTTCCAAAATATATGCCTCTTGAAGGAAGAGAAATTAGGAAGGGATATACTTTGAACTCTGCTACAAACACAAACATTCCTTATACATACATATTCCTTCATTCCTTATGCAAGGGTAACATTTAATGCTTCTGATCCAGATTATGTTAACACTCTCAGGGTGAAAAGCTAAAAGATACTGTCCTAGCACTAAATTATTTTAATAGTAAGCAGTGTACTCACTTCTGCTGTGAGCTGTCGCTGGGCATCTTTAGCTGCTCCCAAATGCTGAACAAGTTCTTCATTTTCAACCGCACACTAAAATAAACCAAAGAAAAGGTAGAAATCTGTTCTGTGATGAAGTTTGCATCCTGTACTACAAGTAGGGAAATTCTGACTATTCTCACACTGTCTCTGCAACAACACTAGCCAACAAGTATGTCAGTTTAAAAACAATTAAACAAGAT
Organism: Tinamus guttatus; assembly: GCF_059628265.1. Classification (NCBI taxonomy): domain Eukaryota; kingdom Metazoa; phylum Chordata; class Aves; order Tinamiformes; family Tinamidae; genus Tinamus; species Tinamus guttatus. The sequence continues at coordinate 2,019,070 of NW_028288649.1, forward strand.
TTTAAAATGTTAATACAAGTTACCCAGCATCAATCGCTATCTTCCAAATAAACATCCAAATCCTGAAATGGGTATCTTCCCATTGAAATAAATACATTATTTTTACTCAAGTCTTCAGGAGGTTATTACAGAATTTTGCACTTAATATTTAAAATATATTTAACAACTGTATATCATATTCACACATTTCGATAAATTCCTATGTTCTAATCAAGTATGTTAGATACTAAACAGCAAACAAGGATGCCCAGATGAGGCGCATGGAAAAATTCTCCGAAGTTGTGATATTCAAAGAAATTTAACTTTTCTTCCAGCTACGACCGTGGTGAATCGCAGCAAGAGTTTTATAATTGGATGTCTTACAGCTTTTGCCTTTTTCTGCAGATCAACTATCTGAGAGAGGAGATGGGTGATTTCTTCCTGTTGCCGGGCAGCATCTTCAGTTTTCTTTGCTAACTCTTCTGAGATGTTGGCAATCTGGATGTTTGCATCCCCTTTAAAAGTAAGTGATTACAATTAACATTGTAACATCAAAAAGCAGGAAACACACACACACACAAAGAACAAAAGAAAACTTCTTTCAGAGCATGATTTGATTCAGCAGAATCCCTTCCCAACACACATAAGGAATTTTTGAAAGAAAACAATAAGAAGGAAAAAAAATGTATGGACATACTCAGCTCTTTTACACAATCATTCACAAGCTGTTGTTCCTTTTCTTCATAAGTTATTGTTTCAGTCTTCAGCTGACAGGCCTGTTCAAGAAATCCACATCAAAAATGCTACATTAGCACACTTGTCCTTTGCCAGCCTGCTGCTGCAATTCCATCTGCTTCAGAAAGACAGGCCTTTCAAATCACTCCTCCAGAAAGACAGTGAGAAACAGGGCTTTTTTTTTTTTTTTTTTTTTTGCCCTCACGCTCTGGAAAACAGGGCCAGGAGAACGTTCAGCAGTCACACAACTGGGCAGAGAAACTGGCACCACTGTCACCATGTCCCCACTAGGTGCCACCTGTGCACTTGGAACAGGAGCAAGCCCTAGAACAAAAGGCCCATATGGAGCTTGATCGGGTCACCTGAATATAGATGGATATAACCACAAACTGATTAGCGTTTGATTTAAATACTTGAATTTGGGGGTGGGGGGAAGAGAGAGAGTATTTTTAAAAGGTCTGGAGCTGTAACTATATCCCACAGAAATCCTTAGTGCTATTCCTTTCAGGCTTTTCCTTTAGTGCTAGGGCCTCTAGGAGCAGCAAGAGGAGCCTGGCTGCACCAGGCTGGGTCTGTCCAGCACCCCCTCAGTCAGTCTAATGCATTCCCAGTACTGGGGGCACGTACAGGGATGCACAGCCTGCACCTGCAGGTTGCAAATCTGGCTCCAAACTGTGCCTCCCTGGCATGGTCTGCATCCCTGGAATGGTAAATAGTGCTGCACAGGCTTCTCCTGTTAGCTCCTGAATCAGTGTCCCTGTCCATGCTAACCCTACCTTCACTACTCTCAAACCATCTACTGCTCATCCTCCTTGCATGACTTCTCAAGGACGTGTACAGCGTTCTCCTTTACATGGGGTCTTCTCCAAAGCTGTGACACTACCTAATTGCAATGAGTCCTGCATTTGCAGTAGAAAACAGTAATGACACTCTGGTTTGGTATATTTACTCTCCGCTCTAAAGTATTTCTGCTGCTATATTCTGCCACATGTTCATAATGTTGTAACATGCCTTAAAGTTAAAAGTTGTATTGAAAGTTCATCTAAAATTAGTGACTGAATTTTTAATTGCAAGGTAGGCAAGGAAGAGGGCAGGGGAGGGAAAAACAGAAAGACAAAAAAGAACATATACTCCACAACTCTCCCCCAAACTCAGTGCAGTCTGAGAAACAGAAAAAAATAATATTGTTACAGACAAGAGAAAAAAGTACAATATTCTTAACAGTCTGACTTGAAACTCATAAACTGAAGATATTTAATGCATATTTACCTATCAGTTTGTATTTTGACAACTGCTGATCATGCACCAGGCAGAACATGCCACTCTGCAAACCCTAGAGCATCAACTAATCTATGAAGTTGGGCTTTTAAGAGGTTTCAAACTGCAACGCTGCACTGTGCGACCTGCTCACACTGCAGTGCTTCTCCAGGCTTCTCCCTAGCACTTTCTGTTGGCAAAGAAATGGCTATGAATTTAACGTAGCTTCCATGTTTCAGCCTTCCTTCATTTAGGAGAATAAAGGATGGTGATCAAATAACTGAAGAGATCGGTGTCACACGTGGAATTACGTGCTCCTATTTAGACTCTTAGAACTTTATTAATAATACCTCTGTTGTGGCAATTCAATGGACAGTTAAGCTGGACACATAAAGGAAGTAATTTCACCTCTGATCTAAGCACAACATTCTCTTCTTCAAGGTCCTTGAGTTTCTTTTGCAGAGAATCCAAGTGAAAGTAGTTCTGGACGGAGGAAGAAGATTCATTCCTCTTCAGCCTGGTAACAAAAACAACAGCTTTAACTCATTTTTACTTGCAACACGGCCAGTCTCACAACAGAAAGGATTGAATGGAGAGCAGGCAGTCACATGAATTACGCCTTTGTTCATGATAGTATGCATAGGCAGTAAAATAGTCCCAATTAATTTTAAAAGAGAATGCAACTATTTTTTTTTTTCTTTTTAAATAGTTCTTCGCAATTCTTTGGGGAGAATTATTCAGCCAAGGCAATGAGGAAAGAAACAGCCTTATTAGAGCAACGGAGTAGCTTTCTGATTAACGCTGCCCCTGTTTCCCAAGGATGCTGCAGTAACTGTGTGGGCAGGGACAGAGCCACCCAAAGCCGCAGCACAGCTGGGCAGCAGCCTGCCCGCACCTCCATCCACACTCCTTTCCTGGGAATGGTGTCGTGTTTGGCCCTGCGAAGGGCACCGTGTTTTTCAAAGCATCTCGGGCTCCTGGAGCCCAAAGGCCACTCAAGTAGCTGGTGCACAGGTACGTGGCACAGTGAGCTGTGGTAATGGGGACAAGTGTTTGCACTACTGACACACCGGGTCAGCTCCCGGGGAAGTTTCAGTGTGTGTCAGCAGCTTCCTGATGTACTTTCTCCTCCTGCCTCTTGCTGGCACCTGCGCAGCCAGCTGGTCCAGGGCAAGCCTTTCCAGCTGATGCCCCGCACCATCTGAGCGCAGAGTGCCCTTCAGAGCTCCATTCCACCCAGGAATCATTTTGTGACCTTTGCTCGAACCGCCCCGGCCTAGCGCCAAGGATGCGGCGCCGCAGACCGGTAACTTACGGTGTGGAACAGATGGACTCCGGCTCACTTTCCTCGGCAGCGCTGGTGTAAAACTGGAGCAGCTCATCTTTCATGGAGAGCTCATGGCGCAACTGAGAAACCTGCGCAAAGAAAGAGCGTCGAGGTCTATAACCGGCTTTTCTAGACACATCCTTAAATAAACAGACTATCCGTTAGTCGTTCTGCAAGCATCACCTTCAGACTAAATCAAGATGTCAAGACTGGAGCAGACAAGAACTAGTTCCTTTATTACTTAGAAACAGGGATATGGCTGACTTTAAAATAGCTATTTTTTTTAAAGCAAAAAGCGTAAATACACATTGCTATTAAATAAGGTGAGAGAGACAGATATCTAAGATCAGCAGTCCTGAATCTCTATTGCATTCCTCTTAATTCACATCCACAGAAATAGATGGATTTCAGTGATACTGCAAAATGTAACATGACATAACTAAGCCAAATCTAATTTTATTTTAAATTTTAAGTGATGATTGTCACCACCTGGCACAGACACGTTTTTCCAATTTCAGAAGATTTTCAGAACATTACTATAACACATGCAAGGCAAGGTAACATTTAGGACTTTCTTGCCAGTCGATCTGCAGGTGCAGAACAACACAGACTCACAGAATGGTTGCTGCAACAGTTAAAGCTGCAATTGGTTTCTGAGTCAAGTTCAGGTCTTTGATGACTCCATAACTCCAATCCAGTAAAGAAAGAAGTATGTGGGAGTCTCATATTTAGCATATACATGTAGCCAAAGTGAACAAAATCCATTAGAATCGGGGTTGAAATAATCCATAATTGTCACCTTCACAAACATAACCTTGGTTATTTCTTACTGTGGCTCTCCAAGAAAAGGTATTGAAGGCCAAACTATATATTAGTATTTATGCCAATTCAGAGCAGCAATTTAAGTCCTCAGTGGCAGGAGATTCATTCTGAATTGCATATGTATAAGTAACAAAACAGAGCAGAAAGGTCCATTTTCTTCCACTTACACTGCAAAACCAGGTCCTGATTTTTCCCTTTCCAAAGCACATTCCTTTTAGCAGACTTCCACCTTCTGTATTGTTAGCATATTTATATTACCAGTTACCTTGGCAAAGGACTGAAGCCAGTAAAATAGATTTAAGCTGTATTTTCAATCAAACAAAAGCCAGCCTCAATGCGACAAAGCACTCACACTGTACGTAATTCTGAGCAAACAAAGTCTTTTCCTTTACTAAGGTTACTTCTGTGGAAATTAGATCTGTTAAAGCACTGAGTCCAAGCAGCAAGAAAATGAACACAGAGTTCATTTACCGCACTCTGGGGACAGATGTATAGCACTCACCATCCACACTGTAGCATGTACAGGAGAACTGGGTCTCTGTTTTTATCATCTAGTGCTAGTGGCACAGATTAGAAATTAGTAGAAACTTGTTGAGAAAGGCAAAGGAAAAGCTTTATCCCCAAGACCTAAGGAAAAGTGAAGTTCACAAGGGTGCAGACACCCCAGAACAAGCTGATATGTGTGAGGGAGGCGCTGAGACTTAATGGTGAAGGGTAAAATGAATAAAAACAAGATCAAGAGGCTGAAGCACAAACAGCTTCATCTGATTTTAAAGGGAACATGTCCCTTCACAGTCCCTTCCTAAACCTAAGCAGCACTTGCCAGTACGAATCTAAAATACATGCCCAATCATTTGCCTTCAGTCTATATTGCTTTTTATATGTACCAAGGAACACAGTAAGTTACAAGGACACACGAAAAACTTGCGCTACCTGATCAGACAGCCCAAAAGGTTTGTCAAGAAAGTTTGCCAAGGCCAAGATTTGTAAAACAAAGTTATTTGTACCACAGTATAAGCTTAACTTTTAATCACACATACAGAGTGGATCTACACATTACAGAAATCAACCTACCTCTCTCCATGCCCTGCAACAAAACATAGCTGAGAGAGTTTTCACACACAATTTTAGAAGCCCCAATTCAATTCTTTCCTCTTATATCCTGCCTGGAGAGTTATTCTTAATTATCATTCTGTTCAAAAATCCAAATTTCAGCTTTAATGGAAGAGCTATAGCCTGCTAAAGAAATGGTTTCTACATAGGAAAGTGTCATGGCTTTAAAGCCTGATGATCTTTGTGTCTCAAAAGCATCACTTTCTGAAGGAGTTGAAGCGGCGGTGTCAGCAACTGCTGTTGATGGAACATATGGCCCAACGCATCAAGCCACCTGGTGCGAAGCTTGTTCTGGTGACCCTTTCCCTAACCTCGATCCCGGGTCCTTCTGAATAAAAATAGATCTGGCAGAGACAGCCCATTCCTGTCCCACGCCTTCCTCAAACAACTCCTTGTTCCGCAGGCCTGGAATGAGCGCCCTGCCCTGCGCAGAGTCACCGTGTGTGCCTGCTTAATGCCATACTGACCGGTGCACAGCTAAGGCAGGCTCTCACATGATGTGGTATGGAGAGCAAGCAACAGCACTGCTCTGACACTGAAGAGAATCAGTTTCCTAAGCCAGAAAGAGTGGGTCGCAAAGGAAATTACTGCTACATAAGTGTTGCACCACCATTTATCAAACATCTGGGAACCTTCCATGGACACTTCCTTCACCAGTCCATTTCAGATTGAACTCGACACCCCTAAGAAGTTCTGTTGTTAGCTGCCATTTTCTAGTTCATTTTAATCCAGTGCTTCACTCTTCTCTTGCTATCCCCTACAACTGTAGGATCTCTCTCCCTCTTGCTACACATGGTGAGATTCACCCACCAAGGTCACTGTCCTTGGTCAGCAAACCCATTTGCCTCTAGCTCAGTCAGTAGAGCTTAAATAGCAACACTTTTACGTACAGAGTGCAAACCCGTTAAAATGTCTTAAAAGCAACAGGTCTCAAAAGTAAGCTGTAATTCTCTCCAAGATCCATCCATTATAATCTGCTGATACTTACAGCATCCTTCAGCTCCCCAAAGAAATTCAGTAAGACATTTTATTTGCATGAACATTTGATTTAAAGAAGTCCAACAGTATGTGCAAGACACACAGCATTACATCAGGTGTTACTTCCAACATTGAAAGCTGTCTGGTAGATTTATTGAGCATGCCAATTTAGGAAGACCTGCATGTGCACCAAAAGCTCTAAACATTGCCGAAAATTCTGGCTGCAGTAGTAAATACACGTGCTGCAGCAGTCTACCAGCCCAGGCTTTAACAGGTTCTACTATAGGTTCCTGAAAGAGAGAGACAACAAACCACAAGAATCTGTAGGATCTAGATATAAGGCAGAAGGTTCTGAACTATAACTCTTTAAATGCTTCCTAACATTGACAAGTCTGAACCTACAGAGTATGTCAAATATAAATTATCAATCACAAAAATATATTCTGAACCCTGTGAGCACTGGAGTCTGTAAGGTGGCCTACGAAACTGGCCAAGCACAGGGATGGCAGAACACACGTATTTCACTGAGTGTGCCACCAAAAATCTCTGCAAATATTATTTTAAATTACTTTTTCATTTGTTTATTATTTTTATTATTATTATTATTATTCCAATTTTTTATTCTTTTTCCATTAATTGTATATGTTACATTATATTCACTTTGAGAAGCAAAGGAAAGCTCTATAGTATTCAAATGCTATGTTCTACAAGAGAAGATTCAATTCAGCTATGAATAGAAAAACATTCGGGAAAAAGTAAATGAAAACAGTTGGAGAGAAAGAGAAGTGAGGACAGAATAAAATGCAGAAATGAGAGGTGGGAAAAAGAAAAAAAGCTGCAGGGCTGCAGTGGGTAAGTGATCCAAAACCAAAAGAACAGCTGTTTGGAGGGGAATAGGAAATCCAAGGCAGAGTAAAACTCAGTGGCTTGAGATTTTCTTCTTACCTCCTCATTAGAGGCAATAAGTGACTCTCTAGGTGACATTTCTAAAAATGTACATGCTATATAAAAGGCTGACCAACTTGCTACAACTGAGATTGACCTGCTGTAGACTGGAAGCACAGGAGAATTAACTACAGACAAGGTGAAGTTTGAAGGAAAACATTCTCCTGCAGAAATACAGCACCTCTGTATAGAAGCTTACCTCTTCCCTGATGTGTTCTACTTGCTCCTCAAGAAACTCGTTTCTTTCTGTCAGTGACTTATTCTTCTTTAACAACGACTGGCCAATCCGCGCAGCTAACTCCAAGTCCCGTTCTTTCTGTGAAACATGAAGAAAAGAAAGCTGATTTCAACTGTTTTATTCATGGAAGGGTGAGACAGGGAGAGTAAATCTCTGATGAAAGGGAAGAAAAAAAAAACACATGCTTAAAAATTATTTTTCTTTGTGTGGAGTAGATTTCTCCCCCCTAATTTTCTTGTTCTATTCCTGCCTATGTTTTACCCATATTACTGAGGAGGAAAATTGACTCACAGAGTTATTGAAGCATACACATGAAAGCAGAGCCTCAAGGTCTAACATAACATGACATAAATTCCCTGCTTGAGCAGGGGGGTTGAACTGGATGATCTCTAGAGGCCCCTTCCAACCTCAACCATTCTGTGATTCTGTGAAATGAAACCAGAGCTCATTTGCTTTATTACAGCTCTGAGAAAACACTAAGAGAAATTATTTTATCCTCTTGTTATACCATTTATAGAATGCAGTCACAGAGCTTTACATGTTACATTTTAAGGATTTCAGAAACACAGCACAATACCAAAACCCATAGACATTCCATAGCATTTTTCACTTTCCACTTGGTCCATGTGCAAATAAAATAGAGTATGCTAGGCATAAGCAGAAACAAAGTCCACTACATATAGAGTTCAAGCCCATACCCTCCTTGGGCTATGTGTGTTAGGTTTCCTTAGTGTGTTAAATACAAAAGCAAAAAAATAAAAAACAAATCCTATCCTATTCTCCCCTGATTAATCCAGAAGTGATAGCCAAACACAACTAAAAACATCACTGGAAAATATTGGTCTTATTAAAGGCATCCCATCTTCTATTTTGTATTACCCAGACAGGGAAGAACACCAGACATTTTTAAAATATTGGCTCTGCATATCCCTCTAGCATTGCTCCCCTGAGAATAACATTTGACTGTGTGCACTCAAAGAAGGAAACAGTTTTGGCAAGATGCAAAATGCTTCATTATTACTAGAAGGAGCAAGGCAAACAAATGCAAATCAAGCTCAGCCAAACAGGACAACCAAGGGAGCAGAACACAAACAGGTAACAGAAGGTTATTACAAGTTAATGGATTGCTCCAAAACAGGCCTGTTAGGTAAAGTGACTCTTCTAACTGCTATCTCATAGAAAGTTGTTCTGAAAGAGTTCCGCTCCAAGCATAAAGCACAGAACTGTGTGCCCAGATCAGATTTACCTATGGCAGATGGGGGATTCAAGCACTCCCATGCCGATCCCCTTGCAGAATTAGAAGAACAGATCACCAAACATACCCTGGTTAGCAATTACCCCATTTTTGACCCTGCTATCACAAGTAAATAAATAATATATGAAGGCTGAAGTTCTACTTTGCCACGAACTAATACTATTGTAACAGGGATTACAGTTGTGATTAATTAAAAAGTAAAAAAAAAAAAACTAAGACAAAGAAAAAACTGGGAGACAGAATATGAGAAAATTTTGATTTGTGTGCCTCTGCATTTCTCATGAAAAGATGCTGAGATAGTAATTCTGACAAGACTGCTTGTGAACTGCATTTTTTATTATTATTCTAAAAGACAATAATCCCTCAATAGTAATACTTTTAACTTTATATCTACTGTAAAAATGCATATTATATTTTCAGATGATTTTCCCTTCCTCCCCCAATTCATTAAGACTGATATTTGACTACGTATAAGTGAAACTGGCCTCAAGTGGAAAAGATACACAAGGATTGAATTCATGTAACAGTAAACAAGTTACTCAGAAAGATTATTTCCTTTATCAATGAGATTATCTGTACTTACACTGAGAGCACTTCCTCTTCCTCCTCTGAAAGCATTCTTCAACAGTGGTACCATATAACTTATGTACTAGTTTCTTATACTTAGAATGGGTTCCTAAAAAATGTAATACTTGCCTCTTCAAGAAGACGTGTAACAGCATCTATGTCATTGTATGTTTTAGTCATCTGGCCCACTCTTTCAGCACAAAGAACTGTGAGAAGACAGGACAAAACATTAATCATACTGACATTACAACTAGGGAAAAAGCATCCTTTAAAAGGAAGTTCAGGTAAGAGTAAAATCATCAGTTTCATCTCAAGACTATTTAAGCTTTCGGGTAAATATATCAAAACCCAAGTGAAAACAAAAAATATACCAAAGCTTCAGGTTTAACCTGAGAGGAATAGTAAGAAATACTCTTCAGTAGCAGGTATTAGTTTTGTCAGTGACAGAATAATCTATTAAAATATTAATATCTATATCTCAAGCAATACATGAAAACAGATGCTCTTAAATATATTATTAGGATTTTATCATGTCACTTGGCATATTATGTGCAGTAGAATTCTTCTGAGTAAGCAGCTGCAATAGTGTCAGGAACACAGCTCACCCTACAGACAGGCACTACCTCATTTTTAATTGATAAGAACAGGGACCTACTATATGAGACATCATGGACAATATAAAACGCACGTAGGGTAACAAGTGATTCTTACACTGCAGTTACTCAGAACATACCAAGGTCTTTACTCATTATACAAGGGTTACTCATTACAGAGGCTCAAATAAGGCTGGGTGAGACGAGCTGTGTTAGGCTAAGCAAATACATCAAGGTTTCACCTGCTCACTCTAAGCAGCCACACTGACTTGGTTAGCAGTCTGCACCACGGAGGCTTTGCTTCCTTCTCCCCTCAGAACCACCACTAAGCTGAGCAAACGCGAGCACCTTCCGCTCCAGCCCTACGTATTCTTTTTATTTTCATCTGCACTTATGTCTTAAACCCTGTTGTTCTGAAAAAAGGCCCTGTTAACAAAGTCAGCAGAGCTGATTGCTTCAAGTGTTGGGCAGCTGTGAGGCTCTTCCCTGCTCCTCAGGGATTTACCTCCGGCAGGACACCAGCTACACACAGCGTCGGGTCAAGCACTGGCTAATGTCACTGCAATGTGCATTTACTGTGTGTGTTGTGCCTAACTAGCTTTAAAAAGAAAAGAAAAAAGAAAAAGGGTGCAATGAATACATCAAACTACAGCAAAAGGGGAACTTCTGTTTTTGTTTATTTTCTTATTTCTCTAATTCTACTTCTGGGGATGAAATCTTGAAAACATTTAAGGTGTTTAGTGACATCAGTACTCCCAGGGTATTCCAAAAAAATACACTGACAAGCATTCAAAAATTACATTTGTCCAAAGCATTAAGCCTGCAAGCAGGAACAGCTCCAAGTTTACACTTCCAAGTAACAGCTGGATCAAAACTACGCAGCAATACAGAATGTGCATAACTGTATCATTGTAAAAGCAAAACTAAAATGCACCTGCAAACTACACCCTATAAGGGCTACTTTTGGTCAGTTAATACTGATAAGGTTTCCACAGGATATAACATTGTATTAGCTTGCAAAGAACATGAGCTGCATTAAACAAACTGTGTATTCAGATATGTTTTCCATAAAAGCTTCACATAAAGAGATTTGCATTTACAGTGTAGCCTCCCAAAGGCTACTCGCAATGACAAATTTAGAAATTTGTTTTTATGCTGATGCTAAACACAATAAGTACGTAAGCCATCCAATAAAGTGTCCATCAGAAGGCCCGACGGCAACGTGTGTTTTCCACAACAGCCGCGGGCGCTCCATAGTTCCCGTGGTTACTGCATTCCCCCAGTGCTATAAAATAGGGGCTGAGATAATCATTAGCAAGCTCGTTTTAACTTAGTCCTCAGCACTAACAGTCACCACTGATTGTGGCTATGGCAACCTGACACCACCCTAATGAAAAATGAATGTATAACCTTCCTAGCAGCCAAGCCGATAACGGCGCGGCGCTGCCGGCCCTGGGCTGCGCGCAGAAACACACCAGCACAAAGAGCGACCGAGGTAGACACACGTGGCCGCTTGCCATCCCTTCAGAACTTGCCACTTAATCTTTAACAGGAGGCCAGAATTAAAAAGCAGACTTGGTAAACATAATGCCTCATTAATGCATTTTAAAAATCATCACTTTTTGAGGTGCAAGGAAAAAGTGAATCTTATAGCTTCACAGAAGCAAACAGAAGATAAAATGAAATCTTCCTTTTAGGTGGGTTGAAAGGTCAAGTGCCAACAAACTACAGATACCGTCACAACAGAGACTTACTAGTAGTAAATCAGCAGAAAGCTAATCACCAATGTTTTTTGTGTATCAAAGCTTCTACCAAACTTCTGTCCATCAGGGCTAAAACTGTGGTCTTTGTGTACCATTCTGTCAGTGTGAAAATGTTTCAAAGGAGAAATGATCCATTATCCATTTATATCACTCAAGTGCCAAGTGGAAACAGACGTCACTCTGCATCCATCGAAAGGCTTAGGGGGAGAGGAGGCGAAAGAAGAAAAATTATGGGAGAGAAAAGCAAGAGAGGGAAGAGAAAGCAACTCAGCACAAGCATTTAAAAAAACCCAAAACATGGCCCAGGCACACAGTTAGCCAGCCCGAACAAATTGCATGATAAACCCTTGGATGGTTGCTAGTGCAGTGATTTTATTTTCCCTAAGGCCCCTATTTCAAGTAATCAATGTTGTGATTTGATCAGTTAGGGATGGAAGAGATGGAGGAGGGGGAATCTCCAGTTCTCTAATGGGTCCCATTTAGTGGCTTTCTACCCTGCTCGATGAACACATGAGCCTGATAACACTATTGGAAAGATAAAACAAGAGCAAATGAAGGACACTGCTTTGTAATGTAAAGCCAACAGTGCCAAATTACTGACCTCTTTTCTCCTTGCTTTCAAACCAGCAGCTCTTTGGCTCGAGGGTGACAGAAAGCAGTGTCTAAATGCAGGCAAACAAACATCCAAATGAAACACACACTTTATCTCTTGGTTTACAGAGCGGGTTGTTAGGCAATAAAAAAGAATAAATAAAAAAACTGTCTGCAGGAAGCAGAGGGACCATAAAATGTGTTTCAAAGCCAAACACAAACAGATAAATATACACAAATCAAGTACGCCCTCCACCTTGAAGTACCTAGCACCATCTTCATACGCAGATGAGCCTCACGCAGGCCATGGAGTGGGAAGAGATGGCCGTGGCCAGGAGCCACCGGTGTCCCCAGCCCCTGCTCCCTGCACTGACTAGCCAGGGCCAACCCCAACCCCAGGGGCCAGACTCGCTCCTCCTCTCTCTTTTTTGAGACCTGTCAAGTCAGGGACAAACCAAACAAGTGCAAGCAAGAGAGAGCAACTGCAGTTGAGGAGTAAAGCTAAGCTCTCCACTATGCTCCTCTCCCCTTCTGATTGCTGGGAAACAGAAGCAGGGGGACAGACATTAGCATAAAGTTTGACCTTTTTTTAGGTCAGATAACACAGCAAAAAGTCACAGAGTCCAACGCTCAAGGCTGCAGTGCAGGCAGTTCCCTTGGTGCAGAAAAGTGCTGAGAAGTTACATGAGGCCAAGGGAGTAACAGTCAAGGCCATGTAGATCTCCAAGAATTTTAACACTCAGACTTACTGCTGAGATGACAACAGGGGTAAAACTTGCTTTTCATGAAAATTCTCTGCCCAAAGCCTCTAACTACGGCAATGCCAACTGCGCTCCTTTATGCCTGTCAAGATAAGTTGATTTTTCCCTCATTTATGCCCCAGAAATCATGTTGTCCAGGCTCCCACGACTCTCTGAGCTCTCTCCAACCACTGAAAATAGGATGGCAACTCCTTTCCATGCCAAGGGCCACCCACCGAGGCCAACAGAGCTGGCGCGGTGACGCCAACCAGCTGCGCTGTTACTGCCGGGCACTGCTTGGCAAGTCCATTCGCAAGCAGAGACCCCAGCAGGCTCTGCTCAAATTGGCTTCACTTCTAAAAGGCTATTTCTGTGCTCCGAAAGATAAAGCGCTTGCTAAAAAAAATAAAGCCTCCATTCTCAAGACACTGATAGGTTTGCTCTGCATTATGCTGACTTGAGCAAAGTGCATGAGGGCTTCTGAAATTGCTACATTATGTATTTTGCCTTCCATTTAAACACAAAAGCAAATCTAATACGTGCCATCAGCTCTGCTTCTCAACCAGACTAGCAAGATTTTATGTATTTTAAGGCCAATGCACTACTTTCTCCCCCACTAAGGAAAGAGGTTAAGTTTTTGAGAGCAGCCTGGGCTAGACTGGGGCAGAGGCTTCCGGCCTGCTTTGGCTTGGCACATTCGTGACAGGCCTGCGAGAACACACGCCTGAGATCAGCAGAAAGTTTGAGAGACTGCCATCACCAGAGCCTGGAAAACAGGCTTCTGGGGCACGACTTGTTACCAGTCAACCTTCAAACATAACCCGGGGCGATCGCTCCAGGCTCGCGCCTCCCTCTCCTGAGGCGCAGGAGCCAGCCGGGGCCTCCAGAAGGCAGACGGGGAGGTCGCAGGTGGCCGCGACCCTGCGCGGAGGGATGGAGATCGGCCACAGCCCGTCAGCTGCTTCCCACCTGCCCCGAGACACTGCGGGCTGAACGAACATCACGTGGCAAGCAACACACAGCCAGCAAGTACGTAAGAGCAACGTGAAAAATAGCTACCACAAATTCAATGGGTAACCCCAATAGCTCTCCCTTCCTTTTTCAAAAATAGGGTCGCAAGCTAGTTTGCTGTGATTTCAATGGCACGGTTTGCAAATTAATTTTTGAAATGAATTTTTAATATTAAAGGTGCAGATGTTGAATTTTTTTTTTCAGAAAAAAAAGTAACCTTGCCACTTAAAACTAGGGTTTAAAGGGTGTTGAATACCATATGAGAGAAACTGCAGCAAGCAAAACAGCTTAGTTCCAATATGAAAGCTTCACATACAGACCTACATTAATAATCTCTGGTTTAAGAAACAACTGCACTATTATTTCTTCCTCAAGCCCACAAACACTCACGTTGGTAGCCATTTCAAAGTACTTCCCAAAAAACAGGGCATGAACTGTAAAAAAAAAAAAAAAAATCTTGCGATGAATGAAGAATCAAGTTCAAGGAAATTTCAACCAGTGTCATAAATTTGTTAGCTCTATTAGCACAAATACATATCAAACACAGTAACTTGAAAAATGCAGCCACAAGGCAAAGCTAAGACAAGTAAAGATGCCTAGAGGGTACAAACGGCTTCAGCTTCTTGTTGTCTCCGTGGTTGGATGTCACAGTTCATCACCATCTTCAGAGCATACGCCATTTACTGATATAGCTCAGAGCAGCTCTGTTGACAAAATTGACTTTCCATTATTTATTCTCCACTCTCCAAATTACTGCCTTGACATTCTCCTCTTGACCTGTCTCCATCCATTTCTTCTTAGGAAACATCTGCAGTGCAGCACTTGCAAATAATGAGAGGGCCTAAAGCTTAAACCAAGGTCTGGAGTATAATCCTTTAGGATTCCCTCCGGTTTTTAAACCCTAAGATGAGGTTTACAAGCCTGTATCAAAAATCCATGCATTGTCAACTGTATTCCCCTCCTAAATCTTTTCTTCTGCTGCCAAATCTTGGAGTAGGGGGGAGAAATCAGCTGTGCCATAACTTTCAAAAACTGTTCTTCGTTTTCTTTGCTTTAATGTTTGAAGATCCAAGCCCTTTTAATATCTGTTCTACTCCATGCCTTTGGAAAAATTAAACAAGCATTTCATATTTTCTGCAAGTCAGACCCATGCCATGCCTGAAGTTCAGATTTCAAAAGTGATCACTGGGCTTTCTTTCACCCCGCCACCCCAATTTATTTATTTATTAAACCTGGACTAGATTCTCAGTCTGTACTTGTCAAGCACTTCAGATGAGAAGGGTTATTAATGTAACTGTTTGATAAATACATTGAAATTGTAATGATAGGTTGCCACCCCATGAGTAGTAGGCTTTACCTGTCCCACCTTCAAACAAGAGAACAAAGACATAGCACCAGTTTCACACTGATCTGACCCCGCAGCCTGCTAGCCAAGCAGAGGTATCATTAATAAATGAGCAGACGCCATCAGGAATTATGTGTGCACCAAGTTTCGCTGCAGTTGGCTCGCAGAGCAGCTCCCCAGCTGAAGGGGAGGCACTCTGTGTTGGGCAAGCGACCCACGACCACAGAGCACCACGCTGACTTGAGCACTGTGCTGCCTAGACGTCTTGAAGCTGTTCCCAGTGCTTGTCAGGAGTTTGCTTTCTATAAAGGCAGCCGGCATAACGCTACCTCCAGGACAGGGGCTGTACAGAACAAGGCTATAAAACGGGGAATCTCCAAGCAGGGAAAACTAAATGACCCCTAAGGCAAGAGACAAATGCTCCAAGTGCACATTTTGCTCATGGAACAGGCAAATCAGCCAAGGGGTCTTAACTACATCTTTTTCTCAATCATTTGTTCTTCATTAGCATGCTAAGAAATAAGGAGTAAACACCTTTTTTTTTTTTTTTTTTTTTTGGCCTTTTCCCATCTTCCTTTCTGGATTATGGATAATGTGTAGCTGAACATTGCTTCTGCTCAGTATGGAAAGGCTGCATCCTGGTGTCTCCATCTGCTTTACTCACACCATGGGTTGGCTCAAGCCCAGCACAGATACTATCATTAATAAGCACATCCATGTACAAAGAAACACAGAAATATCAGGCACCTTTTTTGTGCATTTATATCACTACTATAACATGAGCTGAACATACAGGTGGAGGAGAGAAACGTCTTTAACAGGCACTTCATGTGCTTACTGAGCTTCAGAGGGGAAGGTGATATAGAAACACAGGGCTAAATTTATCCATCTGGAATTTGATGTTTTTCTTTCTCTTGAATGTGACAAGAACAGATTCAGATCTCCGCAAAGAGATTGGCAAGAACAGCACTAGGGTTTTCAATAACCATTTAATCCTCACAAAAATAGCAATCAAATAGAACAGTATTGGATCATTTAGTTCCAGTTTCCGCCCTGCCCCAAGCCCTGGCTTTTCACAGGGAAGATGGAGAGTTTATAAGGCAAACATGACAAATCTATGTGAAAGACATCAGATCTTTGAGGAAAATCTTCACAGGAAATGCACAGGACTTGAATTGCTTATGG
Source organism: Tinamus guttatus (assembly GCF_059628265.1). Taxonomy (NCBI): domain Eukaryota; kingdom Metazoa; phylum Chordata; class Aves; order Tinamiformes; family Tinamidae; genus Tinamus; species Tinamus guttatus. Next base: position 2,035,514 of record NW_028288649.1, read on the forward strand.
AACAGGATTCAAAGAGAACCAATATCTAAAAAAGTCCCTCTCACTCTGAGGCTTTGAACATAGGAATCGTCTTGCTCATTTCACAAAACTGCCGCTGTAGAGCGATGCTTACAGCACACAGAATAACTTAAGTGGTGCATTTTGTCTTTTGCTCCTGATGCATTTGACAAACTGCTAGACAGGTTGGTGACAGCCTTTGCGGGGAAGGCAGGTGCACAACTGGATTTTCAACCCACTCATACTCACGTTCCCACCAACTGGCCTGCAGTCCTGCAAACATCTGTTATTTCCACAAAGTGCAACAAGTTTTTCGGGTTGTTTGGATGCTTGAAGCACACAGCCAAAAGTGTGCGTTGTTTCTGCACATGTGCTTCCGAGCTCATTGCCAAGCATGAAATCAATGCCTTGCTCTTTTGCCCATCTTTAGAAACAGCCTGTGGTGGATGTGTGCCTCACACACTCTCATACAAGCTGTACATATAAACAAACCCACTACATTTCTAAAGAAAAGTGATCTCCCAAATCCAATTTCATTATAAAAATGTTTTTCCATAACCTACTTTTGCTGATATTTATTCTCTAAGGAATCTATAAACTAAGATTCATCCTATTCAAATTTTATATTTTCTTACAACTTCATCCAAAGGAACTAGACTCATATTAAAAAAAAAAAAAATCAGAAAAATCAGTAGGTTTAAATCCATACACATCACTCACTGAAATCACGTACATGTTGCTATTTGTAGCCAAGTACCTTCTTCCACGATGTCGAGGTCCTCCTCCCCAGCACGTCTCTGTGCTTTCTTGCTTTCCTGTGCAGAGTCATATTCAAAGCTTTCTTCGTCTCCTCCTGACATTGCTGAGGCTACTCCAGACAGACCCGCTGTGATGCCTTAGTCGCCCAGGAGGTAGATAGCCATTCCCACGGAGGCTGCGGTGCCGGGGAGAGCCGAGCAGGGTCTCCACAGGGCAGGATACCATCTTTCTTCACTCACATACTCCGCTAAGGAGCTCCTGGGCGACTCGGTATTTGTCCTCAGCGCAAGGGCTCTGCCTTGCACTGCGAGGGTGGAGGAAGGAAGGGACCATCTGCCTAATCGTTACCACAAAATTCACACCGCTCCTCGTAGCAGCTCTGAGGACAGGCAGCTTGCAGTCAGCAGCTCTAATAGCCCATTTCATGGGGAGCAGACGGACTGAGAGTCCCCAGCCCGGTGTCGCACTGGGGCAGGTTTCCCTCTCCTCAGCCCCTGCTTTCCCAGGCTCAGTGGTAGCTTCCCACAAGAGTCATAACAACAAGGAAGTCGTCCCGGCTGTCACACCTGAGCGAGGGTGTGCACCTTCACCGCCCCTCACGTTGCCTAACGCGGCACCTTACGGATTTCACAGGATTAGGGAATAATTTAGGACTTCATAACCGCGCTCACACACAAACACACGCTAGTGCCATTCAGGGGAGAGACCTCGAGAGCTGTAGCCACTGCATTGCGAGGTCTCACCACTGCACCCACGGCACACAGTGGGGCAAGGGGTGGCTGGGGTTGGGTCTTTTTTATTCCTTTCGCAAAAAGGACTATGCTTGCACCAAGCATTTAACTGACATACCATGCCAGCTCTAAAATAGCATGTTTTCTGCAGCCAACTTTACTGCTCTGTGAGCTATGAAATACCTTAAGTCGAGACACAGCACCCTAATACACTGCCAAGGGCACACACGTATCTCACGTATTCTAGCAGCAAACAGAACCTCTTGCGCTCAGACCTCCGTTTCCAAGGGGCTGTGTTTGCTGAACTTTACTACCAAGGTGCGGCACGTTCGCTTTCTCATTTAACCTTTTGCAACTAGAGATATTTAATGTTTGCCACGTTGCCTCCCTTGCCTTCCACAGCAGATGGGTGCCCTTTTGCCCACTGCAGAAATCAGTGCTATCTGGGCGCTGTGTCTGCACCCAGCCGGCGAGGGGGGACTGCGAGGCGAGGGGCAGGGCTGGTGCGAGAGCACCCAGGCCGTGCCGCAGGAGGCCTCGCTTCATGCATCCCAGCAAATTGATGGAAGTTTTAAAACTCTTCATGTTTACATGCACACCAAATAGGAATGCTTACATAACAATCACCAGCGGATGAGAAACGCTCAGAAGTGGTAGCCCACAGCGATAACACTGTTAAAGCTCGCGATAAACACTGATGCAAATTCGTGATGGGTGGAGAAGGAACACGTGTACTCTAACCTCACACCATCAACTCATTTTCTGTGGTCTTTTGCACTGCGCCCTGTTATTAATATAGCAATATTTACATCCAAGAGATAAAGAAACAGGTCTCCAACAGATACCAGATAATAAGCAACTATATATATGGAAGAAAAATATTAAATGATGTATGGTTCCGAAGGCATGTTTTGTTGTCGGGAAGGATTTAAATGAGATTTTTACTATTTCCTGGGTACACAGAATCAAGGACTTGAAGAACTTAACCAAAGCAAACATTAATTTAATGGATTGCCACTGCTAAGTAAATTTGGCGTATTTACTCTAATCAACTCACTTAGCACAGAGGCTGCCTCCACTCTGAATTAGCTGCTTAAAGACATTTACGGCTGCTGGCAAGCTTGCTAAGCGAGTTGCAATGCATCAAACCTCCAAGCAGGCCCTTTCCTCGTCCAGTGCTTGCACTGGGCACCCGGCTGCCTTCACCAACATCGCCGTCGCGAAGGAGACACAAACCCGGATCTGGTCTGAAGGGTGCGGCTGGACACAATGCGGACAAATATTCCTCTCCTGACTCACTGCTTCCAAGAAATTCCAGTGTATTCAAAACACCATAACCATCCGTTATCAATGTAAAGCATCTAGGTTTTCAGACAATCACCACATTTAACTAGCAATAACAATGCTGCATTTAGGACAAAAAGATTTCTCCATGAGCCAGCAAGTCCTAAAAACAGCAGCTGACACAGCAGCACCTGGATTTCTAAATGTCTTGCTAAAGAAATATGAGTGTTTGAAGGTTAGGCTTTTTTGGAGGAATATATTGGTCACTGAACATTTATTTTTATTACTAGGTACAGTCAAAGAATGTTCAGAGGTTTTCAGGTTTTACGTGTTCTGTACTTTCTCAAAGGTCCCTCAAATTATCTTTTGTCATTCAACCAAAAGGGTTTTGAAAAAAGGCGAGCATGTTACTTTTGCAGAAAGGGACTGAAAGTGGTCAAGCAGATTAAAGAGAAAATATCCATATATTGAAAAATAAACCAGGTGCATATAAAATCAGTAGCATTAGCTTAGGTCCAATTAGATAAGAAAAATGAAGAGTCAATAGAGGAACAAGGAGAGAAGTGACATGACAAAAATGGAAAGTACAACCACATTGATCAAGAATGGAGATAAAAGATGCAAGAGCACAACGTGGACAGCCCAAATGAGAATTTCAGCTGTACTCCTGGAAAGCAGAGAATATTTCAGGGATTGCACATTAAAAGCAATTTACAGATTGCACATCTGTAAAGTTCATACAGATTTCAATGGCAACATGGTTCAATGGCCAGGGTAACACCCGAATTACTCTGTCCACAGGGATGGAGACAGAAGGGGCTAATGTGTGAAGGGAATAATGAATCATCAGAGATGTCTGCACATGAGTCAAGCACATACAGTGAGATAGAAGGCGCCAGACCCGCAGGCTTTACTGCGCCATCAGAGGAGTGATGTGCATTTCTGAGGCTACCTGTAAACAAGGTGGACAGAGGAGGAAGTAAAGAGGTTCAAGAGCTCTCAAAGAACCACAACAGGGGATGTGAAACATTCTCCTAATGCTCCCTTAAAGCAGAGATCAAAATGGAGGAAAGAACTGGGACACCAAGTCACACATGTAAAGGCAGACTGATAAAAGCAAGATGACAGGCACAGTTAGCTACGTCTAAGGAGGCTGACAGGTCAAGGAGAATAAGCATTAACACTGTTAATTATTCTCCAGCTAAGAAGGAAGCTACAGAACTTGCTGAGATTAGTTTCAATGGAAAGGAAAAGGGAACAGAGAGCAGCTCCAAACAGTAACCACAAACTGACCACAAGATTAAACACTGCGATATGAGGAGAAGGAAGATACAGGTAAGTGTTAGATGCCAAGAGCAGCATGAGCAGCATAAGAGGTGCCAGAAAGACCCAAAAGGTGGGAAGATGTAACCTAAGCAAACAGAAGAGATGGGAAGATTTGGTCTGTGCTGGCCAGCACACAGGGTGATTTTGGTATGGGCGGAGAACATTTTCTCCAGAAGAAATTCCAGAAACAACAAAAGTAGTAGAAGACACAAGCTCCACATGCAGTCACCTGGAATTGCAGGGCATTAAAGTGGAGCTGCCCAACTTAAGGGAAAGGAGTAACACTAGAAACTGAGAAAATAATAATTTGATCCATAGTCAACCTGTAGTAAGAGACTGATCCTTAAGAGTAAGGGAAGGACCGGGGCAAGAACAGGCTCAAGGGAGATGTTCAGGAGCTTTTATAAAATTTATATTTTGGTGTGTGCGTTCTTTCCTCATCTTGTGGAAGGCATTTCCTTCTAAGAATCTATTTATTTTTCTCTAGAAACTCCCCCCTACCCCCGCCATTCCTCCTTAGGTGAACTTGAATTCACCTAATTCAAGAGGAGAAAGTGACATTCTATTATGTTCCCACCTACTGCTACCCAAAATACACTCTGTAAAGGACCTTACATAAAGGGATTACTTCATTATTCCACCTCTAGAAAGTCCGGAAAGCTTTGTACAGTGCAAGTTTGAGCACTTGTTCATTGGCTTTTGCAATGCATTCAAAATGGCAAACAAAATTATTGCCATCAAATGCATGTCAAGAATGTCATTACTGTGCTAGCCCCTATGGAATTTCAGTTAAATCTGAGGTGATAGAGTATCACTTCATTTCCTATTTGGTTAAATTATATTGTTAAAATCTAATCCTGGTGCAATTTTGGAAGACTTTTTTCCTTGAAGAGCAAGGACCGACAAGCTGCAAAACCATTAAGAAAGTAAAGCAAAGAAAAATGACATCTTTTGGATGAAAATCCAAGCCCTTATCTCTGGAAAAAAAAAAGAAATTACAATTTCACCAGAAAAAATAATTCTGTAGGACCATCTTGAGAGGTTTTCTAATAGCTTCAGTGTACTGCCCACTGCTCCCTTTTTATACTTACCCAAAGAAGGGGGAAATAGGGCAGGATTCACAATTGAATGCAGACACACATCTGAGTGTCCACGCACAGCCGAGAAATAAGCTCTCTAACCACGCTTCATCTTGTCTTAAAATAGACATTTAAAACAGGTCAGCTGAGCTGCAACTGCCTATCACTCTCTACTGATTTTAAGGAGAATCTCAGGAAATGACTTGGGGATAGATGTTTAATTCCCTACCATATGTTTGTCAAGGAAGATGAATCTCTTATAAGATGTTGCCTACTCCAGGTTTTGGAGCTGTGTTTTTAACTGTATTTTTAAGATGCCTTTTATCTTCGAGTACAAGCAGAATACCTTTCTCTATCAACAAGAAACCTCAATGCTATTTTAAACTCAAACTGCCAAAGCAGATGCCTTCTACAGCTTCTCCCAAGCTCTCCTCTCTCACACTTTTCACCTAGGAGAAGCAGATCAAAGCTTAAGACGATGTAGTTCCATTAAAGCTTACAGGCTCGTCACTGACCCGAGCTGCTGAAGCGGGGCTGACGGCGTTATCCTTTGCTCATGACAAAAGGTTACTCTAAATTACACAGAGGATAAATGTTTCCCTGGTGAATATTAAACTCTTTCACTTTAGAGAAGAAATCACCCTCAAATATTTTGAACGGCCAGCCAGCATCAACTGCATCTTGCTTTCCTGGAAAAAGCATGAGGGTGAGGGTTCAAGACTTGTAAGAAAACTGACAAGCCCAGGATCAGACCAACCTCTACAGTGTACTTGAGCTCCTGGTTCCAGCAAGTATTCAAATATTTCTCAATACCTGTTGCTTATTCCATTAGTGTGGAACTAACCAAGGTTCCCACAGTACTGAACACACCTTAGGAATATCACCCAGACACAGAACTTAGGAGCAAACTGATGAGCAATGGAGCTCATGGCTCCAATATTTGGACATGCCACATTTTTGCATAATGGGTGGTCATCATGGAATCACATAAAAGAAACATAAAAGAAAGACTTTATATTTAATCTGGGGAAAAAAAAAAATCAGCTACATTTTTTTAATGACAGTAGAACTGTTCTACTTAAGCTTCCAAAACCAGGCCAACCCAGCCTGTTACATCATGCAGATTAATCAGATGTTGCAGCATTTACTAGGGTTAAACCTAGAGGATGAGAGTTATATAATAGATTCATCCAACTAAAAGCAGTCAGATGTCAAATAAACATGCACCTCTCTTATTGAAACACATGGACAGCAATGATCATTTACATACAGAAGTTCAAATTTTACAGGCATCTGAAACCACATTTACTGTTCAGAAACCCAGCACAGAGAAATGAATGGAGGCACGTGACACTCAAAGGGTACTCAAGGCCTTAATAGGCCACCTAAATTTTCGCACACATGTCACTATTCATGACCCCTCCAATACTATCCTCCAAACATTATGAATTATCTTTGGGTACCACATATGTGCAATCCCTGGGCCTGCTTTCCTTAATGCTTTTCATTCTTTGCTTCACGGTGACCTCAAACTTGCCTTATTTAAGCCAAACTCTTCAACCAGAATATAATCTGGATGCACCTACTGCTTTCCCCAGACTGCACTCACTTCCAGAGGGTCCTCTTCCCTCACATGCCCTCCATCAAAAGCCTGATGCTCTGATAAAGAAATGATCAGTCATGCAAAGAGCAGAATAATCGCAAGAGGCGTGGAAAATCATGCTTGCCAGAATCAGTTCAAAAAGTTAACCTTCCCAGTTCAAAAAGTTAAGATTTTACATGTTTTTCCACAGAAAATTAATCAGAGAGAAAATGTATACTGCCCATTACCACACACTAAATATATACCTATTACCTTAGAGCAGTAAGGTAATGCAGAATCTTACAATAAATATAGTTAAATTCAGCTCAATTAGTATTACACACAGAGTTAGTTTTTCAAGCGTTTCTCCTTCTGCCCAAGGAGAAATCATACAGGGCATAAGCTGCCCTGCCACTCCCTCTGAAAAAGGGAGAGCCATATAGCAGCCTCTCCTGTAGCATGCTCACCGCAGATGCTGAAATGCAGTAAATGTGCAGGCATCTCTGCCACACCAGGGTACTCCCTTTTCCAAGGTATTTCATTTTTAGAAGCACAGGAAAAAAACATAGTTTTATCTTACAAGCACTAAATTCAGTACAAGAAAAAATATTTACCATCCGTACATTCTTCATAATACCAGTCCAGTTCATAATAATCTGCTTCAATGAATTTCTGCATAGTCAGGATCCTTCAGCAATATAAATGAGATTTCACCGTGCTGCTAAGGTCAAGTGAAATGCAGCCATGCTTCCCCGCCTTGGCAAAATACCGCTTTGCAAGGAAGCTCACAGAAAGCTGGAAAGGAGCTGCACATCTTCGACGAAGCCGGAATTAAACTAAAGAGGATGGGAAGTAGGGGAATGGGGGAAAACAAGCAAAGAAAAAAAAAAAAAAGGTGCAAGAGGGAAGGGATGCAGAAGGAGGACTTGTGGAGCAGATGCCCTGGCGGCAGCTCTCATAAAGAAGCCTCTGCACAGGAGCCTTGGCTGGGTGTTGCCCAAATCCTCCTATCAGGAGGCCGGGACGCTGACGCGGGGACACACACGCCACCGCTCAGCGGCTCCGCGCTCCGTCCTGCCCTGCCTGCTGCCACATCTTCCCGGCTCGCGCGTTGCCATGGGGACGAGCTGGCTCCGACGGGATGCAGGGATGAGGGAAAGGCGCTTTGCCGTTCCTGCCTTTGCAGACTAGTCCCTCCACGGCGGAGGGAAAAATCCTTGCACGGGAAGACGACACAGCTCTCCCTCCCGGACCGCTTGCGGAGCGGGAGCGTCGTGCCCTCGCGGCAGCACATGAATAATGAAAGCCAGCTAGTGCATTGCTGCCCCCCACACACGCTCGGATAAAAGCCTGCCTTCCCCATGGAAGATGAAGCTACATTACTCATTTGCGATATTATTCTGTACTGACATAAGGGAAGCCTTCGTGCATACTGCTATGGCAGGAGTGGCAAATATAAAATGGAAGAACTAGAGAAAATGGACAGCACATATTTCCTCTTGGAATAAAGCTCATCTGCCTTCGCCATGAACCACTGACCTGTTTTTCCAAGCACCTCAGCTTCATGGCAGAGAACATGGGGTTTGGAGAACTTTCCCCATTCTACATTTCTAAAAAAACACAAGACTCTTCACCTAGAATAGCTTAATGCTTTTCATTTCTAAAATATTTAGTGCAAAAACGACCTTTCTTCCACCTCACTCCATAAAATGGTGTTTAAGTTATGAGAAGAAGATCTGAGGGATGGATGGCATTAAATCATTGTAATCAAGCACGACATTTCAGAAACGATGCCTGAGTCTGTGCAGGTGCAGTTACTGGAGCACTGACCTCCATTTTGTGAGCTGCCACGTGTTCTGCTTGATCCAGCTCTTCTTCAGGGAACTCTCCTCTGCGTGAGCACCAGGAGACGCTTTTGAACGGGTTAAGTTGCAATATATTGCAGTAATAGAGGATGGGCCTACACTGGGTCTGCCCAAGCCTAGGGCTTCATCTCCAGTAATGGCCGTAAAATGATGAGCATGAACTGCCATGCACAATCCTTCCTTTGGTTGCCTTCCTAAACTCCAGCATCCTTCAGCTTGGAGATTTCACAGACAGATGCAGTTTCTATCTATTAATTCTCAAAGGACTTGTTCTAGCTGTCTCTATCCCATGCAGAACTTCAATACCTCAAACACGTGGACTACCCCTGAGACAGGAAAACGCCACCTTTTGTTTTTGAAATTCCCCTTTCCTACTTAATTTGATGCCTCAGTTCCAGAAATCTGAATACTTAATACTTCTCTCTCCTTCCTGTTCATGCATCATTTTGCAGATTTTATCATTCTTCTCACTCCTATTTTTTCCAGGTTTTTGCTACATCCTACTCCCTGAATGGCATCACTTTGCTTCACTGCACTAAAAATAGAGGAGGATTAGGCAAACTGTACAGAAAAATACATAGCTCTCATAACTTCATTATGTAATTTCAGCTTTACTAGTAGAAGTAATTTTATTATTGCAATAACAGAGTTTGAGGATTATCACGTTCCTTTTTACATATTGCTGGCTGAAGCACAGCTCAACAGATCTGTTGATGTCCAGGCTGCCAGCGGCAACAGGTTACGTTCTTCACGTATTTCTAAAGCTCCAGTCCAGGGCTGAACTCAAAGACACCTGGGCCTGCAAGTACCATGTTTCACCAGAAGAGAACATGGTTTTAATTCTGCAATTGCAAAAATTTACTGTGCTTAGCCTGTGATATACTAACTCGTATGACAATCTGCACAAGACTTGTAGCCCAGGGCCCTCACCCATTTACTTTATCCGTTTAATCACCACAGATCAAGATTCATTGACCTTCTTCCACTATATAAAATATACACGTCTAACTTCCTAGATGGTAGGAACAAGACACACGGCTCCAGACCACTGTGAGCTATGAAGATTTGTGCGTGCTGAAGTGCTACAGCAGCTCTGCAAAATACAATTCCCTCTCGCACCCCCGAGATGCTTCTGGGCAGGGCGGGAAACAGCAGTTAGGCCATGAATCTAAACCGCCAGTTTAGAAGCCAGAAGAAGCCAGTAAAAGACTTTGAACATAGAAAAGCAAGACACACATCTTTGACAATTCTTATTTGAATGCTTCTGAGCATTTTCTCCAGCTGTGATCATTCTGTCCTCACCCTGTGTGTGCCATATTGCAACACAGAGAAACGCAGCAAGGCATTCCAGCTCCAGCTTCACCTCGCAGGATTTCAGTTAAACATATTTGCAAGGAGACAACTGCTCTGCTATTAAATGCAATTAAGGCTGCACTGTTAAAATATCGTCAGAGAAAAATAAAAGTTCCTATGGCAACATTAACTCAATTGCTCTGCACATAAGCCATTAGTTCCACCTGTAATATTTTTGTCCAAAAGGTAATTTAACCCTGGTAATACTTTTAAACAAGGATTTAAAATATAAAGAATGCATATTGGCTGCCAACTTAAATTGCTACAGGAAATCTTGCCTTTGTATTCTGAGATTTTAAATGAAGGAAATTTTAACAATCTGGAATTTTCTTCTCATTTTCTTGCATGTAGACACACTTCAATTAGACAGGATAAGATTAGGTTTTTTTTTTAAAAAAAAAAAAAACACATGTTTTATTGATATTTTCCTACAGAGTTAAGTGGAAATGTATTGGCTTATTCCAGAAAGGCATTACCTTTCTCCGGAGAAAATAGCTTGTGTGGTCTAATCATTTCAGAGGATCTCCAGAGACACAGAAAGATAGGGTTAAGTGACACAGTCATCTTTGCCTGAAGACAGAAGCCATGGACAGTAAGACAACTGTATATCCAGGTCTCCAGATGCAAGCAGCTCTTCCGTTATATGAGAACGGGCAGATAATACCATGATTTGGCAAAAGGAGTGTCAGGTCAGGTGTGAGAGCCAAGCTCACAAAGCAGCTGCACTTTTGCTGGACCCTCTTTCCACTTCTCCAACTTCCTTCCTACAGCTATGTATCAAATTCCACTTCTGTAAAAATTACCAGAATGGTATGTTTTTTGGGTGTGCTGCTTCTATAAATACACAGACTGATCAAGAATTCCAGCTAAACAGGATGAGCTCCACAGTCTGCAGTTGCAAGGTTTTTTTGAGGGCAGAAATTCTGGCTCAAGAAGTTCCCGAGTTCCCCCCTGTCTTTCCTTCGGCTTTAATAAATCCGTGCTGCTCCAGGCAAACCTACCCTCGCTCACAAGGCCAACACTGTAAACTACATCATCAAAATTAAACAGGTCACATAAAGCAAAAAGCAAACCTCAGTCTTGTTTTTGAAGTGCTAACACTAATTCCAGCTACCCCATATATAAACACAGTCCCCCAAAAGCTGTAGACGTGCCCTCAGGAGAACATGCACCCCCATGCTGTGTGGTGCAGTGTCCTCTCTGCTGGAAAGGAAAATGTGCAAGGAAGGCCACTATAGCACCTCATCATGAATCATGCTTTCCCATGCCTTAGCCATTCCTGGCCATCTCCTTGGAACCTTTCCTGGTTTGGGGAGGGAGGGCTCTTCCAAACCGAGAAGCAGAGCTAGATCTAACATTCCCACAGCAGCCACAACAATATGTCCAATGTATTAGACACCATTAATAAATGGACCTAAACCTTTAGGTCCCATTTCTTCTCTTGGCTCAAAGCATCACATCAAAATGCTCGGCTAACTAAATATCATATTCCTTCACTGATTTCCAGAGACATTGCCATAAAGTCTCCCCATTCCATTAACACTGTCTGGAATCTCTATTACCTGAAGAACAGCTGTACATGCCACCAATATGAAACACTTAATAGTCAGGTTTTGTCCCAACAGTTACTTTATAAGAATGATATTTTAAAAGAGACTTTTTATAAGAAAGTTATGAAGAAACATTAAAAGAAAAAAAAAAAGACATAAAAGATCACATATTTCCAAGTTCAGCCTGGTATCCTATTATTTCTAAACTGGAATCTCATTTATTGAAGTGAAGAGTTGTTGGTGTTGCACTCTCTAAAAGCACGTTGAACAGCAGCAAGTCTATGACTGCAGCTTCGGTAAGAATAAACCCCTGCAGCTTAGGACAAAGATCTCTGACAATATAATCTTTCATTTAACAAGAAGTTACTGTGGTTTGCTTAACCTGGAGCGGAACGGATTGGTGAAAGCATTGTACCAGCCAGTTTCCAAGTTGGCATTTAGAAAAACAAGTGATTTAGATGCTCCTTGGTCCAAATGGGGCTACCCAGGTCTTCAAAGTGGCACAGCTACCTTCTACAGATGGGACAGAGTATGAGAAACTTCGCATGCTCCCCTTTAAGGGCCTACAAATGAACAGATGGGATTAAATTACATATGGACAAAAAACTATCTTGCCTATGAATATTCCTTTCCTCCTCCACATTACTGGAAAGTATTGTATTTCAGTGTGTATGAAACCAGGATTGACGTGGTCTTCAGCAAGCTAACTGCAAAATAAGTTGTGCGGTTTAATTAATGTACCACGGGGCATACCTACCTACACTGACAACAATATTACAGCATAAACCAGACATTCCTAAAAGAAGCCATATTTTGAGCTAATATCCGAATATATACGACTATCCGGTACAAAAAAAATGAAAATTCTGAAGAGTTAAATCTTTGTAAACTGTCACTCCTTATAAATAACAAAATGAAACTTTCATTTGTTTGTTTTGTGGCTAAAGTTGTCCAAACACAGCAAATACATTTGTACAATGAAACGGAGAACGGAGCTTAACAGTGTGCTTCACTAGATACACAGAAAAAGTATTATGGTAACATACTTATAACCTATTTTTCTAATGAGGAGGAAAAAAAAACCCTGTTGAAGGTCACAACTGCAGCTTTGCAGTGGAGGAAAGGGGCACAAACTGCCTTATACTGAAGGAATTGTATTTGCTCCTCTAAAAGATCAGGCCCATGATGACTTATAATAATTAATGTAATAAGGCAGGCACAAAAAGGAGATGAATTTCTACCTTCCTAGATTGCTTTTTGACATTAGAGATGGAATGACACGTTGCTGTATGGTACATTCCCACAGCACATTTTATACTGGCACAAGAGACATTGTAGCTCAAGAATTTAATGAGATTGGAAGGATGCAGCTTATTTATCTGATTATGCTTCAGGCCAGATCAGCTTCATTTTGCTCATTCCGTACAGATCAGCTCAGCCCTCAGCGTGTATGAGCAAAGTGAAAGAGTTGTCCTTGAGAGCGTAAAAGAACCACTGCAGCCCTAATACACCACACAGTTACTTCCAGAAGGTATTTTCATGCAAGTGTAGAGACTCCATTCCCCAAAGGCCACTTAAATTTTAAAAACTCATTCTTTGCATTATCAACCTCAGGATATGTCTTAAATCCCTTAAAAGGTTGCTAATAAGCAGCGGGGCTACTGAAATATTAAACTTCATGCTACTATCTTCATAAATGAATTCAACAAAAGAGCTAAGTAGCCCTGGGTCCGTGCTGGTGAGTGCCATTTCCCATCTGCTTCTGCAACGGTGAGCCTGGGTTTGGATGGGTGCACAAGAAAAGTCTGCTCGAACAAGCCACAGCAGTGCAGCTAAGGGCAGTTGCTGACTATCTCCTATGGATCAACATACTTTGACCAGCACATAATAAACCCGCATCGGACTCAGGATGTTAAAAATCTCCTTACAGCTTTTGGATGTGCTATTTAGAAAGCAAATGCCCTTTTCTCCTTAGCTTCTCAGGTTTCAGAACTCAAACGTACTTCCTGAACAATGATAATGGCCAGGTCCAGGGTTCAAATCTAATGCTGTTTAACAGAATACTATTAAAAGCCAAAGACCTGATCTTAGGAGTTCTACGCAGAGTTTGCTCTTCAGTCGCTTGAATTTCAGTCAGAGCAAGGGAGTTGCATAAAAGGAATCCCGTAGGAAGTAAACAGCCAACTGCAATCACAGTTTTGCCTAGAAGATTTGATGTAGGTTGTGGAGGGAGATTTAAGACTTTAAGATTAAGGATTTGAAATGTTACCCTAGTATATATAATTTCCCCACCACCACAGAGAAAGGAAGTCCATTTACACCAGGCAAGATCACCATTCCTACCACTGTTGACTGCTGTTGTAATATCTTGCATATCCACTCTATTAAAAAGAGTTTAGGTGGTATAATATTTTTGGGGAAAATGGCAGAGCATTACTAGGATCAACACTGTATGAAGTTGCAGCACTCGGACAGCCAAGAAACAGGCAGCATAAATACTTATACTGTACAGATCTTTACTGAAGAAGCGTTCCGAGTTCTACACTAGCAATCAAACTAGATTAAATGCAAGTTTCTCCTAACGCACCAAAAAAAAAAAAAAAATCCTGAGGAGGTTGTTTTTGCTTCATTTTACAGTTTACTGAACGCCTTCCCACACCACAATGGTTTTGTATGCTGTCTTTGCATTGAAATTCTCTTCATCCATCCACTCCTGTGCTTGCCTTTGTGTACATGTTTAATGTTTATATATATATATATATATATAAAAAAAAGGACAAATAAGAGAAAAAAATTAGTTAGCATTCTGCAAATACCAAGCTTTTGAGATCAATTTTACTCCATTCACCCTCTGCAGTAGGACCTGCTATACCATTATGCTCTATTAAATCTATACAAACCAAGGGAGACCTAAAGAAGCAATCAACAGAAATCAAAAACTAAATGGAGACACCCATTAAGAGTACAGTCCTGACACTTATTCTACTATACAATACACAATAAAACAAAACCAAAAAAAGTCTATTCACTCAACATAAGAGAATATTTTTCTAAATCCAGCTGCTCCATTGCTTCAGATGGTGAAAAGGAAACACAGAAGTTTTACCATCATCCTTTCCTTTTTTTTTTGCAAAACAACATTTTTTCAATCTCAATAAAAATATGGCTGAGCATTACTAGCTACTAATGTCCCTTCTGACTGAATGAAAATGCACCTGTATACCATCCCTGCTTGATAATTCACCATTCCAAATGTCTATCAACTCTTCGGAAAAGCTCCATTATTTCAATGCTTCCACAGCAATGCAATTCCATTATTTTATAAATTACTACTACAACTAATATTTCTCATGGATTTTCTCTTGGGAGCACCTGCATACAGAGAATTACGGATACTGTCACTACAAGAGATTTAGATTCTTTCACACATACTGGTCTTCGGAGACATCTGCATTTATCTAAACAACTTCAGGGTATTTCTTATGAAATATAATTGTACTAATCAGAAATGAAAAATCACAGTCAGATAGCTATATGATATCACAAGTTTCCTAATACCAAGACTGATATATAGAAAAGGAAAATGCTAAATGGATGATAAGATCAAATTATAAAATGCATAATGAGCATATGTGAGAATGCAAATGCATGTGCCCAGTAGAAAACTCATGTAATGTAATTCAAATCCATATGAGATTTTACAGAGCCAACAATTCTTTACACATTCCATCTAGGAGAGCAAGCGAGAGCGCGTATGTGTGTGCGTGTCCATGGAGAATTAGACCAACATGTTCTGAGTATAGTTAAAGTTTGCTTAGCAACTCCAAAGCAGGTTAGAGCTTTTTAAACCATCTTTTCAACATGACAACTTGTTGTTTCCTTCTTGTGTTTGGTTTTGTTTTTTTTTAAACTAACTTCAGGGCATTTTACAAGACTTTATCAGGAATTACTGAGCAGAGATTTTAAAAGTATTCCAAATCTACAGCAGACGCAAGGAAACAAATGACTCTCCAATTACCAAAAAATGCATCTCAATTGCCTTTTAAAAAGCAGTTTTTAAAATAGGAGTGGTAGAAGAAAATGTAATTATGAACAACAGAAGATGGAAGAGTTTCTCTTTCCTAATTCCAGTTGTTCACACTACCGGGGAGTTACACTGCAAAATGATGAAGACTCATCATTTTGTTACCAAAGAGATTGCTTCCAACCTAAATACCTGCACCTTAACCGGCTTGGCGAGACACGACATTACAAAATGTTGCTCTCCCTGATAAACACAACACAGTAATCCCTATAATGCAGGCAACAAGAGATCTTGTAAAGACATGATATTTCCATATGTTAATGATGCATATTGCATGCACAAACATCCCTCTCTGTCCAATGTTTCTCAATCTGTGAACATTTCCTAAGTAAAGTCCCTTTTAAACTCCTCTTCATGCTATCTCCTGGTTTGGAAGCTGACAAATACTGTAACAATGAACACCATAAACAACTGTTTAGGAAGGAAGGAATTTAGGAAGGAAGGATTTAATTTTACACCTAAAACATTCTGCATTAGCTCAAGTTTTAATACCAGTCTTTGAGCGTTTCTCAAAGATTGAAGGTGTAACAACATTCTGTAAGGTTGGGATATTTTATTTCCAATAAAAACATTTATTTTGCAGCAAACACTTCTGAACTGCAGCACAATTGGTGAATACTTTCTTAGCTTACAAAGGAATCTGGCAGATAATAAATAACAAAAAAGTTGTCAAATTTAACTACAGCTGCAGCTGTCTTAGATCACACAGATACAAGTTTCCACTATTCACTGAGCAGTAGATTTGTACTAGAATGTTTCCAATAGACAATTTTCAGAATTTGGTCACCCCCAACACAGGGTTTTAAAACCAAGAGAAGCCCTGCAGGAACATGATACATATCCTGAACTGCTATGTCAAAATGCTTCCTAGTGCCATCTACCTCTCCCTGGAGAGCACTCCCCATCAGGGTGGAGGCACAATTCACAGGCCTTTTGTGCCAATGTTCAGAAAATATTATTTTGACAGTTATTTTTTCATAAAGCAGCATTTACGAATATTAGCGAATATTAGTTTCCAAACATGCCCAAGTTTTATGAGCTTGCACTCTCTCATGTGGTATATAACTTGATCATGGTAACTGAGCGAGGGTCCTATCACAGATCTGGCCATCAGTCCAAATTCACTTCTTGTAACTTCTTGAAATACTATCTAGGCACAAATGCCTGTACAGAAGCAGTGAGGAATCAACTTTTCTTTTTGGAGATTCTCCTTGCTCAGTTCCTCCTCCTTAAGCAGTGAAAGCAGAAAACATGTTGGGTCAGGAATTCCACTCTTACGTGTGCATTCATCATGATCATGAGCTAGAAGCTAGATAAAATTGATAAACAATGCTGAATAAAGACTGCTAGATAAAATTGAGAAAACGCAGTTTCAGGCGGCTACCAAATTCCCTGCTGTAGGTAGCTTCATTTTGTACCCGTTCGCAATAGCCATGCAGAGCTGCAAGTGGGATGCCCACCAGCAGCTTGGCCTAAAGAGGTGGGATGTGTCCATATAGACTTTTGCCTGCCCCATTAGCAGAACATCCTCCCTTCCAGCAGCCTTCCTTCTTCCCCCCACATTAACAAGCTTCTGGTCGAGACAGGATCACCCCAGCTACTAAGCCTTTGGGAACATGATGTTTCAAAATGTTTCTTTAAGCCATCGTGTGCCATTATTATAACAGCATTAGTGGACTGATATAAAACAAGGAGCTGCAGGTACGATTCCATAGATCAGCTTTAACTTTCCCCTGCCTCCGCATCTCCCATTACTTATGTCTGAATAGAAAAAAAAAAAAGGCAGAATTAGGTTGTCTACAAGAACATTTAATGCCTCTTTTAGTGAGGCATTCACTTCAGGATTCAGCATTAGATACCGCTAATGCTTTCCACTACGGACTTCGCTCCTTACAAAGCGAGTTCTCCGGGCGCTTCACAACGTAAGGAAGCTGTGCAAAGGTTTGTGCTGAGTCCCATTACTCATCCCTGTTGAGATCCAGAGTGCCTTAAGAATCCATCTGCTAGTATCTATGTAATCCTACTAGTTTTGTTTCCCTGTCTACTACAGTTTTTATTCATATCTATAGGCTTGATGTTCTACAGACTATTTTAACATTGAACTAATTCAGAAGCACAGTGAAACTGCATCTTCATGTGAAATCATGGAAAATGGTAGAAATATTTAAGCATAAATTGCTTGATATGTCAACAAATGGAGGACAAATCACAGCAGGCTTCTTGCACAGCTAAATCAGCACTCACAACAGAAGAAATTAGAGACACATGAAGCCAGTCAGCCTAAGAGCATCTGGAGATAAGAAGAGAATGAATGGAAAAAAACATCTAAAAAACATCTACATGCTCGATTTGGCTCTTCACAGAGATTTCCACAAGTCTTTCTTAAAAATCTTAAACTGCAGGACAATGATTTAGTTTCATGTAATGATGATGGCACATAGTGGCATCAGACAACACGGCAATGTGCTAGTGGACACGTTCAAAACAAGTATATAAAGAGATGGGTCTAAACTTTCTACGTTTTATAGTTTCAGAAATTACAGTCTCTTGCCCAAAAGAGTCATATACAAAACAGCAGTGTTTCACTAATGGTAATTTATATAAAAGTTAAAAATAGTTTTAAAATAATGTATTATCTCCTTATCAGTCTTGCCTTCCCTTTCATACAAGTTCTGATTTAAGGAGAAATATTTAAAATATATTTGTTTTTTCATACAGGAAGCAGTAGCTCTTCAGTTTCCACATGAGTAAAACATTTAGAATTCACAAGTTAAGCCTGTATCAGGGAAGTATGTTTTTCACATGCTTAGGCTACAACTATAAACATTTATTATAAAATCTATATGTGATCATAAACATGTATATACTCAAATAAGCATTACCTGAAATATTCAAAATTTAAAGAATAAGAGAGAATTTCCAGTCAACTAGAAGTTGAATTAATACAGGATTTAAAATTTAGGTACTGATTTTTCCCTAAGCCTCCCTTTTACTAAACAAAACATAGCCAAGCTTCTTACTTCATGACCATGGAGTTGCATGTGCAGATTACAAATGCAACTGCTGTTTTGACTAAATATTTCTCTGTTTTCTACCCACCACAGACCCGAAGAAAGCAATAAATAGCAGATACTTCTCTTGCTTTTCCTGGTTATAAAAGACTACATAGATGTTTCTTGTGAAGGTACCAAAAATGGCTCTATTTTATTCAATTTTCAAGACAATTTGTGAACTTCTGACTTACGGAAGTATTTCAAGGTCTCTTCTATTTGCTCAGTTGTTAAGTCAATATTGACATCAGGAGAAATGAGAGGCGTATGAAGCCAGTCGTCGTGGTCATAACCATAGATTGTATCAGCTCTTAGCTTGTAATGAGGCAGCTGTTCTTCCAGTAGACTGATGATTTCAACTTCAGGAAGATCGGTACTATTGCACACATCTGAGGAGAGACAGGGAGGGGGCAGCCTGTTAGTTACTTTAAATCAAGCACTTTACATATAAGCTTGCAAGGATGCCAGTTTGCTTTGATATTACCAAGAATTTTCTGCATGTAAAGAACAGCTGGATACAAATTGGTCTAGAAGGCTTGACCAGCCTAAAGTATCAGCAATTGGGATACTTACTAGCACAGAATTCCAGGGCATGCTCTTGGGGACGCTGGGACACATCAGGTGAAGAATACAGGGAAGAAAGAAACAGAGTCTGGGCTAAGTCTGGGCAACCAGAGCATAGGGAAAGGATTAGCACATATTGGCAGTTACATTTGCGACATGCTACTTGGCAGATTATTTTTAGTTTGTGTGCTTTACGCTTGTCCTTGACTTGGCTTTTGACCACATTTCAGTGGCACTACAGTCTGCTTTTGTTGCTGGCAGACATTTCTCAAAAAAAAAAAAAATCCAGGACTGAAATAGCAGACAGTGTCATATTTGACACCAAAGATGAAATGGTAAAGCTGGCTGCAAAAATTTTCAGGCCACCAGCTGACACCATTTTTGGATCCATTGTGATATTAACCCCTCATCTTCAAAGGAACATCCAGCTCCCCAAAATTTAAGAAGTGGGGACAACACTGAAGATGGAAGAACACGACTATCCTATCAGGCCACAGGGCAGACGAGAGGAAGCTGCACTCCAACCATGAACCTCCTGCCTCTGTCTTTTACTAGGTAAAGCCAAAAGTAGCTAGATACACTCCCTAACCCTCTCATTTCAAACACATATGACATCCCAAGAGCCAACACTTATTACTCAGGAAACACAAAACAAAACAAACAACAAGAAAACAACAACAAAACAAACACAAAAAACACACCCATAACACAAAGAAATGCCCAGTGTGAATGGGCAGAGTCTGTACTGGTTACAAGCTACGTTGCTGGTGTTGCATATGCTGGTAAATTAGAAGTAGGAACTCCAACACTAGTAATTCCCTTGATCTTTTAGTACTTAGTCAGAGTCACACATACTACACAAAACACCATACTGCTTTATTTTTTTCTTTCTCTTTGATTATGAAAAAAATGCAATTTTGAAACTGCTGTATAAATAACAAGCTACAGCAACACGTGCCTGCCTGCTGATCTGCTCCTGGGCCGCTTGGCTCCGTGCTTGGTTCCCTCTTCCACACGCAGCTTGCCAAATCGTAGACGGAGGGAAAGCTCTCGAGTGAAAGGGACACAGGACTCTACCTTGGGATGTCCAAGGAGTTTATTGTCATCTGGCGAGACCTGCTCCCTTCTGCTTTCACCCACTGCTGGGCCATTTGCTGCCCATGCCCACGGGTGCCCGTGCACGCGCGTGGTCTCTACCGCACGGCCTTCTGCAACGGTGCTCGGAGCAGGACTAGCTGCTCTCGCTTGCAGCAACGCTGTCTTGGCAGAGCTTGGGGCAAATGCAGAAGGCAGCTGCGTGCATCGTGCTAGGATGAGCCTGCAGTCCTCAGAGGGCAGCTAACGAGCACAGAGGCAAGACCTTAACCCCCCAGCCCAAAGATGAGGACGAACCTGCAACTTAGGAGCTGCTCCTCTTCCCTTGCTACCCCTCTAATTGCTCACTATGTCCATCTCGGTGCCTTAGTGCCTGCAACAATCTGAATTCATGAAAACCTAAAGGATCTTCTAACATAAGATATATTCTAAAATATGTATCAGATATATTCTAACACATCTATAGAATATATCTTCAGATATGTTTTAATATATCTGTTGACACTAAAATTTTGAAGACGTGCATTTGCATACTGTGCACACAATTTTTTTTTTCTCTTCTACACAAAATGTTGTGTTCTTCACAAGGGAAAAATAGAGAGTCAACATAATCAAATTGAGAAGGGGATTTCAGGAACATGGAAAAGTAAAATCCCTTAAAAAATTCAAGCTCTTTAAAGTCTCTCTTTTAAATAATTTGCCAAAAGAAACAAACTGACATATAGATAGCAAGAGGAAGTTTTAAGTACATAATTCTGTGCATCAAAGTAAACTAGCTTCCCACATCATAAAATGTGGTAAATAATAGAAATGCAAGAGAAATTACTACCAAGATTTTAGGAGGAGGAAAACAAAATATATACAACCACTCTTAAAATAAATGAATACAATTTTACTGCATAAGAGAAATTCATGTGAATGCAAAGGACAAGAAAGATTAAATTTATAGTGGAATACAAGTCAACCAGAACAATTTTTCTTCTCTATCATATAATGAAACCTGAGTGCTTCTGAGCAATTCAAAAGGCCTAACTATTGGAAAAAATATATATACTAATGACTAACTGGAAAGACAACTTAGTATGATGCTGTTGTCATTAACTTCTATTGTTATTTTAAAATCTGTATGCCAGCAGGAAATAGGATCAGGCTCTGACGTAATCACCTATTTAGAAAAACAGGACCCAGTAATTGCACTTGTGTGTTACTAAATATCAGTACATCATTTAAATCATGATAATATTCTCAGTGCTACATAAGATAATGACACAACCTTCCCCTACACTTTCCCTCCCATCCCTTTTCTGAAGGGCTGACCTTGCAACTATGTCCAGGCACGAAGACCAAAGTCATCCCCCATCCTGAAAGCTCACAAATAGGTTTTATCGAAGATACTAACAATACTTCAAGATAGTTGTTTTTTGCAATTTTAATCAAAAGTACCAGAAATATCCAAACACCTGAAGAATCTTCTATGTTGTATAAGTTTACTGAATTCTGAGATTTCACCCTACAGGCATACAACTGCTGCTGCTTCCTCCTACCCCAGATGGTAACTTCATTTGATATTGAGTTAAATTATAACACTTTAATCCCAAACAGATTAATTAAATATTAATATAAATGATACAGTAAAATACAATTGAGCCACATCTTTATAGATGTCTCTGTTACAGATTTACTATTTTTGTAGTTTAAGTAATTTTTAACTTGCAGCTTTCTGGACACCCTAGGCCAGTAGAAACATTTTTACAAGCAAATTACAGCCAATTTAATTGGATAAATGTTTCCTTCTTTGGAACTATGAACTTGATTCTATCTAAAGTGTAGGTCATTAGAAGTTCTGATAAAAAAAGAAAAGAGAAAAAAAGATACACTTCAGTATCTGTTGGGTAAATATCAACAGGTTGTTAGTTTGTTCCACACCTTTCCACGTATTGGCATTTTACTGGGGCAATTCCCTTTCTTTGGACTTATGAAACCTCTCCCCCCTCTCCGACCCAGCTGCTGTAACAGGGTCACTAACAGTGTGCTGACTGTTTCTGCTTGTTTACATTTTCTGAGGGGATTTTATTAGACTTGCTGGACTAAATAATTTTGACTTCATCTGCTCCGTTTTTCCAACAAACTCCTCTTATCCATCTAAAACTGCAGTAAGGGCAGTAAGCTAACTTTCCCTTTTGAAGATATGAGCCTCCTTTGTAGAGATTGAAATGGAGATAACATCTCTTTTTTCTCTCTCTCAAGTTTTTCCTGTATTATCCGTTTTCTGATCCCCTCACCATTAAGGGTCAGAACATCCGCTCGCTTGCCTTGTTCCTATTGCTAATGTATTGACAGCACTTCTTTTCTTCCTGGTCTGTTCTGGCTTCAGAGAGCCTTGCAAGACCTCTACCACAGAGCAGCGACCCAGAAAAGGCACACAGGCCAAACTCAATACCAGGAGAGAAATAAATTGCTTTTTCCCTTGTCATGGGAAGATCCAGTAAAGAAGCTTGGAGTCCAAAAGAGTCCACAAAATTATTATTATTTTTTTTTTAAGCAACAAACCCACCCAGACTCAATTCAACCGAAAGCAGGTGGCAGACAGGATGGCGACTCATGCCAACTGGCAAGGGATTAAAAAAAGATTAAAGGAAGGGGGTAAATCAAGGGCACAAATTGGTTTCACATGTGCAACTCCACTAAATTTGTCTCTTAAAATACATGGGATGATCTCTAGTTTGGGAAGGTCAACCTAAACCACCTTAAAGAAGCCCAGAAGGCCTAAAAAAAAATAGGACTTTAACATCAGCCCGTTTGAGCACCCTGTCTGCAGGGATGTGCAGAGAAGAAAAAACACAGATTACTTTTTTTGTGGAAGGGACATAATTTTTAGAGGAACCATGTGAGAACCAGAAAACTCTTGATTATTTTGGGATGTGCCTGTCCTCTGCTGACAAGTGAGCATGGAATTATCAACTAGAAAACAGAGTCTAAAGCACTCTTGAGGAGCACAGGCCTCATAGACTATTCTCTTCCTAACCTCACGTAGATCACAAGAGGCTGTGGAGGGTGCCTTTGCCTAGAACCATTTTCATCCTGCATCCATTCAACCATGCAATGTGTTAAATAACTTTCCATTCAGTGTTCAATATATATTTAGCTGTCAGTGCTATTTGGATGAGAGGAACTCTGCTGGCATCTCATGACCAAGCAATCCAACCTCGGCTTGAACTGAAGTTGGTAATTAAAATAAAGAAGGGGAATATTAAAAATAAGTGCAGAGATAAGAGATACTTATAATGTAATTGTGGACAAGATGCATGAGAAAAGGTGATGAAGGAAGGCAGAACCCCACATAGGCAGACACAGGGATTCAATTCTACGTGACACAGCCACCCACACAGCTCATGGGCCACACGACTTTCCCTGCAAGGCCTGTGGCTCTCACCTGCTTCTTGCAGAACCCGCTGCTGAGGAGTCCTCAAAGCTTGATATGCTCAGGAATGTAGCACATTATTAGTTCAGCCTGCAACCCACAGCAGCATTAGACAGCTAGGAGCCAATAGCCACTGAATTAGACAGCTATCCAATTGTAGGAGCAATATTTAGCTTGACTAACAAACAGGGAGCCTCTTCAAATACTGTACCAGTTTCACATAAACATTGTGATAAATCCAGAGGAAATAACCTAAAACAATGAAAGGAAGAAACCAGCATGGAAAGCCCACATATTTCTAAGTGTGCCTTAAAACCTGAGGTCTCTGGGGACTTTTCAGGAGGGAAAAAAAAAAAAAACACACAAGGCAGTTAAGCAGGAAATTACAGTCATTGTATGGAATATAAAATATTTGTATTTGGACTGTCTCGGTTCTGGTGCAAGCCATCCGCATCCCTGCAGCTGTACTGGTTTGTTCGTTTTCACACCGCGGCTCCCCTCCCGTGCAGGGGTGCAGGGTCCCCAGGGAACCTCCTGGCGGTAGATGCTGCCACCTGGTGCAAGAGCAGCCTAATTACCCGGTTCCTACAAAAATACCTTGTCAGACACTGCACTGAGAGAGGTTTCCAATTACTGTGTTTTCACATCTGCTCCCTTTGGCTCAGAAAACTCACTTTCTCCAGAACTCATTGGCTTGAGCTTCTGGGTCTTCTTAAAATGCTCCAGGAAAGGGCGCAGGGCTCAGCTTCTCTCACGTCATTGCTCTTTGCCTGACACTGGGATGGGAACCATGAGCAAACCCCACAGCTGTAACCAGAGCAAAACCCACCAGGGAGATTCCCCATGATCCCAACCGCATCCCAGGCTGCGCTCAGGAAGGACAAGGCAGTGCGTACAAGGAAAAAGGAGGGTCACAGGAAAACTCCTCAGAAATGGAGGCTTCACAAACTGTGTGAAGCAGCTGGAGGAAAGCAGTGAAGAAAAACAAATGAGGAAAAAAAAAAAAAGGGAAAAATCTCTGGAAAAGCAGGAAGATTTGAGAAGCATATTAGAGCACTTCACAGACCTGCCTACTTCTCTCCCCAGTACTCAGTCGCCCCGCTTCTGCTCCTCTGCCCACCCACTCCCCTTGGACACTCTCCAAAGCAAGTTCTAAGCAGAGAAACTTAAGATTCTGAAAATGGTTAGTCAATAAATAACACATTAAAAAACAGAAGAGCACATTCTACCTGAGAAAGGTCAGTTCGAGTGCTAGCTCCCTGCCACCAGGTAGGAGAAAGCTTTGCTGCCGAACAGAAACTGCAGCATGGAGGCTAAAGTCCAGTCGCATGTTAGGCAAGAAATTAAAGTTCATCAGCAGAGGCCTATCTGTTGTTAAATGCTGGAGAATTTTGACTGCTATTTTTGCAGCTGAGATTTGTGCCCATACACAGAATGTGAACTGAAACCCAAAATGGAGTCAGTGTGCTTTCTCTGACTCCAAGGCTCAGCACATACGCCTCTGTATAAAATCACGTACAGTTTCTGTAATACTTGCATTGCCACTTAAAAACAGTAGAAAAATTGAATGTTTTCAAGTAGGAAGTTCACTGTCCAGCTGACAATTAGTCTGTGCACACACGTCACATGGCAAAAGCCAGGAGTCATCAGGCTGCCATCAACGTCAGTTCCATGAGGGACAGGACGTAGAGAACTGTAATGAGGGCTTGCAAACACTCCTGCTAACACTCCTGCTAAATTACTCCTCTGGGCTGCACTTTACCCTACACGCTGTGATTAGCTTCCGAGACGACACAAAGAATATAATACCTAATAAAAAGAAAATTTACCTTCCTCCCAAATGAGTGACCTGCCTGGAGGGAAAGATGCCCTTAGCACATCGAATTGTCCGAAGCCTCTCCCTGCTGGGTGCAGAGCCAGGGTGCAGAAAGAAAAGCTCGCAGTGAGAAGGGTGCCTCAGACCTCTAAGCCTGGCCTTGCCAAACAGCCACGGCAGCTTCTGTAACCTGCCTCGCACCAGAGGATTTTGGAAGTGGCAAGTCCCGCCACACCTTTAAAGCTGGTTATCCAGTACTCTCCATGCCAGAAAAACCACTGCACGCAATTCAGCCTTCCAGGGGAAAACCAAAACCATCCTGCACTAACCTCAAGTATCCCCATTGGGAGCTGCCACAGGAATGATGCTGCTGACCCGAAATTCAAGTGTCTCTGCAGCCATTTATCTGTAACGCAGAGATCCCAACTGGACTTCGCACTTTATATCGGCGGTGCCTCAGAGGAAAGGCAGGCAGTATTTGTGGCAGCCGTGTGGGCACGCTGAATCACGGAGCAGGAATGCCGGATGAGAAGTCCAGCCCGTGGCAAAGAAAGAAGCACCCAAACAAGGATTCTCTTTATATTCTCCAGGTAAGGTCATGTGCCACTTCAGCAATCTGACATTGGATATTTTAATTCAAGCCAAAGAGGGCAAGATAAGAACAAGAGGGGAAAGACTTCAGTAGGTAGCTCCCCCCTGGAGAACAAGTCCTGCTTCACCACTGGGAAAGAAATTTTCCCCTTCCATCAAATTAAGGTGGTAGGAGCGGACAGGGAAGAAGCAAAGCACAGGACATACCATAAGACTCCTACCATAAAGGAGAACTGGCACAAAGGATTATTCAACATCGTACACAAGAATATTGCTGCCCAGAAGAGGAAATATTAATAATAATAAATCACGACACTAAGCTGTCAAGAGAAATGAAAGAAAGATAACGCTGTTGCTGCAGTTCTACCACAGCAAACACCAACCAAGCCTACCTGTGGGGTGGACAGACCATGGAACTCATACAGGCCCCAGGGCTCAGCCTGCATTGGCATTTTTGAGTGCATAAAGCACTTGTATTTGCAACATGTTAGCTTTTCTGGGAGGGAACTCCAATTCTGCAATTGGAATTCTACTTAAATTCAGCACTTGAAAGCATTTCAAAGAGGCAAGTTGGGGAAAAAATATGGGTTAGCTGGGAACACTCCAGATGAAGACAAAGACAGAATAAAGAGGGCAGAGGCCAAGGCTAACATAGTAATATGAATTCTGAAAACTGCATCTTTGCTGTAAGGAACATCCTTTTAATGCTATGTTCATTGTTAGGTTAAAAATTTCCCTACTTTGATTTTATCCCACACACATATTCCTGTTGGGTATTAAAACGCAGAGGCAAATCCTGGGGATGAGAAGCCATTAAATCAGTACATCCCTACCAGCACATTATGCCAACATTTTAAGTGAATTTCACTTTAGTATGAAAATGTTTTCCCTGTAGACAAATGCAGCCATTTTGATGCATATCTTTTTACATTAGACAGAAAATAAAAGGAAACGGCACCACCAAAGGCCATTGTTTTGGAGCAAGAACAAAAGCTATTCATACATCAAATACACGCTGGCCATGCACTGTTTAGCAGGGGCAAGAACAAAACACATTCATTAACCATCAGCATCTTCCAGACCTCAGCAGCAAAGACAGACTGAAAATGAGTCTCAAAAAGGCAAAGGACAAAGGCAAATTGATAAGTCAGAGTATGTAAAACCCTGAAAAACAATTACCCTGTTGTTGCTCACTGTTCAGCCCAGCTACGAAATGCGAGCAGCAGCCCCTGGAAGCTGCCTGTCAATGAAACGTTGAGTATTGCCACAATCTATGCTCAGGTTTTGCTAATGCGTCTTGTTCTTTACAGCTACTGACTTTAATGGAAGATATTTCTGTTTTATGATGTGCACATACATGTATATGGAGGGGAAAAAGGATAAAAGTTACTCTCAGATTGCAGGTCATGGGGAAAAATTAATGCAATGCAATTATTTTCACGTATCTAAAATCGCCAATAACCAAATTGTTCATTAATCTTCCAATGCCACTTCACAGGCACTTGGACTTGCACGTTTATTCTCCAAAGCACAAATCCAAAACACTGATAAATATGTGTAACTCCGATTCTCCCACACTCCAGGTAAGCTACACATTTAAGAATAACAAGTTTACCTCCTAAAAGAAGGTAAATCTAGAAATGGAGTAAAGAAGTCACACTGCACTTTAGTAATATCTGCAGTAGATTTCATGACATCTCAAGAATTGATAGCTTACACTAAAAATCATAATATATCACTCTAGCAAGGGGAGTCTGCAAGAGGTTGGGACAAGCAGACAAGTAGTATAGCAGTAGTATAATGCAGCTTTGGGATTAAAAAATGAACCCTTTTAAAGGAGAAAAAAAGGAAGAGTATTCTTGGGATACAGGTTTAGATGTAGGATAACAACCTCTCACAGGAGTGGAATCAGGAAAAACACAGCAAGTTACTGGTAAAAAAGTGAGAGCTGGAAAAATGGCTGCGGAGACAGAATGAAAATGAGTGAGAGAAGCTGCATGAAGTTCATGGAGAACCCAGCAAAAGCCACTCAGAGAACGTAAGCAGAGGTAATGCTGGGGCAGGCATAGAGAACAGATCATTCTGTTACAGCACACAAGAGAGAATTAAAGCCAGACTCAGAAAGTAGCTGTAGTCATGCTCAGAGAGCTCTCTCTTTTTAGTGCTAATAGGGTTATCTGGGAAGCTTTATAGAAAGAACACTCGGAATTTAGCAAGAGCTGTTTCTAGAAAACAGCAATAGCTGTTCATAGAAGAAGAAAGACCAAAATTAAGTTTATGGGATGAAGCTGGTAACAGCAACAGCAAAGTCACTAAATGAGCTAAGAACCTCAGCTTTCAAACTTCATTTCAGGGGAAGACTAAATAATGTGGGAGTGCAGAAAGCTTGGCTGTGAATACAGGAGAGGTTTCTCAAAAGCATGAAGGTGGTAGATAAGGTGAATAAAAAACTGAAAATTGACCAAATCTTGCAGAGTTAAAGCTAATAAACGCTTACATAACCAGCAAGAAATCAGTGCTCAATGGTGCCTGCGCAGACAGAGAGAATGAGCAGGTTCAAAAGGGATTAGACAGTCATGGACAACAGTGTTCCAACATCTGTTGGACAAAAAATGGACACTAAAAGTAGCAGGTAGGGACATATCCTCTATACTCCCAGTACAACAGTTCTAGATGATGGGGATACATATACTGGGAATAGATTACCAAAAGTGGTTGGACTCATGCCTTCCCCTAACCTTATATCTACTATTGCCCTGCCAGTGTCCCAGACGGGTCACGGTCTGACCCGCAAGGGCATTTCTTATATTCTTAGTTCAAACAGAACACCTCTATCAAGAAATGATCTTGCAACTCTTCTCTCAGATTCACAAATGTGAGAAGAAACTGGGACAACCGAGCAAAAGCACACACCTTGGATGGCACTCGGGGGTGAAGAGAGTTTGAAAGAGGAACAGACACAAATCCTGCAGGTTTTGAGGATATTCTTCAAAATTAGGTGGCTGCAGAAAACGGGTCAGTTGTGCCAGCTGCCTTTAGAACCGGTGATCATAACTAGTTGAAGTTGCCATAGGGAATGGTACCTTTGATGGAAGAGAACAGAAGCTCCATTTCATACGAGAATTCTGAAGAAAATTAAAAGCCTGAATGATGGGGGTCAGGATGAGGAGGGCACAGGGAAAATCCAGAGGGGGGAAAAAAAAAATGCTGTTATGATTGACAGCAAGAGAAAGCTGGTCTCTACAGATGCTATAATTATTGGTCAATGCAACACCTTAAGTACAGTAAGGTTTAAAAACAAAAGAAAACAAAAAAATACACCACCACCATCCCAGAGAACAGGTTATCGTCACAAAAAGCTTCCAAAAATCCTCAGGGAATTGCCCACAATAAGTGACAGCCAGAAAGCACATGCCTGACATGCATTCAGAAAGCATAATTAGTCTAACGAATGAATAAATCATGGAAACTAATGAGGGAACCAGACAACTTAAATCACAGCCCATTCATTCTGTCCTTTTTCAGGGAAGGATGAAGGAAACCTGCATGGCATATTAAAAAGCTAGCTCTTGAGCTACCATGCATACCCTGCCAAAGCCATTGCAAACGGTCTTCAGACATGCAAAAGCAGTCTGAAGACTGAAGATGTGTAATGTTACAGTGTTGGGAACATTTTAAGAGAGAGAAAAGAAGGGAAAAAAAAAAAAAAAAAAAGGAAGAACTCAAAAAAGCACAAAATGTATCGTGGTAGGTGTTTGAGTGTTATCCCTACCGCACAGTCCACCTCAGCAGGACAGCATTTGTCTGACTGCAGCTGACGGACAAGGAAAAGGCAACCAGCCTAAAAGGATTTTGTAACTCAAAACTGGAACATTTAGCAATGATACTCCACTTTATCTTCCTTTACAAAAAAAAAAGAAAGGAAAAAAGAAAAGCAAACATAAACAAAAAAGGTCAGAGAGAGGAGGAAGTTCTCCCCTCCAGCTGCTGTTTCTTCCATCAATACCTGACTAAACGCACCCCAGAACACCCTGAAATTCCAGTGCAGGCACAGAAATCTCCAGAGACTCTGATTCCCTTTCTAATGAAGCTGCACTAGATGGTGCTGCATTCATGTTTCTATCTTTACGTCCTCACATGGGTGAGTAGGTGACAAGAAAAAGAAAAGCTCGAGGGATGAAGTTACCGGCACGAAGCGCGTGCCCGGCACCCATGGCAGCAGCCCCGTCCATGCCAGGCAGGGCTGGCCCTGCCGCCCACCGGCCTCGGAGCTGCCACCCTGTTTGGGAGCCCCTAGGAGCTCCCCAAGCGGCAGCCGAGACCTGCATCCCTGGGCAGCTTTGGGGCTGCTTTGCATCCATCCAGCTTGGTGGGAAAGAAAGGAGGAGTCTTTAAGGGTGCTGCCTCCTCCTCAGCAGTTCCCGTGGCTTAAGGAAGCCTCTCCTTCCACCTCACTCCTCTTCCTCATCCCGGCACCCCTGGCCCCGCTCTGCCAAGCGGGCTTACACCCTCCTGGAGAGGAACACGGCGAGGTGGGATCCAGCTCCCCCATCTCCGCTCTCCCACAAGGGCGGCCGATACCCGACAGCACCGCGACTCCTCTTCCTCCTCCGGTTGTTCGGCAGGGTTCAGGCGTTCGGTACAACAAGTTTTGAAGACTATTTTTACAGCAACATCTGCATCTTGGACTAAAAGCAAAGAGATTACCCTGATTGCTGCATTCTAATGACCCTGCTTTAGGATTAGTCCAGTCTTGGCATCAGAAGAAAAATTACAGCATATGAGCAGTTTGTCTCTCTTTGAACAGTTCAAAGTGCAAGAGCTGCTGACCTGTCAGTCAGGCCTACACATCAAAGCGTGCATCTTCCTTTCCCCTACAGGTATCCCTCTTTCTCCTGTTTGAGTGAGCATTTGTATAGCAAATACGCTCCATTTTTCCATCTGACAACATAACAAATGTTGCAGTACAAACATGAGCACAACCCCAAGTCCTCGGTCAATACTCTGAGGTCTAAAAAGCACGGCAAGGAGCTGCAACTCAGAATAATCCATTTTCAAAACAGAAAGCTATTTCTACTGCAAGCCTTGCCCCTTGTCTCTAGGCCACATACAGTATCAACATGCTGCAAAAGAGCTGATCACTGAAAACAATGTTACAGGATCAGACCACATTGGTCTGACAACCAAAGCGGAGAAAAAAATCAGAAAGTACATCCTGACTGAAAAAGTGTGAGGTTGGAAAATATGCATTGACTTCAACATGAAAATATACTTGGAAAAACAAGAAGAAAGGGAGACAGAGTTTACCTCACCTTTTATGGAAGGGCAATCAAGAAGGTACGGATTCATGGAAGAAGCAAGTTGTTCAGACACATTAATATTTTTTTTTCTGTTTCTGACTACATCTTCCTGCTTGCAGAGGAGGAGTGAGAAGACGAGACGCTATCAATAGCACAAGTAGCAGGAATGGCCCTTCCGCAAAGGACTTGGAAAAATCAAGCTAAGCTACCAGGAATACAACTGTGCAATGTCTGGAGTTCCAGTCTCCTTACCTAGCAGTGCCCCAGTTGAGGGCAGTCAATAGAGTGTCCAGACTATAAACTGACCACCCAAGAGATCTGAGTGTTATGCAGGGGAGGAGAGGGGAGGAGTTAGTTTCTGTTAGTAGGACATTTATTTGATGTAGAAATGTACTTGACTGCAAGTAGCTTCATTCCCATTGCTTCAAGGCAAAAAAACACTGAGCTTTCCCAATCGCTGAAAACTCACCCTCCTTGTCCCACCTGGTCTTCAGTTGTGTACTGAAGCAGTCATGCTTGGCAAGCAGCTGCTGACTCCTCAGGCATGGGCTTGCCTTTGTTTGTTTGTTTGTTTTTGTATTTAAAACAATAATTATTCAATTGTGTTTTAAAAAGAATGAAAATAGAGAAGGTTGTAAAGACAGGAGTACAAAATTTCAGAGGGTGAATTAATGGCAAAAAACAAACTTCACAAGGAATAAAGCCAAATTTTAGTCAAAATCTTACTTTGTCATCTGCAGTTTTGAGTAATTCTGTAATTAGTTTCCATTGCAACACCTGAGTAGGCACTGTAAGCCTCCTTCTGTATTCACAACAGTGTTCCCTGTACTGATCCATTTTTAATCTTAGACCCATCCCTCAAGCAATAATTGCTACATTCCCACCCTGTTCCTCAGTAGGGCCTATATATGTGTGTGTGTACATATACATATATATATGCTCTTATTTCTTCTAGTACCAGGATGTAGGGAATAAGGGGATATGTAGGGAACAAGGCATAATGCAGGGAATAAGGGCATTTCTCTCCTTTTTCAGAGCATCAACCTTTAACAGCTACACAGCAGCTGGTCACAGATAAGGTAAAACATGCTACAAAAGTACTTATTGATGGTCATACATGAACATCAACTTTCTCTGACCCATAGATGATTCCAAAATTGCCATCTAGCACAGTTAGAAGAGCCTTGATGTGTTTTCTCCAGTCTTCTCATTTTGCCCTGCTGAAAATTCAGCCAAATCCCCAAACGCTCCCCTAAGACCTTGGGCCTGACAAGGTCACAGTTCCAAGCTAGAAGAAGCCTCAGAGCTCAGCCAGACCTCACATTTGGAATGGAAACTGTCTGTCATTTGACGACCATATCAGTGGTTAAATTGAGTTACAGTGATTATTCAAACTCAGGAAAACTGGGTCAACTGACCACATCATTAAGAACGGAATTCTATTTAAATACCATGTTTAAACACATATTCCATTTATTCGAATGAACACTGTGATAAAGACATTTAGTCTTTCTTACAAGCATGCAGAAGGAGCTGTTTCTTATGCACTAACTATTACAGTTCCAGAATTAATGTAGTAAAATCAGAACAGTTTTGAAAAGCAGGTGTTCTAGCCAAAACATTGGATGCTATCACCCCCCATTGGTTCCTCCCACCCCCTCCTCATGCAAAGCCATTCATGTAATCAAAAGAAAGATCCCAATTACAGTGAACACTAGAACCACCATTCTATCAGTTTAAGCTGCAGTATTTTCTAGCCCTTGTTGCTGGCTCTCAGTTGGTCTAACAAGACAGAACATGCAGAACAGCAGCAGCAGCAGCACCGTGAGCCAGCTGAGACCAAGGCTTGTAACTACACAGCTCCATTTCCTTCCCTACATACAAGGCTTCTACAAGGCTTACCAGTAATGGTGCAGGCATCTCTGTACTCTCTGCAGTCTCGCACATCGTCTTCCACCGCTTCACTCACATAGTGCTCTTCATGAATGCCTGTGTCACAGGCTAGGACTGCATGGTGGGACAGCTCCGAGGGAGGCACGGTGGTGGCCAAAGTGCAGTCGTGCAAAGCTGTGGCGTCCAGCTTGGCAGGTTTCAGAGGGTTGTACAAACTGCCATCAGGGGGACCAGCACTGGAGACTGGGGCAGGCTGGCAGAAACAGATTTCTTTCTCTTGGTTGGAGTTGGCTGGGAGAAGTCTGCAAAACACAAAAGCAGCAAGTGTTTAATTAAAGCCACTTCAAACGGCATAAATTAAAAGAAATTAACTCCCCCCCCCGCCCCGAACATTAATTTACCAGGACAAATTCAGCAAATACCAGAAAATGAACATACTGCACAGAGCAGCAGCCAATCTCTGTGCCTTGCACAGCTGTGCCCAGTAGAAGAGCCCTGTTCCTTGTACAGCATCCACCAGGATTCTGCCTGGCCACCCCGCAGTGAGCAAAGCCCATCAGCCTTGGGACCCACTGCCCTTACCTCAGCCACAGGAGAGCTGCACATAGCCCAGGCTGGGCTGCAGCGGGAGAGGCCCCACACCAGCATGCCATCTTCCTGCTACCTTTTGAAACTGGTGAATACTGAGCACAAATGACCAGGAGCTGCTATTGCGGCCCCGCTGGGCTCATCCTCTCCACTGATCGGTGTGCACAGCCTGGTCCTGGCCTGCCTGCTGGCACCACTGCTCCCCTTCCAGGCAGCATCCTTGCTCCCTTCCAGAGTGCACAGCAAACACGAGGGGAGGAAGTGAAGGTGTTGAGGGAACATCCTCTTATTCCTGCTCTCAATGCCTGAGCCTCAAAACAGGGCTGAAGACTCCCTCCAAGACATTGATGAATCTGGCAGGATTAACCTGGCCAGAAAATAAGGGAAGAAAAGCAGTTCCTATCCAAAAGCCTCACTGAATCTTTTGGATATGGGGCTGGTATTACTGCAATACTTGGTGATGTGATACTGCCTTTGACTAGCAACACTGCAAGAAAAGATGCAAATTGCCTCTACCGACATCAAAAGAAGATATCATCATGGTACTGTGGAAAATCAGATTCAGGAAGGACTTGCGAGGCAGGAAAGAAAGACTTCATATACGCAGTCCTAGTAAGGCATAAGCAGCAGGTTAGGAACTGCCCACAAAAGCTACTTCCATTTCAGCAGGGACACCTTGCAATAAAGTCACAGTGCTGCACCGACTGCCAAAGCTTCTCTCAACTTATTTTTCCCTTTCACTGCAGATACAAGAACAACGAAACAAAATTTACCCTCCTCTGAAGGTGGGGCGGGGAGGGGGGGGGAACAAATCTACCTACAGGAAAAGAATGAGAGGAATCACGTTTTTCCCCTGTAATCAAGCAACGGAGTTACGATGGCACCATCCCAAACAAGCAGTGCTCTGCAGCAAGCACAGGAAGAGAGAGTCGCACCTAAGTGCTTTAGCAGGAAACCTTCTGATGCCCCTGCAGAGCACCCGTTATTTGTGCACTACTGAGGTAAGTGAGTACAAGGGTCACTTGTACTGAGTGTTTATAAGCTGGTCCCTTTTCAAATGGCTGTTTTGGAGCAACAGGGCAGAGATTATTGAGGTTAAAAAATAATCGTTTAAATGAAACCAGAATCTAAATGCAAAACTTCATTTTTCCTCTGACTTTAAGATAGAAACAGCACAAACTATGAGCAAGAAAACATTCTGGCAATGTGCAGACCACATGATTAGAAGGGGGGCTTCATTTTGTCATAGTTCCTGTCACACATCTGTGAGTCACATCCAACAGTTTCCCAAAAAGATTAAGTTTGTTGGTGCTAGCAAGGACATATTTGAAAGTATATAACTGAAGAGTGCCTGTAACCAGACTTGCATACCCTGCTTGCCCTTCTCTCCCCACTCCTCTTCATGCTCCACCTTATATTTATTATAGTTTACATATTTTTATTATTTACTATATTTTTGCATTTATGTTTTCTGGACACTCACCGACATTCAGCACTGGACACACCACGTCACCTCTTCTTGCTCACCACGTTATCTCCCACAGACTCCTGACAAAAACACCCTTGGCCAGAACATAACGTTACCGCTTCCCCCAGGCTCAGGCGTCTGTGTTCAGGGAGCTTCCCTTTCTCCCGCTCCACCCAGCTCAACACTCACCTCAGGGAAGCACCATTGCACAAGTCGTCCCTTTCCTGAATCCTGCACTACAACAAATTTCTGCCTTTAAATGCGCTGCAACACAGAGAAAAATAAAAAGGGCACTTATGGGAATGACAGCTTAACTCCTTCCCAGCCACAAACACCCACACAAAACACTACTAATGAGTCAGCTTGCATGGTCTGCTGCAGAAATCCATGCAAAACTTACGTGAGAGAAATTCTGGACTAAGGAAGAGATTTTGCCTTAATTTGAAAACATTGCATTTTAAAGGAAAGAAAACAAGCATAACTGCACGTATTTGCTGCCTTAGAGACCTTTATCTCACTGATTCCCCTATATACAGTCCAAACTCACTTTTACCGTATCTAGCAGCACTTTATCCACAGCCTCTTTTGCAAGACAACGAAAAACTTGCTATGTATCCCAAAGCAAAGAAAAAATCCCCTACTCATCTAAATCTTCCCACTGTAAAAAAACAAACTCCAGCTGAGGAGCATTTGTCCAAGTGCCAAAAGGTGCCATTAACAGAAAAGGGCCTGTGCCCAAGAAACAGGAATATTTGGCATTCTCCGTAGGCCAACACGTATCTGCATATACAGATATAACCAGAAGGCAGGAGGATTGTTATTGTAGTGTTTTGTGTCTATTCCTCACATCCAAACAAGCACATAATTTACAAGTCAAACTACCACTTCTTTGGATGCAAATACCACATATTTAATTCCTTCTATTCCATATGCCAACAGCAACCTGCACACAGGATTTAAATAACTTTTCTACCCAGCATAATATAATCTGGCTTTTGCCTTGGTGGCTGGATTGGCACCGTTTCCAACAGTTAAAAAACAGTGACCATTTGGGGTCAACAAACAGACCTTGGTCTTTAGAAATATTTAATTTAGCACACTTGAAGTCATGTTTTAGCCTTAAAATTGTTTGCAGGAAGAAAAATCACAATTCTTATGAATTTATCATGCAAACATTTTAAACCAGGTTGCATTCCTCTACGGAAAAACTATTTTACGAGCTATTTGTTAAAGCATCATTTAAAACTTGCACTGTGCAATAGGCCAAATCAGCGCCGCTGGAGCAGCCCTGTAAGGGCAACGGCAAAGGCCATTAGCCTAACATGCCAGCTTGAGCGCGGTGAGCACCTGAAAAATAAACAAAAACAAACCCCTACTTGTTCAAACTAGGGAAGGAGCTCTTAGACTTGATTCCTTTTGGAGTAAGGGAACCCAAAAACCTAGCACCAAAACGTGCGTGTAACCCGCTGCCCAATAGGCCCATAAAACTTCAAATAACCGTGTGGGCCACACAGCTGGAGGCTCTCCAACCTTTTACTTTTCTCCTCCTTCAGAAAGCTTCAAACTCTACAGGCAGTGGGAACCCTGAGCCGCAGGTACCAAGCGAAATCAAATCCAAAGTAGCCCCTGCCCACCAAACCACTAATGAGGCTGTAAAAGGCCTCAGCGCCAACAAATCTAGTCTACTGCTCCATCCCCACTGACTAAAGTACTTGCTTATCTAGAGGGAGCCTGCGGGTAGCAGGGAATAGAGCAAGGTTTCCACGCTCAGCATCTACAGGATCAGAGCCCTGTAGCTCCAGGCATTCTCATTTACTAAAAGTGAAGGTTAAACACTTCAGAAGGCCTCAGGGTGTGCAAATTCCCTCCTTTTATGTACTCACAAGAAACCACCTGAAAAGTTCTTCCCTGTTTTGCACACCACTGAGTTCACCAAAATACCTGTTCTACCAAATCTGCAAAGTCATTTTTTTTTTTTTTGGAAAACAACCCTGGAGCTTCTTCTTTACATGGAAATATTTCTTCAGATATAAAATACTCCATCTAGACACCGGAGCAAACCAGAGCCAGTTTTGCTGTCTGCCCCAGCTGTGAATTAGATTAATGCCCTCGCCTCCTACATCCAGCAACTCAGAGTTTGCTCTTCAATCCATGGCTTGCAATGTAATAACTGAATCTGATCAGAACAACACAGGAAGTCTTGCCTCAAGCATAAGCATTCATTTTAAAAAAAAAACAATTCAAAACCTGCATTTGCAAAAGCTTTTTTTTTTTTTTTTTCCTCCTTCCAAATGGTTTATTCATTAAGCGAGTGGGTGGGCTCAAAAGCCAATGAAAATGCCTATATTCATTTAAATATTCTTTTTCAGATCATAAAGAACCAACCATTTGCAATATATCCAGCTTTAAGCTATCTACAGGGTTACTATTTAACTTTTAAAGGCTGTATGTGATCTCAAACACTTCCAGGCTGGTACCTTATTAAATACCTTCTTATAAATCATGGTTCCCCCTTGCTTTAGAAGCTGTTTTAAATATGCAGAATATCAACTGCTATGTTGAATCTCTAATTAGAGGGACACAAACAGTCGAAATATCACAGCTGAGTGACAGAAAGTGACATGCAATTTCTTTATCTCCAAAGACCAAGTACTGTTTCTCATGTTAGGGAAGATCAATATTTTTACAGCAACGTAGGAGAAATATCTTGAGACAGCTTTGTTTCTGCATTCTACTCTGAGGGCTGGGCAGCATCCAGTGCTTGGTCACTGTTTCCTTTACATGGCCAGTATGAGTGTTTCACTGGGTGCCTGAGGGAAGCAGAGAGATTTAAAAGGAGAAAAAAAGAAAAAGGAAAGAAAAGAACGACAGAAAAAAAAAGTCGAAAGAGCAGGGCACACTTTAAAGACAATGACACCAGATGAAGACAGGTTACTGGAAGCATCTCCTAAAAACACATGCTAATGGGATATCAAGCCAGATGCACAATGAGAACCATTACTGCAAAGACGTGTCGCTAAGAAAAACTTTGGTGTTTGGATTTAATAAGAGCAAATAGCCTAGCTCGTAGGTTTAGTCTAGGACTAAACCTAGCCAGTGACACAAACAGCAGACCACATTCAACAAAATCTTATAAAAAGCCATTTTTAAAGTCATTCAAGGATCATTTTATCCAACGCCTTCCACAGAGTTCCTGACAGCACCATCCCTCTCTCTGAGCAGGTACTTGGTGGTTGTTGTGGGGGTTTCCCCCTCCCCACCAAATGTGCTGAAAGACAGACAGACGCACCAAGGCCTCCTGCTACCACCAATCATGGGCCTCCTAACTTGAGGCTGACACTGTGTTTGCACTGTGTGACATGCTTGTTTCTCACAGGAGGACTGGGAACCCTTTGGTCTAGCCAAGCACAATCTCTTCAAGTAGAATTAGCATGCAGTGGTTATGCCACATGCTCCACTACAAAGGACCTTCTCAGGGATACGTGTCCTGGAGAGAAGATCTTCAGCCTGGAAGCATTCTTTACTGGCTTCACAGACAGATTTGAAGGCTTTTGAGAATCATTTTTATTTAAAAAAAATCATAACCAGGAGTATTAAGCACATGAAAGCATCCAGAAGGAAAATAATGTCAGGATAACTGTCAGCGACACGGTTGTGTCATTTAGAATTTAAGAAGTAACTGCTACAGAAGAAAAGCCAGAATATCAGCAGTAATAACCAAAGACACGCCTAAGTGACAGTCTAAATATGTAAAGCCTTAATCTCAGTGTCCCCAAGGCTGCTGCTGTGACCTCATCTGGCTTCATTTTGACTGAGTCACGCCTTCTCCAGTAATGCAAGTCAAACCAGCACAAACAGAAGCTCCATAACAACAGAGGGAAAGAGCTGTTCACCACCAGCCAGAGGGTCTCACCACCAGGACATGGCCTTCCGCAGGAGCCCATCCACCTCTTCTCTCCACAGAAGCAGGAAGAGTGAACGCAGAGCGCAAGATGAACCCTTGGCACGGCCTTGGCAGCTGCGGGTGCCCAAGGGAGCTCTCCCATGGAGCTTTATGCAGCACTTCCCCTCCCTGGAGTTCCCTGAAGCAGATGCTTTAAGGTCCTATAATTAGTTCTGCCTTGTAAGACTGCATTACACTTTATGCAGCTCCTTTTCCTTTTGTTTTATACAAGCCACCACCTTCCCCTCCTTCTCCCCCTTCCACCCCCAGTAGTGAATGAATACATTAAAAACAGTTAAAAGTTGGGTACATTTCCTTCCCTGCAAGGCACCTGCTACTGGCTGGGAAATCTTAGGTAGACCTGCCCTGTTCCTGCCTTCGAAAGCAAAGCCTGTTCTAGCCACCACCACAGGGACGGAGTGAATGAGAACAGCACGTACAGTAAGAAAGAATCACATACAGTAAGAAAGAATCAGGTAGTAAAACAAAGCTCAGAGTTTCAGCAAAACTATGAGCATCTCAGACACATACTTATTCACACCCAGGCATACATGAAGTGACCACTGAGGTAGATCAATGCAAGATGAGTCCAAGGGGCACCAGGCAATACTTGAAGATATGATCTACCAACTTCAATAGAACTTAAAGCATTTTGAAGTAGGTTGTTGCTCTGTTTAGCATGTACAAATTCCTGCCTAACACAGTCAGTACCCAAGCTAAACACATTAAGGTAGTTTTATTATATTAATATGCTGCCTGCTAGGGTGCCTCGTAATGCCACTGGAAAAAAACTGCTGGTGTCGAGGATTCGCCAAAGAGCTCAGCCATGGGGAAAAAAAACATGCTAGAGCAGCAGCAAGCCAGATCTCCAAATGTGCCTATGGATAGCAGCAGTGACAACAGAAACCTGAAGAGGGCAGTTTGGCTAGATAAAGTAAGAGCATGAAACTCGCCAAGTCTCTACTTCCCTGCGCACCATGAAGACCTCACAAACAGGGTAAGTATTCAGCACTGCTCTGCACTACCACAAAAAGGGCATGGGAGGGCAAAACCAGCGAAGTGAACCCAGCTAAAGGTCCATCCTGTAATGCTCACGTTGATACAACCACAACATCCCCACTCCCCCACCATCCACTGCTTCAACAAAAATACAGTTAACCAAGCCGCCAACCGTTTAGGGCCGAGTGCTC
The DNA here is from genome assembly GCF_059628265.1 of Tinamus guttatus. Lineage (NCBI taxonomy): Eukaryota > Metazoa > Chordata > Aves > Tinamiformes > Tinamidae > Tinamus > Tinamus guttatus. The sequence continues at coordinate 2,076,043 of NW_028288649.1, forward strand.
CAGGCAAGGAATCCAAAACAAAAGGAGGGACTGACCCAAGCCACAGATAGTTATCATGACTTAAAAACAGAGAAACAAAATAAGATTTTCATCTGGTTTTGCATTACTGTTGTTTTTCTGCTATTGCAGAAGGATTTTTTGAATTTCTCCTTCTCAATGGCAATTTTAAGGGTCTAGAGTTGGAATAATTTTGATTAAAAATTAATCCTGCAAAAACAGTATTTTTGAGAAGGCCTAAGAATTAAGACAGGTTGTCATAGCTTCAAGTTTTGATCAACTGCCTTTTGAAAGTATTTACATAAAATATCACGTAGTAGAACCATGATTGCTGCTTTTCTTTGCTATTTCTGACTGCAAAGAGACAGTGAGAACAGGGATGAGAAGAGCAACCTGAATAAGAAAATGAACCCTTTCCAATAGCCCTAACAAACCCTACCTGCTGTGTCCTGATCCACTTAGCTTCAGATTGTGCGTAAGGCTTTGGACCATACTGGATAATCATATATAGTTTTTTTTTTTTTTTTTAAAAAAAAAAAAGCTAAAACAATTACTAAGAGTGACCAGATTTTTCTCCTGAATTTTGTCAAAAGTGAACACTTAAAGTTTCTTGTTTCTGTTAGAAGCAGTTTCAAAGATGACTGCTAGGAGGCTGACCTGCAGGGAACTCCAGATCCCCATTCCTGCCCAAGATGCTAAGCAGCTCCGTTTTGCTCATTACCAGAAGCAGCGCTCAGACCTCCGCAGGGAGGGCCCCAGCACTGGCACTACCCATGAAGAACCCATTGCTCTTCAGGGTTGCCTCACAACCCTGGAGGTGCTCCTGTCCTGCTGAACCTGGCTCCCAGGTTCTTAACTGGCCGTTAGAAACAAGCCAAAACATTCTCTCACACCTGTTTTCTTGGCTGGCTTTAAGCAGTTAGGAAGGCACATGTCGCTTTCAACTACGCTTCAAAGTTTCAAGTATGTTGAAATATTTGGAAGGGCGGGAGTCAACTAAACCTCTCTCCATCGCACACTCTGTCGTGTCAGGCCCTCTCTGAAACTTTGGGCTGGCGAACACAGATCACCCCTCTCTTCAGGAAGGGGAAAGCTGCAGCTCCAATATTTGTGGGCATATAGGCCCTGGCCTTACAAGTCAGTTTAGGTACCGCCACTGTGGGGTGACGGGTGAAGACAAGACACCGCCAAGCAAGCAGGGTGCTGGGCCTTGCGCGGCCCGCGCTAAGGCCGGCTCGCGTGGGCTTCGCCCGGCGGCGCTGCGCGCAGCAGAGGAGCGCGGCGCAGCTCGACACGTACCGCCGCCACGCGGGCCGCCCTCCTCCCGCTGCCACGGCGGCCGGCGGCTGCTCCAAGCGCGAGAAACCCCATAGCGCTTCTCTGAAGGCTCGCAGGACAGTTCAAAATGAACCGGCAATATGAATCTCTCAAGTCATTTTTCTGCTTACAAAATCGGCATGCAAGCATCAAGAATTAAATGGGAAGGTAACAATTTGGGGTTTAGAGCTTGCTCTGTATACCCAGCACACTACCATAGACATGCGCCTGTGTCCTGGGAACCTAGGAATGTTTATCTTAACAACAGGCTGTGGAATTTTAGGAAACTGGCCAATTATCTGTGGCTTAATGCCATTAAAGTCAAAGTTACACTAACAGAGAGAGTTTGCATCACTGTCCTTAGCCAGGGGCACTAACATGAACCTGGCAATAACGATACTGTGATACAATCTGCAAAAGAAAAAAAAATAAAATAAAGCTCTGTGCAAGGCAGAACTATGCAAAGGCACAACCCAAGCAGTTAAAAAAAAAAAAAAGTTTAACTTGGTACATATGAAGTTCTGCTTTGTTTCCAGACTGAGCTATCTTAACTATGCAATGAAGCTGAAACGCAGCATTGTGACTTTTCCAAAGCTGCACAGAAATGGAAGTCTGAAGTCACATAATACATATTGAATTATCAAAGTACCCCAAGCAGTCTGGAAATTTAATTTTGGAAAACAGCTCCAATAACCCCTAAGCATGGTACTTTTAAAAAAATTGTCCTCCGTTAGAACTCCTATACGCACACACATTTTCCCAGATGGATGTTGAACTTTGCTTGCTCACCAGTTGTGGCACGAGCATTAAGAAAACACCTACCCGAACCGACCCCTGTCAACCACTGCTCTACTGCAAGTGCCTGTTGATGAAGGGAGAACTAAAACTAAGTGGCCTAGGCAGGCTGGCCAGTCAGTCAATTCAGTTCCCCACTTATCAGCATGCCTTATGACTTACTGCTATCTTATCGCCCAGTCAGAAAGTATTTGGAGTATACCACCAGCATAAGGCAAGCAACCACGCCACTTTTCAGCAACAAGAAATAAAGTCCTTTCTTCCTATCATTTGTAAAATACATCCACATCCATACATCCAACTGAACTGGCTGTCTCAAATTTCTTCAGAACTCACCCTCATTTTTCATTAGAGTACCCAAAGCAATCCTTCCTTGGGCATTCCCTTCCTTGAGAGAAACGGGACAAATGCAATAAAATAGAAACACATGGTAACGCTGAAAGTACACGCAACAGCAGGAAGTTTATAACTATGCAAGTTATCAGGAATTCAGCATTTGAGGCTTACTTGCTTCTTCATGCTTCTGAAAAAATATACCATTATTGCATTTGATTTTTTTTTCCATTTTCCAGCTTAAAAGAGAAAAGCATCTGACAGTAGAACAATATTATGAGGCTTGGAAATTTCTTCCTTCATGTTTTTCATGATCTAAATTTAGCAGAGCTAGGAAGAGATTGGTGTAAGGAAAGCAAAGGTCCTATCAGCCTCAGAAGTACACAATGGAGATTTATTTTTCTTGACTTGTGCAGATATATTCTGCTATATCAAAAGCCAGGTTATCATTTCCAAGAGTCAGTTTCCTCAAAACAATGATAATATTTACATAATAATATGTAAAACAAGCACATCTTCTGGACTCTCAATGTCCAGTTACATTTGAAGACTATTATAAACTTTGGTTTTGTTACTGTTTTTTTGTATTACTTTGGCTTTAGTGATACTTCCTTGCAGTGTCAAAGTAAAAACTTCCATACTTTTTGCTTGCGTATGTGGAAGTTTCTGTCAAGGGAGCTGTAGAAGAATCACATTTCTAAATCAACAAGCAAAATGGGAGCAAGGCCTGTGTGTACAATCCTGAATATAAACCCAGGATTTCCTGAAAGGAACAAACTTCTTACCTTCTCTGTAAATTCCCTGTATAGATCGCTGTTTTGGCATACAAACTCCTCTCCAAGTTAAAATAGGTAAAGAGAAGCCACGATTTGACAGCTGAAGCCAACTACAGAGTGCTCTCAGACTAAGCACATTTCTTCTAAAATGTTATCATTTAATCTTCACAAAGGAGAACTAATTTTAGGTGTTCTGTCCAGTATTTTCTAGGGCATTGCAAACACCAGATCATAATTTTTTAATATACCTTTCACTGGCAAGACAAAATGTGAAACTCTTCGCTACTAAAAAAAGGTCCTGCGAGCACTTCTGTGCAGCTAACAAGGATAAATGAACTTTCATGGAAAGGGCTGCACATTACATCATTACCAAAGAACACTTTAGAAAAAAAAAAAAAAGAAAGAAAGAAAAAAAAAAACACTTCTGCATTCCATATAGGTAATGACTTTTCTGAAATGGTCAGCCTAATATTTAACAGCTTCTACTATCCACGCAGAAAAGTTTTCCATCCAGATTTGGAGATGCTTTAAGCACCAGCAAGCTAACATAGTGTATCTGCCTGAAGGCCTGGGATCCAATGAATTCTCAGCAAGATGTCATCTTAGACGTCCTCCATTAGAAAGTAAGTCCACAGGCAGTAATGGTCCTGAGGCCGTCACTTTCCCCATACAACTAGCGGTTCTGAATGTTTAATATATTTTTGCCCATCCTCTTCCCAAGTTAAAAAAAAAAAAAAAAAAAAGAGTTCTCAGAAATCAATACTATAATCGAAAGAGGAGGTTAAAGTTCCACTCTCACCAACACATTACAGCATTTCATCTGTGTATATGCCTCCTTTTTTTCCCTTGCTGGTCTGGCTATCCAGAGCCAAGTTTTCAGAAACATCCTGTTTGTGTGTGTGTGTGTTTGTTTGCACAACTGCAGGGCTCAAAAACATTTCTACTGAGGACGATTTTCTGATCTCTCCGGGTAGAACACGGGCCCTTGCATCCAATCAAGCTGACGACCCAAGGGGACCTTCAGGCACCTTCGCGTTGCCAGCAGCCAGCCGGGAGCGGCCACCATCAGCTGGACCTGTCACTTAAGAGCCCGTGGAAGAATACAGTATTATATATAAAGCCTATATATAAAGCCTCTGCAGGATCCCAAGGGTCACAACAGCGCGACTCAGCTTTCACCTCCCTGTCGGCCACCAGTGATGAATTAAAAAGCGTGCATGTGCCTCCCTCATTAAATAGAGGATTCACCATTGAAACACTCTGCTGACCCTCAGCCCTCCGCAGGAAAGGCCAGGCCCAGAAGAGGGGCACAGCAGCAGGTTAACAATATCGCCCGCGCTCCACAGCGCTGCGATTACCGGGCCGGTAGCAAACCTCCCTTCCCACGACCCGCGCCGAGCAATGACGGCCCACGCGGAGTGCGGCACAAACAGGCCCAACTATTAATACGCACGAAGAAAAGGTCATCAGCTTGACTTGCATCCACGACTTTCTAGGCGAAGATCACTCGCGCAAGACACCAGAAGGGCCAGATAAGAAACCATTTTTCCCATGAAAGAGCGTGGAAACAGCACAATAGCCCCCTGCAAGGTCTCCCGCAGAGCCCTGGGCCCACACAAGCACCAACACACCCGTGTGGGTATGGGATGGGAGGGTGTTTCACAGCTCCAGCTGGTTCCAGCTCACCCATGCGAAGCCAGGAAACGGGGCAGCGGGGAGGAAGGAGCACAGAACAAGTTCAGCATGAGGAAACACAGCACTGGTTGTTAAGTGATTTATTTCTTTGCAAGTTTTCTCCTTCTAACATTTTCTAAGTGCCATTTCACAGGCTTCCACTCTGCTCCAAACTTTATGTGCAGTTTGGTATTCTCAGAGCAGCTCTGTGTGCGGTGGGAGAGCTCATTCCTACAGCCCGTGGCACAAGGAGAGTCTGGGCACCGCTCTGTGGTTGGCGCTACGTGGTCATCCAGGGTGCAAAGTGAGAAGTACCTGGACTTCCGCCGGCCACATGGTCCCAACGTTTCTCTGGATCGCCACCAGGCCCCGCGGCAGAGCTGCGCACGCCGGCAGCGCAAACCCAAACGCGGCCTCACTGCACTCCGGGTTGGCTCCCATGTCAGCTCCCCTACATGCAAGATACGGGGTGCGATGTGAAAATAAAAACAAAAAAATAGGCCACCGCTTTTTAGCACAGCTCCACATTTATTAGTGCTGTAGTCATCGATGGCCACAGTCATGCCACATTTGTTCCAAATCAGTCACAGCCCAAGACTTTATCCTTATCAACTGCAACTATGCAAAAGCCTGCAAATCACTTGGGATACAAGCGCTCCGTGGCTCTTATGACAGTAGGCAGAAAATACTGGATCCCTTAAGTCAGTGTCATACACAGGCAAAAGTTTCATCACCAGAGTAAGCCCCACAGAAGCTCAAATGCTGCGAGACTCTACATGAAGCACGAGGTTCAGCCCCCAGCCTAAGGCCTGCCAGTCAAAATGAAGAAAAAGGATGTTTGGCAAACACATTTTGACTGGCTGGAGGAAAGAGTGAGATGCATATTTTTGAGATAATACCTTCAAGTAACAGAAAGCAAAATTAAAAAAAAAAAAAGGCATATCATATCAAATAGATGAAATTACCCCATCGTGGAGAGACAGAGACAGACCACGTGACAGAAGGTACAAAGCTTAAGGTAAATGGTAAAAAAAGGGATGCTAATCTTCCACTTCAACATGCCTGCAAATGTTTGCTTTCATGAAATGTTACGAAATGTTATTTCATAAAACACTAGCAAAGGACACAATTTAGCTTACCTTATCCTCAGCATCCTGACAGCAATGAATTACCCATCACTGAAACATTTCCACTACGTGGCAGTGGTCCAGGTATGTCACTTGAGAACTGCTTAAAATTCCATTTTAAAGTTTTCTACCTGTCTACCTGCAGCTTCAATTTTCATGACTAAAGACAAGTGAAAAAAAGCACAATCTCTCAGTCATGACCAAGACTTTCTTTTACTTAAGGACAAACTAGAAAACAAACAAAAAACCAAAACACAAACTATATATACATATATATATATATATATATATAAAATTTTATATAATAGCCTCTCGAATAATCCTCACTGGAAAGCAGCAGTTTTCCCAGAGTAGTTAAAAAGTCTGAGTTTCTTAATACACCACCTACCCAACAGTCCTTGAACATCCCCAAAGTCAAAGGAAAGCAAAGAAAACACATTCTCCCCATGCAGCGTTACTGATTTCCCCCCAATAACATGAGGATTATTCCTAGAGCAAGGCATGCTTTCTTGATCAAGCTAACACACATGATGCATGCATGGTAACTTTACAGTTACCAGGAAATATCAGCATAATCAAAAATAGATGTAACAGTTGGAAGGAAAAATTACACTTCCCAAACTACCATTCCAATGGCAGCTCCCATATAGCACACGCTTGCCAAGGCTCTGTCCCTCGATAACTGTAACAGCCTGACCAGACCATCAAAAATAGCTTCCCGACTACAGGACATGTACACTATCAGCAGAAAACATTTCTGGAGACCGAGTAACATTCCCACAGCTCAGTCTGGTGACATAACAGACTAAGGACCTCAAAATAAAAAATCTGTCAGGTTAGGGAAGCCTTTCTGCAAACAGTCCCTGTCTATCACAGCCACAACACACTTCCCTCCTTTAAATAATAAATGAGAAATCCTACAGTATCTAAACTTTCAAGAAAAAGACAGTGTCTCAAAGTTGTGCAGAGACTTGTGCTTCTGTCAAACTTCTGGACAGCAGAAGAATTTTGGTAGCATTACATGGAATGGAAGAGTGTATTAATAAAATATACCCGAGTTGCTTGTTCTCCTTCTATCTCTAGCTCTAAATTTGCTAGTTTAACAGTGAGGGCTGAATGGAATAAATTATTGAGAAAAAGAAAAAGAATCATATGGATTGAGGCTGTCCATATATATATGTCCTCCCAAAAATCCAGGACAGCCATTTCTTGACAGCAGCGAAGCAATGAAGTATCGCTCAGTCAAGTCAAAATATAAGTATTTCCCTCTTTCCCCCCCTTCAGAAAACTATTTTTATGCTCACTGATAAATTATGCTTATTCTTAAGTTATAGCAAATGCATATGCAACAACAGCAACTTGACAAGCTCCAGCAGGCCCTCTGGAGACACTGCATGACGCTGTGCCCTGCTCTCTGTGCACTCAGAGCTCGGCTCGAGCGCTGCCTAAGGTGCCTTAGGCAAAAGCAACAAGAAAACCCCAAAAAGAAGAAACAAACATACCACGCCACAACCTCTTGTGTCTCAGCATCCACATTTTCCAATATTTTATCTCAGAAGACACCTGACAGCTCCCAGAATTATATAGAAAATATTAGCAAGACTGAAGTTCCACACACAAAACTGCCCCCTTTGTAAAGAAAATAAATTACTGCAACACCCATCACTCGATCCTGGCTGCAGACAGCCCCATGACTTCTCAGGTCATGACAGCAAAAAGAACTGTGACCACATACTGAGATCCTTGGTCTGATACTTAATCCCAATTTTATTCTGTGAGGTTTGTAGAAGTTAACTTTGTTCAGATAATTTAAATAGCAAAGCATTAATATGAATTTGGAGATGTCACTCCATTGGCTGACAAATGCCGATACTCCTATCAAACACAGGTCTAATCTCGGCGAAGTTTTTAAACATGAAGATGTCCTATTCAGGCTGTCTTTGCTTTCACAATGAGGTTGAGGTATTTTATTTCTTCACGTGCAAAAGAGCAGTAATTTTTATGTCAGCACCTGGCAAATTGACTCCCCATTTGAGAAGTTATATATCTATAAGCACAGAAAGAATTATGTGTCATCAACTGCGCCCGCACTAAGGGCTCCTACTTTAAGCAGCCTGAGATCAGTAAAAACACTTTGGCCTTTGAAGAGCACACTTCAGAGGTGGTGTTCTTCCCTGTACAGCTGCCTACACATCAACAATATGGGTTTGACCCAAAATGAACTCCTGTGCAGAGCTGAAGTGAAACAAATTAAAAATTTATGCTTCCAAGTATAACCTAGACGAACAATCTATTTCCACACACGCTACCCTTTAAAGAAAAGATTTAGAGTGCTTCCCTCCCCCGTCAAAGGCTAATCCAGATGTGAGCAAAGCAGGATTTTCCATGGCTACTGTAAACATACAGGGAATCCATCCTCCCATTTGTTTTTCCCATGACACTTCCATTGGAGGGCAAGTCTCATCAGTTACATGATGACCTTCCCACTGATGTTATGTAAATGACCACTCCAGGAATACTAAATTCTCTGAATCAAGTTAAATATTACTGTGCTGCTGATGGAAGACAGACCATATGAAATCACAATATCGAGAAAGGGAAACATACAAATAATCTTGGGCACAACTTAAGGAAAAACGCAGAAATCCCACTATACTTTCATCTTTCTTTTACAGGCAGAGAAGAAAGGAGAATTTGACTGACTGTGGCCTTTGCCATTTCAAGATAAACATGTTCAACTCAAGGTTTTTATGGATGTGTGGGTTGTTTTTTCTCCCCCTCCCAGGGAAGAGGTGACAAAGGGTGAGGATGTGTCTCAACTTACTGATTTTCAACTTTGGGAGACAGATGTTTTCCCTACCTCACACTTCCTCTCTCTCCCCATCCCCTAAGAAAAGGAAAAGTCAGTTCAAAATTCACCAACACTTCTCAGCAAACTTAACCCAGATACCCAGATCAGGGGCATAAGTGACCTTGATTTCACTCTCCCAAAAAGCTACCAGGAGCAGTACCAAAACAGTGCCCTGATTCCAAACTTAAGATGCCCATGCTGCAATTCTGGAGCAACTCTGCTGAAAAGCTAACTAAACTAGAACAAGTGAAAATATCCAAAGGGTGATTCTCCTCCTCCTTCCCCTGTAAAATTTGATGTAGCTCTGCTCAAAGAGCTGCTACTGCTTGCATTTCTTGAGGCTAAAGAGCAGGGCCAAAGGCAGGAAACAACATGGCCAAAAACAAATAAAAATAAGCTCGAGGCATATTCTATCAATACATGCTTAAATTGGAATTTCCACATGATAACCAAGTTATCTATATTAAGCTTCTCGGTCTTCAACTAAATTAAGCTTGAGTGGCTTAAAGTTCACATGATTTCTGGAGCTTAACTAGGCAGCTGATCATACTCCTTCTGCATCTCCTGTATTGAAATGTCCTTGTCAGCCACGTTTTTCATCTGTAGTTCCAGCTCTCCTCCTGATGAACCCCTGTATGTGTGAAATCAAATAACAGCAAGAAGTCCAACTCAAAGACATCCTCTTTTAGAGAAAAAGGATTTCAGGATGAGATCAGATCAAAGTGAATGGTGCTACAGTTGATGAGGAAACAGTTTCAGTATTTGAAAATCTAAGAACACGCAAATCACAAGATGAAATATCCTCCTATCATTTCTAATCCTGCTGTTTTCCCAGTAATGCCTGTAAAGCTCCACAGTGAATGGCAATGCTTTCAGGGCAAGCTATATTGCTCTAAAAGGCCAAAGCACCCATCTCGGCCTTTAATTCCACATTTGCAATGAATGAATTTGAATATGAAATGAATGAATATATTGCAGAATAATCCAAAATATAATCCTAAATGAAAAGTCTAAAAAATGCATTATAAGCGAGTTTAAATATCTTCCATTCTATTTCAAGATTGCATTAAGATGAAATTATCTTTCTGAACTTGCAAGAAAGAGAACAGAGCTGATTTCCACTACGGTGCCTGCCATAGAGGTACATACACTATCTGCAACACCCAGGATAACATGGGGAATTTGTTGAGAACATTTCTGATTTTAACGACTTCCGCCACGAGAACTCAACACCTGTGCAACTTAAATATTCATCCTCTATATTTTATAGATGGATTAAAAAAAAAAAAGTGCACAAAGAGAACGCAATCTCTTTGAATCCCCAGCACCTTCCTGTTCCGCATCGCAGAGCGAAGCGGGAATTTACAAGGGGAAGGCAAACCCAGGAAGAAGGAGAGGCAGGCGTGTGCCGCAGAGGAACGGCCCGTTCCTCAGCCTGCCCCTGGGCACAACGGCTCCCGCCGGACACTCGGCGTTCCCAGCAGCACAGGGTGACGCTACCCGGCGGCCGTAGCGGGAAGCAGGAGCGCGCGGTGCCCAGCACCTTCCCGCCTCCCCTCGGCTGCCCACGAGCCCCTCGCCGCCCGCCCGCGGCTCCGACCCCACCACGTGCACGGCCTTGGCGCAGGAAACCGCAGAAAGGTCGTCTTGCCTTCCCTCCCTTTCCCTACAGTCACCTAAGAACAGCTGCAGCAGTGAGATTTCTTGGTTTCTAAAGGGGTTTTGTTCCTCTGTTGGTTTAAGTTTCGCAGGTAATTCCAGTCCAAAGCACTTCTATAAAGTTAAAATTTAAAATTTAAAGCTTTTGACTAAGAAGCTGCAGCTTCCTTCAGGCCAGCCAGCCCCAGAGGCCTCGCTGCAGAGCGCCCAACCATGGCGAGGCCCTTCAGACTCCCTCCGCTGGCTCCCACATGAAGTGGCTTTTGTAACAAAGAGCTGGCAAACAGCAGAGTTAAGCTTGATTTCTTCCTTTTATTTCATTATAAACAGCTGCATTTATTTATTTATTTTTTTTTAACAGATTCACTAAAGGTACTAATTCTTTCCAAGGAGTTCAGACAGCCAAATCGTGGGGAAGTAAAAAAGAATTACCAAGTTACATAGAATTTTTCTTCATCTGAATACAGCAATGAAAACTGCTGGTAAGTAAATAAACCCACAGCAACTATGCCTGCTAGGAGGAGGGGAAAAAAAAAAAAAAAAGTAGCTTTCCCACCCTTCTGGGCCATTTTTCTTTTTTGTCTGAAAGCGCTGATTTCAAATTTGAATACAGACAACAAAAACCTCAAATCACATCCAGCAAATGAGTTTAATAAAATGATGCATAAATCATCTTTTGGAAAGAAAGTGGTCGAGTCTAAGCTCCTTACATTGTAGAAATTTCCACTGGAACAACAAAAAAGTCCAGGGCACCATTCAGGCATCACTTACACACATCATAAGCAACTTTAGTAAATTGGAGTTATCAAAGTACCTATCAGCTCAAAAAGGTTAAAGCTCATTGCCTAAAATATTAATATATATTTCTTGACTCTTTCTTGACTCTGAAGCTCCAGGTTTACTGCTAGGAATCAACAATAAGTAAATTAACTGCCTGTGAATATCCTGCCACTGTCCCAAATACCTGTAATTTGTTTGCAGCTGAAAACGTGCAAAGCTGGGCAGGTAATTCCGTCGCACTGATTTACCTGCTCCCACCCCAGCAGCACATAAACACATCGTGACTTAACATACCTGAGGCCCAAAGGGGATTTGTCTGCAAGCCTAAAATCCCGAGCTCGCTCAGACTCGCCCTTCGGGTGACAGCACCGTAGCTAACGTGACAGTTACCAGAACTTTAGACCTTGAGGTGCAACCCCCAGCAGGGAGAAAACAGCCGCACAAAGGGCCGTCTGTGACCCCTCCGGCACACCACGCAGCTCCGCAAACAAACCGCAGCCCAGGCCCTCGCTGCGGCCCCCCGAACGAAACCCGAACGTGACGAGAGGAGAGCGCTTCAGCTCAGCAGTTCTGCAGTGTTACCCAGCCTGAAAACAGCGTTCAGCTAAGCTGCAGAGTAAGGGATTCCAGGGGATACTGAAGCAGCATTTGCCGCGTTTTAAAGCTCCTGGGACAAAGGAATGGGAGCGCAGGCAGCAATGCCCCTGCTCCATACAACACTCCAAGCAAAGCCTGAGACAGGGAGAAACACCGCGGGGATGGCGGCTCCGCGGCGGCGCTGCGGTACCTGCTTTCCGGCTCGCCCTGCTCGCGGTGCTCGGCGCGGCCGTCCTCCCCTCGCCCCCCGCAGAGCTTCACCATGCGGCCGGCAGGGCTGCCGCGCGCGCCGCCTCTGCGCGCGCTGCCCCGGCGCGCGGCTCCGCGGGCCGCGAGGGCCTTGGGACGCAGTCGCAGCCTTGGCTCGCGCACAAGTTTCCTCGCCCTCGCTTGGCGGGGCGGCCGCACAGAACTACCAAACTGAGTCAAAGAGAGCGGCCCCGGCTGGGCCGCTCTGGGCAGCGCTAACGCCTGCGTCGCTTGAGCGCGGTGCTCCGTGTCTGCAGCCTTAACCGAGGGATTTTTAGGTTCACTGAGCAGTATAAACGATTACATGCAAACTTCCCCTGACCAGAATAGATAGGAGCACATCCTTTCCCCTTAAACAAGATATGGAAAGCACAAGGGAAAGGAAAAAAAGCAAACAGGGCATTTATCACCATCATGAAAACGCTACATATTTCCACAATCTCCACAAAACAGGCAGATGTACCCACAGAGCAGCAATAGAGCAATGCTTTGAACCTGCACACGCTTCCCAAGCCTTCGGCTTTCTCATGCGAGGCTGAATAAGCGAGCTATGATCTCATCTGGCAAGCGCACGAGCGCTCCCGCAAGCGACGCCGCTCGCCCGGATCCATCCTGCAAGGGGAGACCCAGCGCCACGGCCTGCGCCATGCTCGCAGCGGCAGGTTTTACACGGAACACGGCCTGCCCCTGGAAAATGTGGGGGCTTAAGAATCTGAAAGACTTTCTCCTTAAGCTATTGGGTGATTTCTCTCCTGCAAGATGGATCGCAACCATTCTCAGGCCACCTCCTGTGCCCTCTCAAACAGTTGAAGTTCACGTGTGTAGCCATCTCTTCTGTCAATAGCATCCTGTGGGCTGATCCAAGTATCAGTTTCAACATAGCGGATATACATATTTTTCCCTTCAAAGAGAAGGTCCACACCAGGGACACCTTGCGAATCCTGGTAAATATGAAATAAGACTCTCTCCCCGCAAAACCTCTGTGAAAAACAGATCCTCCTTCAGACAAAGTAAAGGATGATTTAAGCATTTCTCATCTGGTTCTGATGAAGCAACCTTCCCACTCACCCTCAACAAGGCAGAAAACACAGTTCCACTGAAATTATTCAAGGGTTCACATCTACATTGATGGTTATTTGCAGCACTTTTTCTTAGATCAAGCTTCTGGATGCTGTCAACCCATTTCAGATCAAGAAAAGTCTTCTTGCTCTACAAATCCCTTATGTTCATGCATGTATTCAGACTGATTTGCATTCAATCACCTCATTATTCTCCAAAATTGAGCATAACAACATGCCTGGATGATGGCCAGAACACACGCCGCTTCATGCACTGTAGCAGTGGAGCTGCAGATAATGCCAACACCTTTTCAGACCACCGTTTGCTACTTTTTCAGCTGCTTTTTCACTTGCCTTTCAGGAAACGAGTATCAGTTAAAGATGAGGCAGAACCAACATCCACACAACATACAATTACAGCACTTCAGTGCTCAGAACATGGAATAAAATCCTCTTTCTCAGCAGGTGAAGTTTCAGAGACAACTGTTTTCTTTTCACCAACATAGAGTACTAAAGAGAAAGATTTCCTCTTCATCCTTTCTGACTGCAAGCTAGTATTTCCTGGTATCCCAGCAGATAAGACCGCCTTGCAAAAAAATCATTTTCATTTTTTTTTATTTATTAAATTATCTTTTGTGTGTGCCTTTTTTTTTTTTTTTTTTTAAGAATTAAGAGTTTTTCAACTAATATTTTTATTTCTCTACAGAGTACACGTAATTGTCATCTTCCATCTGTCTTGCCCATGGCATCTTTACCACTAGGAAGATTTGCTGACACTATAATCAAGAATAAGAAGACAATAAGACTATTCATCCCTTGCCAGACTGTGTCATTGTTCAGCAGGATAAATATGGATTTAATTCTACAACTAGCTGGCTACTAAACTGTGCATGGATTTACTTGGGTTGATTATTTGGCAAAGTTTATTCTCAAACACAAATCTCTGCTTTGTATATATTTTGGGCAGCCCCACGTACAAGATGCTTTTATGCTGCTGTGGATGTGAATCGACAGATCAGCAAAACCCCAGAGTTTCCAGGCATTGCGTTGCACTCCTCCTTAAATAATAGATTTGCTCAGATGAAACAGGAATATCAACTTTCTGCTTTATTTTCCCTGTGAAAATTAATTTCAGCCAGGACTCTCTGCTGAACAGCACCTAGGTAAACTGCTTCTGAATGACCACCATCCCTTTTTTAAATTATTATTAATGAAAACAAAAGGCATGTATAAAGCCTGAAGCACTTATCAGTCGAGCTAAAGGCAGCACATGTAATGAGATTAAATCCCTACTAAAAGGCAATGAGCTCTATTCCTGAAGGACAGCAGACAAATCGATGATGTGATGAAGGAGGGAACAGTGACAGGTTCTAACATCTGGGCATCACCTCAGATTTTGCAAAAAGCAGCATTGGACCTGCATTAGCAAAAAGCAGCAGTTTTTGATTGATGTTCACAGACCTAGGTCTTACATACGAAAGTCACCTGGCTGATACCACCTCCAAAGCCTCAAGCATCGACTGCAGTAGGAACAACCAGGCAGGCACGGAGTCCTGCACAGTCTCCGTCACCCGTCTCCTCACGCTGCCCATCCAAGACAGGCGCTGTCTGCTCGCCGGTGGTGCGGCGGCGTGTTGGAACCTGAATCTAGAATCCGACACTTCTACCTTTGATGCTTCATTTTCAATAGGGAAAAACAGAAGCAAAACAAGCAACTCAAAAAGCGCTAAAAGCAAAGCAAAGATTTCTTGGTTTACTTAATCTGCAGTGTATTTCAAATCATTCTTTCTAAACGATTTTATTGATAGATCTGCAATAACTTTCACTACCATCTTAGCTTGGTGGTAACAAAGGAAGAAGTCATTGCCACTCTAAAATAATCTAAAGACTGGGTGAAAGACAGAAGTAGCTTGTCACTGCTTAATGACTAGTGACAATCAATATCATGGGTCTGTGGATCCAAACTGAAGTGATGGGCCAAGAAAGTTTACAAAGAAAACCGTGATGCATCGTTTTGTAGTGAAGAAAATCCCCTACGCAGCCACTCCACACCCACGCGAGCAAGTATGTGTTCAAGCCAAAATCCTGCCCTGCAGTTCCTTCGGAAACACTTTATGTAGGCAGGATAAATTGTGATTCAAAACTAGAACATTTGGAATGTGCATCAGCTGTTCAGACACCCAGGCACAGTGAGCAAACAGCAGATATTTTATACTTTATAATACTAAGACAGTCTGCTATTCTGCCTGTTTGCTCAGCCAGCAAGTTAGACGGCTACTGCAACAGATTTGCAAGCCACAGTAGTCTCTTAAGATTTTAGATAAATTTAGAAAGATTAAAAATTTGGCAGAAATAGGACTGAGAATTGTAATACAGGAAGTATTTCCACTTTCCTCCTCCTCCAACTCTAATATCTATTTGTGGTCCGGTATTAAAAGAAGTTAAGTGTTTCAATCTCAGGAATAAGAAAAAAAAAAATGCAGTTTGCTCCCAAAATAGCCCTTTTTCTGCCTTGGCAGTCTTATAGACTAAGAGATGAGACATAATTCCCCTCACGCACAAAATGAATCTATCCCTCCCATTACTTTTATGAGCAATATGGACACAAACCCTCCCAAGGACAGAGGGAGATTGCAAAAGATCTCAAAACATGACTCCGTGTCTCAGACTTGCATGGTCTCTCTGCACCATAACCCATCTCACCACCACAGAAAAGTTACACAAAGATTGTAAACCTGAACTGATTGGTGATGGACACCAGCAGGTCTAAAAAAAGCTACTACTGAGGTAAAAAAAAAAAAAAAAAAAAAAAAGCCAATCAGAAAAAAAAAAAAAGTTTCCTCGCCATCTCCCTCCGCCTTCTCTACACCCAGTGTATTTCCTGCAGATTGTGTGAGACCCCTGCAGTTTCAGGCTTCCCAAGCAACAACGTGGTTTCCAATCAACCACTGTGGCTTTTTCTTTACGTTTAAGGAAGGAGGGAACGGTTCTTGCCCTATTCCTGCGCATGCAAAAGTCTTCTTCAAATTACTTCAAGCTATTCGTGCGTACATTTGACATACACAGTAGCATGAATGAAACTGTAAGATATATTTAAAGACATCTTACCATTCAGCATTAATGCATAAGGACAGACACGAAGGACGTGCAACGATGCCTCCTCAGTATCTTTGAATGAAAAGGCTCTGAAGCACGGGAGGAAGGAAGACTTTAATCTTTATTTATTGGAGGACTCAGCATATGCTCGATAGACTTAAATGGGAACCTGTGCCAGGGGCCTGCAGGGATGGAGTGAGGAGCTCACGGCAGAGCCGGGTCCCGGGGCGCAGCTGCAGAGGCAGCACCAGCCGCTGTTCATCTGCCTCCAGCCCCGCGGGAGGCTGCTGCTCCAGATGGCAAACAGGTACGGAGAACCACGTGGCGTTTTTTCCTAGGACAGCTTCAAGAGCAGAGGGGAAACAGACTATATAGAATATGTCAGCTGCTTTCAAATCAGAACGGGTTTGGTGTCATCCTGACTGTGCCAAAAGCCCCCAAGACAGCGTCAGGAAACTGCTACCAGAGGAGCAGACAAAGCAGACGTGCTATCCCTCCCTCAGCCCAAATTCTGACTCCAGCTCTGTTACTAAGTAATGCCTGTGGTTATAACGCAAAAACATTTCAGAAGATGTCAGACTAAAAGCAAAGGTACACATTTAGTATTTGGTTTTGCCCATAATTCCATCAAAATTAAAATAAATGTGCTGCTGGGGGCAGTAGCCTATGCGATCACTCAGTTGGCATTTAACAAGCTCAAGTATTTTAATGTCACTGAAGACAAATCCAGCAAGGTCTCACGTGCTTCTGGGCAAGATCACCCTTTGTTCAACTCGCAGCTGCCAATTTCAACCACCAAACTGATTTCTTCATTTTCTAAAAGTTAAAACTCAACCTCTGAGTTAATGTAGCAGTCTAACAAGTCAACCACGGGTCCACCTTTGCCCTCAGCTGTGCTCCAGTAACCCCAGTGAGCAGAACTGGGTTACATGGGATTACAGAATAGTAACAGAGAATAAATCGGAAAGCTCAGAACTGAAAGCCCAAAATATTAAGTCGACATGCGTTAGTTGGCTGGAACCTGTAAGCTCCTGAAGCCACCACCAAGGAAACTAGCCCTATCAGCGAGGCAAGCCAAGCTGAAGGGCAGGCGTCCTCTCTGTCACACGCACCCACCGACGGCACAAGCTCTCCACCGACTGCCCTGCGCTGGCTTCCGATATGGCACCGCTCTAATTATGAATCAGATTGCCAGGCACAGTTAACTTGCTGCTGTTTAATGAGCGGGATCTTGTTAGCCCTGAATACATTCACTGTACTTATTAAATCGGGAGGCAATGAAGTCCTCAACACATCATTAAAAGCATCCCGGGCTGCTGCTGCTTTGTTATCAGCACTACGGGCACTGCTTGAGCGGGGGAAGGAGCAACACGTACAAGTCCCATCCTCTTGGGACAGTGGATCTAATTCTAAAATTCAGAAATTTAGGAGAAGGGAGACAGAGTGGGAGAAGTATTCCACATGCAGGGAGTTCGATAGAAGCAGGAGCAAGTTTCTCTTTCTGTTACTAACTTGAAGCCACAGCGTGCTCAACAAAAAAAGGTCAGGCTTAGACTGGCAGCTTTTGTATAAAATGTCTTTACATGTTAAAAAAAAATAACTGTTTTAATTACAGAGGATTAACAGCATAATAGGACAAACTCAGTAGAATCCAATATATTCTATATTTAATAAACCTCAAAAGCAATACATGCTTCAAAAGTTGAGCAGCAATCAGGCTAAGCCTGGATCTCCAAGAAGTTGTTCTCTGTGTACCCAAAACCGAAGTCTGATGGGGTGCCCAACCAGCTTTCCTCCTACTCTTTACCCAAAAATAGTGAAACGATGAAAGTTCAAGAACTAAATACGGCCATGAGGCTACATTACCATCTGTACCTAAACTTTTTAGTACATTTGTTCGAGCAGCAGAAAGTTAGCATAAAATTTAGATTCGGTTGCAAAGACAACGCATCTAAGATAGAGATTGATTCTTGTTTGTGCTAAGAAAAATAATTATTATTGCAAATGCAAGACAAGACTATATTATACAATTTATAATACAAGTTATAGCATATTAAAACACCCCAACAGAATTTATAGCACACTGAGTATGGCTGAAAGGAGGGAAATTGGCTAGCAGGCTCCTGTGCATTCACATGGGAGGGATTTAGAACATACGCTCAGTGGAAGGATGAGATTTACATCTCCCAGGGGTCAAGTCTGCTACCCACGGCAGAATTTACATGTCTGGCGCATCATCCAGTTTCAGACAAATTAAAGAGGGCGACCATCAATGGTTCTGCTGTAGTTCATGGGTTAGCTTGGCCTTTCCACCAGGATCACGTGCACTGAACTGGCGCTGCTGATGGCATCCCTGGAGCTGCACGAATGGAGTACATTTCTAAGACCTGTTTATAACAAATCCTCTTTTCTCCATCTCACCCCACATACAGAGGAAAGGGTTAGTTGCTGAAGTTCAGAATAAATAAAGCTCAGCAGTGCTTACCACTCAGATCAAGACTTGACTAGTTTAATCCAAGCAATTATTTTTCAGCCAGAAAGCAGTTGACGTTTTAAGAGGATACAAAAAAAATGCTGGATTTTAATCAGACGAGGAATATCCAGGAACTGCCACCTCTCCAGGAACTGCTTTAAAGCACAGTACGACAAACACTCTCTCCACAGTCACCTCCCATCTCACAGCAGGGAGCAGGCGGCACAGACGTGAGAGCTCATCTCTTACCTAGGGAAGGCATCTACCAAGTAGTAACATTGGCACAATAACATTAGCACAGTATAACTGCACTCACACCAAACCTTTAGAACAGGTAATAAGTCTCTGGAGTTCATCAGGATCTTGATTTTCTCATTTTTGCCAACAAAATAATCTTTAGGGTGAAAAAAAAAATCCTTCTGATTAAGCATTCAGGCTTAAAGCAATAGTCAGCGACTAATCCTCTTAAATTTTCTCTGGGCCCAGCATTATAATCTCAGGAGCACAGGAGGCACTGTTCTTTTCAGAGCAACTGCGGAGCCTCTGATCACGTCATCCCGAGAGCGAGCGACTCCTCACCGCCATCACGTCATCCCGAGAGCGAGCGACTCCTCACCGCCATCGCGTCACCCCGAGAGCGAGCGACTCCTCACCGCCATCGCGTCATCCCGAGAGCGAGCGACTCCTCACCGCCATCGCGTCATCCCGAGAGCGAGCGACTCCTCACCGCCATCACGTCATCCCGCGAGCGAGCGACTCCTCACCGCCATCACGTCATCCCGAGAGCGAGCGACTCCTCACCGCCATCACGTCATCCCGCGAGCGAGCGACTCCTCACCGCCATCACGTCATCCCGAGAGCGAGCGACTCCTCACCGCCATCACGTCATCCCGAGAGCGAGCGACTCCTCACCGCCATCACGTCACCCCGAGAGCGAGCGACTCCTCACCGCCATCACGTCACCCCGAGAGCGAGCGACTCCTCACCGCCATCGCGTCACCCCGCGAGCGAGCGACTCCTCGCCGCCACCACGTCACCCCGAGAGCGAGCGACTCCTCACCGCCATCGCGTCACCCCGCGAGCGAGCGACTCCTCGCCGCCATCGCGTCACCCCGCGAGCGAGCGACTCCTCACCGCCATCGCGTCACCCCGCGAGCGAGCGACTCCTCGCCGCCACCACGTCACCCCGAGAGCGAGCGACTCCTCACCGCCATCGCGTCACCCCGAGAGCGAGCGACTCCTCACCGCCATCGCGTCACCCCGCGAGCGAGCGACTCCTCGCCGCCACCACGTCACCCCGAGAGCGAGCGACTCCTCACCGCCATCACGTCATCCCGAGAGCGAGCGACTCCTCGCCGCCACCACGTCACCCCGAGAGCGAGCGACTCCTCACCGCGATCGCCGACTAACCGGAAGCCTCGGCGCGGACGCGGTCCCGCGGAGGCCTCCCCTTGGGCTCCGTCGTGCAGCAGGACTCCAAGCGATCGGGTCCGAGCTGCGAAACGGCCTTCGCCCGCGCACGCAACCAAGGGCTCCTGGCATCACCGCTCCTCGGCACTGCGGCAAACTGAGGCGCTGCTTCCGCGCTCTCTTGCGGAACCTGCCTGGAGAACTTCCCGCTTCTCCAATGGTTCAGGCCAGCAGCAGCACTACAGAGCGGGAGGGAGGGAAGTTATCAATTTAGGGACAAGGGAGACAGGGAATCGCGTTCAGATGGCAGCTACTCTGCGTGCTGTTCTCCTTACCCATACCAAGAACTCTGCATGACAGAACTTCCCGAGGAGGGTCGGGAAACTGACGGATATAGAATAATAAAGCCACCAAATATTGCATTTTCTTCCCTTTCCACTTAACATAAGGTGCCTCATGCAGCATCTGAGCTGTTTTAACTCAAAATCCTACACACTCTTTAACGACAGAAAGGAAAATATGATGCTCAGGGAATTGTTTAAACATTTGCTGCTCTGCCTAGCAACAGCATGTTTACATGGTCAAAAAAATTCATAACACAAGAAATACTGGGGCATGCATGTTACCTAGTATACATAGCCGGCAAATTAAATCAGCGTTAAATCATCCTCTTTTGTTTTGCCATTTTGTCCGTCTTGCATTTTCCCAGTATATGCTTCCCTTTGGCACTCCGTACAGCACAGAGCATATCAGAAGCTCAGTGAACACCATGAACAGCATGTTACTTATATTTCCAGGATATTTAAAGTGATTAACTGACTCCCAAAAGAGGGAACACAAATCACACGTTCAAAATAAAACAAGACAAGAATGCTCATTTCCTATCATAGGCAGCAAGGCTTCACTCTGTCCTACACGCCATATTACCAAAGCATAAGAAGGAATAATTCTGCTCACATATTTTATCACCACATGGTTACTCTCTCTTTCCTATGCATGTTTTACATCTTATCCAGTATCTCATCACACACACTTAAAAATTTAGGACAGAAACATCTTTTCATTATATAGATTTACAGAATACAACAAGGGACTGCATAAAGGGAGTGCCAAAGAAAATAGGAAACAGCTGTAACTGGCAAAACATTTGCCAAAGAACTCAAGCTCCAGCTATTCCCCCTGAGACATACTTTCCAAAAAAAGCCCAAGTCTCTAAGTGCTTGTATTTATTCACACATGATCAGTTCTTCATTCTTACTTCAAATGCTTGAAAATACACTTAGTACCTGGAAGTTATCACAAGATGTTCTTCAATTGTACAAAAGAAGACAAGAAAATCTGTTCGTCACATGGAAAACCGGTTTGTCAGACGTTTCTTTTCCCATGTACTCCAATGCACCATATGTGGGGGCTGGAAGAGAGCCTAGGAACATCTGCCAGGGACATTAAACCCCTAATAACAGCACAGCTGGGGTCCCCGGTCTCATGATGTCTGCACAGGTTCACGTGATCCCTCTGACTCGCCCCCAAATCAGGGGGCACTGAGGTACCCGCAGTCAGACGCGGTCACTTGTTCTCAACTCCATCTGCAAGTCACAAAAGCGCTGGACACTGAGGGCAAAGCAACACGCGACACCTTAACTAGCTCAGCAGGGTTGTTTCTACAGGTTTTCTCCGTACTCCTGGCATTAAACTTCAGCAGAACACTCTAGTGCACAAAGCGAAGCTACTCATGGAAATAGCTGCAAATCTGTTTTGCGATCCAAGGTTAGAAATAAGTTGTTTTGACTACACTTAAACATGTAACAGGGTACCTTTTTTTTTTTTCCTCCCCTCCTAATAAACTTGCAGACATCTATTCTTGCCCATTTAGTTATCTTAAGAGTAAACATTTCTTGCTAACTGTGCTCTTGTAAACACGGTCAGAAGTTAACTTAGAAAGGAACAAAAAACTTTATTCCAAAGAAAAGCAAAAACAGCAAGGGTCTCGGGGCAGGAGGGAGGAAGCTGTACTATATTTTAGCCCATGCTGAGGCAACACTAGGCATTGATAGATATTTGTCATACAGGTGCTTTGGAGAAGTACCTGGGATTTCCCCTTTCCCAAGGGTAGCCTAGGGGATCCACAGGACAGAGCTGGTGAAGGTGGGAGCAGAGAAAGCCCAAGATTTTCACCCCATTTTGCTCCATCCTCTGCCTTCCTCAGTCATTGACCCACACGAAAGCCTGTAAGCGGCTTCCAGGAGGGAGCAGGCAGGAGCTCGGGGCCATGAACCGAACCCAGGAAAGGCGAGAGCGCACCAGGAACGGCCACGGGCGGCACAAGTGCGGGCGGCAGCGCTCCCCAGCGCAGCGCGAGGTGGAGGCCGCTCCGGCACCCACAGCGACCCCGAACCCGCGCTCCAATCCAGCCCCTCTAACCAACCTGCTGCAGAACAGCAGCCCCTGTCCTCGCTAGAGGACATTTGCATCTTGTTTCCTGTGAGAAAGGCAACAAAATCCCCAAAGCAGATATAAAGCACTTTTTTAGTGCCTTTACTGGCCATATTATTGCCTTACTTTAAAATAAAATCTATTTAGCAGACAATTTCTATTCATTTGCACCACATCACTCAACAAAAGGAGAAGAGGGAGAAAAATACAGAACAAGCCACTTTTCAGTTTACAGAGAGCACTGAAGTCCAACAAAGGCTAATACACAAAAATCAGCCCAGTTACAGTGGCCAATTTGGCCCTGGCAAACAAACTTATAGTGATGTATCAGCTATACGTGCCTGCTTCTCAGTGAGCCTTCTCTCTGATCTTTAATGCCTCTCCTCTCCCAGCCAGAAGATCAAGATAAATTTAGAATAGCACTCTCACTTGTGTCCCACATTACAATATTGTGACACATACGCTTTGCCTTTTTTTTTTCAAGTATAGTGAAATAAATAAATGAAAAAGACAAGCAGCGCCACCTCTCCAGCCAAGACTAAAACATTAGAGGGAACCGAGCCTAAGGAGAAGCAAGACCCTCCCGCAGAGGAATACAGGGACATCAAAGAAAAGAAAAGAAAAGATGTGGCCCCAACATACATCAGCTTGTTCACAAACTCTAGATGCCACCAGAAGTTGTACAGATCTGCCCAGCCCCTCACAGACGGCTATGTGCGTCTCACAGGGCACTGCAGGTTCCTGGCAGGGCAAAAAAAGCCTCGTGAAGCGCTGCGCTACGGAGGCAAAACTGCTTCATTCCCATCCTAAGCTGCAGCTGGGGAGTTAACTATGTTATGGCAACAACAGCTGTGTCTCAAGTGCGGCATTTGGCGACAGCCAAGACCTGGGCCTGCACCAATTACGAACTACACTGCTTTTTAGAAATAAATCATCAGGCACATTAAAGAAGTCCTCCCCTGCTGCGCTGCTGATTTGGTGGCACATACAGTAACTCCACACGAGGCACGCGGTGCCCTTCGGCGTGGCAGAGGAGGCTGCAGCTGCCCAAGCAAGCCCGGGCTCCCGCAGAGCCGGCCGAGCTCTGCCGTGAGGGTCAGCACTGCCGCTGCTGCTGCTGCCACTGCCGCTCCAAGGGGCGCATTCCCGCCGGAGCAGCCGCCGGAGCCTCCGCCTTCACTTGCTGCAGGCCCAAGCTCTCCCCCGACGCTCTGGTGTCACGTGTAAGCTAGGTAAAAGAGAGCACAGGGCAAACATTGTGCAACTGCAAAGTACAGTCACTCGTGGATACGGTAACCACAACTGTGACAGTTCCTGCTTGGCCCAATTTTCCCTTTTTACTCCTGAAAGAAAGTATGTTCTTCCTGAGAGCACCACTGAAATGCAGCCTCTTCCTCCATATGTGGTCAGCTGGGGGTGGACAGGGACGGAGGAGTGTTGTTTTAACTGCATAAACTAACCAAAGTCAGCCCATAAATTACATCCGATCGCAGCAGTATGCAGCCACAGAAAAGCCTAGAGGCCTTCCCAGCTGCAATTAAGCTTCGCTTAACAAGACAGTCCTCTACCCTGCAGAGCTTTCACATCCAGAGCTGTGGTTGGAATATGATTGACAGCAGCTGAGCACTTACATAATGGAAGTATGTGAACACAGTGAAAGCCACTTGGCTAAACTTAGCTCAGAGAGCAACATTTACCAGCACTAAGCTGAGACAGGCTAAGTCTAACTCTGCCCTCCTGCTTGCACCATCCCCAAAGCAAACTGCCCCATTCACAAACCCACCCTTCAAGGGGCAAATTGGTCCAAAGAGGACACCAGCGTTCCCAAGAAATACATTAACTCCACTCTTCATTCCCATTTAAGCTGCCCACACACCTTACCATGGAGCATTACACCCCAAGGACAACATGAAACAGTAGAAGAGTCAGTGCAGAAGTATTACAAGAACCACTTGCAAGCGCAGCAGACAGCTGCTTCGCACTCCCATTTGCTCTGTGGTCATTTAGCAAAGTGCAATTACAAAGGCACCACACAGAGCTGAAGAAACATTCACCACACGGAGCTCTCCCAACCTGAAGGTCACATTGTCCGTGCTGCGCAGGGGCAGCTGCTGACATTTCAGCAGGCTCCACAGACTGCACAGATCAAGATCCAAGAGACTAATCCAGGGATACACTCAAGGTGTCAGGGATTCCACACCATTTCCATAGCTAAGGTACTCTAAATACTAACTGTACTTTGCCAAATGCACTAATATAAGCAATATATTTTTTCTTTTATATGAACATTAAAAAAGCAGAGCGGCCCAAAGGTTCAGTCAAGATAAAATCCTGGCCATTTTTATCCAAATATCAAATCGTGCAATAATGAATCCTTAAACAAGGAAAACAAACACATCGCACCCCCCATATCACAATATTCCCTTTTTCACAGGTTTCATTTCATTCACTATCACAAAAGTTTTGCTATTCTGGAGTAAGTAGTAACCTGCGTAGATGCCTAGACTCACTCTAGCTTCTGCAATTACTTTCTTGGGAAGAGAAAAAAAAAAAAAACACCTCCACAAAAATCAATAAGAATAAATACTCCCTGGCCTCACAATTTGGACTCTACCTCAGGAGCCATTCCTGACTTGCAAGGCTGCCTCCTGCTTACATTACATCTGTAAAAACCACCACTAGTTTACAAGTCCTACTTAAGTCTGTTCTCCAAGAGGCTGCTGAATGAACTTTTTAATCTGAAATGTAAAGATTTTGTTAGATATAAAAGGAATGTACTTTTGATCAAAAAATATAGAAACAGTGTACTTCTGATCAAAAAAGCAGTGTATTTGATCAGAAAAACTTTTGAGCAAAAAAAAAATTTAGTTAAATAAGCAAAAAAAAGAAAAAAAAAAGCCCCTCAATTGTATTTAATTGATATTTAATTGATTCCAATTCTTTCACCTCTCCGGGAGCAACTCTGCCAGTACCATGGAGCAAAGCAGTGACCAGAACTGCCCCCACGGAGCCGGTTCTTCAGCTCTATGTACTCTCAAACCCCAGCTGCCACCTGGCCGCACTGTCAGTTTTCTATCACACACACACACAAAAAAAAAGTTTCCAGTTACAGATCAGAGCAATAAACAGACACTAATCCCACCCAGAAAAGAACAGAATTACCTGTTGTAGCATTCCAATCAGAAAAACTGACTGAGGCCCTTTAGTTTCAGGCTTTCCAGAGCTCTGGAATCAGAAACAGTATTCTACAGTTGCTCGGTCTGGGAGTTTGCTGGATCAATAAACAAACTTGTTATTACCTACACTATAACATGTTTATTTTCCTCTTTCAGGGAAACGTTTGAGGCACAAACAGAAGAACACAGCATTACATCCATTACGGCAAGTCACGCTGCAAGCTGAACAGCTGCTCCGTTTTCTGACTGTGCTGCCCCTCCTATTTCCTCTTACTCATTTCTCCTGCCTCAGCACCGTATCATGTCTTTATCTTCCAGTTTGCCTGCTGGCCAGGGAATCAAACAATCAGCTTGCTGCTAGGTGAATTCAGGGACTTCCTTTCGGTATTCCTGACAGGGCAATTACTGCTAACAACGACAGCCTCAGATAACAGAAGCAGCACAATTACACAACTTTCCCCAAGCAATTCTGCTGGCCAAGGTTGTTTGCTGCCTTCCTTTACAAAAGCAGCAGCTAAGGGTACAGTTCCGGCAACATTAGCCCTCCTTCTTGAAAGGGTGCCACAAAAGGCAACGAACTCGAGGTGTGATTCTGTGTACCTAAGCCAAGCTAAACACCAGCTGACCTTGCCTGCGCACCCCTGCCTTGCCTTTGTGCCTCCTGCAGCACTTATCTAACCCACTTTGAAACGGGTCAGGGAGCCAAAAATACACCTACGCATGCAGAAATATATATATATATATATATATATGTACATAGAGAAAGAAAAATAAAACTACTTGAGGAAAAAAAAAAGTTTTTCTGGTTTGCCTTCCCAACCTGCTTCGCTGTTGGGTCACAGTTAGTCCCCAGGAGCTGCTGGTGGCAAAGCAGTACCAGGAACCCTAGGGAGCTGTAAAATCAGGCTAACTGCTGGCAAAAGCAGAGCCTCCAGGCATCTGCTCTCCAGGCATCTCCTTTGCAGGCATCTCAACCTCACCCCAACGCGCCTACCCTTCAGGCACATATTCCTATCACTCCTCTTGCCCGTACAAATGCTGGTGCTTGTACTGCTACGGTCACCACCGTCAAGATAGCAAGTGGGTTGAAAGACTAAACCCGAGGACGGAGTGCGTCCACAGAGGTTGGGGATGAGGGTGGGAAGTGTGGTTTTGTGTCACTTTTCACCAGATCAGTCCCCTGATCTGGCCCACTGCATGACCATACCAGAACGAGCACCAACAGGAAGGAGGGGTGCGTGGTGGGAAGCACTACCCTCCTCTGCCACTTCTGCAGCCTGGCAAGATACGCTGCTCTTATATGGTCAAGCCACTCAACTCACTCAACTGAGACATTCTGTTGGACAAATAAGCCCTGGTTTAGGCAGCCACTTCCCAACCTCTCTCCTTAGCTTTGAGGTTTTTCAAATATCCTGGCGGCAAAGCTGTCTTCCAGGTTTCTTGCCAAGAGGACAACCAGCCCTGCTGCAAGTAAAACCACAGGTCAGCTGAACACGCTACCTGATGGCACCACCGAATGGAGGAAAATCACTAGGTGAGTGCCTAGACCCAGGATCTACACATGTGTTAACCTGGGATTCAACACCAACAGTCTCTTCTGGAGATGCAGAGACTGAGGTTTTAGCTTCAATTTATTGAGGCAAATGTAACAGTGATATGAACCCAAAGCTAAGAAACTGCGAGGCAGCTGAAGAACCAAGAGACATTTTTGTAACTGTTGTTGAACGCACATGTGCTGGAAGAGCAGCTGTGCTACATTTACAAACGCAAAGAACAAATCACTGGTGATCTGGTAGAAAGGCAGATGAGCTTTAGCTACAACTTTGGTTATTTTTCTTTTTATACATTTTTTCAGGAACAAATGAAGTGTGATGGACAAAAAGCAGCATTTAAAAGTACAGTTTTGTCTATATGAATTGCAACCTCCATCTAAATACCAGTTGACAAATAATACATCAGTCATGGAAAAAAAAATAAGAATGATCACATTTATAAATAAATATATCAAAATAATGCAAATTCTGAATTTTTGCTCTCAAAAATCATATATATCAAGCATGTGGTATTATTAGCAAAAGTTAGGACTAACTTTACATCAAAGACTACAATTAGATGCATGTCATTGAGACATGTTTTCTGGTATCAGGTGTCATCAACACCAAATTTGGAAGAGGGATAAAATTCCTAAACATCCCTCATTAAGTGAAATACGATCATACTAAAATAATGAACGCTCATGAAGAAATCCACTCTGATTTTAGGCAATATATTCAGCATCCACACCCGAAATGAACTAACACCAGCTGTCTTGCTCCCCCAGCACTCCGAGGCTCTTCAATATGCGAAGTTAGGTATCTCCCATGAATCACTGATTCTACATTTATCCCTTTCGAAGTATAACTTGTTCCAATTTTTGCCTTTATAAGCAAGTGTCCCTAGCTTTAATACCTTCTTTATGTCACAAAAGCAGTTATTTTAATTCCTAATCTTAGGGATTGCCTTTTTTTTTTTTCTTCTGTTAAGAGGCAAAAAGAATATCCCACAAATTTGAAACATATATCCTGTCCAGATTTTTTTTAATTCAAAATTCCTATTTCTCTGCTCCTCAAACTTTCTTTTCCCCCCTGTACATCAATACATTGATACGCTAATACCAAAATTTTCACTCTTTCTTCTCTTTTGTGGGAACATACAGCAGGCATCCACTGAAAGCCGATAAGCGGTGCAAAATGGATACAACCATTTATTATTTGGAAGGGGAAAGTGAACATGCCAGACTAAAGAAGCTCCGAGGCTCTGATTTACCTGCAATAGTCACTAGCGAGCAAAGAGACATGGTGCTGTGGCTTGTACCTCTCAACTCTATGCTCTCAATTTCAGCCCCTTTTTTGAGCACTGATCTTTTTTATATTAGACAACAACAATAAACAACACACACACACAAAAAGGTTGGCTTAATATATTATCAGTTTTACTGTAGGCAAAAAGAACAAAGTCATTATTGTAACAGAAGCACTGTCTGATCTTGAACAGCCCTACCTGCCAGACGTGTCCACTATTTAACTCCTAGAAAAAGGAGTTGAATAAATAAATCTTGAACAAATCACAAGCTCCTCAGAGAAGGGACAGTCTCCTTGCTCTTGGAATAGTGGAATCCGTTGTACTTAGAGGTTTTATGTTTTGTGTTTTTTTTTTTCCTTCTGTAGAACTTAATACCACCAACTACCTATCTTAGCAGTAAAAGAAAATGTGCAAATGCTGAACTCCTGCCTGCTGAAGATGTTGCCCTCTTTAAATAACACATGAGCACCAGCTGATTAGCTCAGATATTCTACTCTGTCTGTTTTTAAGCGGTTAATACCACGGAGAGTGTGCCAATAGGCTGACAGGCTTATAACAGATATTCACAGGAATCTTTCAGTCTAGTACTGACACTAACTCCTGAATTACCACAGTCATTTGTTTTGATCTTGATGATCTCCTTAGTCCTTTGCACAGTTAGAGAAGACTTTTTTATTTGACCTGTGTTTAAAGAAACTATATCTATTTATATGTAAATAAATTGCTTATATAAAGTGTTTTGCCTTTTTTTTTCCCAATGCAAAAGAGTCAAGTATTAAGAAAGCCGAGGTCTATAATAGCTGATAAATGAAGTCTTATTTATTAAGTAAAAGCAGTACAAGTGAGCGGCGCTAAGAACTCAATATCCTGCACAAAAAGAGATAGGGTAATGTATATCCAATAGGATAACAGCAGAGACATCTTTGGACTTTGAGACAAAATGGTATTCTGTCAGATAAGAGCAGTATCTTTCCTTTCTCAGCCTTTTCATTCTGTGTGAATAGAATGTCTTGCAAAATACTACTTTTGAGAAAGTGTACAGGGAAAAAAACATTACGGAAATCAAAAGTTATAAACATTTCACATATAAGAAGCATTTTCCTTTCAAATTACTTTACAATATAAAGTTACAGCTCTCAGGTCAACCACAAGTGACTGGGTCAAATCATAAAAAGCTTATCTGCCACCTGACATGATTACGTAATGCTCAGGAAACATGGCCATAAAACACTGATCTTGCTATGACCTTCACACACAGGTCTGCAGAATTCATTAGTGGAGAAGAGTCTCAAAGGCGGTAGTGGTGCTGGTAAGCACTAATCTTACTAATCTTTATCTGAACTACGATGTTTCTGCTTACTGCAGAGGAGCAGAAGATTTCCCTCTTGCCAAGCCTGCAACAGCGCCAGTATTTGCTAGTCAAACCAGGCTTTCTGGGTCAGGCACTGCTATTAGTAATTCAAGCTCCATTTCTGCAAGCCTTAAAGAGGACACCAACTTTAAGAGCTTCCATTTCCCACAAGAAGCATACACTGAGCTACAAGATGCCATTTTTAAAACAACCCTTCTTAGTCAAAGCTGCCCTGTATTCTCTAGGAGGCTACCATCGGACCATAACTTTCATGCCAACCCTGACTTGTATTAAATTAACATGGAGCATATTAACTGCACAATACTTTCAAAAAGGAGGGTAAATTATGTGAACATGCAACACACAAGTGCACCCATTAGTTCTCATTTATGTTAACCACATTATTCCGCTCAGAAGTGCATGTAACTTTATTTGCACCAGCCAGTGTATCCGCAGTTTTCACTCTTCACCTCTAGGCTATAAGCGTCTCCGCTTTATTAACATTTTTCCACAGTTTTGGTTTCCATTAAAGCATGAAACAAATCAGCTTTGCATTAGTATGAGCTGTACTGAAAACTAATGATAAGCATTTTCCTTATGTTTTACCCAGAGCACTGGAGTTGTTACCCATCTACCAAACTGTGGCACAAACTCCACAGAGCTCCTGGTTTCACACAGGACTAAACAGTGAATTTGGTTCTTTTCCAAAACATTGCCAGCAACTCGTGACTCTCAATCAATCTTAATTCAGATCAGAGAAATCTTAATTTAGATCAAAATCCAGTGCAGAGCAATAACATCACAGTTCTGTTAACTCATCTAGATCACCCGGTAGTTCTTTCTGGTCTTACGATCAATGAAGAAAATTATTTACTAGCTGATGTTACAAATTCAAAATATACTTGTATTTATTTTATTGATGCAGTATAGTGTTTTTGAAAGTTTTTTTTTCCTTTTTTAAAAGTCTAAGAACAAATAAATGAAGAAGATAGGAGGAGAATGGTCTTAAAAAAAAAAAAGGTGGTTTATATTGCTTTATACATCTAAAGGCATGCTGCTTTACACACTGAGTTTTGAGGCTTGCACTATTCACAGCAGAGACATAATCTGCGGGCATCTTGCTCAGGGAAACATCTTGCTTCGAAACACAGCCTGAACTGATGGATTCCGCAAAAAGGAATGAAAAGAAACGGGTTTACCCTCAGCTATACTCTCACCCTGTATCACAAAGACACCTCCAGCCCCTGAACGCAAGCTGGGCAGTACCGTGTGCTGGGAGCTGAGAACACCCCGCCAGGTAGGCCGCAGCAGGCCGCTGTCAGCCTCAACGTCACCTCCCAGACACGCAATCGCTTCTGACTAGAGCAGAGCTCGCTCTGCAGCAGCTTCACAAGCAGCTTATGCTGCCTGGCAGCTCTCCCTCCTCACACCAAAGCCTCGGCTGCGTTTTCCCCCCACCGCGCCGGCCTCGCTGCTGCTGGCGGCTCGGCTGCGCGGAGGGGACGGATGCTCTGAGTCAAAGTCACCCCTAAAACCCGGTTCTCAGCCACATCATGGAGCTGCCTCCCGCACCGAGGCGGGAAGGGGATGCAAGAGGGAACCGCCGCTGGGGAAGCCCTGCTGGGCAGCACCGCGGTCTCACACAGAACAAGCCAACAGCGAAACACTGCCAGAGGCTTTAAAGGGAGCTCTGCCAGCGCTTCCTTCCTTCTTTCTATTTCTCTGACTGCTGCACTGTTGCGAAGTTCTACTATATATAAAAGCAGAAATAGCTGGCCTCTAGTACACATTAACCCACAAGAGAACACCAAAATGGAAAATAAACAAGGAAACACGAACAGCTAAGCATCTCTGTGTGGGATTCACACATTTACAGGGTATCTAACGGGCTGAGGTCAGAGACAATCCCGTGCAGGGGAGTGGCAAGATAAGGCAAAGAACCAACTCCAGGACAGCCACCAACCCAGCTAAGCCCAAGCAAATCTGTCAACATAATTGAATCTAAGAATTATCTCCGAGCTAATCTCTTTGTGCTATCAATAAGCTTCTTAGATGGATAAACATAAGTAGGATGACTATATAATGTGACTTTTCCCCCCCCTGTAATCAATAGGTTCTAGTGCAAAGAGAGTATTGATTAATCAAAGTTCAATATTCTTTGGCTAAAACTGCCCTTGATTTAACAGTGAAATCCTAAAAATTAGATTAGGAGTCAGGCTATTCACTGCAACAAAGTAAAATAACAGTACGTGTAAACTCACTGATTTATTCCATAATACCTGAGAAGAGCTGGATAGTTTTAGCAAGAATATAGAAAAATCACTAGTACGTTTGCACAGAGTGCAAACACCTTTTACCCTCCAAGCGCCGTGGGAGAGTTAATCCTCAAAAGCACCCTTTCCTATAACAGGAAGACGATTCTCGAGATTTTTTCTCTCTCCCCGTAGGTCTGATCCCACACCTGAGCCAACAAGAGCAATCCCTTCCAACCACCATATAGGAAAAGGTAGGTATGCATTTGCATAGGCAGGTGGCCTAAGCCTACTGTTTAATCTGGATCTTGGAGGTATCACCAAGCTTCCTACACAGGAAGGACTGCAATGTACATTTGGAGGCAGAGAAGACACTTCAAGAGAAAGTCAGAACCCAGTACAGTAACACATCAGCGACAGTGCTGCAACCAGCAGGCTAAGACACAGCTTTCAATTCCCTATTCCAACTGCTGGGGCTTCTGATATCATGCAGGCCTGTGTCTTCTTACAAGAATAATGAAATAGTGCAAAAATAAGCAGCATGGGAAAGCAACTACTTGTGAGAGTTAAAATGGGTTTATTAAAATCTTGAAGTTACGGCAATGAAGTACCTGGCCTGATACCGCCTAACACTGCAGACTACAACTATTTGCAGACGCAGGCGCAGAGACTACTACTTTTTTGGCAAAGAGAACAGCCATTGTTCTCTTGAGGGGACAAGAAGAGGGAGAAAGAGCTATTTGTTTTAAAAATTGAAATTTGGCAAATGTGCCAAATTTGCCAACCTCTACCACCAACCTGAACTCACAAGTATCCCCACACAACATACTTACAAAAACAGCACATTTAACCTTGCCTGCACCAACAGACAGCAAGCGGCATGGCACTTCAGGCTACGCAAAGTAAATCATGTGCCACAAATATTGCTAATAGTGTTTAACAACAAGAAGGCTAAGCTCCCCCAGTTCTGGGGTTCAAATAAAGTTAAAGACTTTTGAAAGAAATCGATTTAAAATGAACCTTCCTGTTAAGCCTTCCCTGTTATAATTTCTCCTCTCCCAAGGAAATTGTGGAAAAACAAGAAAGAAAGTGATTGAGGGGAAAGCTGTGCTTGGCTTTTAGAAGGTAAAGATTTTTCTTGTCCATTCTGCCTTGATAGCACTCAGAATTTTGCCTACCAAGCTATTTCAAATAAATAAATAAAAATCACATGTGCAGCTTACTGTCTGTCACAGCAGACACAGTAGGAAGTTTCAGCATTTTTCCTGGTACTAGTTTCACACTTACACAGCAGCAACAATGAGAAACATCAGTGTTAGTCAAGTACACATTTAACACGAAAATGTTTCACCTGCTCTAATTTTCAGCATTTCAATCTCATTTTTCTATGCCAAAGTAGATTGACTGAAATATTTCAAAACTCCAGGAAACCCTCAGAGGTTCAAAAGGCCAGAATCAAATTGCTTCCACTGGCCAGTACAAAAGCAGCTGGTTATCTGCTACAAGAGAGAGACTGTGCAAAGTAGAAATACAATAAGCAGCAGCAAGAGGAACGAGATTAGGAATCTGCAGGTGAGAGCTCCAAACAATTCCACACAGGTGCTCTCAATCTGATCTTGCTCCGCAGTACATTCAAGTTCACTCACTTCTAACTCCCAGGTGCCTTCCAGGAATTGATAAAGCGCCAAGTTAATATCCACTAAAATACATGGGGGAAGCTTGCAAATCGCATGATGATACTGCTTCAGTCCTCAGGACTCTGGAGTAAGGGAGCCTGATGATCAGATTTGGATTCAAGTTTGGATTTCACCGAGATGTATGTGTGCAGATGTCAAACACAACACACCATGTGCATCAATGTATGTGCCAAATCATGTTAATACTTCCTAACATACTGGATTGCTAACCAGTTCTCTAGAAAAGGCTCAAGATCCAGTTAAAAGTCAAGGTTTCTTCTGGAATTAGAGGGACTCTATAGATTTCCATTGTCGGGCACTATGCAGTTAATTCCACTGCTAAGGCCATCCATGCAACAGACTGATGCTTTTTGTTTCGGTCCTGCAGCAGTTTAATTTCTATCCACATTCGCACCAACTTGGTCGTATCTTAATCCACCAGCTCTCAGAAAGCTGAAAACTCTTCCTTTCCACTAGGACTTTTACCCTTCAGTTTTTCCTCCCCCATGACAACACTCATTGAAAAACAGAAGATAAATTGCTATAATGATGATTTAATATGATTTTCTTATGTCACCTCTTATGTGTCTCCAAGATAATTTTCCTATCTATTATCACCAAGGATTGCTCTGGCTCAATTAAAAAGGGTTACAGGCAGCCAGAGCAGGCACGTCTGTGAATACACGTTTTCTTTAGGTAATCTCCAGAACCACCTCTCTAATAAGAGCCACAGTTAAGCAGGGTTCAGGCTCAGTATGGACAACAGCAAGGGCCTGATTGACAGTGCATGGAGCTAACACAGAAGAGTGAAACCAGTCTATACTGGTTAATAGCATAGCTAGTAAGAACTGTCAGCTTTTTTTGTTGCTTGTTTTGGGATTTTTTTTTTTTTGCTGTTCTGCTTGCAAAAAAAAAAGAAAGAAAAAAGAAAAAAAAATATATATATATACACACACACAGAGAGAGACATGATTTAATTCCAGTGGATTGAAAAGTTCAAATAAGGCTCCAGAAAGAGAGGGAAGAGCCTCTGCAGGGCAGGCGCCTTCCAAACACGACCGAGCAGGAGAGGGGAGGAAGTTGGGGCTCTAACAGATGCTCCATGTTCTGGACATTTCCTCCTCCAATTCGGCACACAAAAAGCCCTGTCTAAACACGAAGTTCCTGACTCTCCACTGCAAGCAGCAGCAGCCCCGAGGATCTCAGACTCGCTATACAACACAGGGGAACATTTCCATCCCTGTTCAATAGGGGTACGTTTCCAAACGCTACCATAACCCTCCGTACCAAAGACGCGAATGCAGGCGGTTACGTACGAGCCTCCCACCACGGACATGCACTAGCAGGGGTCCCTCTAAGCCACAACACCGTATCCTTCCCGTAAATGACTCACACACAGGCACACACCCCCCTCCGGGCTGCAGCAGATCCTGGCCCCACGGGGCGCCCCGCCGGCCGCGGAGCTCCCCGCGCACTCACCGCGCTCCGGCCCCCGCGGCTGCGGCGCCGCGGGCCGCGGGCGCCCCGCTGCAGGCGGCGGCGGCCACCGCCGGGCCGCTGCTGCCGTCAGGGCTGGCGCTGCGGCGGCCGCCGCGCTGCTGCTGCTGCTGCTGCTCCCTCCTGCCGCCGCTGCTCCCGCCGGCTCCGCGGCGGCGGCTCCCCGCGCTCAGGCGGCGCCCGCAGCCCTCCCGCCGAGCGCACGTGGGGCGGCCGCGCCGTCCCCGCGAGGCGGCAGCTCGGGGCTCGCCGGCCGCCGGGGCGCCAAGGGCAGCGCCGCCCGCAGCCGCAGCGCCGCCCGCCGCCTCCCCCCGCGCAGGGCCGCGCCGCGGCGGCCATTACCTCATGGGCCGGCCCTGCGCGGGGCGGAGCGGAGCGGCCGCGGCGGGGAGCGGCGCGGGGCCGGCCCGAGCGGCCCCTTCCCCAGCGCGGCCCGCGGGCCCGCTCGGAGGCCGCTTGTCGGGCGCCGCCGAGGCTGCCTGAGGATGAGCTGTGGATTAGCCGTGGATTTGCCGCGGTCTTGTGTCACAGGTGACCGCGGCGGGGCCCTCTTCTCAATGCGAGAGTGCGGCCCCCTGAGCCCGGCTTACAGGAAACCCTGCCCACGAGCCAGCCTGGCGCGGGGAAGGCCGTGGGCTGGAAACTAGCGAGGGAACAGGCAGCAGGGCCGGGGAGAGGGGCCGGCACACGGGCTAGGTGTTTCCACAAGGTCTGGAGAGGAGGAAGGAGAAGAGTCCTGCTCACGGCCTCACGGAGCAGGGAGATGCATGAGGAGGGCAGCGCATTGGGCTCCCCGCAGGAAGAGACTTGCTCCTAGCATCCCGCCTGCAGGGAAGCACTTTAGGTTCTCAGTGAACCCTGCCATAAAAAAGAAACAGCCACAGGACACAAGCTTTTATCATTTCTGCAGCTCACGGGACTGTTTGTGGGAGGAGGTTTAAATGGTTTTTGTGAGCAGACACAGGGGCACAGATTTGTGTCTGAGCTTGCAGCTCTCCAGATGAAAGGAGCTGCAGTGGTGCTGGTGGAACCTGCTACCCTGAAATTAGTGTAGATGGTTTGTGGGGTTGAGCCTGAGTAACCTTAGTCTTGAGCAGGCCAAGATCCAGTGGTTTCCAGATGCAGCCAAAGGCAGCCACAGGTAGGGATGTGAGTGTGTGGTGGAAAACGCTGGTTACAAATAACACAGAAAAAGCAGAGTTGCTGAATGCCTTCTTTGCTTTGGTGTTTACCAAGGGCAGCCCATTAGAGCCCCAGGCCCTAGGGACAAGAGAAGAAGCTGGTGGAGGGGAAGACCTGCCCTGGGTGGAGGAAGATTGGGTCAGAGAGCACCTAAGGAACCTTGATACCCACAAATCCATGGGCCCTGATGGGATGCACCCCAGAGTGCTGCGGGAGCTGGCGGATGTCACAGCTAAGCCGCTCTCCATCATCTTTGAAAGATCTTGGAGAATGGGGGAGGTGCCGTAGGATCGGAAGAAGGCCAATGTCACGCCAGTCTTCAAAAAAGGCAAGAAGGAGGACCCAGGCAACTACAGGCCAGCCAGCCTCACCTCTGTCCCCGGGAAAGTGATGGAACGGCTCATACTGGCCGTTGTCTCCAGGCACATGGAGGACAAGAAGGTGCTCAAGAGTAGTCAGCATGGATTTACCAAGGGGAAATCTTGCTCGACTAACCTGAAAGCCTTCTATGATGAAATGACCGGCTGGATAGATGAGGGGACAGCGGTGGATGTCGTCTATCTCGACTTCACCAAGGCTTTTGACACCGGCCCTCACAACATCCTCCTGGGCAAGCTCCAGAAGTGTGGGATAGATGGGTGGACAGTGAGGTGGATTAGGAACTGGCTGGATGGCAGAGCCCAGAGGGTGGTGATCAGCGGTGCAGAGTCTAGTTGGAGGCCTGTAGCTAGCAGGGTCCCCCAGGGGTCAGTCCTTGGTCCAGTCCTGTTCAATTTATTCATCAATGACCTGGATGAAGGCACAGAGTGCTCCCTCAGCAAGTTTGCTGATGACACAAAACTGGGAGGAGTAGCCGATACCCCAGAGGGCTGCGCTGCCATCCAGAGGGACCTGGACAGACTGGACAACTGGGCGGTGAAAAACCTCATGCAATTCAACAAGGCCAAGTGCAAGGTCCTGCACCTGGGGAGGAATAACCCCAGACACCAGTACAGGCTGGGGACCGACCTTCTGGAGAGCAGCTCTGCGGAGAAAGACCTGGGTGTCATGGTGGATGATAAGTTGACCAAGAGGCAGCAGTGTGCCCTCGTGGCCAAGAAGGCCAATGGGATCCTGGGGTGCGTTAAGAAGAGCGTCTCCAGCAGGTCGAGGGAGGTGATCCTGCCCCTCTACTCAGCCCTGGTGAGGCCACATCTGGAGT
This sequence comes from Tinamus guttatus, assembly GCF_059628265.1. Classification (NCBI taxonomy): domain Eukaryota; kingdom Metazoa; phylum Chordata; class Aves; order Tinamiformes; family Tinamidae; genus Tinamus; species Tinamus guttatus. Next base: position 2,113,844 of record NW_028288649.1, read on the forward strand.
ACTGTGTCCAGTTCTGGGCCCCACAGTATAAGAGGAATGTGGAGCTGCTGGAGAGAGTCCAGCGCAGGGCTACAAGGATGATCAGGGGCCTGGAACATCTGCCCTATGAGGAGAGGCTGAGGGAGCTGGGCCTGTTCAGCCTGGAGAAGAGAAGGCTGAGAGGGGACCTGATCAGTGTCTGCAAGTACCTCAAGGGAGGGAGTGCAGAGGATGGTGCTGGTCTCTTTTCAGTGGTGGCCACTGATAGGACTAGAGGAAATGGCCGGAAACTGAAGCACCAAAAGTTCTACAGGAACTTAAGGAAAAATTTCTTAACAGTGAGGGTGACAGAGCACTGGAACAGGCTGCCCAGAAAGGTTGTGGAGTCTCCTTCTCTGGAGATCTTCAAAACCCGCTTGGACGCAGTCCTGTGCCACGTGCTCTAGGTGACCCTGCGTGTGCGGGGGCGTTGGACTAGGTGATCTCTAGAGGTCCCTTCCAACCCTAAGCATTCTATGATTCTATGAAAAGCAGGGAGGAAGTTATATGGACAAAACCAGATTTGCAGGCGTCTGCCAAACAGGCACAGATGTCTTTAGGGCAGATTCCCCTGGAAGTGACTAAGGGTGCAGGTAGGTGAAATGTGAGTCAACCCCAAAGACTGCTGCTGCGGAAGAGGAGCCAGGCAATCCTGTAGCTCCCATGGGCTGGTTTCAGTGCTCATCTGATTCCTCAGGAGTGATTCAGTTCACTAACCTGACAGAGAACTATTTAATTCTTTATTTTCAAGTTTTCTGCCAGATTAGAGGACTAAACAGATTCACCCCAGGGTCATGTAGGTATCCGAGTAAGCACAAGGAAGACTTGAAACTATGTCCAGGAGAAACAGGACCGCTCTTCAGATAGCACTGCAGTGTTGCATCTTCTCAGTTGTCTTTCCTAACCCATCCCTAAAATCGAAGCTTCATCTAACAGCTAGGATTTGAGATGTTCCCCTAAGATTGAAAAAGGTTTGGCAGAGTGAGCAGAAGTTCTTCACAATGGGACAAATGGCAAGGCTATATGCCCTATACTCCATGAAGAACCTATGCCCAGACTCCAAGAAAAATCAATAAAGTAGTTCTTGTCTGTACGGCAGCATACTACATCTATGCTGGGTCTATACTTGCCTGTACTGCATTATGTCAAATAATACACAAGTCAACACACCTTTCAAGGTTGCAAGATTTGCCTGACATGCATGAGGCTGGCTGCGCAGAGAGGAGAGAGATGCAGGTGCCATGTACGGAAGATCTTGGGAGACTGCCAGCAGCAGCGGGTGTGAATCCATGAGAGACAAGAGTTGGGACTCAGGGACAGCCTGTCCCACGCATGCACGGTGCACATCCACATGTGGATCATGGGAGAGGAGTGTTTGGGGGCTGCCTACACCTCTTCCTCCTCCTGACTTTGTTGTGGCTTCCAGCAGTGCACATAAACATACTCCTTTGCATTCGTACTGCTCTCTCGCCTCATCTGCCTGCTTATTCTGAAGTGCACTTTCAGGAAGTGTATTGCCTCCCATTTCCCATATTTCGCTGCTGTCTTTGCTTTCATTATCCTCCACCTTTCTACTCCCTTCTTTATCACATTATATTTATCATGCTCATTCTCAGTTTTGATTCCTTGATCACATCTCTAAAATACACTTGTTATTCCTAACTGCCCTACTAAAACCAAAGGCTTTTCAAATGCACTTTTCAGTGAGCATGCTGATGTCTTTATAGCAAGTCGATGACTTTATTGCATTATGGTCCTTGTAAAACAATCAAAGTATACAATATTGCTTTAAAAGCATATGAGACTAATTTCAGAATTCCCAGGTTAGTTTGCTGGCTGAAAATTGCAATAGCAACTGTGTTTGTTGGTCTTAATCCTACAGACTTTGGTAATTCCAAAGTGTATGAACAAATGGTCTGAGAAAATAAAAATCACTGAAACGTATCCTGCAACTGTATCCATTACCTGGATCTCAGAGCTAAGAGAGAGAAAGTTGTGCTTCTTCCTCTTCTCCCTGTTGAAAGCCAGCATTACTGGCCCCATTTCTCCTTCTTTCACAGCAGCAAGCACTAAGCAATGCTCTGAGTCCTTAACAAGCACCTACACCCGTACAACTTCCTTTCTCACCCTTTCTGTTTAAGTCCTGAATGTGCTGTCACAAGAGAGCTCTGGTAACCATATGAAATCAGAAGCTGAAAGATTGCAGTTCCAACAAACAAAAAAAACACCCAAATCATCAAAATAAGAATAATTTTTGCAGTATTAGACACCTGATCCTGGCCACTAAATGGAGTATCTTAAAGGAGCTGAATAAAATAAAAGATACTCCAAGAGCCAGTATTCTCTTAGCACACTTGCAAAAGATTCCCCTGTAATTTTGTTGGTGAAATGCTGTGGTGAAACTTTGACCTAAGGAGAGCAAATACAGATAATTCAGAAAGCACCACAAGGGGCATGAGTGACTAAATTAAATATGTGAACGTTTATGCACAAGCTAAAGCATAAGCACAAAGCAGTGGAGACAAATAAAATTGACCAGAGAGAGACAAGTCTTAAGGAGGAAAGTCATTCTTAAAAATATCCTTTCTACAGGATCATATATAGTAATTGTGGCATGAGAAAGGACTGTTCCAAAGCCTACAGTCTGGAAAGAAATAGGAAAAAAACCACCAGAAAGAGAAAGCAAACAGTGACTCAGAGGATGGGGTTTTGCACATATTTGACATTAATGAAATGCAAGTTAGAAGAAAGAGTCTGTAAATTCAGATTAGCATTAGAAATGAAACAAGTACACAAAGAGAAAATTAAAAATATGATCGCAGAATCACAGCATTTTGCATGAAAAGCGTGGGGAAAAAAAGCAATCAAGCAAAGCCAAATGAAAAATGACGTTGTGGAATGATGATAATACCTTCAAGACACTGTGAGCTCTGTCAGGATGCAAAGGATATCCTGACGGTCCAGGCTGAATCTTCAGAGAGCACAACACAAAAGCTATTTCTTTCTGCTGAAAAAGTGAAAATGTAAACTCAGTGATAAAGCACCTGACCCTGTATGTTTCTGGGATGAGTCCAAACTAGTGTATGTATTTGAAGAAAATGGAGCATCCTCTGAGACGTTATACCTAGAACAGATAAAAGTGATTCAGACAGCAAAGCATCTGCTTTGCAGAGCGTCTGTTGCATTAGAACAAGGAATAATTTGAGCACTGAAATGCATAGGAATAGAAAAAAATAGTCACTACTAATTTTATGTAATCTACAAATTACATAAGCAGTAGGATGGTCCCTGAAAAAAGCAAGCTTGCTATCTGCATTTGAAGAACTGTTACTTTGAGTGAAACAGTTTTGTGTTCTGCAATGACAAGGCTTTGTCAAGAGCTATGCAGCCTTTCTGGATAAGGAAGCACCATCTCGTCAGAGTTTGGAAGCCAGCAGGCACACTGGGGAGCAGTGAGACTCAAAGCAGAAGACCACCAGCTCTGCCAGCCAGAGCCACAAGCCACCACCATCATAGCTGATGAGACTCGGGAATGCAGCTCTCAGGAATATCTGGTAGAAACTGTGGTAGTCCATTACAATTAACTCGTTAGCAGCTAAAACTCAGGCAAACAAACAAAAAAAAAAGGATGAAGTTGCTTTTGATTTCAATGTAGTGTGTGGATCGGTTGCTGACCTCCCAGGGAAATTCAATAAGTCAAGAGGTCTGCAGTATGCAAACATTCAAATAATATTCAAACATTCAGATAATATTAAAATCTGCGAATTATATTACCACATCTCTTTCAAGCCTTGGAGGTATGCAAAGCATTGAGACCATAATGGAGAAAGACAGAACACAAATATGCTATACATGCAGTATTGGTGATCGTACAGGTTGATCTAGTGCAGCGAGGTTTGGAGTAGTGTTATTATAAATACAACACTACTAGTTTTTGCCTCCCCAGTGACACAAACATTTTGGATTGTTTTGCAGTAATGTCTCTGCTGTGAAAATTTCAAGCTGTGATTGAGAAAGCAAACTTCCAAACAGAAAAATCCCAGAAGCTACCAAAGGAATTTGAAAAATCATTGCCTCTTCCAAATGTCTTCAGCATGTGATACTGAAACTGTAACATTGCAATTTATTCAACAACTTCAGAGAAGGGCCGGTGTACACAGCTGACTTCTTATCTACAACATTCTTGTAGTGGAAAAGCAAGATTACGATATGAGAACCTTAATGTTATCACAGAAATACAGACAATTTAAAAAAAAAAAAACATTTTTATTCGGGGAGGGAAACTGCATGCTCGTTTCAAGAACCCACTGGCAAAAAATCTGAGAATAAAAAACACAAGATAAAGATGCATTCATGTGCATATCTATCATTCTGCCAAGACAGTCAAGGCAGGAAAAGTGGCTCTGTTTACTTCCTAGGAATGATAGAATTATCAAGAGCAATGGAAAATAAAAATAGTATTATATAAAGGCCACTGAATCATAATACCCAGAGTGCTGAGAATAGAAACCCTCTTGAGAATGGAGGTCAGTGCTAAGAAAGCAAGAAACACCATGAACCAGTAAGGGATAGGGCGTGAGTAATCACGATAGCTGGGAGGAAATCTGGGACATGCGGCAAGATAAAGCAAAAGTGTGTGGCATCTTCAACAGGCACTAGAGTAAACTAAAGAACAGGCCTCTTACCAGAAGAAACTTGAAACATACTTTAGAATTATAGACTCCTGGTCAGACTTTTGGGAACCAGAGAAAATGTCAGAGCCATCCACAGTAGTCAAGCAGCCAAGTGTTTTAGCAATCCTCAACTATGTGGTTTCAACCAGGAGATCCCAATTTACTTTAAATTTGGTAATAGGTTTATTTGAGAACTCAAATTTGATTACATCAAATCAAATCATCTCATATGATAGCCCGGAAAATAGTAAAGCTGTGTCTGCTGTAGAGATTGCTAAGGGCAGTAAAAAGCTGCAAATAGCAGAGCCTATTTAGCATTCCTTTCCTGAATGTTGAAAATATTCCCACAGAAAGTTTACAGCAGTCGGGTACAATGCTTGTAGTCACATTCGGTAACTGGCAGTGGAAGGAATAACAGAAAAAAAACAGTAAGAAAGGCAAAGCTTATTGCAAGTATTACAGGGTTAAGAGTCTCCCAGAATCACAATCTTGAGTCTTACACCAAGACAGGGAAGGAAGAATTTAGATTTAGCTCTAAGTTCTGCCATCAAACTCTTGTCAAAATTATTTGCATGCCTGCACTAATATACTATTTTTTTTCCTTCATATCGGTTGCTTTTATCAGAGACAAAGACAAAAAAGACACTTTTCTGAAATCTAAATAAATCTGTCTTCAAAGCTATCTTGTGTTGCCTAGAAGAAACTAGGTGATACCTATTTATATACATTCAGTTTATTTATATCCAGTCAACTGTGTGTTTATGAAACACACAGAAATATACAGTTTATTTTGCTTATACAATTTTAAAGGTGCAACTTCATTACTAATCACAGATCAACTCTGCAACGGGAAAAAACACGTGCAGCAAAATGGGACAGAATTTGAAGATATTAATATGCATGGTATTTTCCGTTGGTTATGGCTCCGGGCAATCCTACGTGGATTTTCAACAAAATAGCAAAAATTAGGTCTGTGCTCAGTGCTGACTTCTCATCATTTCTTTCCAATAGCCCTCTCTCAAGCAGTATTTAGTGGAGGGGAAAGGGCTAAGACCATGCTAAAATCTTTGCTACAAGGACGAGCAGCATCCAAGCATCTCATCCCATAAAAAAAACATGGCGTGGTGCCTGTCAGAAATGCCGTTTCCGTTACCGAATCGGACTGGAGCAGATCCCTGAGCTCGGAAGGGGCTAGGGATGCAGGTGAGGCAGGCGGGAGAGCCGGCAAAATGGGACTTTTTCAATTTTTCCTTAAAAAGACATGCCCTCCCCCCGCCCCCGCCGCAGCCGTTAATCCAGCCCCGGCGGTTGCCTGGCAACCAGGCTGTTACTCCCCCCTCTTCCCGCCCCGCCCTCCGAGCCCTGCAACATCCGGGAACTAACCCCCCCCCCCGCCCCGTCCCCCCCTGCGCGCACGGGCGCAATGAGCCCGCCCTGACGTCACCCTCCCCTCGCCCAATCGCCGCTCCGCTCTGTTTCCGGCGTCGGGCCCCGTATCCTGGATACGGGAGCGGGGTGGCGACCACGGGAGCGGCGCTCGGGGGGTGGGCTGAGAGGACGGTGCCAAACTACTGGGCAAATTAGTAATAATAAAACCTTTCCGCTATTTTTATTTAATTTTTAATTTTTTAATTTTTTTGGGGGTGTGTGTGTGTGGGGGGGGGGGGGGTGACGGCGCCTCTCTCCCAGGCTGCTTTCAGCTGTTTAGGCCCCTCCAAGCCCCTCATTCCCCACGCTGAGGCATGGCCCGGCACAGGCACTTGGAGTAAGGGGGTACCGAGTATGAATTCAGCCTGGAGTTGGAAGGATGTAGCACAAGGAAGCTTCGGGGGAGTAAGTAGCAATATATCCTATTCCTGGGGTTTGGGATTTTGTATCGTGCTGCTGTTAACCCTGTGGAATAGCCTAGGAGCAGGGTGGAAAGTAGCTGCCGTCAGTTCCCTTCTTCTCAAAATGCTCTTGGAGCAAAAAAATGCATAACAAAAGAGCAACAAAAGGAAAATGTGCAGTTGCTTTAATATAAGAATGCCAGGATTTTCAACAAATGACAAATGCTTCATTTGTTTCGTTGCACAAACTGAACCATATGCAGTTCTACAGACAAAAGTGATAGTTACTGATAAAAACTGAGCTAAACTTTTCTTATGGAGCTCCCTGACTCCTGCAGTGCAACACTGGCTGAGGATTTTACATAATTTTTATCTGCAAGAAGTGGTTTCTGTGGGAAATCCTCAGCACTAAGTGCTGTATCTGAAAAAGCTACGTTGAGGTTAGTGTTGTAGGGGTAGAGGTTTTTCACAAAGCTATGTATATTTCAATTTTTTGATTGCGTGCTGAAAAGTGGTAGGGACAGTTTTGTCTGAAATGTCCCTGGGCAGAAGTGCCAGTCTTATTTTTGACAAGTCTTTCAGTTTAAAACATTTGGTAATATCATTTTTGTTAACGAATCTGGCAGTCACTGGCCCAACTGTAACTTTTGGAATGTGTTAAGAGCTTTTGAAATGGGAAAGACTATCATCCATTTAAAGTCAATATCAGATTTTTTAGGAGGAGGGCTTTTGTCAAGCAATTACATTTCATGCTGCTAGAAGCATGTAGTCCCTATTGTAAGAGCTGGAAAGTTGCATACTGTATGCCAAAGGTCATTAAATCATTAAATGTAAATGTTCCCTCCTCCTCCTCCTCCTCCTTCTTTTTTTTTCTTTCTTTCTTTTTTTTCTTTTTCTTTTTCTTTTTTTTTTTTAAGATCTAACAGCACATTTCCAAACTGTTACCGGCAAAGCACACTTAGGTATGGAGAACTTTATTCTTTATGAAGAGATAGGAAGAGGAAACAAGACAGTTGTTTATAAAGGAAGAAGAAAAGGGACAATTAATTTTGTTGCCATTCTTTGCACCGATAAATGCAAAAGAGCTGAAATAACAAACTGGGTAAGAAATATTTTTCCTGCTATATATGATGGTGGGGAGGGGGGAGGAAATACAGGTTCCAAAATCCTGATTCAGTAGATAGCATTAAAAAGGAAAAAAAAAACTATTAAGTACTTCTTTATATGGTTTTGTTGCCATTTCTATCAACTTCTTAAGCTTTTGAACTCCTAGATTTTAAACTGAGTTTTTAAAAAATAATTTTATTGCTGTATCTCAGGTGATTTTACTGATGTAAACTCATCCTCCCCCGCTAAATTTGAAATATATGACTCCTCACCCCATCCCCTTAAATTTACTACATTAAGAACTTTGTTCTAGGTCCGTCTAACTCATGAAATCAGACATAAGAATGTAGTGACTTTTCATGAATGGTATGAAACAAGCAACCATCTCTGGCTTGTAGTGGAATTGTGCACAGGTAAGATTAGCTCAAAAGCTAAGACTTAATAGAATGGGCACTTATTAGTGATATTGTATAACAGTTTCTCCACAGGAAACGCTCGGATTTTTAAGAATGGTAGATAAGTTAAAGATAAGACACCTATCTGGGTGTTCTCTCTGTATATAAAAAGTGCCTGTGCTTCTGGAAGCAACTTTCTAACATGTCTAATGTTCTGAAGCGACATAGAATAAGTTTGTAAAGCCTTGAAAATTACTTTTGAAATGAGAAAAATGCATTCAATCATATATGTGGTGGATGACTTTTGCTTGTCTTAAGGTGACCAAACTTTATTTCTTTTAATAGTTACAGTATACTTTTTTTTTTTTTTTTCAAATTATGGGATTATTTTATATGTAGCCTTCTAAACTGCATTTTAAAAAGGGGTAATTACACATGATGGAAAAAGCTCTACTAGTTATTAAGTATTGTGAGATAATTCTAAAGCAATAACTAATTTATTAAACAGCGTAAAAGACTTGGAAGTAGGAAAAAAACCACTCAATTATTGCATAGTCTCAAGAAATTGAAGACTAAGAACATTTTTTAGTAGTTACAGATAATGATTTTTGCTTGCTGTCTTCTGAATAAGCTTGTATAATGTCCTTGGGAATTATTTATATGGCCTCACCTTTATAAGTTACTGATGACCATGTGTAATCTATTTCAGGTGGTTCTCTGGAATCAGTTATTGCTCAAGACGAACATCTACCTGAAGATGTAGTGAGAGAATTTGGTGTTGATTTGATTACTGGCTTATATCATATTCATAACCTTGGGATCATTTTTTGTGAACTGACTCCTGGAAAGGTAACTAAAAATGTGATTTAAGTGACAATCCTGTGTTAATTTGTATGTTGTTGACATTTAATTATTTCTGTTCTGCTGTCGGCAAGAGACTTACCTCAAATTGGAAGCCTATAGCTAAATGTGAACACAGTGGCACACAAGTCTGTAACTTGGAAGTTTGTAACTGAATTGATGTATTTCCTTGTTGTATGTTTGATAAAATATGGTGGTTTTGTTTTTTAATGAACTGGTATACTGATATGAATTAATGAAGTATTTCAGTTCTTAATCCTAGGGCAAATAAGTTTGAATATTCCAAGAGAATGAAGTTAATTAAATTTCCTTTGTAAATAACCTCCTATGCTATTTTCACCTATTATTTAAATTATCATCCTATTCTTGTGTAAGTTTAAGATGGAAATTTTAGCAGTTGTCCTTTTTTAAAATCTGATACTCATGTGTCTCTATTTGTCTAGATCCTGCTGGAAGGGCCTGGCACTCTGAAGCTCAGTAATTTTTGCTTGGCTAAGGCAGATGGTGAAAACTTGGAAGAATTCTTTGCTTTGATTGGATCTGACGAAGGAGGAGGAGATGGCAATGAAAGCACTCTACAAAGATCCCTAAAAAATAGATGCCGAGGTATAATACATGCTCTTATTACCCAAAATTAGAGAAGGACAGTAGATATCTTAGTTACTGTTTAGTTATTGAGATGGGAACTGCTGCCTATTTCCTTTTTTATGTCTAGACAAATTAGGGATTTGCAGATAAATTGCTAAAATTTGATACGTAATATCGAACTATTTTAGATCAATGATCCAGTTTGTCAGCTACCCTGATTTTTATAACCAGAGTTTTCTAATTCTTAGTGTATGTCCTAAGACAGCTTAATTCTATTTATTTATTTATTTTCATAATCTTATCTTTTTCATATGAGGATTATTTTGGCTTTCCATCTGCTCAGTTTGCTTGGCTCTGAATCTCTCAAGGTACATGAAAACACTACTACAGTTAATTATTGTGTTAGGACAGTATAGCACAAACCAAGTTGTGTAATGGAAGTGAAACATGAAACAAACAATGAAATAGCTTCTATAATCATACATATTTCATTACAAATCTAGGAAGGAAGAGATACTGTTGAAATTGCTTCAGTATTTCAGCTTTTCTTAAATCAGTGAGAATATCTTTACTTAGTATTAGCGACAATATTTAAAGTGTTGATCTGGTAAATGCTGAATGTGTAATACAGTGTATTACATGTATTGTATTTTGTAGGCTCTCTATTATACACGGCTCCAGAAGCAATAAGGGGAGAAGACTTCTCCAAATCCAGTGATATATGGTCCTTGGGCTGTTTACTTTATGAAATGTTCTCAGGTTGTAAGTTTGTTTATCTGTTTAGTATCTGTGATAATGAAAACTTAGGCTGTGGTCCCAATGTAAATTCTAGTTAACTTTCTAGGAAAGTTAAGACAGACAAAAGATTTAAGAGAGATTTTAAAGATTTCTTGAAGAGTATACCTAATGTACTTTAAAAAAAAGTAAGTTCTTATTTTGTCTTTATAAAAAAAATCATCTGAAGCAATAGTATTGAATGACCCTTTTGACTGAGATGAGAATATGATGCTAACCACTTGTGTGTTATAATTTCAAAATCCCAGCCGTACAGTCTGACATTATAATGATTTTACTCCTCAGTGTTAAACTCTAGGTGCATTCATTTGATCCTGGAAAAAGAAAGCTGGTTCACTAGTAGAAATCTAGAGTCTTTGGGGGTCCTGCAGATGAAGCGGTCAGTAGTGTTGGCTGCAGCTGGAAGGGAGATTTTGGCACAAAAGAGAAATGTAACACAGCCTGCTGAAATATTAGATATTGTATAGATGTTAAGGTTTCTGCCTCGGCCTTCTATTTCTGTCTTATTGCTGATCTACATAGAGCTCTGATGTTGACCTCCATCAGATCATCTCGGGTGCTTGTTCTGTCCTCGGTCTCTTCTACTGTTTATTGGAGAAGAATGTAATGCAAGGTTTTATATTTAAATTGACAAGTGAACTTGGTAAATGGAGTTCAGATTGAAGATTTGACATTTCCCTGGGGAAATGAGCTCATCATACATCATTGCACCTGACAGTCATTTTGAACTTTGATTGAACTGCCAATAAACTTTTTATTTTATTTATTTTTTTTCTGTTTGTAGGAAGACCGCCATTCTTCTCAGAGAGCTTTGATGAACTAATTGAAAAGATTTTATATGAAGATCCATTGCCACCTAGACCAAAGGGTAACAATCTGTTAATGAATCAATTCAGCGTAATACTTGGCACATTAAAGATTTATTTTGCAATGTTTCCTCTGAGACTGAGTGTTTAAGAATCACTTTGTCCTAGGTGAATGCTATCATTGCCCTTCCTTTGATAGGAACTTTTTCCTTTAATGATGAATGCTTATTTCTAGCTTGACAAATAGATATAACTTTTAAAGAATTTATTTTAAGAGATAACAGTAAATCTACAATCTGAAGTGAAATTGTTGAACTCTGTCATTGTGAGCTTCAGTGATATTTATGGAGGCACTTAAATATTAGCAGCTCTTCTATTTATAATAATGTGAAACCAATGGCTGTTAGAATAAAGTTTGCTACTTGTTTTCATTCTAAAGGATATTTTGTTTTCAAAGTGGATAAGTTGCATTTTGTAGTTTTGTTTTCTCAGAAGTCAAGGCTTTTTTTTTCGGTTACATAAGAATTCTAGAAATTGCTTTGGTGCGATAGTATACAGCCATAGTTCTCTTTAAATCTATTGCAACCGTGGCAGTTTTATTTTGGTTGAAGTGTCTTTCAGCTCAACTTCTTGCTAATACCTTTGTGATTCTCCTCTGTATTTTCTTGCAAGAGGCAGAAAATACATTTTTCTCAACCTCATCAGAAAGGGATAAATATTCATTTATATTCATAAATATTCAAAATAAGAACCTTTTGAAAGAATTTATGGGTAGTTTTGAAAAAAAAAAAAAGAATAGGTTCTCGCTAAGCAAGCTGTGAATATTGGGCAATTGTTGTATGGTGCTAGAATATCACATCCTGAAATGTTTTGCTGAATCAGTTGGTGCTTATGGTATTTCTAGACTACTCATTTTATTTTTGGATAATTTTTCACATTAAAAGTTTAACATTTGAAGTCTTTTATAAAATTATGTTAAATGTTTTGAATAATTAATAGTATTAACTATTATAACTATTAACTAGTATAACTTCACCTAAGCTTCAGACGTTATTTTTATTGTAGCTAATGGGAGGTTACTGTAAGAGAAGCTTTAATATGTTTTTTGCGGACACGTATTTCTAAATGCAGTGATTTTTTAATGCGTTCTAGGAAATACAATTGTTTAGAAAAATCCAATTATTTTACTAGCTATTAAAAATAACCAAATTGTAGTTTCAGAAGAGATTTGATTGGAGGACAACTTTTCTGTGGGTTATAAACAATTTTAATTACTTTGGTGACCAAGCATTGCTTTTCATTTTGGGGAGCCTTTGAAATACAGAGAGTTAATATTTAGGACTCCTTATACATTCAGATTTTCTTTTAGATGAAATGACTGTTACTCGTGGAACTGCTCTGATGTGATCTGTAGATAATGATTTCATCTGCACTGTGTGACAACTGCTTTGGCTTTTGCTGCTGAATACTTATCTTCTTAAATGCTTCTGATTACAGGTTCTGTTTTTCACATACCTTCTGCAGAGTTCATTAGTTTGCTAGGTGGCCTACTTGAAAAAGATCCCCAGAAAAGGTAAACTATTCAAACAATGACAATTGCACACATCACCTTTCTTCATCTCCAGAAGTAAAAATCATTGCTATGTATACCGTATGTATAGTGTTTTATAGGTGGAAAAGGATGCAAAAATATCCCTTCACATAAGGGATCAAGTTGTGTTTTCTCATGCAAAGATGTACAGAATTAATGTTTTGCTTATTTTTTTGTGAAATGATGAGCAGTTTGGAAACCAAATGACTTTGCTTTTCCAGAGGAAAGGTCCTATCTATTTTTACTTGGCTTTCACTTATAACTGCTGTACTTAAATTGTTAAATAGTGCAAGCTTATCCAAATACCCAGTAGAGTAATCGAGGTAGTTTAATGCTGGGCCTGGGCATGCAGTTGCTTTCATTGTTAGTCTCATCCTCTCTGCTGTGTGCCACTTCGATTTTGATTTGAGCAAAAAGTTGCCCCTAAAAGAGAGCTTCTTTGACCAAGTAAAAGTGAAATACAGGGTCAATTAATATTGATTAATGCAGGTGTGTAATGCCATTGTGTTCACATCTGGTATCTCTGTATATCACCTCTGTTCTGATCACGGCTATTTCAACTGACTTTTTTTATTTTTTCATTCTGACTTACAAAAGACTGGATTGGAGAGACCTATTGCAGCATCCGTTCTGGAAAGGCTCCCTTAGCCACTGTGATAATGATTCTGCAGACAGTGAGAACATAAAGCTCAAGGTATAGTAGGTTCAACAGAAACTTCCTTTGTAATTAGTATAAATGAGCATATATATTTTAGATTTGTGTGCAAATATATAAAATTATATATACATATTTAGTTTCTGATAGTCATGACTTTTTTGTGCATTTCTTAGTTTTTAAATGTTGCTTAGGATTTTAATGTTAACTAACCTGGTGAAAGTAATTTTACACCATTCAATGAATAGTTTTCAATGATTATTATATATTTCAATATTTATTATACAGTTATATTCCCTATTAGTATATTACGGTGTCTGTTTGCATTCAACAAATTCCTTTTCCTCTGGCTCTAGAATGTGTTAAAACTTCTTACCGAGGTAAAGTAACTGCTGTCATCTTAATTTATTTGTTTTTGTAATAATTATGCCCAGTAATTTGATTTATAATACTCTTTGAAAGCTTTTGGAGAGTTTTATAAATATGGATGAGTTTTATCTCTGTTGCACTGAGACTTTTTTGCTTGTTTTTATGCATTAAGACTTAGAATGTTGCAAAGCCTATCAGTACAGTATCCTAGATTTGTGTGTTTCAGCCTTACATCCTTGCAAATGCAGCTCACATATATTCTTTGCCTAAAACATTAATTTTTTTTTAATTTAATAGTATTCTACACTGCTGTATTTGCAAAATCTCCGAAGCTTCTGTGAGCATGGGATCTATGTGTTAACATAGTTAGGCTTCTTCAAGACTTCTGTTGTTTTGCTGATTCTTTCTAAGCTTGAGGGCATTGATATTGTTTCAAACATTTGAAGGACAGTTTTGGTTTCAATCCAGGGAATTACTCTAAAACCAAAATAACTCTTTTCGAATGCTGAATGCTTTTGCGCTTCATCTATTTTTATAATCCAGTTTTGTGCTGCTTAATTCCTTGTTTCTGATAACACTGCTGCAGTATTTCTGATACTGGTGGTTTTTTCTAGCTTGAGTCATTGCTCACGGTATTTTGATTACCTCTTTTCCCACCAAAGCGGATAAAGAATCCAGAGTCAAAGTTCATACCTCAAAATAGGAATTTATTAAAACTGTTAGTGAGATTTATGTCAGCCATCACTGCAGTGGCCATCTTTGACCAATTCTCAGCGAATTGGAAGAATCTTACACTCTTACAAAGTGTTAGGCTATTTGATTTTATTATTGAGGGTTTTCTAATGGCTCTGAAATGTCCGCTGAAGAATGTGGTGATCAGCAAATCAGACAAAATTGGAGAGGGGCTTGGAATGCAAAAGAAACCCTGTACCTATTGCTTCGCAAAGAGCAAGGCCTTATAGCTTTTTTTTTTTTCCATGGGAGGTGGAAAAATAATTTATAATCCGTAACTAATATTTTATAACCTTGCTGAAGCGTCTTTAAGACCCAGTGCCATAGGAAAAACTGTGAATGAATTAAAAAAAAAATAATTCTTTTAATTAAATGTGACATGGCCTTAGGCAAAAAAGAATCAGTAGTGTTTACTAAACTTAATCTAGGTTACAGACTTCACTATTAAAAGTATGCTTGTTGTGATTTTTTTCCTGTGAAGATTAAAGGGTATCTTAACAACTTTTAGTATTCTTTTATAGCTCTGACATGATAGGTATAAATTAAGCATGTCTGCTTCTTTGTGCTCGAGTTCTACTGGCAAAGTTGGAGAATTATTAGTAACGCAAAAGTCACTGACTAGAAGCTTGTTTGCCATCATTGATATTACTGATATAAAACATATTTGTGAAGTATGTACCACAAGAGGATACTAGTCTACAAGAATAATATCTAAATCCTATGTTAATAATTGCTACAAATTGATCTCCTTCATATGTATTTTCTTAATGTGCAATATCTCTGATAAACAGTAATGAAGACAGAGAGTCATCTGTACCATGGGATATCAAGGAACCTGGAGCTACCCATAAAGATGTAGATAACCTGTCGTCCTCAAGAACAGATAATAAGCTGCCTAGTAATTCTTTCAAAATAGGTAATGTTATCCATTGCATTATTTTGAATTACTTTGTGTCCTGTGGATTGTAAATCTCTTAATCTCACTAAAATACACTTAATCCCTGTATTTCATTTCTTTTTAATTTCTGAATCCAAGTTCATGTTCTCTTCTCAGGAGAAATTCTGACTGACTTGCGGCCAAAAAGTGCAGGTGATGGTGAATCAAATGAAGCCATATTTCTCCTCAGGTATGAAAATCAAAAGAATAATTAGAAAACACTAATCCATACATGTTTTTAGAGTAATTCATTTTGAATTTTATACTGGCAATTTAGTTAATATTAAGGCACTATTTGAAATACAATTAAAACAATTGCCTTATGACACTGTTTTTTAAGTAAAGTCTTTTGATTTCATAGCCATTTGGATAAAAGACTTTATGTAGAGACTCTTTTTTTTCTTTCTTTAGATATAAACCTGTGTTCTACTACATCATGCCTAAGATCCACTGAGATAGCATCTGTATTTTTTTGTCACAAGCTCCTGGTCCTACGTACCAAAATCAGTTTTAAGAAATAGTGCTTGGGGTGACAGTGATTTGCGTTAATTCAGGCCTAATTCTGACATGTTGTACTAGCTGCTAAACCAAACAGATTCCCTGATAAATAAGGTTTTGTTCTTGTACTCATCAAGCAGAAAGACCTCCATTTAAAAATAAATACTTCTTTTTAGGCTTCTTTCGTAATCTGAAATGGGACTTTTGTGCCCTTTTTATCATGTAATAGTGTGTCTTTTTTACAATTATTTTAGTTTGCTTAATAAAATATTACTTCTCAGCTGGCTTACAACCTTCACAGCATACCATCACAGCTAAAGCAACAATATCAGTAATTTAAAATGGCATTTGCTTCTTACTTTACAAATCTGTTGAAAAGAAAGCTGCAGAGGCATTAAAAGCACTTTCTATAACAACATAGAATCCAAATTCTATCAGGATTTACAGTAGATAATGCTGTAAGAACACACTGTAAGAACAATTTATTTTATTGTTGGTAAGTACATTTAAATAATGTGAATTTTGAAATGTAGTACAGTAATATTCTGTATTCTTTGTTGAAAATCTCCTCACTTGAATGTTTTAACTTCTCCAAGCAGTATGTATTATCTGTTAACACTTGAAAATATTAAAGTACTAGGAATTTGCTGATCTGCCATTTGACACCAGTTTACCTACCCGTTGAAGTGGTAATCAGCTTTTAAAAACTGATAACTTCTTTTACATTTGCAGAGGGAATTAATCTTATTTATTTCAGCTAGCTCAGGTCAGTGATCGCTGAAGCAGATAGGAACCTAAAAAAAAAATTGTGTTTTTTTTTTTTTTTTAATATATATGTGTGTGTGTGTGTGTGTATATATATATATATATATATGCATATATATATATATATATATATGTATATTTTTCAGTTCTCGTCCCACTCCTAGAACTAGCACTGCCATAGAAGTAAGTGATGCTACTGCTGACCCAGTCCAAAGTTCTCCCCAAAGAGATTCATGCTTGACAAAGGTGAGTGGAAAAATTATAGTAGGATGGTGCTATCTCTATGGTTAAAAGTTTTTGGAACCTGACAAAGCTTTCTTTTCCTTTCTGCTATATTTGTAACAGAAAAGCAGTTCCTACAATAAGTAAAGTTGTTATTTTTAAAATATTTGCAAAACTTCAGATGAAGAGCTTGAATAACTATAACTTTGTTTTTGTTCTAGGCTAAAAATATGTGCTCAAGTCAGCAGGATATGGAGTCAACATTGAAAGAGCTCATTTACACTGAATCTGATCTTATCATAACACCAATCATTGACAATCCAAAGGTATAGTGAAATAAAATATTAAGTTCAGGAACTTATGGGTGAGGCTGGTTTTGCAGATAAAACTTTAATCGGGGGTGAAACTCTTTTCCTGTATTTTATAATTCTTATCCTAAAACAGTTCCACCCAGTCATCTGGCAAGCTCTCATGCAAATTTTTGGCAGTTTTTTATAGTGCTATTGTGTTGCTAATTTGGATAACTGATGTATTTTGGGGTTGACTATTCATATTAAAGAATTTTGTGTATGGATTGGAAGCTACTTTCTCCTTTCCCTGCTTTCGTAGCTGTGTCTTCTGATAACTTATGTTCATGTAAAGAATAGGCCTTAAAACAAAACTTAGTATCTTAGTATACTCAGAACAAAGCTGTCTGTGAAGGCTTTTACATTAAGCATTCCACCTTTCAGGATAACTCTTGTCACTCTATGAAGTTTAGATTTGATAATGTTTTTAATAACCATGAACTTCTTTCCTCTGGGAAAGATGACCTGAAGTAGCAGGTTACGTGAATAGCATTAAAACATCTAGAGTGAGTCAAATCATGATGTTTTTTTGTTTCATTTTTCCAGATAATGAAGCCAATGCCAGTTAGATTTGACTTGAAAACTTTGCCTATACCAGCACATTCAGGTATGGCTCTGCTGAAGCTGTTAAATGTTGCCCATTCTGCGTGAGTGTGTAGTATGCAACCACAAGACCTGTAGCCTCCCTTTGTAGATGATGAATTGCCTGCACAAGTCAAGGGAAAATTAATATTTTTTTTCTGTAATTTAAGTTGCAGAGGTAATGTTTATAGCTAGACCAATTTTGAGTAGATTTTCAATTTTTTCATTTTATTCCCTTTCTCTTCTACTCAAGCTCGTGCCCAAAAGCTTCTTAAGTAAGATGGGAGCAAAACAGCAGATTTTTATTTGTAGTATTTTTGGACATAACTAAGGCATTGTAACTCAAACACTCAACTGATTAAAATTTGGTAGAAGCAAACAAAAACTAGATTTTAAAATTTGCAATGTTGGTCAAATATACTACAAGGCTTCCTTACCAATTCCCTCTTTGACAGTGAAATATTTCTACTGGAATATTTCCTCTGATCCTATTTAGAGAAGCAGTGTTAGGCTTTACAGTGCTTATAGAGGGGTTTCAGGCAAAATTGTACTGCTCTTCATCGAATTCAAGTAGCACCTCTTCCTAGAGAAAATCAAGTTCCTTTTTATTTTCTGTAAAGAATGTATTTTCTAGAGTAATTTTGTTTAAAGAAAAAAAATGTAGCTGGAATTGAGCATAGTGTCCCCCACCATTCTAATAAAAATTGTAATAGCAGAAAGTAACTTATGTGGGATAAAGTTCTAGTCAAAATGCTCAGATTTGAAAGTCTAAAGGGTTGACATTTTATATCATATTAATTTTAAGTGCCTAAATCATCAGTTTCATCAAAATCATCATTTTGAGATGTCTTGTTGCCTTTATTTACGCGATATGGGACAGCATTTCTGTGGTTCCAATGTTTTCAAGGTTGCAGCTCTTTTTTCTGGGCAGTTTAACCATTTGTTTGTTTCTTATCATTAGCTGAGAAATTATTATCTATGAAAGACATGGACTGGAATGACTTCTTGCAACAAATATGTTCATTGCTTGATTCTGTTGAGAAGAATTCAGGAGCAGCACGTTCTAAACTGAACTTACTGTATTATTTGTGCACTGTGGCTGTCCGTAAGGAAGTTGCAAGCAAGCTAATGAGCTCTCAGCTGGTAAATAATAATAGTGCTCTGAGGAATCAGTGTTTCACATACTTGTTATTGTAACAAAAATCATCCGCATTTAGTTTAAAGAGACCATTGTTGTACTGGCCAAAATAGTAGAGCAAATAAGTGCATAACAATGAAAAATGCTTACGAAATTCCATGTCAGGTTTTTAAAGGAATTAAGATTAATCAACTCTTTCTCTTAGATTTCAGATGCTTTTACTTGTGACTTGGTAGATTTATAAAAGGGTGGGATTTAAAAAAAAAAAAAAAAAAGACATTGAGAGGGAGAGTTTGAAATTCTGTATATTAAAATGTTACAGTCTTTGTAAATCACTAAGTAAATGTAAATCATTAAGCAGAGAAGACTAGTGAGGAAAAAAGAAGTTCATATTTGAATCGCTAAAATCAATTTTATTTGGCTACATCTCTATAAAGATTAATAAGAAAATCTTTCTAAAGAGCAAACAGTAGTGCTTCAGAGAGCATTCTCTCTTAAGAGTCTCTTTTAAAATATTTTTCTAGCATATGTTCTAGTATTTGCCAATTATTTTTGTTAAGTCTCACAGAAATAATTGTTATTGCTTAAAAGTGTTGGATATTATTATATCGTAATCTGTGGATGAAATCAGCACAGTTTTGCTCTTTATAATGATATTTGTAAAGAAAATATTTCTTTAATACACTGATATATGTTTAATATTAAAGTTAAAAAAGCAATATAAATAGGATACCATTTGGCAGAATATGCACTGTAATCCACTACAATGCTTTTTCCAAATTCTATCCAAGTACATTTTTACATAATTATTTATATCTTGATTTTATTTTTTTTAAATATCATATTAGAAGTCATATTAGATCCCGGAAAATCGTTAATGTTTATATATCTTTTTTTAAACTATAGTTTCCTGTATTAATACAGCAGCTACGTGCAGCTGTCAACTGGGATATGTAAGTAATAATTTTATTTTAATCCATATTTGATCAAATCTATCTTTTGAATTTTTTAAAGAAATACTTTAACATTTTTTTTTCTCGCAAATTCTTTGGCCTTGCAGGCATGCTGTGATGTACTTGATAGACATTTTTTTAGTATATTCAATACACTGTTATTTTTACACCGCCAAAATTATATAAAACCTCTAGAAATTTTATCTAAAAGCCATATAATACAGTATATCAAGAAATAATGTCCAAAATCCCTGAATAAACCAACCATACTGTAATAATAGTAAAATATCCATGATAGTAGCTTTTATAAAAAATATACTTGTTGGAGCTATTTTAAGGTGCTAGTGCCCTCTACTGCTTGTTTGATAGATGTTGATTCTATTATTCCTTTTTTTTTTATTGCTAAAATGATAAAATGACTTGAAATATAGAAATAATATGGTAATTCGGATAATATATTAATCTAGAAATGAGAAGAAAGCCTGAGCTGTAAATACTACCAGAAATTTCCTGCGTTTATAATTTGCACAAATTACAGAGATTACTAAGAGCTTTGTACGTGCAAAGTATAAATAGCTCTTTCTTTGTACCTTTTAAACATTTTTTAAATGCACATTTAAAAAAGAAACCCAACACCAACACTTGTTTGATCTGCAGACGTGCCAAAGTTGCTCGAGTGATTGGATTCCTGGCATTGCACACATCTGACCTTGGAGAAAATGTTCCTGTTTCTGAGGTAGTGTGTGTGTGTGTGTTTGTTTTTCTTTCTTTCTTTCTTTCGTTCGTTCGTTCGTTTTTGTTATTAGTTTGGAGGGTTTTTTTGAGTTTTATAAATGTGTTTATTATGAATGTCTTCATAATGTTTTCACACTTTTCTTTTAAACCCTGCTTTATTTTTCCCCATGTTTCGCTTTGATTACTGTTGCGTGTAGTTGTGGTGATGTTGACAAAACTGTGGCAGAACTACCCAGCAGTGATTGAAAACGTCACTCTTTTTTTTTTTTTTTTTCAAAATGAAGTAGTTGCTTTCACACTTAAAAATATATATTAATAATTTTAAATATTAATATCAATATTAATGTTATTAATATTTTGTAACTCTAAAAGAATTATCAAAAGAAATATTTTCATGCCTTCAAAATATTTTTTTTATATGTAACCTCAAATAAGATAACCATAGGCAGTACGTACAGCTTGATGGTTCGTTTATAGGAAAGGTAGAAAGGAGTCACTTGGGAATTTTTGATTTACAAATTTCCTTTGTTTTCTCAAAGGGAAGCTGAGGAAATTGAGAGTTTGTTGAAAGTTCCAGTGGGCTGCTATTCTGCGCTGTGCGACTCTTAGAATTATTTATTTCTAATTTTAACTTTTGTCTTTTAGGTTATTACAAAAAAAAAATTAAACAGTACTATATACTGTATTAACAGATATTGCTGTATCTTGTCATGTTATATGTGCTAGCTTGTGCTCCAGCTGAAGTTTTTTGATGACTGCTGTTATTTGGGTATTACCAAAAACAAGCTGGAGCCACTTTGAACAATACAATGAAAAATGCCAAGCTGTGATCCAGTTCTTACAGGCAAATTTGTAACACAAAACCCCAGAGCTGATAACATCAAATAAAATTATTTTTGATGGTCTTCTAATAAAAATTCAGCCCTTGTATAAGACAGTGGAAAGTGGCTGTGCTGAGGCCCAGAGGTCTAATTTGCTACCTGTACTGTGACAGAGGCCAATATGCTCTGCACCTGCAGCGAGAGGCAGCTCTGGGGTTTCTGAAGCAGGCATAGAGTCTTTGAGTTTCTCCCGTGACTTTCTGAACCGTTTTTAGAATCCACCATCCGTCCTCTGGGAAGAAGCTTCACAGGTATACAGTGTGCCAAGTGAAGTTGTTGGGCCTTTGGGTTGGCCCTGGTACCTTCTCGATTTGTTCTGAGGCCTGCTAGTGATGCTCACATTGCAAAGGAGATGAGCACTTTATAGTCATCTTCTGTGTGTTAGTCATGGTGGGCTGTTACCAAAACTTACTAAACTTCGTTTCGTTAAGCTGTTTTTCAGGTTAAAAAGCTCCACTTTCTTTAGTAGTTCCTCACAGCAAAGCCTTGGTCATCTTCTTAGCCTTCTCTTTTTGCAGATCCAAATACATCCTTTTTAAGATAGGAAACCACAACTGCACCCTGTCAGGAGCATGTAGGTGCATGAGTGATCTATGTACTAAGAGACAATATACAATTTTGTTTTCTCTTCCTGGTAGCTTATAACATTCACTTTGCGTTTTGGCCACTGTTTGCAGAGGTGTCTTTGTAAAAATTCCTGCTAGCTCCAAGATTCTGAGCTTAAATATGAAAAGTCAACTCTTATGAAGGTGTGCATCTAGAGCTATTTTTACCCCCTTGTGTATCACTTGTATGTATACTGCTCTCCCCCCCCATTTCATCACTCAGTCAGAGCCTCTTTGCAGGTCTCTGATCCATTCATCCTTCCATTATTCATGGAAGTGCAAGGCCCAACGCAGACTCATGCAGGACAACACTTGTGGCTTTTCCACTGGGAAAACTGGCTCTTCATTTCTGTCTTCTATTTCCTATCTTTTGCCCAGTTATGATTTACCAGTTATGTATGTAAAGAGGTTTCCTTTACCTTAAAGGCTGGATCTGCCGCATTTGAGTTTTATTCTCTCCTCCCCCTTCTCCCCGCTACCTTTTTTTAATGGCTTCCTAAATAGCAGCAGCGGTGAGTCCTGAAAAAAAAGCACAGAAACCATGAGAATTTCCCCAGTTAAATTTTCACATGGTGTATGCCAAAACCCTTTGGCTTTCTGGTCTTTGAAGAACTAAAACTTTTCAAAAATATGTATTTTTAAGGTTCTTAATCAAGGTGGTCTGCAATCTATATTAAAAGCCCACCAGAGGTCACTCAAACACAAAAATAAAATGTAAGTAAACTATTACTTCAGATTACAGTTTATGCTGGAACAGACTATAAACAAAGATATATGATAAAATTGTGTACTTGGATGTATATTTATTCTATATTTATATTTAATATCTAAGTCATTTTAGAAATATTCATAAAAACAATAAAATTATTTTTAATCTGTAAATTCACTGCAGTTGGTCTATCTCCAATTAAATATTTTTAAGTGAATAGATTATTGATTAGAACAAAAAAGGGAATTTATCTTATCAAAAAAGATATTTAATTCATAACTTTTTCTAGCTGGCTATTGCAACCTAAGTTATTAAAGCAGTTGCTAAAGATGGATAGGTGAGTTTTCTTTTCCTGACTTAATAACATCATTTTGTTTTTCCATTGAGTTGGTTTTTACAAATGTGAAACATAACTAGGAATAAATAAAATGAAATTATCTTCATAAAATTTTAAAGTTGAGATGTTTCTCCTTTGCATTAGATTTCAGAGTTGGTTCTTGACATCTATATACTAGTGCCTGAGAAGGAAAATTGCCAATTTTTCACTCTAAAGAAAAAACACTCCTTGAGTTAGGAAGGCTTGCTTCCGTGTCCGACTAATGTGTCTCAGTTATTAAAAGAGGTTGTTGTCGTTTCACCTCTGGGCAGGCCGGGCCTTCTACCAGCCAGGACGTGGCCCCTCCAAACGTACATTTGAGACTTGGTCTTTCACTATATTAAGAGATGACAGAGGAACTTCCTAGACTGCTCTTGTGCGGGGGAGCAGTGTCTTTCTGCATCTCCTATGTGACCAGCCTGCTCCATCAGTTGAGCTAGTCCTTTTGCCAGTCCATTTTGAGGCAAAAACTCTAGTCCCATTTGGCTCTTTAAATTTGCCACTTAGTGAATCTGTCTCCTACTATGAGTGTGTAGTGTGCATGTTTTTGTATGCACCATGGTCCACTGCTCTACTGAGTGTTTAAAGGGCTCCAGGTCCTGCTGCAATCCTCACCTGCAAGTTTCATTGCAAAGTCTTTGACCTACAGTAATGTAGGAGACAGGAGACCTGTTAGAATAGGTTCGTAATACTGACCTTTTCCTGTTTACAATGTGATTTCTCTGTCAAAGCAATGGAATCTCCCAGTTTCTGCTTTTGGCCAGATTGACATTCTAGTAATTTGAGTCTTTTTATTTCCGGTTTTGACCTGTGACTTGGTAGATGCTTTCTACAGTTGCAGACTGACAGCTCTAAACCATGTGTCAGGCTTATCTTTCTGATTATTTCTGTATCTAGCCTATCCATGTCTGTTCATGTTTTAAGAATGTTCAAATGAAAAAAAAAAAAAAGTAGTCTCTTTCAAACATTTATTCCCAAGCCAGTTAGTTTTGCTGTTGTTTGATTGTAAAAATATTTTTGACTCTAGTCAAAGATCTTAATTTTGTTTTATCTTCGACTACATTCCCCACTGGCACGTCCTTCTTTTTTTTTTAAGCCTTGATGCCTCTTCTGTGAAAATAATATCAATTTAAAAGAGGTATAGGAAGTAGTTGTAGCCAAGCTGTATCTGTACTGGAGTGTATATTAGAGAATTCACACATATATTTTTAAAATCTTAAAATTATCTTTCAAGCAAAATCAGGTGGTCACTTAATAGCTTTGTTTCCAATGGTCTACTGCAAATAATGGACCAATTTCCCTGTGGAATGTGGGAGGCAAACAAATAAATGAAAAGTTTCTTTCTCTGTTACATTCATATGTAAGGACAGAAAATCCTGGAGTATTTGAGAAAAAATCTTCCATTTCATAAACCAAAAATTAATTATAATTAATATTAATGAAAGTTAATTTGTGATAGATGCATAGGAATTCTGGATTGCTGCAGAAAATATTAAGATCTTTTATCATAGTTGTAGGTAGTCTTCAAAAATAATTTCATCAGTCCAAACTAATTGGGCTTGTTTTATTTTGAAGTCGAAACCAAGTGGGAGAAGAAAACAAGGAAATTCAGAGTGCTGAATTTACACCTTACATTGTTGATTGCAGGCTGAAATAATGCTTTGTAATTCTCTTAGATTAATTGCCTGATCAAAGTAAAAACTGTGCCTCTGTAAAAGACTCATTTAATTGGCACCGTTGTCAGAGAGTCCATTAAATTACTTCATTTTTTTCAGGAGATAACATAGTACATCATCTTCATTAAATGACATCAGTGGGATTGCTAGTATGGCTCTTTGCAACACTCCACAAGATATGGGATGTTTTACGAGAATAGAAATGCTGTGTTTTCTTTTATGTTCTTCAACTCTGTTATTTTGGGCGTAATGAAGAGCTATGCAGCTGGGATCATTTCTTCAATGGATAAAAATACAAATCTCTGCAATGTAAAAAGTTGTCTGGAAAGGTTATTTTGTGGTTTTGATATTTCATTCAGGATTCTGAGCATAATTTATATTCCTGCTAAATCTGTGCTATGGACCTATCTTCAGCTGCTTCTATTATAAATACAATAGCAACCATGGCTATTTCATGGTTCACTATTTCATGGTTTCACCTCAAGGAGGAACTTACTAAAGGGAGAATTAAGGGTAACAACCATGTAGGAAGCAGAAGCAAACAGTTGCCATCTAGCCAGAGTACCAGAGTTGAGAGGATAACAGCTTCAACAGCTTCCCATTCAGTGTTTTTTTTTTTTTTTTTTTTTTTTTTTTTTTTTTTTTGTCCTTCAACCAGTTCACTGTGCAAATGCTTGTGCCAGTGCAAGGAAATAGATGGTGCAAGGCTGAGTTTTTTTATTGAAGGTGGCACTAGTTACACTGACTCGAAATTACTGACTGCAGTTTTGGCATGAGGTTCAGAATGACTGTCTGTGTAGTAAATAGGAACATGGTGTGGACTGTGGGAGTGGGCATCCTTTTTTCCCTCTATAACAGAAGCAGTAGTATAAGATTGTTTGCCATCAGGGCCTCCCTGTAAAAATTCCATGGACAAATAATTTTTCTTCATGCTTTCTATTTTCCCTTTATCATTAATTCCACTGTTTAGCACTCAGTTCAATTACTAGAACTAGATGGAGAAATAAGGCTTTATTATTCTTTAAATATATCATATATGTATTATTTTTAGTATAATTTAGTACTGCCCATATTCAAAATCTGAATGTTCTTAAGTTTACAGGCTACATAAGTTTTAGGATATTAAACTTGTGTGTTTTTTTTTTTCTCTGAAAAAAAAATCCGAACTTTTTTTTTCAATGCTGAGCTCTTTCTTTTCTACTAAGGTAATCATATTGTATTAAAGGTATGACAGCATAAAACTCATGAATATTTTCACTGGAAGGCTTCTGTGGATTTGCATATGACTTTGTTTCCAATTACAACTTCAAAGTATTTCTATGATTACTGCTTCCCCATCTTTTCTTTTTAATAGCTGTTTTCCATTAGATATTATAAAGTTTCATTTTGTTCACATCCCTTTTGCACCGATATTTCATCTACTTGAGTTTGAAGGTGCAGGAGGTTTCCTCCATCAATCTGGAACTCTGTGTGCAGTTCTAGTCATCCTTTTTCAAAGACACTGTAGGAATCTGTTTCTTCTGGTCTTTCTGAAAAATCACTCTTAAGACAAGAAAAAAAAATCTCTTACAGAATTAATGGCAGAATGTGTAGTAAAAATATGTCTGAATCATTCTCAAATAATGAATGATATAGGAAATGTACATCAGGGTGTTTTTGAATCCTCTAACTTAAAAATAAAGTCACTTTAAGAAGTTGAGAAGTGATGAATTAACATCCAGTGAGAGGAGAGATATTGTCACATTATATGTAATGAGACAGTGAAACTTCCTTCTGCATGAGCTCCTGAAAGCCAGAAAGATAGCATATTTTGGAGAGATCTTAAGTCTTGATTTGGAAAAGCACTTCAGAGATGTGCCTGCTGTTGTTAGCAAAATACTTCAGAGAACCTATAAAATCTCATGTTCCAGATTCAATGTCAGTACCTAATTGTTTGGAGTTAAGAAATAATTTCAACTGAGGAGCTGATTGCCAGACTCTCTTTGTATTTTTATTCGTACTTTTATTTTTCTTAAGCATCAAAATGCAGTCTTGATCCAGCTGATAGCCGCTTTGTGGCTTTTTTTTAATTGACAAACATTTGTCTTCTGAAATTGTAATTCCTTTCCATATATCTTGATGTTAAATAACTGAATAAATCTTTTTAGGATAATACTATAATAATATCAAATCTTAATGTGCTCTCACGATTTATAACCAATGGATGAATTGAGTTCTGTCAAGTTCTTTTCTTATGTCTACTGAATTTAAGGTTTATAGCTGGAAGAACTCATATTTACATTTAATAACTAACATAAAATCATTGTATAGTGATATTTCAGAAGATACTTATAAAGTAGGGCACTAAAATTTACTTCCCCTTCAAAATGAAAAATTAAAAAGAAAATGTTACCTGCATTTTTCTGTATACATGCTGTGAAACTGAAGTGCAAGTTGGATATAAAACAGCCATATTTGACTTGCTTATGTATGGAGTACCACATCTCTCATCAGAGAGCACTAAAAGGATTCCTTATAATTGGTTGTAATGATGGAAGTGTTTGATGTTTCACCAGACAGCTTCTAGGACAATTTTCAACTTACATGTCTTCCTGTAATCACAGATGTAATTGGTTCCATTTCACATCTCTACCTATCTTTGTTGCAATATTTTGCAGTACAAGTTGTGACATTTCTGTTTAAAGCAGAGTGTGAATTTGTTTTCTGGATGAAAGCTTTGTATTCTTTCTTTTTTAATAGAACTGAAAGATAAATTCTCATGTTCTTTATTGTTTTAATGTCACTGAATCTTATGTGCAAGTGATACCTTGTATTATTTCTTGGTGCTAGCATTTCAGTTAAAATTTTGGTTTGTATTTTTTAAGTTTGTCTGCTGAAGTTCATTTTGGTAGATAGTCTTAAATAGGTGAAATACACAAACTGTCAGTCACTTTTATTTCTTTTTTTTAACTTGGCACTAGTTTGGGAAGACTCTTGGCCCTTCCCACTGCATTTCTTTTAAAAGTGGGAAAGTTTCTTGTTTCAGTTGTTCTGCTTTGAGCTTTTTATTTTCTAATATTTCTATTTTTATATACTCATTTGTTCTCTTACAGTTAGCTGCTTGTATATTACTTACTGCAGTTAAAAAAATATAAGTACCTTACAAAAATACAGTTAATTTCTGATTTGTCAAGTACTGCACAGATCTTAAATTTCAAATACAGTGTTCAATTTAACTGTTAGCATGAAACAATCATCATATAGATGCTCTACTTTAGAGTAGAGCTGTTAAGACTTTTTACTTTCTAATGAAAATCTCTCACTTTTTTTCTTGCATTTTGTCCATTTTAATGTAAATACAGAGGAAGGAATAATTAAATCCTATTTAGAATCATTGAAATATTTTAAACTTGTAGTGGAAAGCAATGTTTTTTGATTCCCTTCTCCCTATTATATAATATCACTTTCTAGATGATAACACAGATGTTCTACTTTTTAACTCAAATTACATGGTAGTCAGGCAGTTTCCACATTTTAAGATGGTTATTCCGTTGTCCTAGATTTTCCCAGTTAGATTTTTCAGTTGAGTGATTCCCACTGAAGGGAGTTTCACATGATGACAGCTGTAGGACTTGTAATTCCTTTCAGTGAGAATTATCCCTAGTGAGAACCAAACTTGCTCCAAAATACTGAGATATGTTATCTCTTATGATCCATTTGAGAACAAGAAATAGGCTAAGAAATTTCTGCTGTGCAAAAGCTTGTTAAAAGCAGAGCTTGACCAAATGAGGTCTTACTATTAAAAAAAAAAACACCAGTAAATTAAAGGAAGTAAGATAAGGATAATTGTCAGGCTGATAAGCGCATGCTTCTACTGCCAACACTCACTTATCTTTTTCCCTGAATTCAGATATCATACAGAACTTAAATAATAACTAAAAAAGAAAACACTATCTGTGTTTTAATTTTCCTATTTCTAAATCTAGCAATTTTAGGTATTCCTCGAGAGAACTGGCTGTTTTTGAGGCGGAATGTAAGAAGGGAAGGTAAAGCTTCATGGATTAGTTTGTGCAAAGCATCCTTTGCTAGTGCTGCAAAGAATGAAACTTGGAGACTCCTTTGATTTGGAAGGCAGCTTGAGGGCTCTTAGTGGGCTTTACTTTTGCCCTGATCCTGTGGTGATAAGCATTTTCAGGTTAACTTAATTCCTGAGGAAAATGATGATCCTGGGTAAAGTGTGGCTGACAGCTTCCTTCATTATGCATGTACTATGCAGTGGGAAGCTTTGTTTTCTGAACTCATTTCAGTTTGTCCCTCTTGCAGCATAACCTTTTTGAGATTTATGGAATATATTCTTGAGTGCTATTCTGTATATGGATGGAATAATTTTGTCTATATTGGATGCATGTGTGAGTCTAAATTTAAAATTTTTAATAGTTTCTTAGGGCTTTTTGTCTGTGAACACATGCCCACTCTCCCCTAAAATGCACATGCATGTGTGTGTGTAAACCACCTCTCCCGCTGCCAAATTGAATGTGCATTTTGATTTCTTCCTCCCCTCCCCTTAAAGCATTTAATCCAAAATAAGTAAATTCAAATTCCATACAGGAAATATAGGGTATGTTTCTATTATTTTCACGGAGGTGTAAACATGGTTATTTTGCAGCGCTGGAAAAGAAAGACTCAGCCTGGCAGCTGCACTAAACAAATGTGATATTAACAAATGAACTCGGTGAGGCATTTCAGCAGTTACTTTGGGAATATAGCCTTAGCTTACTCAGTTAAGCCTCTGCCCTTGAGAACACTGACAGCCGTTTCAATGAGAGAGGAATAAATGCCAGAAATCCTAGAGCCCCCCAACTGCTTCCTGCCCACAGTCCCCTCTCTGTATTTAAAATTAGGCAGCTAAATCCTTGTGTAGAAAGTGCAGTAGGGATACTTGAAGAATCCTTTCTTTTGCAGCTAATAAGCAGATCTGTCAAGTAAAGGACCTGGGCTTGTTATGAATGCCTGCCTTGCATTTTACTTGACTTCTTAACTGAATTACACAAAGGTTACCATTTAGTATATCCCCCTCTTCCTCTCTTAGCTATCAGGAAGTTTAGACAGGAGAAAATCCTTGACTTTTAGAAGGTATTTCTGGTGCTTAAAAGTATATTCTCTGAGCATTTTCTATGCTTAGTGTGTTCCTAATGCTTTCATATATACAGTCTCTGTTGTCTAAAAAGAAATAAGTTTGTACCGCAGTCTTTGGCACTGAGGCCAATCTATCTCTCTTCTGCTTTGCTAGTATTGTATTTGTGAAACCTGTAGAAACATAGATCTGAGGTTTCTACTCTTACTCAGTTTGATGGAAAATGAGTAAGAGATTTCAAGTGATTTCAGGGAAGGAGGCAATATAGACAAGCACAGATACAGATAGTTCCTCCCCTTTTTTTCCCCTCTTTGGAAGAAAGGAACTGTCAAAATCATCTGTAACACCACATATTTTGATCTGCAGTTTTCATGAAAATAACACAACAAAACACAAATAAAGGATTTTCATAAGATTGCACACCATGGATCAGAAAAATGTCTATCAGTATGTGTTGTAGATTCAAATTAAAACACTTAAATATTTAAGGCCAGAAAGGAAAGGTCCTTTCCTTTCCTGGAAGGCCAAGAAATACCAGTGGCCAGGAAGGTGGAGGTGTTGTTCTTTACGTTGAAGAGCCACTGGAATGTGTGGAGCTCTGCACAGGGGAGGACGCAGTATGAGTTGAGAGCCTGTGGGACAGGATTAAAGGGCAGGCTAACAGGGGCGACACGGCGGTGGGTGGTCGCTACAGGCCACCTGGCCAGGAAGATGAAGCACATAAGGCTTTCTACAGGCAGCTGCAAGTAGCCTGACGATCATAGGCTCTGGTCCTTATGGGGGACTTCAACCACCCTGATATCTGCTGGGATGACCACAGAGATAGGAACAGACCGTCCAGAAGGTTCCTGCAGAACACTGCAGATACCTTCTTGATGCCAACAAGGGGAGGGGCACTGCTAGACCTGATACTAATAAACAGAGATGATCTAGGGGGGAACGTGAGGGTTGAGGGCAGTCTTGACTGCAGTGACCATGAGATATTGGAATTCACAATCCCGCATGGAGGAAGCTGGGCAAGAAGTAGGATTGCAACCCTGGACTTCAAAAGGGCTAACTTTGACCTCCTTAGGGAGCTCCTTGTAGGAATCCCCTGGGCCAGGGCTGTAGAAGGAAAGGGAATCCAGAAGAGCTGGGTAATACTCAAGCAGCACTTTCTCCAAGCGCAGGATTGGTGCATTCCTACATGAAAGAAGTCAAGCAAGGGAGGCAGGAGACCTGCGTGGATGGGCAAGGAGCTCTTGGGAAAACTTAAACAGAAAAAGAGAGCATACATAATATGAAAGAAGGGTAAGACCACGTGAGAAGAATATAGGAACATTGTCAGAGAATGTAGGGATAGGGCAAGGAAGGCCCAGACCTGTTCGGAATTTGAGCTGGCAAGAGGTGTCAGTAACAACAGGAAGGGCTTCCACACGTACATCAGCAGCGAGAGGAAGACTAGGGAAAACGTGGGCCTACTGCTGAACGGGGTGAGTGCCTTGGTGACAGAAGATACAGAGAAGGCAGAGTTACTAAATACCTTCTTTGCTTCAGTCTTTGATGCTAAGGCCGGTTCCCACGAACTACAGAGCCTAGAGTCAAGAGAAAAGGAAAGAGAAAAGAGAACTTTACAGGTAGCTTTGGGTGCCTACTGCTGAATCCTTTTCCCTGAAGACTGGTTTCCAAAGACTCCAACTACATTTTTAGGTACAGTCAATTGCCAATGATCTCCATTTTGAAAGCACAAATCTTTTTAATTCATGGACCCTTCACCTTTTGCTTCTTAGACTCCCAATCATCCTTTTCTGTCCTTCCCTTGTTAACAACAAAGGTAGCTCGAGACTATTGTTTGAGACAAATATTTTTACCTGGTCTTTCCTTCCATTAAAAGCCAAAGGTGGGAAGGGAGAAGACAGTCCAATTCATGAACCTCTGAAAGTGACATTCCATAATAATATTTATGATGGCTTGGAAGAAGTAACTGTTATTTTCTTCTAAAAACAAACAAGCAAAAAAGCCAGCAAACACACTTTCTTAGATCCATTTTTCATAAACTGGTTCCTGCTACTTGTGTCAAATTCTGTCCCTTTGAGATCTTGAGGTGGTTTTAAAATAAATTAATAGAGCCACTCTATCAACTGATGACATCTCATTCACTATGCCACTTGTCTGCTAAGATCTCTTCTAGCGGCTGCATAAAAATTGAAAAGAGAGGAATTTTCATGATGAATCAATTTTGCATTATATTTTGCCTGGAAGAATGTCACATATATCCATCCTCTGTTGCTCTCTAGAGGAACTAGGCTTCTGCGTAAATCATGCAACAAGTTGTACATTTCCCTCTATCTTATTTTCGCCTCCTGGGCAGTATTAATACCATGTTCAGCATCCGAATCAGACTTCCCTTCTGTCCCCCTCATTCCAAGACATAATTTATTATGTCAAATGCAAACCCAAAATATAAATTCTTTGATTCATTTCTTTCTTGTGTCTGCACCTCACAAGTGAATTTGTCAGAAATATCTGGTCTTGTTGTTTCGTTCCTCTCTTCAGGAGAGGAACTTAACTCTCTTCAGTTAAACACTTCATTATCTTCTGTGTATTTAGCCATCTTTTGCTGAACTTTAGTGGAACTCTGGTGCATGTGTATCTGATTCCCACTTAAGCAGTTATCCCCTTTGAATGTATTTCCTATTCATATCCTAATGAAAGGAGTCTAGGTAGCATGTTCCAGAGTTTCAGAGAAGTCTCATCTTCTTTTTCAGGTACAATTTTGAAGATGAGTACTTATCATCATCACTAACCAGAAAAGAAAATGCCATAGTGCTCATAATATGTCGGTTTCTGTTGTTTTGTTTTCTGTTTTGCAGAGTATGTTTACATGTTTTGTAATATGATTTATTTTTTGTTAGGCAATCATAATTTTAACTGAACTGATCAGAGAGAACTTCAGGAATAGCAAATTGAAACAGTGCCTTTTACCAACACTTGGGGAGCTTCTTTACCTCATAGCCAGTCAGGTAAGAGTGACCCTTATAAATGACTAGGCCTTGGAAGACATGTCGTGGTTAGGTGTCAACATCTCATCGTCCAGATAAGATGATAGATGTGGAACATGGAACTGAGGATTTACTGTCTCTGCCTCGTGTTGAACCAGTTTAATTGTTACTGTGTGCAAGTTAATTCCAAGGACGATTGTATCATACCACCCAATAGAAAATTAGCAGAAATAGAGCTTAAAATATGGGAGTTTTAACAGAAACTCATTTTCAGTGTTAGTATAAGTTGGAAAAAAAGCTTTCCTTTACTCTTAGGAAAGAAGGAAAATTAATTTTAGTAATTAATTAGCAATTTAGTAATAGTCTTTCTCCACTAATGTGTCATGCTTTAGTAAAATACCTGACATTATTGCATCTTACACGTTAAATTGGCATAGGCCACTAGGAAATGAAAAAAATCAGAAAATATGTTTTTTTGTGCAGTTAGCTGGATGCCTGGTGCATCCTATTCTTTTTATTGTAAACATTTAATTAGAATGCTAAAAATAATTTGCTAGTATAATGAGTTCAGTAAATGTACAATTTCTGAAGGATGGTTGCTTATCATATTTTATCAACTTACTGAAACAAACTACACGTTCATTTTATGGCATATCATTTTATGTACACCATTTCTCACTTTCTTTCCCAAATGAAGCAATTCTTTTGCTGTCGCTAATGTCTGTGTATTAACCTAAATATGGTTTTCTAGTCAAATATTCATTTGTTTAGAAAGTCCAAATGTCCTCTTCTAAATTTGAAATTTTGTGTGTGTGTGTGAGACAAGTGGAGTTCCTTAGCTTCAAACAGCAGAATCAAAATCCTGATAAAACTACCAGTGAATTAGCCCACCTAGCAGGGAGCTTTCAAGGAAATATACATAAAGATCTTGGGCTAGTGTTGATTTGTACTGAAGGCTATTCCAAGTAGTAAGTTTTACTTAAAGACTTTCCCAGATTAACTGGAATATTTTTTCCAAAGCAAATTTATGTTGTTTTTTTTCTGAGTGACACAGACAGAAGTAATCTTCTATTTTGGTATAATTGAATCTTATTTAAAGGGAAGCGTTACAAATTTCCATTAATCAGTTCTTTCTTTCTGAATTAACAAAATGATCTAGAGGAATGTGAGATCACACATTATGTGTGTGAATTAGATGGAATCATTGAAAAATAGAAATACTAGGATAGATTCCTAGGACAGATATGGATTCTGGAAAATATTAAAATAGGGTAATAAACTTGCCAATTTTTGTGTTGCACATGAAATAACATTAAATACTAATAGCGTCCTGGAATTTAATGCATTTTCTAGTATATATTAATTTTAAATGGGTATAACATGCATCTTACGAAGAATCTGTTACCTATCTTCTTTTATGTGTGTGAGATTATTGTGATTTTTTTTTTAATTTAATCACTTGTGCTGCTGGCGTCATTGCAGGAGGGAAAAAAAGAGCACCCGAGAGAATGCTGGGTCGTTCCCTTGGCTGCTTACACTGTGCTAATGAGGTGTCTTCGGGAAGGGGTAAGGCTCTTTCATTGTCCTCAGTAGAATTTCTCCACCGTATTAGCCCTTTAGGCACTGTGTGAGGATCGTAGCCTGCAGCACTGCAGTGCCTTGTCAAGCCAGTATTGCTCCAGAATTTAAATAATCATGATAAGACCATGGCTTAAGCAGGATAAGAATGCAAAAATGAGATGTTCTCTGTACATTCAGTGTTTGTATGTTGCTGCTTGGTTTGTGGTAATTGTATAGTAAATAAAAACTACTGCTAGTAAATGCCAAGATTGTTCATTCTGTGACTTTCTTTTTAGACATGCTCTGACAATCTGTATGTACTGTTTTCCTGAAACTTATAGATCTTATACTTTATTTTTAACAAGATTTACTTTACATCTAAAAACTGGCTGATGCACAGTTTTTAAAGACTGCACTTAGTCTTTAAATTTAGTTTACTATGAGTTTATTAGTGCTGTTTTGAGGCCTAAAAGTAGTCGTTGTCTTTTCTTTTTTTTTTTTTTTTTTTTTGCTACATGCGTTATGCTGTCATCTTCATTTTAGCTATATTAAAAGAAAGGAAGAAAAACATGTATATAGTTCCAATTTGTAAAATGAATGAGAATTACTTTATTTTTGCCCAGGGCAAAGCTAAAGGCGGAAAACATGATGGAAGTGGAGGTGGGAGAAGCAAGCTAAATACATCCTTTTTTTTTTTTCTCCTTTTTATGGGATCTTTATCCCCTAAAAAGCCTACAGATTGTGATAATGGTAGAAGTCTCTAGATGCATTTCAATGTCTTCAAAATTTCATGTGATCAAGAACACACAACTGTATTCCAGCTCGTGGATGCCATTCCAAGGCATGCATATGAGAAGCTACTTATTGTCATCAGTGAATATTCAGTATATAGGAAGTAAATGGAAACAGCCTTAAGGAACAAATTTATTCAGAAGAACCTAATTATTTCCAAAGATACAAATTAAATTACTTCACTACAATGAAGTTAATTCTTAGTCCTGAACCCCATCAGAATTTCTTAGTAAGTTATTTTCACATATTTTTATTGGAATAAAATAACACAATGCATTTTACTTGCAACTTTGAATTAATACC
Organism: Tinamus guttatus; assembly: GCF_059628265.1. Lineage (NCBI taxonomy): Eukaryota > Metazoa > Chordata > Aves > Tinamiformes > Tinamidae > Tinamus > Tinamus guttatus. The sequence continues at coordinate 2,149,436 of NW_028288649.1, forward strand.
ACAACAAATTTAAAGTTAGCGAGCAAGTTAACCACAGTTGTGGATTTCTATAATTTCCGTTTGTGAAAATTCTAGATGTTTGTAATAGAGTTGTTTTAAGTAGTAATGTTTGTATTAGTACTGTACATTTGTGGTAATACAAATTGCTCTGTCTTGGTTGTAGCTGGCCAAAGTTCCTGGAACAGCAGAATTTGAAGAATCAAAAGTACACATAAATGCATAATGTACCTCACAACATCTGGAAACAGATAATTTTACCCCACACTATTATTAACTTTTATAATTTGTTTGCTGCTTTTTGTTATACTCATGTTGCAACCCTCTCTTTATCCTTTGTAAGTTCTTTACAAGAATCTGTATTGTTTGGAAAAGGATACGGCAGCATCTAAAACTGAATGGCTACAATTACATTAATGTAAGGCAAGAGACTTTAATTTTTGAGGAAATAATGTAATAGAACAGCTATAAAACAGACAGGTATTTGTGCCAGATGTTTTGGGTGCAGGAATGAGGAAATTTAAAGCTGTAAAATCACAGTCTCTTATAAGTTGGAAAGGACCTTGAGAAGTCATCTAATCCAACCCCTGCTCAAAAAAGGTCTAATAAGACCAGATTGCTCAGAAATGCGTCCAGTTGAATCTTGAACATTTCCAATGATGGTGATCTCACAACTTCTCTGGGCAACCCAATTTAGCAGGGGACCATCCTGATAATAAAAGTTTTTTGTAATATGTAATCGCAGTTTTCCATGTTCTAACTTGTGGCCACTGCCTACTGTCTTATGGCCATGCATTTGTGATAAGATTTGGTTCTACCTCCTCTGTGAAACTGCTCTTTCTCAAAGCACATTCATCTCTATTAGTTGGATCCAACTACAAATTTTGATGAGGTTGCTCAGAGCTTTATACAGTCAAGCTTTAAATAACTGGATGGTTATTCTACAGCCTCTCTGGGCCCCTGCTTCAGTATCTGACCACTCTGACTGTGAAGAACGTGTTTCCTTATATGTAACCGAAATTTCCCTTGCCCTAGTCTGTGTCCTTTTCCTCCTACCTTTCACTGTCACCACGAGGACAAGCCTTGCTCCATCTTCTCTACCGTGGCCTTTTGCTTAGGCAGCCTTGTGGCAGGTGGACCTGGTGGCCGCCGGGTCGCGCTGGTGGGCCATGCATGGAGTCTTCCAGGGCCGCTGCAGGTGGTTGTCCTGACCTGCCTGCACGCTGGAGCGTGGAGTTCCAGCCCCCTGGGTTGAAAACCCCCTTACATTAGCAAGTAACACACTAGAGTTAGGTCGAATTAAAACATGTGTTATTTTAATAAAACTTTGTCTCTCAGTATGCTTTCTATAGCTTATGTGTGCATGTGGTCTCTGTGTTTATGAGAATAGCAAGCTAATTTTTTGTTAATGAACACTGCATTATGGCATCGGGTTAAATACATGAATAACTTTAATGCAATATTTTATTGCCAGTTAGGGAGCTTCATTTGATATCTTCAGTAACAGTTTAAGAAAGTAAAACTAGTTTACATAATTCAGTGCCATGGTTTATATAGCCTTGAGTTTCTTAAGATAAGTTGGCTGTTTTTCAATTCCATTAGGAATTGCCTAGAATTTTACTTGGGTCTCTGGAGTTCTAGTAACAGTTGTCATTATCGGACCAGACAATGCACAGAAACAGAATAATTGAGGCAGGAGGACAGAGTTTGAAATGTGCATGTGTCCCTTTTATTTCCCTGTAAAGGGGAAAAAAAAAAAAAAAAAGGTCAGAAAATGCACTTAGCGTCAGTTTTGCATGCCTTTTGTATCTGAAAATCCGGCAGCAACAAAAGGTGCATAGATTAAAGGGCTTTTAGGACAGTAAACTAGTAGGCTGGAAAATACTTTTTGTCAGTAGGGGAGCACAAGTTCTGCTACAGTTTAACACTGATAAATTGAGATGAATCACACAAAGAACAGGCATGTTTGATGTGTCAAAATAAGGAAATTAGTATACCCATGAATAAATCAATGACAAGTGTCCATTAAACCACAAAGCAATTAAACATGTCTAATATGACATGTTTAGCTTTGGTATACTTTTTAGTCTGTCAGAATCCCTGTGGTAAATCTTGGAACCTTTGTTCTACTAACCTTTTACAACAACTTTTTCAAACAGGACGACACATATTCTTGATGTAGTCATTTGTGCCCAGGTTCAACTTCTAAATGTTTGTGTGTAGTCACTGAGATAGCAGGGTACTAATTTCTACAGGTAAGGTGCTTGGTTCCTACAGCATTAGAAATAAGATTATTTGAGGTATACATTGTCAGAAGAGAGGTTTCTGGAGATTTTTCAGGGCTTTCTCTTGCTAAAGTTTATCTCCCTGCTGTTGTGGTCTATCAGTGTTCTTACAATACGTAAGAACACTTTTTTCAGAAAGGATATTGCTATTTAATATTAACCACATTATTGCTGAAATGGCTGCCCTTTTCTTTTCATCCATTCTGCATTTTCATCCAAAACATGTTTGCTAAAGTTACTCATCTGCTTCACTCTAAATGTATTGTTCCTTCTCTTGTTTGACTCGCATTGTTGGCTCTGCATATATATATATATATTTCGCATTTCATTATCATATTTCAGGTTCAACTTAATCTTAACTCAGTGAGATCTCAACTTTATTTTCTCCCTTTCATTTTCCCCTCTTCACGCTTGGATCATCTCACTTTTCTACTTCCCCTCTTTGCTTAAACTCTCAGCTTGTGCTACTTTCACACTGTGCTAGCATGGATAAATTAATATGTAAAGCTCTATAGCTAATTAACTGTATCTGGCTTTTAAAATGTGCACAATCCTCTCATTTGTAAGCATGGTATCTGGAGAATGTATTTTAATCGGAAAGGGTGAATGAAGTTACAAAGCACAATTTTTTTCTCTCTTCAACACGTGATTTTCAAGGTACCATAAGCAAGCTTGTTAATAAATTACAGCTTGCCAGTAAGTTACAGTACATGCTTCCATCTTTAGTAAGACTTCTTTCTTAATGAGGGAACAAGACATAAATCAGGGGGTTTTGGTGCTGAACTAAAGAAATGTTAGCAATAGAAGGTAGTCAGAAATGGTTAATGTTTGTTATAAGGCTATATAATCAGAGGGTAGAAATCCTCATGTAAAATAAGTAATAAAAATTTCTAGAGCTTGTAGACTACCAGAGTTCTCTCTCTTTTACATTTGGGCCTAGTTTTCTTTTTTTTTTCTTCTTTGATAGTTACAGTGACTTAGAGGCAAATTATTTTGTAGAAGGGCTCAAGTACCATATGAGTGCTAATTTTTATTTGCTTCATTTCATTTAAAATTTGAATAAAAATACTTCATTAAAAGAAGCTTTTATTTAGCATTTTTTTGCATCTATTTTACCCTTTTGGTATTTCTTTCTCTCCTATAGCTAAAAAATTGTGACTCAGAAACAATGTAATCAATAAGTGACTGTATCTGTATCAGTGTAATCTGTAATATGACTGAAAGCGAGGAGCTCTAAGTGCATTTTGTAAAACCAGTTGAAATCTAAAATTAGGGGCAGTAGAGTGCACACTGCTCGTTGATACACTTCTACAATTCTATTAACAGGTTTAGGTTTTATCACATGATAAATCCATGTTTTATCACATGATCTCCATGTGATATGGAGAGAAGTTAACCGTAACATGGAAGCTCTTGTATGTGGAAGATACAGTTCTTCCAACACAGCTCGTGTGCTGGTAACGACAGGGATGAGTCTTTTAGATAGGAGGCCAAATATTAGTTTAGCTCAGGCTTCCCTTCCAGAGACTTAATTAAGCAGAAAATGGGACAAGTCTTGTTGCTTAGACAGCACTCAGGAATAGATCCCAGAGGGGCTAAGATAGAAATCTCAGGTGGCGGTAAATGGAATTACTGTGACAGCCTCCTTGAGTTTATAGAGCACTGCGACGATACATGACCTTTTTCTAGCCAAGATAGTAGAATGACTGGTTATCTGGCATGGATTATAACTCATCTCAGCAGAGGCTGAAAAGAAGAAGATAAAACACACATTCAGGACAAATTTCATTAAGAAGAGAGTTACAAATGCACATGGAGATCTCTTAGCATTTGTAATAACCATTATCTGCTGCATAAAGCTTTTTTTACGGTTGGTTTATGGGATTTTAGGGTATTTAGTAAGTGTTGTTGACTGTTCAAAGCAGTGAAGAAGCTCCAGTTAGTGTTTCTAGTTTATTATTTAGCATGTAAAGGATATTAACTTGAATGTGAATGTTTCACTTATGGAGTAGATTTTAAACGGTGGTGGTTGAAAATTCTGTATTTTTAAACCTTATCTGTGTGATAAAATAAACTGAATTTCAGAAGTATATTTCACTGAAAAAGACTGACAATTAATTTAGTTTGTAAAAGGCTTTGGAACACTTAATTTTGGTAAACATATCTATGTATCTAAGTCTTTAATAGATTGAAATGATGCAATATACAGCAGTAATAAAAACTGTAAAAATCCAAGAATGGACATTTTTTTCTTAGCTTTAAATCTTAGCTGTAAATCTAAGGAAAATCAGTGGAGTTTTCTAACAGAGGGTAACTTTTAAAAACAGGAATTGTCTTTGGTATCTCTTTTAGCTTTATGTTTTGAAAAAAGCTGTAGTTCTGTGGGAGAATAGGAAGGGAAGGATAAAAATTAGCATGAATAAAGCTTTTATGACAGCATTATCCTAGAGTTTCCAAAAATTTCTACATCAATGTCTGTATTTTAGAACAGTTAGGTCAGAAGAAAGAAGAGTTGATAGAAAATTTATTTTTAATGAAATTAATGTTCTTCACTGCTTTTTTGTACTGCTTTATGAAAAGTTTCATTATAACTGCTCACAGCTGCTGGTGGTTCTGATTGTGAAGATAAATGTCAGAGATTCAGAGTACTGGGATAATGTGGAGATTAGTATAAGAAAGAAATCAATTAAATATTGTGATGAATTATTTGTGAAGCCAGACTGTGAGGTAGACTTGACAAATTAAAATGTTTGTCCTTCTCGTGCTAAAAATTTACTCTTGCTGAACTCATGGATACCATTTAAGTCATTGTTGAAAGACCTCACTTATTCATAGTTACAGATGGGAATAAGGTGAGGCAATGTACAGCCAAAAATACAGTGAATTGCAATGAATCTTTCATTTCTGTCAAGAAAAAGATATCACACGCTCTGATTTCAAGTTAACTTCTGTTGGAGTAGTGAAACAGTAACAGTTTCCATGAGAAAGAACTATGGCTGTGTAAAATCCAAAATATACTGATGGCTTATCAGTATTCAGACATGATACTTTGTATTCCATGGAGACATTATATAGTGTGCATAGTAATATGTAGAATTGAAGTAGAAATTAAAGATACTTGTGTCGATTACAATTAGCCTAAATGAATAATTTTATTTTTTTTAGTAGAATAATTTGGCTTCCCAGAAATCTTTTTGCAGCTAGAAAGATTTGATTAGCATTAAAAAAATGACTAAGAGTTGAGAATTTAGGAACTGCTGTTGTAAATGGCTCTCAGAGGTTTGTTACACATGGGTCAAGACTGTATTTTCAGAGAGGAAGAAAGATATCCTGACTTACAAGAATGCTTTTTCTTCATCCCTAGGGGTTTTCGGTTGTTTCGAGTAAGAAGGATTTAATCTCTTTCGTTTTCTTTTTCCTAATATGACTGTATCTCTCATTTATAATCATTCTATTCAAAACCTATTGCAGTATGGTAGAAAACATGTATCTATGGTAGAAAACAGGTATGGTAGAAAACACTGATCACAGAACACCTAACAACACCTTGTCGTTTTTAGTGACTGCATTTAATACAGGCTGATCATTTGGAGTTAAAAGATTTTGTATTAAAAATGTATTTGTATTTCTATTAATTGTCTTTGCAATTGAAGAGGACATGGCAGAGGAATAGGATTAATAAACATATTTGAAGTTTCCTTTGAAATTACTTTTTCAAGCTTCAATTAAAATTAGGATGTGACGCTAAGTGTGCAGCCAGTAAAACGTAGGCATAGTAATTAGCTTAATAACAAGTCAGAAATATTAAAAATATTTGCATATAAACTTTCCTTTCCACTTGCCCTTCTAGGAAGAGCGTGTAGTGAACCATTTGGCAGCAAAAATCATTGAAAACGTTTGCACTACTCAATCTTGCCATGCACAAGGATTTATTACAGCAGAAATTGGACCTGTATTGTGGTACCTTTTTACACATTCTACAGTAGATTCCCTGAAGATAACTTCTGTTTCGGTAAGAAATTTCCTTTCATGATATTGATGTATTTTGGACATTGTTTCTTTTTTAAAAAAATATTTTATATTGAAATTGAAGTGTTTTGAACATTTTTATATGCATATTTGTGTTTTGTATGACATTAAAACATATTTATCTCTTTTTGAACTGGAAATTCAACATCTAGCATCCCATAATTTATGTAATTTGAGATGTTTTTCTTAATGTTGATTGATTCTCTAAGAATAAAACAATAGTGCCTGCTCTCAATGGCTAATAAGAGGTTCTGGGAGGATGTGTCAAAGCCAGTTACTTGCAGCTTTTGCTGTCATATAGTTACACTTCTCTATGGCAATATCTTGTAAATAGGTACTTTGCTCTTAATCATATTCATCTGACCTCACTGAGAAAACCTATGTCTGAAACCTGATATATCTCCTGCTTTGAAAACAAACATGAAACAAAGTCCTTGCAAGTTCATCACTGCTTTAAACATATACTTTCTTGTGCTGCTGACCATGACTGGTGTTTGTAAAGTTTAATTCTTTCAAGGAATCAATGAAATTCTTGAAAAAATGACATTTCTATTTTGAAATGTCACATCTTACTTGAGGAGTGATTACTGTTTTTATTACAGGAAGCCTTAGAAGTTTCATCTGAAATCATTATGTTTCTTTCTATGCAATTGTCAGATCTAGTCCCTTCCCCAAAGAGTTTATAAGTTAAAATAGGATGATGATAAAACAAAGAAGGAGCTTTTACATGCAAGCATAAGCTTTGGAACAAAGAAATTACTGCTTGTGAGGTAGACTGTCTTTGGAAGGGCTGTCAATTTAATCCACTAATAGAGGAAATCATTTAGAACTGAACGATAACTTGACCATAAATGAATTATGATAACTGGATACTAATTTACTGAGTAAAGCTCAGGCCCCCCATGAGTTTGCTCTTGACTTTACAGATGGAAAATGATAAAATGATCATACTGCAGCAGTATGCACATAGAAACCTCTAGCACTGAAGTAATAGAAGGCACAAGAGAGATTTAAACGTATCTGAAGGAGTGGCTGAAGAAATAAAAAGTATAGGAAATATATATGGATGTATGTGTAACAGAAGAAATATATGTATCTATTCTACTATTTATTTCTTTACATATATATATATTTATTAAAGCTATATCTCAATGTGTATTTGTGGCACACTGTTGCCTAGGTTGCCTAGGAAACAAACTGTTAAAATACTGAGGACGTGTTGACCTTTTAGAACAGTAAATTTCGTTGGTAAAACTATCAACTATTATAGAAACAGTTTTGACATTTGAAATTCTTTGCAAAAACTTCATCTTAGTGCTTCTATACGTAGAGGATTCTCAGTCTCTAAATATGTGGAATGTATATGCAACCTTTAGAGCAGTTATAACTTAAACCTGCTTTTGAGTCTGGCTGGTAGGCTGCTTTTTTAGCCAGGCTCTTCCTTTGAGACCTTGCCCAGCTGAGCTATGGATCGTGTGTTTAGGTCATGATGGAGGATATGAGCGAAGACCAGAGAGCGCTTTTTGCAGCACTAGGCTCAGAGATGAGTGCCAAAAGGTTTCACATTTTGCCATCAGATGAGGCTTGTGCTGAGCGTATGCGAATAAAAGGTTCTCATCTGTCCCCCTCTAACCCTCAGTGTCTTCTTAGATCCGAGATCATTGCACCCTCCCGAGGCTGTAAGGTTGAGAGAAGTGTTTCTTTGTCAGAATATTCATTAGCAGAGTCTCTCTTCAACACTACTGAAGTTGCCTTATTTTCCTAACTTTTGATAAAAAGAAAGTCTTTATGCGTCTTATCTAGAAGGCAGAAATAATGTCTAAGAGGAGGGCAAAATCTAAACATGTAATTGTGGCTTAACTGATCAGTAGTTTTTATTTTTTAATATTTTTTCATCTGTTGACAGCAAGCAAAGCTTGCTTATTAGTTGGTCACTTCCAGGTGAGGAAGCTGAAATCACTATAGATTTGGGGTTAGTGAGTTCCTCCTGTCTTGTAATTGCAGCTGTGATAGCTGCTGTGATAGCAGCTGGTTTGGATGGGTTAACTCAATGCTAAATGCAATTATATGTATAGTCAGAAAGTGCACTTATGGCATGTGTTTCATAATTGAATTTTCTGGCACTCACGGATTAGTAGACTCATAATCCTTGCAATGGTACTGCCATTTTTGCCAGTCTCTTCCCCATAATTTTATTTTTAATGAAAATTTGAAGACATTGTTGACAAAGCTTATCAGTTCTCAAGGACCATCCTACAAGTCCTCTTACTTATGATGTGTATTAGGATAAGGCTGTGTCTTTCTTTAGAGGCCATGATAGCTGTAATTATCAGGATTCCCAAAGGAAAGTCAGCTGATTGCTGGGATGATCTTTCAGTGGGGAAATTTTTAATCCAAATGTGAAAGGTGCTTTTTTTTCATTTTTATTTGTCCTCATTCTCCTAATAGTTGTTTGTCAAACCCAGGTTCCTGAGCAGAGCATGCGTTAGTGTCCAGGCCAACTTTCTGGAGATGCTGTCAGGTCGTGTGTGCGCACGCGGAGTTCTGCTGAGCACTGTTCTGGGGACTCTGCTGTTTATCAGAGATATGACTGTCTTGCATTACATATGAAGTGAATTGGCTCCAGTAAATTTCATGGTTATGTATTCATGCTTCTGAGGTGTTTGGGAATACATTCTTAACTCTTGTTAAATAAATACTTGTTCAGATAATTAATTAATATTAAAATATGGCACTGGCAGATCTGAAATTTATAAAGACTTCAGAAAGTTGTGTAAAAGTGTCTAGTGAGGGACACATTTAACTACTGCCCTGGTGGAGAGGAATAGTGGGGGGAAATAGTTTTATTCCATATAAGTAATGAAATCTGAAAAAACAAAATGCATGTATAGAAGATTGCTTAGAAGCCTTGTAGCACACTAGTGTCATCGGTTGGTTATATTGTACAATTCTATACCATTTCTAATAATTCCGAATTTTTACATAGATATGTGATCATTTTTGTTCTATAAAACCATGTAAATTGAGATCATTAGTGTGCTATTTAGTTTTATTGTGAATTTATTTTGCCTTCTTTGAACATATCCCGAAGAATTTTTTCTGACTGATATCTATATTCCCATGCAAAAATACCTTTCTGATAAGAAATACATGTTTTGTATCTCTCCCTGAAGTTAGCAGGCTGTCTGCAAAGTATACCAGCAGTAGGGCATTATGGAATTGCATTCATTATTATTTTAATGAGTCATAAAATATATGAAGGAGTTCCCCTGTCTTCTGTCTCTGGAATTAAGAAATGACACTTCATGTTGTTCTGCCTGTCAAAGGTGGCAAGCAGGGACTGTGCCTAAATATTTTTGCTCACTTTGGAGTCCAGGCTGCCTGAGGTAAATATCATAGATTTTGCCTGTAGAAAAGCTGTATCTTTTATCTTTTTCCTAGAGTCAGAGAAGAAATAATTATATAAGATGTCAGAAGCAAATTGACATTCTGACAAGCTTCCTTCTGTGTGAGGAAGCACGTTTTCTTTCCAGTATACTGAGAATTACATGCTCATTTTAAAATATTTTAAAATATTAAGAGATTGCTTATTCTGCTGGAGACAGAGCAACTACTTAAGTCACTTAAACAGGAACTATACTGGGAAAACTCAACACAACTCTCTTTTTTGTTTGTTCCCGCATTCCCACCTAGTTGATGCTGAGCAGTTTGTTTCAAGAGGCTTGGGTGTCTCAGATGTGTTAAAACATTTGTTATCAAACTTGAGAGAAATGGAGTGCATCCCGAAGGGGTGCATCCAGCCCCCATCTGATCAGGGAGGGGTGGGTAGGGGATATATACAGTGTTGGGCCTGGAGTTACAGGGAGAAAAGATGCCAGTAAAAGCTATGCAGAAAGCAAGGACCAAGGAAATTTCTTTTAGAGGAGCCTCTGCCAATGCCTTTCTCTCACAGTGGTCATTTCTTGGCCTAAGACCACTGTGGAGAGGCGATGGCATGACGTCTTCTCAGCCGTACCTCCTCTGCAGGATTTGCCTGGAGGTGTCCACATTGGCACCACATCGGCACACCCGCTGAGCGAGTGCTGCTTTCACACAGTCCATCACCAGGTTCCAGCAGTTCTTGATAGCATGACCCTCAAGAACAGGTTTAGTGAGCTCACATACCTCCTGTCTGCTCCTTTGAAGACTCAGGTGAAAGGCTGGATTGTATCCTTGGGGAAGAGGAATGTGCTGTATGTAGAGACTGGGAATGTGTGCTTGTGCTCTGGGAAACAGAGCTGGGGGAAAGGCAGCAGTAGATAACAGCTCCTGGACTAGAACAGACATGGAAGAGGTACCAAGCAGATGAACTGCATCAATAAAATGGCTAGTGTTATTGTCTGAAAGAGATATGTATTTTTTTTCTTCCATTTTTTTCCTTTTTTTTTTAAGGATAATTAATGATATTTGAAGGAGGTGGAATTGTTTCTTTGCTTTGGTCATATATGTGATGGAAGAGTGAGTCTGTTCTTGTGCTTAGGAAGACCTACTGCTGTAGTTACTGCTGAGATGTTAAAGAGTGGTGTTATTTTTACGTTTGCTGTTATTATTGAAAGACTGGGTTGCCGTTGAATCTTCTTTGTTTTCTTGGCTAAGATTTTAGAGATGTAGGAGCAAAATCATTCTTGTCTCTGAAGCTCAGCTTTTATTTTCTGAACATGCTGGATTTAGAAATTACTGGTATTTGTAAGCCAGCCATTTTGAGAACAACACGTGTGTTTGTTGTAGTAAACTGTTCGTTAACAAGTACCTAGGTTAAAGGTAATTCAAGTGGAACCTGTATTTGCATGGACTCTAGATGATAAACTGCTACATATCGCATTATGAGGGGAAAGATACAAGGAGTTAAAAGACAAAAGGCAGATGCTTACCTTTGTAAGAACCTGGGATTTCTAAGATGTGTGTCATTTGCTGCTGTCTGTGCTCCATTCCTGCTACTATGTTATCTGATACCACCTACATTCTGTACTGATAAAAGACCTAAGCACGGACCGTGCCTCTCCATTGTTGTTATCTTCTAGTGGGAAAGGTAACATTGTGATGAACAGGTAACTGCTTGATGGTGATGGACCAAAGATTTCAATTTCAGTTGCATGGGGTACATAGTAGCACATCTCGAATTCCAGGTCTGTAATGAGAAATAGCCTTTTCTCCTAATATTTGCCTTACGGCTGAAACGGCGTGAATTCTCCTTATTCCTAATTTATTAGAAAAAGTTACAAAAAAAGTTTACAAAAAGTTGTCACCATGTGTTTTTGTTCTCTGCTATTTTTAGTAAGTAAAAATAAAGATGCTGTTATTTTTTAGGACTTTTATTTACTTTTGTAGGCTTTGTGCAGAATTACTCGTTACTCACCCAGTGCTTTCCAGAGTGTCATTGAAAAAGTGGGACTAACAGCTGTACTAAATTCCCTGGCAACTGGAATATGCAGAGTTCAGCAGTACATGCTCACCATGTTTTCTGCTATGCTGTCATGTGGGATTCATCTACAGAGACTGATTCAAGAAAAGGTTTGCTTTTAGTATTATTCGCTTGCACAAAAATTCATTAATGGGAAGTTAAAGGTGCCTCCACTAGTGTTTTTATTTCTCAGCGTGTTTAACTCAGCAACATTAAAATCTGTGAATAGCAGAAAATGAGGAACAGATATTTCCATTTTCTGAAATCTAGGAAATGCAGGTTTAATATCATAATAGATAAAAACATTATAAGGGCCCAGTAATCTTCCCCAGAAATTACTCCTTATGGAAAATTATTACTTTTTTATGTAACATAGATTATTTATCTGTTTGTTTGTATATAAAACAAACAAACATATGAAATAATGAGGTGTATAGTTTTTCTTTATCCCTCACAAATCCTCAAGAGCAAGTACTAATGGGTGCATTAGTATTAAATATAAATAAATATAATACTAAATAATACTAAATTGCTGCTGCAGCTAGAATTCAATCAATTGGAAAAATTCTAGCCTAGCAATAACTGATAATGGCCCCAAGGAAAAACAATGAGAAATGCATGAGGACAACTACTTTGAGGTAGTGCTCTTAAACATTTGAAAGGAAAAATAATAAGAGTCCTGGTTGAATCTAAAGCTGTACTTGGATTATGCTCTCCTTAAAAGACCTTAGGCCAATTTTTAAATGAAATGTCCTGCAGAAATCACCATTTTATTAACTTTGGCAGATTTTCTTTTTAATGTCATTAAATAAAACTACAAGTTCTGTGTATGTCTAATTCAATTTTTGGAAGAGTTGATTGAAAGCTGTCTGTTTTGATCATCAAATCAAAATCTTTCACATTCCATTTTTAGAAAAATGTGTTTATTCTTTGGCAGTAAGTTCGTACAATTCACCAACAAAAGTAATTGATTTCTACTCATAGAGAATAAAAATCACTAAGAAAATTGGAACTCTACCTCATGTTTTTATCAGATCTCCTATCCTAATTTATACCGTAAATTGATACTCACCTCAACTATAAAAAATACATTAGGATTACTAGAGAGCAATTAGTTTAGTTTCCATGCATGTCATTTTAAAAGCACCATTTAAATTAAAAAATAATCTGCTCTCTTCAAATAGTCACTTTTTGCAGCATAGGATCACTTATCCCGTGCCTTGTCAGAATTGCCAACTCATTCTAAGTGTGTGTTAGCTTAGCCCTAAGCTTTCTGTTACAGCAGTACTAACAGGTGGCAAATTGCTCTATAATGTCCCATTTTCTAATAGTGTGCCGCAGTGCAAGTTGGTAATATATTCAGAGAAGAATATTTAAAGGATGTTCACTTGAACATTGAGAGAAAGAATACCATATATAGCAAGAATGGCTACGTCATGATGTTTGCTGTGAAGAGTTCCTTGTTTATGTAAGACTTACATTGCTAAAAGGACCCCCTTTCCCATACTGAAGTTCTTATGAACTATTTTTTATGCAAGTTTTGAGTTATGTTAAAAATAATCCACTATGAAACTCTTAAATCTACTTATACATAATGTAAAATATTATCTTGGAATGCAATACAGTAACGGCTGAAACTTCATAGGTTTAAAATTCCTGCATAATCCTTAATGAAAAGTCACAGATGTGTTGTGAACTAGTCTTCCATTTTGTGTACTACTGCTTCAGAGTTAGGAGGACCTCACTGTTATTCAGGAGGTAATGACAAGGTTGTGCCTTTTAATACAGCTGCAAACCAGTACATAAAATATACATAAAGATATAAATTCAGCATGGAAGGCATTTAGTTCTGCATGGGTTTCTTTGCTCAAAAGACTCAAACTTGACCTTGTTTGCTACTCCTCTCAAGAAGATTGATAAAACCAGATAAAAAGTAAAAGGCTGAAGAAAAAAAAGGAGAAATGCAATTTTGTGGTCATTGACACTTACCTAAATCTGAAGAGAATTACAGTGGCTAAGAAGGACTGTGTCCTCCCCACCCCTCCAGTGCAGTGCCATTCTATTTCTTGCCTTGAAAAAAAATGATGCTGAAATGGTTTTCTTAAAATAGAGTATGAGAGGGGTAAACAGTAATCAAGTACATTTGACAACCTCTAACAGTAGATAAGAACACCACTAATTATTTTATCTGTGTGGAATGGTTCATCTGTGAATAAGCAAAAACCACCACTATAATTTTTTGAAAGTGGTTAGACTCTTCTAGAGGTCAGACAAATTTTTTTTTCATTCTGATATGACATTTTCATAATTCTTCACTGAGTGTGCAACCTTGATTGACTTCTCCTTCTAGAAAATCACATGCTTGCTTGTTGAAATAATGAACGGTAATAGACATTGCAAGATCTTCTAATTTTTATGACTTTTTAAATTATTATTACTATGTCATTGGGAAGAATCTGAGAATGCTATGCTGTATTTCCATACCAAAACCATGCCAAAGTTAGAGCAGTAGGTTGATACAATTGCATTGTTTCTTTGCTTCCCTAGCCTATTAGTCATAGGCTCTTTTTATCTGTCATGTTCAGTTATGGCACTGGGAGGAAAAAAAAAAAAAAGTACAATATTGTTCTCAGTTTCAGTTTTCTGATTCTTTGTCTTCTTCTAGAAAATAGGCAAATAGCAACCTCTGATGTGGACACTTTTATCCATATTTCATATCCATATTCATATCCATATTAATTCATATCCATATGAATTAATAATAGATAAATTATTAATAAATATCTTTTAGTAAAATCATTATAACTCTTAACTTTTAAGGTATTATTGTGGAGGTATTTGCAATTCTTGACATGAAAATACAGAAAAACAAAAATATTGCTATGGCAACTTGGTTTCTTGTATATTGAAATAATGGACTGCCTATTTTCTCTTCTGTAAAAAAAAACTCATTGCTTTTCATTTCATTTCATTTCATTGCATTTTGTCATATATTTTAAATTTGCTTTGCTATATTACTGGCAATCTTGAGTATAAAGCCATGATCTTATTACTGGAGACAGTGTGTTCACTTGCAAGGAAAAGAGTGTCCTTATCCTGCAGAGTCTCCATGGATACATCAAGCAGTTGCAGGGTAGAGAAGAACAATATAATAGTGAAAGAGTTAATAATTAATGTAATGGAGAGTATTTCAGCAATTTTGGCTTTTCTGATATGTCGAGTTCTGCAGGTCAGCAAAGATGTGCTACAGGCCTTTGCATTAACTGTTGCTGTTTGGCAGACCCCAAACAGACAGAAAATGTCACATTTATTTCTTAAGCTAGGTCATTAAAAGACTCCCAAATAAGTCTGATGTAGATCATTTTAATTGAGTATGTTGTCTTACCCCTTGGTAACCAACTCAAAATAATATTAAAAAGTTCTTGTTTTCCAGAATATGAGGACTACAAATAAATGTAGTCAGCTGTGTTTTCGCTTGGAGTTGCATCTTGTCGCTGTTCTTGGTCTGTCAGTGTTCACGGGCAGACTGGTGCCTGCTAATTGCTTTATACAGTTACTTACCATATTTGGGGAAGGGAAGGGCTCTTATGAATTATTTCGTACAAAAATAAACACTTTGTTATATTTCGGCATTTGCTTTTAGCTGGTTATATTTCAGAAATTTCCCCCGACAGGTTCTCACTAGAGGAGATGAACCTCGTGCTCCATGGTCTGTTGACCTGTTTAAAGCAGTGAACTTTCAATTGTTTGTGCTCATCAGCCATGAGATTAAGAACACTTTGTGAATTAAATTACAAAAATATAGCAAAAATATAGCAAGAGACTGAAACTGTTTTTCATAAAATAATATTAATGCACTTTGTTTATTCCCACCAAGGATTTTGTGACTACAGTTATTCGTTTATTGGAAAGTCCTTCAACTTTCATTCGAGCAAAAGCCTTTCTGGTCCTGTTACAAGTTTTAATTAATAACAGGGAGATGTTGCTACTCAGTTGTCAAGCAAGGTAAGGTGAAAATTGAATATATAGTTAGACATGTGATGTTTATTTCCAAAGTCATATCTGGAATGATTTTAAATATGTGATATTTTTAATCAGTGTTTTAGAAGTGAACTATTTTCTGTATAAAACGAATCCCTTTGTGAGAATAGCAAAAAAAGTTGTCTGTTTTGTACTTGGTCACCAGGTTATGATTACTTATGAGAGGAAGCTACTTGTCCTATAGGGACGCAGGTCAATGCCTGTAACTGCTCTGTTGCAGCACTCCATGCAAACTGCCAGTTTCCTGTGCCGTGATGCCCTTGTGGCATGTTTTAACTTTGCTGCTGTGATGTGCCTGTATTGCCTCCAGCTTTGGAACTGGCTTGGTGTTTTTTTTCCAGGAGCCATATTGCATGGTATCATTTTTTTTTTTTGTGGGTCATATGTAAATATCACTGTTCAATAAAAAAGAGTTCTAGGATAAAAGAATCAAATAAATGACCATAAAACAATAACTAAAGGAAAAAGAAACTCAGAAAAGAGAGAGAGAGAGAGCAAGGAGAAGCAAGTATGGAAAAAGAACCAAAATATGGTGATGCTATTTATCAATAGGATAGCAGTAGGAAAGAAATATAGTAACTGTGAGGAATGCAATTTGTACATGGTTTGATGCAAATAAAAGAAGAGAGTGGAATGTTTGTGTAGTGAAGATGGGACTAGAGACTAAAGATGATCTTGACATGGCCTGGAAACAAAATAAATATTTAGTAATTACTTTAAATAAAAAGTAGTAATGCTAAGTGTGGAGACAAAACAGATAGATAGGGAAGAAAACTTTAAATTCATGTTTCCATGTAGATTTTACTTTTCGAGAGCTTTAAGAATTCTCTTTTGAAAATGGAGAGAGGGAAGTGTTTTAGGCCTGTAACTGATCTCAGTAGTATAAAAGACTCCGGAATAAACATTGAAGGAAAAATGAAAGGTAAATGGGATTTTCTTCAGTATAAATAATGAAAACAAACTGTTCTCGGCTCATGTTTTGCGTAGTATTTGTGTGCCCCACCTACAGATGATTATACATGCTGACCAAAATTGCCATCTTTGTTCCATTTTGCTGTTTTATGATGTTACAGAGAAAAATCATCTTTGGTAGACCATCATGACCATGTTTAAAAAAAAAAAAGAAAGAAAGAAAGAAAGAAAAGAAAAATAGAGAATAAAAGCAATTTAAGATGTAGACAAAGTCATACCAGTGTTTGTTCAGAGTCTACAATCGCAGGTCACATTGTGTACGGGTCACAATCCACTGTTCAGTTTCAATTTTGTCTAATATTTCCAGCAGCTTTCTAGATAGAAGTCTTGCCTGTGTGTGACAGTTGATTTCCTGAAGAATATTTAAAAATTAGTAATTGTGCTTGAGAGAGGTTTAAGAGCCTGAAAGATTAGACCATTTCTTTTTGAAAATTCGCTTTTCAATATGATGTTCATGGTGGTTACTCAGTCACAGTTACACTTTTTATATTGTTACTTTCACTAATAACATTAGTGATACTATTATCAGTTAAAAAAAATAACGTTAAGACTCTATTCACTGATTCTCCCAAGTTGTGTGGTGCGTTTTTTTCTTTAATAATGCCTGCAGAGTGCTAGTAGTTTACAGCCATTAAAAAAAAAAAAAGGCAACTTTCTGCCCTAAGGGTCTCAGAAGCTGTGTCATTCTGTATGTGTCAGCAGGTGCATAAGGTGGCAGGGTGCTGTTCACTGTACGTCTCTTATGGGAGGAAAGAATCATGTTTGATGGTCTTTGAGCTCTCTGGCCCAATGGAAAAGCCTTTGTGTACAAGGCAGAAAGGCAAAATAAATTGTGATTTTCAAGTTTACGTTGTTTCTGATTAAAACAATAACAAAAACTAGCATTGCAACAGAAGTGTTTTACAATTAGCTTACTAGATCACGTTCACTCTGTCCCTGTAAAGATTATTTGGACAGGTTATGGACCGGGATACAGAAGGGGAAGAGCACAGTTTCAGCTTTTGCTCAACAGAGTTCAAGACTCTGTTGTAATGTAAATGTAATGTGAACCGTTAATCTCGCCAGTTAATGGCTGTGGGTATAGGTAGACACAGTTGCTTTGCTAATCAGAACCCAAGATGCTGTTCTGCATTAAATAGCACAATTATTTTAAAATTGGGGCATGTAGCAAGTGCCAGTATAATTGTTGTCTTGGCTTTTCCTGTAATTCATTAATGAAAAAAAGGAGAACCTTAACATTCCTTGTTTAAATGTAATATTAGAATGTAATTTAAATGTAATATTAGAAGTCTGATAAGTGAAATTCAATCAAGTGAGAAGGCCTGGAAGTGGAAAGCTCGAGGGAGCAATAACTCGCACAAGCCAGTGATTTGAGAGAGAAATGAAAAAATTATCAAGCAAATTGTAAAATCGTATCGAACATAAATAAATAAAGCTCTAGAAAAATAAAAAAATGTAGTGTATTTAACATCCTTTAAATAACTTCATCATTTTTGCTAACAGAGGCTGAGTAAAAACATGTTCTTGGCTAGTTTGGGCAAGGTGTCTGTACGGCTGCTCGGAGCACGCCAGGCGTGACATGCGGGACAAGACATTGTCAGAGCTCTGACAGTCTCTGCGCTGAGTGAACTGGAGAACCTCTGGTAGCAGAGAAGGCTGCTGGTGAGAGACCTCCTGCTTTAAGTTCAGTCATCTGGCGGCAGGTCAGCTCAGGGACATGCGTTTCTTTATCTGTTCTGGTGCTGGGGAAGCTGTAGTTGAACCTTGTTGATACCTAGAGCTGATTCTCTATGTAAATTAAGAACCAAAGAAACAAGGGAACAAAGGAATTTCAAAAAACAATAATTAAAGAGACCTTGAGCAGTTACAGAGTCTATCCCTCTTATCTAGATCAGGGTCTGTTATATATCCTTAAAAAATATTTTTGTGGGAATTGTTGGAGATTCCTTAGCCTCATTTGTTGGGTATTCTATTTGTTAGCTCTTTTTAACATTTAAAAATTAATGCTGATATCTCACTGAAATTTCACTTCTCCAAATTAGGAACAGACAAAACACAGAAAACAATTCAGATGTTTTTCTTTTGCAGTGACTTCTGTGTTTTTGAAGACTCTTGCCATGTCTCTGCTCTGTCTTCTGCTCTGTGATTAGACCTCTTCTTTCTTCCTACTGATGGAACTTTATAAGTGAGCTGTTCTTAGTGTTTTGATTTTTAAGTAATGGACATCATTCTCATTACTCAGTGCTGTTAACTCTACAAAATTCTCCCCCCTTTCTCTCCACTCTTCTACCTGTTCTCAGTGCTTTTCCCTGATATCTTCTGGCCTTATGTTTGTCACAGAAAGGCTTACTAGCTAGGTGGCCGTTTAGCTTGCCTTGATGTACCTCACCTTTGATGTTACTGTGCACCATGGATGAGGTGTAAATCACTTGCTGAGAAGTAAAGTTTAAGACCCTTTGTCATTCTTGTTATTGCCAATGATCCACGTTGTTATTGAAATGGCATACCTAAAGCTGGATATAATAATGCAAATAAGATTTTATCGTTGGTGAGTGGAGTGAAAGGATTCGTTTACATGTCTTACAGATGGCATTTCTGCATGTATTTCCCAATGTCTCTTTTTTGTGCTGTGCTGTAATTGTTGACTTGTGCTCACCGTGAGCCGTGGCTGGGCCGGCACAGGCGCACAGGGAGCGGGGAGCTGCCTTTGGCAACTGAGTGCACGCCGTGGCAAAAATCAGCTCAGGAGATGAGCTTTGGTTGTCGTCGCTGCAGAAGAGAGTGTTGATTTTAAGGACGTGTAACAAAAGGGATAGTACTGAAGAATCCTCTTAAAATCCAGAGCACAGATTTCACTCAGAAGTGACTTGGTTTTCTGCTTCACACGCCCAGGGAGTGTGAATCTGAAACAAAGATGTTGCTATTAAGCCCTAAAGACCCTCCTGTCTATTCAAAAGAGCATTTTAAACATCGCCTGAAGCATTCTGTAATAGGTGTATTTTTAAAGCAATCTCTTGCAAGTTCACCAATGACTAATAAATCAGTGACTGTAACTTCTATGGAAAATGTCGTTATGCAGAGTAGTGTAGCTACACAGCATGTATCCATTGGGATGTAAGGAGAGAGTTTGTGTGGAGAAATCTTGAACATCTAATTACCAGCAAAAGCATGTAAGCTAGTTAGACTTGGGATCTCTTTCAGTATTGCCATTCTTAACTTATGCTGACAAATAGGCTGTCATAAGATTTTTTTTTTCTGTATTGAAAGTTTACTTCCTTGTGACTTAGTTCAAAAAAAAAAAAAGATAGGCTAACATATGGAGGGAAGCCTTCCTCAGACTTGATAGATAGACTTATTTTAAAATCTACTTTATTTTGAAGCTTATGCATACATAATAAAATCAAAGCAAGTACAGTTTAAGTCACAAGGAAGGATTTTTTTGTCCGTTGTTGCATATCATGGTAATTTGTGTTACTTTTAAAAATGATTTCTTCAAAAGAGAAACTCTGAACTCTCAGCAAAATCACATCTTGATTGTAACCACAGATACTAGAAATACCTGCTTAAGTACTGTTTTTGAGATATAGTATTATTTTTTTATATGAAAGATAATGTTTGCACTTGCTTAAACGTAGACTCGTGATGTATATTGAAAGAGACAGCAGAAAGGCCATACCAGGAAAGGATCAACAAAGCAGCAATGAATATCTGTCAAAATGCCTGGATCTTCTCATCTATCACATTGTACAGGAACTGCCAGGGATTCTAGGTAAATTGAGTTGGTTACTGAACAAATCTTACCTTTTCATACTTTCTTCAGAAATACTTAAATATCTTCCTGCATGTAAAAGTGGAAAGAGGGTATTTTCTGATTACATCAATTTTGCCTTGACTTCAGCTTCACCAAGTGTCTTAGTTACCTCAAGATCAGATATTTTGCATTGAAACCCTTAATGCATGATTTCATGTACTGATGCCTAGTACTTGCCGGATGGTAAACCCCAAGAACTCAAACGAGATTGAGACCCAGTTGTGCCAGATGCTTCTTCAATGTTTGAAAGATGTTCCCAAGATAGAAAGAACTTAAGAGCAAACTTTCCTTATAAAGCGCAAGGCAAGGAGGGATGGACTAGGACATATCTGTAAGTAGGTTTTATCGCCTGGAACGAAGCGTAAATGTTGACTATCTGCTTCATTGATTTTCTGAATAAAAAAATCAAGCTAGATATTTCAGCTTTTAAGTTTTCAGCTTTTCAAGTTCAGAAACTTGACTACCTCATGCTCCTCCCTCCCTCCTTCCTTCTCTTAAATACTGATATACAGCTTTAATGGCATTATTTGAACAACTGATTATTTAAGTATAAATTTTACACTTTGTTTTCCTTTCCAAACTAGATTTGTATTCTGATTGTTTCTGTTAACTTGATCTGTCCATATTTGTCAGAAGACTTTTTATTACGGAGAGTATGATGAAGGAACACATTGTTCTTAAGGGAGTACAAGTTATGGTCCTCTAAGAAAAATGATTTACAAAAGGGAACACTTAAAAAAGCATTTTCACTGTTGGTTTAGAAATTATTCATAGCTAATTTTTAATATAAATTGAAGTATCTTTCTAATTCCATCTTCTTCCACCAGATGTAGCTATAAACTAAATAGATTAACAAATAGAAAATAGAAATTCGCCTTAAAAATGTATTTCAATAAATGAAAGTATATTGATAATCTGGGGAAAAACTTTGAAGGTTTTCCAGTTTTCTTGGTTAAGAAAGTGTTTTTTCCCTCTGTATTTATAATTATTTTATAAAATAAATATACATGGCTTAGATCACACTAAAAACTGAAGTAACTCGATCTGTTTATCAATTGGAAAATTAGCAAAAATGATGATTGTATCAGCTTAAAATATAGAAAGATGGTAGGAGTTGAGTTGATTTGAGTATCTGCTTTTAACTACTCATATATGTTGGTAAATTACACTGTTATTAATTCAACACAGAAATGTGTTGATGAAAGGACAGTGTTTTGTCTCATGTATTTGGAAAGTTTTAAGTAGCACTTTGATTTTCTTGAGCAGTTTGTTGTAGAACAAGTCAAATCTTTAAGCCTCATTTTTTTTTACAGTCTAGTGCTAGCCCTTGCCCATCCTACTTATGTAAAAACTGAACTGCGTGGGAGCAGAAGAAGAGCGCTGTTATTCACCTTGAATTAGCTTGTTGACTGACTTTGTAAGGAAGGGCCTATGCTGGCATGAAATTTGTATGAAATATTGAATCAAGTCTTTTGTTTGTTTAATGCCTATTTGATTAGCTTTTTAAAATTTTGCAGAGCCCTTTCTTTAAGGAAGATATTTAGTAACTGCTCTTTCAAGGACAAAATTTGGCTTTTAATATTTTTGGGCTATAAGGACTGGAATTTATTTCTTTGCATGTGAGCTACCACTCTCTCCTGCTTCTTCTATTTTAATCCCATGCAGAAGGTCTCTTGTTTCCTGAGCCGGTAATGAATGTTCCACAAACTCTGCATAATGTTCCTTGATATTTTTCTAAGCTTTTTGTAGTTTCACAAGTTTTCACTATTGTGATGAGAATTCTGTTCCCTCAATGTTGGCAATTTAGGAGGTAATTTAGGTTCTCTCATGGACCTGTTGCTGCCTCTTTATTTGCTCCATAAAAATTCCTGTTGCTTTAGATGGCTTTTGTGATTTTTAAAACTGTGCATGTGTGTCTCTGCTGAGGGGATTTTCTAAGCCAGGGAGATTTTTTTTTCTTTTCTTTTTTTTTTCTCAAGAGTATAATTCCATGCCAGTATAGGTCTATCCTGCTGTAAGGGATAATTTCATTTTCCCTTCTACCTTTGCCTTGTGTTTCTATCTTGATTCTTTTGCTAGAGGTAGCATTTGTGCAATCTGTCCCTTTAGCTGGAGCAGGGAATGGACCTTGCCAAAAATTAAACCAGAAAAGTGTTGGATCAGTACCCTGAAATATATGTGGTCACATGAACACTTATTTCAGCAGGATGGGGAAGGTGGGGTTGAATGTGAAGGGGAGGTGTTTTATCATTTGCTTTTGTTTAGTAAACAAATTGCGTTAGGTTGGTCTGAAATGTTATTTTCTGCAGGTGACATTCTCAGTGCCTTAACTAATGTCTCTGGACGTAAACACCCATCAACAGTTCAGGCCAGGCAGCTGAAGATGTGCCTTCCCATGATGCCTGTAGTGCTTCATCTGGTGACCTCCCAGGTAGATGTTTCTTTCCACAAGGAAAACAACAACAACCACAAAAAAAAAAAAAAAAAAGAAAACTGTTGCAATTTTCCAAAATGCAGTTTGTGCTGATTATAGTCAGAATGAACTAAGTATATCTTTTCTTAATGTAGCAATGTCAATGAGTTATGCTAAGTAACAGCATTAAATAAGTAAACATTATTTTTGCATTGTGTAAGGCAACTCTGAGAGAAACAAGTATGCATTTTGTCCCTTTTTAACATAAATATGAAATGCATGCTTTACTTTTTTGTGGGCATAAGATACACACTTATTGTAATGAAAAAAAAAACAAAACAAAGCTTTTGTTAATTTCAAATAGGTATTTCGTCTCCAGATAGTAACAGAGGAGTTTCTTTTCAACTATGGGACCCTACTTGTGAGTAAAAACTTTTGTTAAATTAAATTTTATTTAGAAAAAAATGCGTGTATGTACAGTTTGGACAGTAATTAATTTAATTACATTACATTTATAAATCAGAGAAATTGAATTTTATTCTCAATATAACCTTTTAGCTTCTATTCAAAATTGTGTATATTATCATAAAATGTTTTCTTAGTAATAGATTGAGTCTAAAGGCAATCCTGTATTCAAATATAGAAAAACTTTATGCAAGTGTATTAAATTGAGAATTTCTTTTATGCTTTATTTTTAGGTAGGAAAATCTAACTCTGAGTTATACACAATATTCTTTCTAGATTTCCAATCTGAGGGCATGAGTAGAAATGAAAGATAAATTATAATGTAATGTATATTTAAGATGTTCTTTCCTTTTGTTATCTTTTCTTCTTGCCAGTACTTCTACATTCTATTTAGTTGATGAAAAGCTGAATATTATAAGCTACAGAATTAATAAACTTGTCTTGTGTAACATACACAACCTATTTATGGGATTAGCTATAGCAACTGAACTGGGATTTTAAGTGTGCCATAAAACAGTATAGTTAAAATGAAGTAGTACTGTTGTAATGTAATTTCCTTCTACAGAAACAGTTCTTGACAAATGAGACAAATCGTATTCTGAAAGTCACATGTCGGTGTTAAGCAAACACTTTTAAGTACTTGTGTATTTACTTCCATACTAGCATGCAGAAGAGTTTCTCCACAAACAGCTAAATTACAATTTACTGTTTAAATTCATTCCTCTTTCTCCTTCTCTTTTGCTTCCAAGAAAATGTGGGTTTAATATAGCTCTGCTGGCCTGTGATTGGTGTCCACGAACTGTTACTGGAATAAAATAGCATTAGAATTAACAAACAATAATAAAAAGATATAGTGGTTGTATTAAAAACTTGTTTTCTTTACAAAACATTTGTAAATAGGCAGTAGATATATCAATGGCTTTGGATCAACCTTCTAGAAGGTGCAAGTCTTCTGTCAACGATGTAGGTACAGCAGACCAGGTAGAATATTGGTTTTCCTTTGAAACTCCTCCAGCTTGCTTGAATTACTGACTAAAGAAGTCATCTTCCAGTTAGTTCATATTTCAGGCCCTTTAGTTCCAATGCCATTTGTAGCAGATTTATCAGCACACATCAGTTCTAGATTCTGTGATGCTGTGGTTTTGGACTTTTTCAGAAACAGGCAAGCATCCCCATTTGAATCCTGTCTTTCTGAAAATAGTTGTGACTTTTAGACTACAGCAGTAATGTATAGTAACAATATATATATTTATTGCTTGGGATAGGTTTGAAAAAAAAAAAAAGTTTTGTTTGTCTCATGTTATAGCTAATAGAAAATAGTGAAGCCCTTTAGAAAACGCCTGCTGAATATTTCCTGCAGCTTGTCCTTTTAATATCCATAGAATAAGGCAACTAAGAGTCTTGCATAGTCTACTTGAATTTATACCTCAAAGGGGGAAATAGTGTCTTAGTGCATATCAAATTAGAGCTCATTTTATATAACTGTGTGTTGTGATATGACTATTGTAATTCCCTCTGGAAGAGCAACGCTCCATTCTGCCATGGAATGGTCTACTCTGGGATTGTTTATTTAGCAGCATTCCCACTAACATCTACACATTTGATCATCAACTCAGACTTTTTTGAAACACTGTGATAAAATTGAGGCCTCTAAGATTCTCAGTCAGTCTTTCAAGGCTTTTTCTGATTTATTCCTAAGAATTACTCTAAAGAATGAGAAATGATTACGAATGAAAAGATGTGTGCTTGATATGTAGAAGGAAAAAGGTAATTATTTTCCTGTAGCTGTTCTTTGAGAAATAACCTTTTTTTCCTTGCTGCTTTAAAGTTGTTTCCATCATCATTATAATCCTCAGTACTCTAGTACTAGTTAGCACAGTTAATAGTAGTTACTAGTTGAGTGCATAGCAGGCAACTCACCCAAGGTGGAATATGCACACCATTCCCCTCCATTGCTCAAGGAACGTGAAACTGTCTTAAATGAGCAAACAAAATAATTTACTGTCCTCCAAACACAAATTAATTAAATTGAAACTAATAGTTTTGTTAAATGAAAAGGAAGACAAAATAACTACTTTTTTTTTATAGAACCAATTTAACTTTATGACTGCCTCTGAAATATTTTTAAAATATGAAATATATAAAGATTTTCTAACTTTTTTGATTATAGAAGAACTCTTTAAATGTCTCTTACATATTGAGAAAAGGTAACTTTTGTAGGCCCTTCTACCAATTTAAAATATAATAACAAAATTGCAATTGACAGTAAAGCACAAACAATCATATAAATAAATAAACATATGTATGCAATTGAAAATCAGAAAGAGTAGCATGTCTATTAAATACTGTGACAGTAAATAAGAGTATTTTTTAAAATTATCTCGAGAATTATTCCCTCGTAGCAAGTGTCACTAAGATATCTTTTGCATTTCCTATGAACTAAACAGCTATGCACAGGACTGAAATCAGACAAGTAAAAACAAAAGGCAAAAGACTAACTGGTATAATAATATATTTTCTTATACCAGATTATTAATATTTCATTGTCCCTGTTTCTCAGAATGATTACTTATTCAGGTGATTTTTAGCAGAAGGGTATGCCTTTGTGCATGTACTTATTACATGTAAGTATATGCATAGAGTATGTAGTATGCATGAAGATCAAAAAGATGGTGCAAATAACAGAAAATTGCATTTTCTCGAGGGTCTTTGGTCTTTTTAATGAGTTATTTTAACGTAACCATATCCAAGGCAGTTCAAAGTCTTTTCAGAAAACACAGCTTTCTGTCAACATAAAGTCAGCCATTTAATTACTGCCTATGTAGCTGGAAGTGTTATCATTCCTGATGTTAGTCAGAGTAATGGCCCTTACTGTTCCCTACTTTTAAGTGTCCAGCAGCCCTGCGCATTTACAAAACTGTTATAACAACTAGGCTGTGGATGCTCTCATTTTTTTGTGTTTTAATAATTATGCGAGTGTTTCCTGGGTTTAAGTACATTTACTTTATTTATTTAAGAGACCGTACTTATACAGTCTCTTAAAGAATTCCACGTTACAATTACCCAACAATTACATAGAACTGTTAAAAATGCATAACACTTCTAACTTTTTGTTTTTAGAGTGTTTAGAGGGCATAAATACTTTTTTTTTTCTGTAGAATTTTATCAGATCGATGGATTCAGGAGAAACAAATTTGGATGGAGCAATAGGTAAGGTAATATATGAAACTGCTGTATTTTTATATGTAGGCATTAAGAAATGTAGCATTTTACACAGGAATATATGATTTCTACTAATAGGGCAAGCTGCATCTGAAGAATTGATTAAGACTACTTTATCAACATTTGAAGCAATAACACAGCATCCTGCCCTGTTGACAATCCATCGTTCGACAGTAAGTCTGGCAGCCAATTAAACAGTTGCAGGCTAGTTGGCTGAATTCTGTTGATAAATTGAATGTTTTGAAGATTTTGAAGCTGTTTGAATTATGTCTTAAAATGTATTGTAGTTCTATTTGACAGGAAAAATCTTTATTCTTTATAGAGAGATTTAATTTTCAGAGAGAGACATTCATACTCAGTTTACTACAGCTAGTTGAGGAGTTAGGAAGAGAGTGAGAAGGATATTTGCCTAAGGTATAGAAATAGCAATTCTTAAAATGAGTTTCATGTAAAGTATGAAAGCAAATATGTTGCCTATACCTCAAAGCAGGTATGTCGCTATATATTAGTGAAAATTTCAGCACGTTGTTTGTTATGCTTTTAGTATGGCATGAAAGGACTATCTCTGGGGGCTGAAGACCCCCATTCCATCAATACTCTTCCTAATGCAGATTGTCAACATGAGTAGCAGTTTTATACAAGTTATGGCATGCCTTTTTGCTTCAATTTAACTGTTTGCTCGCTAAAAATTATATGACAATTGCCAAACCCACATACTGTAATCCTTTCAGATTACTACAGATTTGTTGTCTGTTCAGTATTTGGTCAAATTACTAGCTTTGCACTAAGCTAGCTGAAGCTAGAACAATTACATTAAGAAACAGCTGTCAGCAAACAGTAGCTTAAAAAGGTTGAAGTAGTGATTGACAAATCGTTGTAACTTGTCCCACTGCATTGCTTCAGCTCAATTCCCAATTTCAAATTTAAATTTGTGTGTTTGTATGGGAATTTGGTTAATGGCGTGACATTGGTCATGCCATTATTTGGTCTGTGCTTCAGTTGAAAAGTCTTAAGAAGTGAAAATAGTAAAAATAAACAAAATACAAGTTGGAATTCAAATAACTGTTTAATGTTTATTTACATTAATGTTCACAACCTATTACCTGCGTGCTAGCCAAGAAAATGTCCTTATCTACAAAAATCTAACAAAGTAATAGTCAGAGGGGAAAGAGTACAGCATTTATATAGTAACACAGTTTGAAATTCTTTTAAGTGGTATGGCAAATGATGTTCTCTAAAAGGAGTTTAAATGTAGGTGAGCAATGAATATCTATTCCTATTGCCCTACATGACAGTCAATGTGCTAGTAATGGTGCTGTGACATCATTTTAAAAAGAACCTCATTTTTTTTTAGTTGTTGTTTAATTTCTGTGGTTTTTCAGTGTGTCTTATATTGCAATAAACACGTACCATTTTTATGGCGGTCCATCAGTATTTACTGAAATTTCAATACCTTCTGTCAACAGATTATATTAAATTTCCCTTATAATGATCTGTTGTTGTCGTATCCGCCTGTTCCCCCAACCAAGAAAGAGAAGTGGTCCCCTTTGCCACACTTCATGTCCCAACTTTCTCTGCTTTCAGTACCACATTATATTGAAGGTAGAGAACTACTATCCCACTTTCTTAAGTAATTACTAGCTAGGAGTAGATGAGCTTTGTTTAAGTATCTGAATCTGTGGAAAAGGGCTTACTTTGTCACACATAAAACTTTTAGGTATTTGTTTAAAATCCATCAGTTAAATTTGTTTAGCCAAAGGTAAAACTTCCTGCCTATCCAATGCATGTATATTTTTTAAATATGCCACATTGATAGAATAGCTTCCTTGATTTTGAATAGCTGGACCTTAAAATATATTATTAAAATAATTATATCCTTGACAATCAACAGCTTTTTCTGAGGAAATATAATCTGTTGCTTTGTCCATTTTCATAAATAAAATTTGTAATACAAAAGAGCCATCCTGAGACTCATCAAACATTCATTTGAATCTACAATACAGTGGAGAAAATGCCTTGAATTTAGTATGCTATATTCAAGAAATTGTCCACTGTAATTAATAATCTCCAGCCACATCTGTCACTACTGGTGCAAACAGTAATTAGTTTAATACTATTTATGAAGTCTAGTGTGCTAATTATTCCTGAATGCACAGTTCATGTTACTTCAGAGGACTCACATTGCTTTATTTTACTTCATCTTTCATGATGCATGCAGAATATTTTTAGAAATTGTGTTACTCAAGGGACATTTTCTAATTGCTGCTCATTGAGCATGACTGGAATCTATGAATATACATGCCATTACCCAGCAGAACATGATGCTTATTTAAAGAGTTGAAGCAAGACATTTTGAAAGGTTGCAGATCGATACTTAACTATATTGATGGTCAATAGAAAACTCTTTTACTGAAGAGAAATGTGCATCTTAGGCTGTTCTTTGAAACCTGGATTGCTCAGTTAGACAAAGCTGGTTTTGAAAAACATTTCATAGAAGAAGCCAAAACCTTCTTGAGAGGATGCAGTTTTTTTTCCCATTACAACAGTGACATCTCTTTAAAGTTTCAAATGGGAATGAAACTTATTTTTATAAAGTTCAACCAACTTAATAAAAATGAGATTATATTAAGCAAACAGAACCAGCATGTTTTTGATTCAATTCTGGTTTTAATTAGTTACAATGGAAATTACATAGGTTAATAGGGATTTCAGAATAATGTTTCAGATTCTTTTCCACTTTCAGGAGAAAAGAACTGCCTGTTCTGGGTTTTAGTTTATAACATCTCTTGACAGTTAAAACTACAAATTGGCCTTGCTTCCCTAGTCCTACCCCTGCACACTTGGATGATGTGCCTGTGTTTCTCAAGTGCCCTGTCCCTATCTTCCACCTTCTGTACACTTCCTTCTTCTGTTTGAGTTTTGCCAGGAGGTCCTTGTTCATCCATGCCCCTTTTGCTAGACTTCTTGATCATAGGCATGCACTGTTCTTGAGCTTGGAGGAAGTGATGCTTGAATACTAACGATCTCTCTTGGTCCGCTCTCCTGTCTAGGGCCCTATTCCACAGTATTCCTTCACATAGGTCCCTGAAGAGACCAAGGTTTGCTCTTCTGAAGTCCGGGGTTGTTATCCTTCTTTTATCACTGCTTCCTCCTCTCAGGATCCTGACCTCCACCATCTCATGGTCACTGCAGCCAACACTGCCCCCAGTCTCCACATCTCCAACCAGTTGTTCTTTGTTAGTGCAAGGTGCATCCCTCCTTGTTGGCCTCTGCACTACCTGTATCAGAAAGTTATCATCAATGCTTTCCAGTATCCTCCTGGATTGCTGGTGCCTTGTTCTCTCTTCATCTATAGCAAGACACTTTGCTTGTGTTGTTTCTCTGGCAGATGTGAGGGTGGTTGAGGTCCCCCATGAGAATCAGGCCCTGTTCATGAGGCTAGTTCCAGCGGCCTATAGTAGGCCTCATATTTCCTCTTCTTGACCAGGGAGTTTGTAGCGAACACCCACAGCAGCATCACTCATGTTGGTACGTCCCTTAATCCCATGAACTCTCAACCTGCTCATCACCCACCCCTGGGCAGAGCTCCATACATTCCGCTTGTCCTCACACTCCAGGAGTGACTCCACCTCCTCTCATTCCTAGCCTGTCCTTCCTGAAGAGCCTGTGAACATCCAGGGCAGCATTTCAGTAATGTGAGCTATCTCTGTAGATCACATCAGGTCTCTGTAATCACGAGGAGATCATAGCCCTGTGACTGCACACAGGTGGCTAATTGCTCCCGTTTATTCCCTATGCTGCACACATTGCTGTACAGGCGCTTCAGAAACTTCAGAGAGGTATCCAAGCATGATGAATTCTCAGAGGGGATAAAGAGGTTTCCCACTGGTCTTGTATCCCCTTTTTGCTGTTTTGCCCTGTTTTGCTGACTGCATGGTCTCTATTATTCTCTCCTTCCTGATCTTTCCTGGTTTAAAGCTCTCCTTACCAAGAATATGGGTCTCAATCACCATGCTCTGTAAATAAGGATTTAGTCTAAAGGCTCATTCCACTGTGAGTCTTTTTAGATTTGGGAAGCTTGGACTAGAATTGGTGAAGTTCAGTAAAGCTGGGCCAGTGTTTCTTAATTTATAACAAAATAGGTGCATATTTAGGATGCAGGTTTCGCATCTAGCATCCCGTGAACAGTGGAGAAGGGCAGAGAAACATTGAAATTGTTCTCTCTCCACCTAATGGCAGCTGAATGCTTAATTACACTGAAACTGGCTTGTATCTGTTTAATAAAATACTATGGAAAAAAGAGTACAGCTTTTGAAAGTTCTCTTAGAGTTATTAGAGTTTTCCTTGCTGGAATCAGTGAATGTTACAGTTCCAGTAACTGTAACAGATGTTCCAGTTTTATATAGTATACTTGGTTTTCTAAAAAGGTTTTGACAAAGTTGTGCACCAAAGTCTATTAAAATCTATGACAAGTCAACTTATTTTGACTAGTTAAAGTATACATAGTATAGAATAGTTTTTTAAGAATTTAGATATGTTAAGATTAGTGCTTTACAAGGATCTGTGTTGCAACATGTGCTATTTATAAATAATCTGAAAGCCGAATGAGGTGACAGAACTGACTGATGACTCTAAGTTATTCGCGGTAGTGAAAATTAAAAGTGGCAGAAGAGTTGCAGAAGTTTTTCAAGCCACTGAGTGAAAGGACAATAAAATGACATGCAGTTCAATACCGATAAATGTCAAGTGATGTGCATGAGGAGAATCGTTCTAACTATGCATACATTGTGTCAGACTCCAAACCACTTGCTACTGCTCTAGAGGTCTTTTAGCATACATTTTCTATGAAAATGTTAGCTTTATACTCAGCAGTGATAAAAAATGACAACTAGATTATTAAGAATAGCTGGTAAAAGATCAGGGAAGGAAGCAGAAGACATCACTATGTCGCTGTCTGTGGTGCTCCAGAGACACCTTGAATAACAAATAGAGTTCTGGACGTTTACTCTCAAGGAAGATGAAGTTAAACAAGAAAAGTTACAGTTCAGTGATGCAAGGAGAGGTTGAATAGAAAAGAATTTCAGCTCAGAAGCAAGAAATTGAGAATAGAAAATAATGAATGGCATGGAAATAATGAATTGAAAATATGTATTTTTTTGGTAAAATGTGAATGAGAGAGTGTCTAGTTAAATAGCTAGGCAGATGCTTTAAAATAAACAAAGGAAGTGCCTTTTCATACTGCATAACTGAAATGCAGAATTCAATACCATATGTATTGTTCATGCTAAAAGCATAAATGTATCAAAGATAGGATTGTTCAGATTTATGAGAGAAGACTAGCAAGCACTATTAAATACAAAAATATACATACATCTTCAGCTTAGAAAGTTGCTAGAAACCAGAGCGTTGCTTTACACTTGTTCTTTTACTCTTTTCTTTCCACTCTTTTCCTGTTGTCAGAAACCAGATTACCAGGTCTGATCTATCCTTTTGTTTTTTTCCAGTGCATATATATTGTAGCTGAGATGTGATTGTGCTATGTGTAGAACTTTCTAGTATTTCCTGCTAGCTTGGGTGCTGATAACAGCAAAACCTTTAGATGTTATCATTGCAGAACTATTACAATGGTGGCTTTGTGCAGCAGGGACTCATGATGTTCAGTTCATCATGTTAATCAGGCTATTTAGCAGGTGATATAAACCCATACTATTATAGTAATGATCATATCATCTTCAGTATTCAAACTCTCCATTCAGGCTTAGAGAAAATTTCACACTTTTTCATTAATGATAGTAGCAATAAAGAAGAAAATAAAATATTTAAACAGCTTCATACGTATATGGAGGTTTGATTCCAGATCGATGTCAGGAGACATTTAAATGAAGAAAAAAGGAACGCTTTTTTATATTCTTCTATTTGTTTCAAGATCTCTCAAAAATGCCAGCTGTGCCTCTGTATACAAAAAACTTATGTACTTATGTACTACATTGGTGAATTTATTAAAAATATTTCTGTGTACTAAAGGTGATAGTGGCCAATTTTCCATGTATACTATCCAATTTATTTCACCTCAGTAATCATTTGATTAGTTTATATCCTATTTTCAAATTTATGTTCACTTCAATAAAAAAACAAAAACACCAACAAAAATATCATGAAGAGAAAAACAATCTTGCAGAGTTAGGAGATAACGCATTTTTAATAGCTTCCGCATATGTGTGTGTTCTGCTATGCTTCTGTGTCACTAAATATTTTTCTATAGGATTAATGCTTCATTTATTTGAGCTCTGCTTTACTGCAAAACTGCCATGAGGGAAGAGAATTCCTTACTAAATAGCTTGTTTGCCAAAACTGAGAATAGTATTAGAAAAAAAAAAAAAAACAGAAAAAGCTACCAAAATTATTTAAGACTTAAAGAGTGTGCTTTACACTGAGAGTTCAAATTTTCTTAGCTCTAAAAATGACTTATGTGTAGCTTAGCTACATGCTCTGATGTGGAAAGACTATGGTTAATAGTAGAAAAAAGTCGAAAGAAAATCTGAGTTTTAGGGGCTGAAGTTGTGTGATAACCATTGCATGCTGCCATCTTGATCAGTGATCAGGACCATGCTGATGGCAAGTGATTCTTTGCATTCTGAGTCCCTGTGCTGTTTCAGACTGTTAAGAGATCCTTTTTGCCTGGTTTCTCACTGCTTTAATTTACTATTTGCATTTGTTTCTTCATCTGAGAAGTATTGCAGTAGTTTGTACTTTTTGTTTGTTTGCTTGTTTTTGACCCTTTATGGACGTGCATTCTTAATCCTACCTCAGAGGCTGGTTATGACAGACATACTGCCATTTGTAAAGCAGTTTAGAAACCTCTAATGCAGAAGCTGTTGGAGTGCAATATAGTTTTGTTGTCTGTCCTATTACACAGAAGCTGAAAAGGCCATGAAATATTTCACAATGAAGAAGTGTTGGCTAGTGAATTGAATGATTAAGCATCACTAAATTATATGCTTTGTTTACGTGCCCGGAAGAATAGTTTACTGCTAATCTCTAATTTATTATAATCTGTTTAAAGCCGATTGATGTCATTGTCCCCAAAATATATATATGAAAAATCTAAATGATATTTAACTGACAGTTAGAAGTCCATATGTTGTTTATATCATTTTTTGCTTCCTAATTTCTTATTTTGAGACATGGCTTTGAATTGGAAAAAGTGATTCTGCTTGAATTGTAAAAGTGATTCTGCTTAGACTTTTTCCTTATGGCGAAGTCCCAAAGATGCCTAAAAAAGTTTCTAAAATCAAAAAGCTGATTTTACTAAAATTTTAGTTAGGGTGCTTTGTAAATATAAAGAAAAATGACTAAGTAATGGCAAAATAAAAGTGAAAAAGCGTTCACTTTGTGCTACTATCTCCCAAAATCTGGAAGCTTAGCCCTTAGCGTAGTCAGTCAGTCTGTTCTTGATCCAGAGCACTTCCTGCTCTGCCTGATCCAATCACTCTTTACAGGACCATGGCAAACCTACTCATGCCAAACAAGACTGGTAAGTCTCTCACTCATCTTACTAAACAGCAAGATCTGTAGATTAAGAACTTGCTCCTTAGAGATACAGATAGTAAATACTCTCTTATGGCACTTGCCAGATTCAGCTAAAATTAATGAGGCAGGAGAAACAGAATATAATAAACTAGTTCTATTATCATAATGAATGTTTTACTACCTTATTTTTTTTCCAAGAATTCTTTGTAATGCCCTATCTGAAGCATAGCAAGGCAAGATTGCCTTCTGCAGTGAGACCTAAGTGGCCTGCCCCATCCATACTCACACTTCTTCATGCTGCGTCTGCACCTTGATACTGTCTTCTCCATTCTCCTGAAGATTTCTGAGCGTGGGGTGTGTTTCTAAATTGGTCAGCAATGAGAAAGAGAATCTGTCAGAAAATCTGATATAGAATAACACAGTGCTTAGTATTGGTTAGCAGGTGTGTATAGGTATTCTGTTCCTACAGGTATAGGTATTCCTATAGGTATAAGTATTCTATTCCTCCCGAAGGAGGGAATTCAGGAGGAATAGAATACTTATACCTATAGGAATACCTATACCTTCCTCTTGAAGGAATAGAATAATGATAAAATGGGTGGAGAACCTGCAGGTGAAAGAACTATCATTTTGAAGAAAAAAACATCTGTAAAGTAGGGAAAATTGGCTGTCCTGAAATCTTCAGGAATTTTTATTTATTTTTTTATTTAAAGCCTAGACAAAAGACCAGGCCCCAGTTATGATAATAAATATTTTGATATTATAGTCAAAAACAAAAATATCATTTCAATTTTTTAGGTAATTATGTTTTTTTGTTTCTCTTGTGTACTCAAATCTCTAGAGCACCTCCTGTCTGATTTGATTATATGTTATCAATGGCTTATGAATTTAGCAATTTATTCTCTTAATAGAGAGATTTCTTTTAAATGTGATGTTTTTGTAATATTAAATGCATAAAACTGAGTTAGATTCTGTTTGCCATAAGTTGACTTCAGATGGAATTAAGCTGATTATTTCTGTGGCAGATGATTAATCTGTAATTCAGTATGCTCATTGATAATAGAGGAGACTGGATGTTCTGTTTTTATAGTTTCAATTTTCATTCTATAAAATTTTAATGGAAGTGTGTGGCCTACCAGAATGTCAAAAAGGCCAAAGCATTTGAGCACTGGAGGTAGCAAGTCTTTTGTGATATAGTTAGAATTATGTTTCTTCCTAACCCTATTTGATTATTAGTTTATCAATTAAAACATGAAGATTAATAGATTATCTAGTGCTGCTCTTCTTAATATCTTACCTCTGCAGTGAATTCTATATTTTAAATTAAAATTCACGCTTAATGAATTATACTGAAATTGCTAACCATTGTTTCTAATTAAGCATGTTAGTATGTGTAACTTTATGACAGTTTACTGCAGAAAATTGAACTTGGTGACTTTATAAGTGTGCTTATGGATGAATTTCCATGATTACTTATCCTTTTGATTAAGGACTCTATCAGTGGAATAAATATAGATGATAATATATCACAGTTCTGTTTTTCCCTGTGAATAATCTATACCAGATCTTTCTAATTCTCTGTTTTAGGTTGAAGATTATATCCTCCCACCATTAGTTTCCTTGGTCTGCAGTCAGAATGGTAAGTATATCCACATCAACTACAGTTTCCATGAATTCCACATTTTGTTTTAATTAGACTTCAGTGTGGTCACATTCTTGGCACCTTTATTTTCAAGTGGAATGGAGACTCTTCAGCCTGCGGTTGCTCTCAGAAACCACATCACTGCTCGTAAGCCACGAGGTCATGGGTGAGGAGAAAGAGGAGAGCCCCAACTCAAACAGCAAGCTTCTGTCTCTCATTAGAGATTCATTGCTGCCTCAGTAAGTATAATATTGCTGTTCTAGTGGGGAATAATAACATGATACTCAATCCATTTTGACAGCATATTTATTTTAAATAACCTTTATTTTTAAATAGCAAAATGAAAAGAGAAATAGAAATAAACTGCTGTCAGAGAGTTTTCTGCCTAACATCTCTTTCTTAGATTTATTCAATACTTGGTCATGTATAACACAAACACAGCTTCCACAGGATACTCTTTCGGTGATACTGTGTCTCTGGAGGCTCTTGTAATGAAAGGAGCTTCCTGTAGATTTTGGGCTGTCTTTAAATACCACCTCTTTGCTCAGCTAATAAAGTCAGGACATTCTAACAGCAATATTTTTCTCTCTATTTTGTATATTATGCCTTTATGGAAGATGTACCTAAACATATGGAATGGAATACTAACTTTTAAAAAGGAGAAGTACAGGGTGGATTAATCCTCTATGAACCACCTAGGGGTTACTGCATTCCTTTGCCTGCTGCCCCAAAGCAGAAAATCCTATAGCAGAGTTGAGGAAGCTACAGCCTGTGGGCCAGATGTGGCCTGGAACTTCATCTGAATGTTTTATGGTCACACGGGGCCTGTCATTTCAAAATTACTTGCAGGTGAGTATTAGTGTGGCTCTATATTTTATGCATCCACATACAGTGAGCTGATGCCATGTACCAAGAGAAGGAAATAAAGCACAGGCACAGTGTGAGTACTGTAAAGATGAGCCCTTGTTTATCTTTTACGTTATTCAAGGATAATGTTACAGTGTGTTTTAATGTGTGGTCCTCAAAAGTTAGTAACTGTAATTACTTAGCTGATCTAAGTGAAGAAAATATTCCCCACCCCTACATTAATGGCAGAAGGGTGGAGGAGTGGGTGTTGGCTTGTGATCAGAAGCACAGTGCCTTCCCAAAAATGAGACTGTCTCTTGCCAATTGCCTGATGTTCTTAAAATCTGAGGAGCATGCTTCTCTCTATGCAAAATGTATAATCTTAACTTTTCTCTGTGGGAGAGAATGTGGAAGAAAGCTTAGGGACCTAGAAAGAAGCTTAGTTCTACACATTTCTTCCCACGTTTCTTCCCACCATCTTTTCACTGGAAGACGTAGTATATATTAATATGAATTAAAATTGAAACTGGAAATATGACTTGAAAGAGAATATATGGATTATTAAAACCTGTCAGGTACTTTTGTTCTGATAAGGGTAGAAACTTGGAGAGAAGAGATATAAGTTTTGTCCTTGCTTTGAAACTTGATTAAGTGATTGACTCCGTGAAGATGGGTCCATGTTATACAGTGTTCCTCGCTGGACTGTGGAAGGCGTCATGCTAGCTCCAAACTAGAAGGCAAATAGCCAGTGTGCTGCTCCAAGCTAATTAGCTCCAGTGAGTGGCAGGACTTTTCGCTTCTGGAATATTACAATTCTATTTTGGGGCTTCAGCTACTATCTTTGCATGCATTGCATTATAATGTAGAAGAAAAGGGGCTTGCAGTGGTTAAAGATTTTGATACCTGTCTTGGTTTAAATATTTCCTGAATGAGTTCATTTGACTCATCAGTAGAGATAATGATACTTCTATTTGAAAAATACTTTGAAGCTAGTAAAGAAATACTAAAGTTTATTAAAACTGGAATATACTGGAACTTGGTATAAACAGATTATTTTCTGATCTAGCAGCACAGGGAAAGAGTATGTAAATCTTCTGATGACTCAGAAAGAGTTAACTAATGCCAGGGCATTTAAGACATTACTTGAATCTGTAGGCTGAGCCTATTCTTTATATGCTTAGCTGTGGGGAATAGCAAATCAATGAAAGAACACACAGATGAAACAAAAATAGAAGATGGGTCACGATTTTCTGAAAAAAGGAGAATTCAGAGAAAAGACCAAAAGAGAAAAGTCAGAAACTCACTTTGACTCAAAACTTTCAAAATTCAGGTTTTGAAAAACCTTTTAACTTTGCATGGCCAAATCATTAAATATTAGGAATTACAATTTTGGAGAGGTAAATCATATCTTAAGAATGAGCTGATGACTTGTAGCAGCATTTTTAAAAAGCTCTCCTTGCAGTAGTTGTGAGTTCTGTGGAAAATGTTTGTGAATAGCTTCACGGTGTTTTTGAGGAATAGGTATTACTCACAGGTAGCTTGCAGGATCAGGGATTATCAATGTGTTATGGTATTTTCTCCATAGAAGAGGTACTTCTAAATCATCAGTAAGAAAAGATTTTCCTTCAGGAACTGGAATGTGTTATTTGTAAAGGAAAAATGCTAATCACTGAAGACATGAAACCAACACTGAGCTCTAATTGGTTAATAATTTAGATTTTCCAGGGTTTCAGTGGTTTGCAGCTCGCGGACAGTACTTGAAAAAGTGAATATGAAGTAGCAGTGATGCTTTGCTTCTAGACTGTGTGCTCGTGTGTGAATATTAGCTTCTGTGAAGGAACTCCCGTTGGCTACATCAGGAATCCCCAGAGCTGTATGCTCTACCCTCCTAGTCTTAGCATTGTCCAGATCAGAGGCTTTGCCAGAAAGCATCAAATCTCCTTTTGTGGAGGTTTGCTAGGTTTCCTTCCTTTGCAAACCAGAGTGTGGAAGTCATGGGGGAATAATGAGGCAGAAGAGAGGGGATCTACCACTGATGAGCCAGCACACACTACGGTGCAATGGGATCCTGGCCTGCATCAGGAGGAGTGTTGCCAGCAGGTCCAGGAAGGGGATCCTGCCCCTCTGCTTAGCTCTGGAGAGGCTGCACCTGGAGTATTGGGTGCAGTTCTGGGCTCCCCAGCACAAGAGGGACGTGGAGCTTCTAGAGAGGGTCCAGCGTAGAGCCGCAAAGATGATTAAGGGACTGCAGCATCTATCTGATGAGGAAAGACTAAGCGAACTGGGACTGTTTAGTCTGGAGAAGAGAAGATTGAGAAGGGATCTTATACCTGAGAAGAGAATGTAAAGAGGATGGGGCCAAACTTTTCTCAGTGGTGGCCACCCTGGGACAAGGGGTAATGGGTACAAATGGAACAAACTGAAACACAGAAGTTTTATTTGCATATGAGGAAGAACTTTACTGTGAGGGTGACAGAGCCCTGGAACAGGCTGTCCAGAGAGATGTTGGAGCCTCCTTTTCTGGAGATCTTCAAAACCTGCCTGGATGCCACCCTGTGCCCCCTGCTCTAGGTGTCCCTGCTGGAGCAGGGGGCTTGGACTAGATGGTCTCTAGGGGTCCCTTCCAACCTCAACCATTCTGTGATTCTGTCTGCATGTTAGTACCCAGGCGTTGGAAAGTGATACATATCCTTGACAGGCCCTCACTAGAAAAGTCAAGATGCAAAGAGAGTTCCTCGTTGTTCTGCCTTGGGTTTTCCCCCCACCGTATCCGAATTCATAAAAGAAGAACATGCTGTAGATAAGTTTGTGGCACAGAACATGATAGCCTGCCACATTTTCCTCCCAATCTCAGTGCTTTCTCCTCAAGCAAGGGTGTTATGTTTCCATTTCTGTTACTTCCATCTGTTTAGAGTAACTCTATTTGATTATATTTTGATATGATTATCTTTTTATTTATTTATTTATTTATTTTTCCATCATTGTATCCAGTTGTCCTCCAGGTATACTTTGATTTAAATAAATAAAATATAAACAGATCTGTTTGTTGCTTGGACATTGTTTGAATGTTGAAAGCAACAGCAAGGCCCATGTTGATTTTCAGTAGCTTTTTCTTATTACCAACATTTAAATTAGGTGAAAGTTAGTTTGGAATATTTCATGGATGTTTTTCCTGTAGTTTTATCTTAAACTTACTTGTTCTAAATAAACCCTGACTGGAAATAATTTGATATTGTTCATCTCCATATTACTTGGAGGATGGAAGAATGCTGGATTTAACACAGTTTTAAAAATATTGAAATAAAACATAAAATTCTTTTAGATCTCCCAGTGCATCTTCTACCTGGTAATATTTTGAGGCTTAGTAAATAATACAGATTTTGTTTCTTAGCTTTTAAACATGCATATTTTAAACATACATAAACATACATTGGAACAGATTGCCAAGAGAAGTTGTGGAGTCTCCTTCTCTGGAGATCTTCAAAACCCGCTTGGACGCAGTCCTGTGCCACGTGCTCTAGGTGACCCTGCGTGTGCAGGGGGGTTGGACTAGATGATCTCTAGAGGTCCCTTCCAACCTTAAGCATTCTATGATTCTATGATTCTATATGCATTACTAATGTGTCCTTTTATCAATATCACTTTTGAAGTTAATGTGGTGCTTTTTTTAAAATAAAAACAAATTCTAAATAGGTTTTGTTTACTGTTTTGCACAGTTCCAGACAACATTGCATTTCCATTGTGTATAGTACGATGTTCGGAAATTATGTGTTTTTAGTAATATCAACTTATTGACACACATCTCCCAATTTTTTTTTTCCACTCCTCTTTCCCCCCTCCCCTGCTGCAGGTACGAGCACATTCTGATGGCTCCTGACCCAGTACCAGTGTATGCTCTGAAGCTGCTAGTGGCCCTGACGGAGCAGAGCCCAGCTTCTGTGAGGTGATACAACACACATTCTCTGTTGCTCAGTCCTCTCTTTGTTTCAGTTTAATTATTTTTGTCACTGGGAGTTAACACTAACATAGATCTAAATGCTTTTCAAACCTGATGATACTGAGGAGATTTAGCAAATTAAAATAGGGCTCACTTGGTTTGCAGAGTATTTATTGTAGAACATACCCTCAGAGCTCTTGTGCTATTTTTAGGTGACTGTAGTTATTTTAGGATTTTATCTCTAATATTTCTTTGGGCTATCTCCATGTTAAGCTCCAACTTCTTCTTTAAGATATTTTCCACTTCAATTTTAATATAAAACATTGCTTAACCTGTTGTCCTATGAAGCATGCTTATACTAGAATAAAGATGATGTGTAAGTGTATGTTACGGATTTAGAGCCCTCCATTCAGTTTAGTTCCATCTCTCCACAAATCTGGCTAGCCTTTTAATCTTTATTTTAGTGTTTATTATACAGCATGGTATACTCAATATATTTTAAAAATATCTTTTTGACTTCAACATCTCTTTCTTATTGTTCCACGCAAAAAATTCAGGATACCCTGTAATCATTGTTTAGGCTATGGTAGACAAAAAGGTGACACAGAAATTAAACCGCATTGTTGGAGCTGATAGGGAAGCACATCTCACGTGTTCACACACACATCTCTTCCTCTCCCCAAGTCTGTGCCCAAGTCATAATGCTATAAAATGTTAGTGAAAATCAAGTTCATCTTGCATTTGCTGCTGTCTGTGGGTGTTTCTCATAGGGTAGTCTAAGTAGTCTCTGCGTACCAGCCTGTCCTGATTTGACTGGTCGAAATGAACACAGGGTAGAAAACATATCAACAAGGAAATTCAGTTTCCCACTGTTTTTATAATAAAAAATAAGAACATCCTCTTTTCATCTTCTATAGTGCTGCTGCGAGCAGTGCTTTCATATAGTAAGCAGATTAAAAATGAATTAGAAAATTGAGTGGTTTGAGATTTAGAACAGTTTGAATACAGTAAGGGTATACTTAATTGCATTTTTATTGTATACAACCTGTTTATGCTACTTCAGGATTATACGTATTATGCAAACATAGTGTAATTTTCTATTTTTAGAATAGTTCTGCTGAGATCCTAATTCTTTAAGGAAGATGATAAAATATTTCAGTAACTAGAGCACTGGATATTATGGCAGCACTCTTTCTC
The DNA here is from genome assembly GCF_059628265.1 of Tinamus guttatus. Taxonomy (NCBI): domain Eukaryota; kingdom Metazoa; phylum Chordata; class Aves; order Tinamiformes; family Tinamidae; genus Tinamus; species Tinamus guttatus. The sequence continues at coordinate 2,191,263 of NW_028288649.1, forward strand.
TGCCTAATGAATTCTCTTTAAGTGAAGGATTGTATGTGTTTGTGTGCTTAATGTAGCTAGGTTGGGGATGCAGACTCATCCTCATAATCTGCTTATAGCTGACAGTAATATTTTTCTTAATATTGTTAAAGAGCCACTTTGGATGTCTATGACTATTAGTAATTTTAAATGCCATCTATTCAGTACTGTTATTTAAGGATCGACTACAAAAAAGACTTGGAATTTTTGCCATTTCTCTGCTGTTAGGGCAGCTTTTACCATTCCGTTGCTTTTCAGTTTGACAATGGAGAATTATAGTGATATTCCATTAACATGTGGAGAACTGCGACTCACACAAACATAAACTTCTGCACATGTAAAATGGTAGATGCAAAAACCTTTAAGATGTTTCAGGAAGCACATTAAGTATTCACACATCTGAATATATCCGTAGAAGCAAAACCTCTCGTCCATTGTGAGGTCGTCCATTGTGAGGTCGTCCATTGTGAGGTCATCCATTGTGAGGTCATGAGAGGCCCATTGTGAGGTCATGCATTGTGATGTTTTCCTTTGTGAGGTCACGAGAGGCCCATTGTGAGGTCGTCCATTGTGATGTCGTCCACTGTGAGGTCACGAGAGGCCCATTGTGATGTTGTCCATTGTGAGGTCGTCCGTTGTGAGGTAGTTAATTGTGAGGTCACAAGAAGCCCATTGTGATGTCGTCCGTTGTGAGGTCGTCCTTTGTGAGGTCATGAGAGGGCAATTGCGAGGTCATCCATTGTGAGGTCATGCATTGTGAGGTCATGAGAGGGCGATTGTGAAGTCGTCCATTGTGAGGTCATGAGAGGCCCATTGTGAGGTCGTCCATAGTGAGGTGGTCCATTGTAAGGTCATGAGAGGCCCGTTGTAAGGTCGTTCATTGTGAGGTCACAAGAGGCCCATTGTGAGGTCGTCCATTGTGAGGTCGTCCATTGTGAGGTGGTCCCTTGTGAGGTGGTCCATTGTGAGGTCATGAGAGGCCCATTGTGAGGTCATCTATTGTGAGGTCATCCATTGTGAGGTGATGTGAGGGCGATTGTGAGGTTGTCCATTGTGACGTGGTCCACTGTGAGGTCATGAGAGGCCCATTGTGATGTCGTCCATTGTGAGGTCATCCATTGTGAGGTAGTTCATTCTGAGGTCACAAGAAGCCCATTGTGAGGTCGTCCCTTGTGAGGTCATCCATTGTGAGGTCATCCATTGTGAGGTCACGAGAGATCCATTGTGAGGTCGTGCATTGTGAGGTCATCCAGTGGGAGGTCACGAGAGGTCCATTCTGAGGTCGTCTATTGTGAGGTCATGCATTGTGAGGTCATACGAGGCCCATTGTGAGGTTGTCCATTGTGAGGTCGTCCATTGTGAGGTAGTTCATTCTGAGGTCACAAGAAGCCCATTGTGAGGTCGTCCATTGTGAGGTCACCCATCGTGATGTCACGAGAGGTCCCTTGTGAGGTCGTCGATTGTGAGGTCGTCCGTCGTGAGGTCACGAGAGGCCCATTGTGAGGTCATCCATTGTGAGGTCGATCATGGTGAGGGCACGAGAGGCCCATTGTGAGGTCGTCCATTGTGAGGTCGTCCGTCAGTGAGGTCACGAGAGGCCCATTATGAGGTCGTCCATTGTGAGGTGGTCCATTGTGAGGTCATGAGAGGCCCATTGTGAGGTCGTTCATTGTGAGGTCACGAGAGGCCCATTGTGAGGTCGTCCATTGCAATGTCGTCCATTGTGAGGTGGTCCATTGTGAGGTCATGAGAGGCCCATTGTGATGTCGTCCGTTTTGAGGTCATCCACTGTGAGGTCACGAGAGGCGCATTGTGAGGTCGTCCATTGTGATGTCGTCCATTGTGAGGTCATGTGAGGCCTATTGTGAGGTCGTCTATTGTGAGGTCATCCATTGTGAGGTCATGTGAGGGCGATTGTCAGGTCCTGCATTGTGAGGTGGTCCATTGTGAGGTCATGAGAGGCCCATTGTGATGTCGTCCATTGTGAGGTCATCCATTGTGAGATCACGAGAGGCCCATTGTGATGTTGTCCATTGTTAGATCGTCCATTGTGAGGTAGTTCATTCTGAGGTCACGAGAGGTCCATTGTGAGGTCGTCCATTGTGAGGTCGTCCATTGTGAGGTCACGAGAGGTCCATTGTGAGGTCGTCCATTGTGAGGTCTTCTGTTGTGATGTCACGAGAGGCCCAATCTGATGTCGTCCATTGTGAGGTGGTCCATTGTGAGGTCATGAGAGGCCCATTGTGATGTCGTTCATTGTGAGGTCACGAGAGGCCCATTGTGAGGTCATCCATTGTGATGTCGTCCATTGTGAGGTCGTCCATTGTGAGGTCATGTGAGGCTCTTTGTGAGGTCATCTATTGTGAGGTCATGCATTGTGAGGTCACAAGAGGTTCATTGTGAGGTCGTCCATTGTGAGGTCATCCATTGTGAGGTCACGAGAGGTCCATTGTGAGGTCGTGCGTTGTGAGGTCATCCATTGTGAGGTCGTTTTAGGCCCATTGTGAGGTTGTGCATTGTGAAGTCATCCATTGTGAGGTCACGAGAGGTCTATTGTGAGGTCGTCTATCGTGCTGTCATGCATTCTGAGGTCATGTGAGGCCCATTTTGAGGTTGTCCATTGTGAGGTTATGCATTGTGAGGTCAGGAGAGGCCTATTGTGAGGTCGTCCATTGTGAGGGCACAAGAGGCCCATTGTGAGATCGTACATTGTGATGTCGTCCTTTGTGAGGTCATCCACTGTGTGGTCATGAGAGGCCCATTGTGATGTCATGCATTGTGAGGTCATCCATTGTGAGGTCATGAGAGGCCCATTGTGAGGTCGTCCATGCTGATGTCATCCATTGTGAGGTCACGAAAGGCCCATTGTGAGGTCGTGTATTGTGAGGTCGTCCATTATAAGGTCATCCATTGTGACGTCGTCCAGTGAGAGGTCATTAGGGACCCATTATGAGGTCTTCCATTGTGATGTCGTCCATTGTGAGGTCACGAGAGGCCCATTGTGAGGTCGTCCATTGTGAGGTCACCCATTGTGATTTCACGAGAGGTCCCTTGTGAGGTCATCGATTGTGAGGTCGTCCATTGTGAGGTCATCCATTGTGAGGTCACGAGAGGTCCATTGTGAAGTCGTCTATTGTGAGTTCATGCATTGTGAGGTCATGCGAGACCCATTTTGAGGTGGTCCATTGTGAGGTCATGAGAGGCCCTTTGTGAGGTCGTCCATTGTGATGTCATCCATTGTGTGTTCGTCCATTGTGAGGTCATGTGAGGCCCTTTGTGAGGTCATCTATTGTGAGGTCATCCATTGTGAGGTCACGAGAGGTTAATTTTGAGGTCGTCCATTGTGATGTCATCCATTGTGAGGTCACGAAAGGCCCATTTTGAGGTTGTCTATTGTGAGGTCGTCCATTATGAGGTCATCCATTGTGACGTCGTCCAGTGAGAGGTCATGAGGGTCCCATTATGAGGTCTTCCATTATTATTTCGTCCATTGTGAGGTCATGAAAGGGCCATTGTGAGGTGGTCCATTGTGAGCTCGTCCATTGTGAGGTCATGAGAGGCCCATTGTGAGGTCGTCCATTGTGATGTTGTCCACTGTCAAGTCACAAGAGATCAATTGTGAGGGCGTCGATTGTGAGGGCGTCCCTTATGAAGTTACGAGAGGCCCATTGTAATGTCGTCCATTGTGAGGTCACAAGAGCGCCATTGTGAGGTCGTCCATTGTGGGGTCATCCGTAGTGAGGTCACAAGAGGCCCTTTGTGAGGTTGTCCTTTGTGAGGTCATCCATTGTGAGGTCATGAGAGGCCCATTGTGAGGTCGTCCTTTGCGAGGTCATCCATTGTGAGGTCACGAGAGGGCCATTGTGAGGTCTTCCTTTGTGAGGTCATCCATTGTGAGGTCATGCGAGGCCCATTTTGAGGTCGTCCATTGTGAGTTCATGCATTGTGAGGTCATGCGAGGCCCATTATGAGGTCGTCCATTGTTATGTCATCCATTGTAAGGTTGTCCATTGTGAGGTCATGAGGGGCCCATTGTGAGGTCATCTATTGTGAGGTCATGCATAGTGAGGTCATGCGAGGGCGATTGTGAGGTCGTCCATTGTGAGCTCATCCATTGTAAGGCCATGAGAGGCCCATTGTGATGTGGTCCATTGTGAGGTCTTCCATTGTGAGGTCATCTATTGTGAGGTCATCCATTGTGAGGTCATGCGAGGGCCATTGTGAGGTCGTCCCTTGTGAGGCGGTCCATTGTGAGGTCATGAGAGGCCCATTGTGATGTTGTCCATTGTGATGTTGTCCATTGTGAGGTCACGAGAGGCCTGTTGTGAGGTCGTCCATTTTGGGGTCTTCTGTTGTGATGTCACGAGAGGCCCATTCTGATGTCGTCCATTGTGAGGTGGTCCATTGTGAGGTCGTGAGAGGCCCATTGTGAGCTCGTTCATTGTGAGGTCACGAGAGGCCCATTGTGAGGTCGTCCATTGTGATGTCGTCCATTCTGAGGTTATTCATTGTGAGATCACGAGAGGCCCATTGTGACATCGTCCATTGTGAGGTCGTCCATTGTGAGGTAATTCATTGTGAGGTCACGAGAAGCCCATTGTGAGGCCGTCCATTTTGAGGTCACGCGAGGGCCATTGTGAGGTGGTCCATTGTGAGCTCATCCATTGTGAGGTCATGAGAGGCCCATTCTGAGGTCGTCCATTGTGAGCTTGTGCATTGTGAGGTCATGTGAGGCCCATTGTGAGGTCGTCTACTGTGAGGTCATGCGAGGGCTATTGTGAGGTCATCCATTCTCAGGTCGTGAGAGGCCCATTTTGATGTCGTCCATTGTGAGGTCATCCATTGTGAGGTCACAAGAGGCCCATTGTGATGTTGTCCATTGTGAGGTCGTCCGTTGTAAGGTCATGAGAGGCCCATTGTGAGGTCATCCATCGTGAGGTCATGAGAGGCCCATTGTGAGGTCACGGGAGGCCCATTGTGTGTTTCTCCATTGTGAGGTCATTTTAGGCCCATTGTGAGGTCGTCCATTTTGAGGTCGTCCATTGTGAGGTCGTGCATTGTGACGTCACGACAGGCCCTTTGCGAGGTTGTCCATTGTGAGGTTGTCCAGTGTGAGGTCCCGAGAGGCCCATTGTGAGGTCGTCCATTGTGAGGTTGTCCAGTGTGAGTTCACCAGAGGCCCACTGTGATGTCGTCCATTGTGATGTCGTCCATTGTGAGGTCGTCCATTGTGAGGTCACGAGAGGCCCATTGTGAAGCATAGAATCATAGAATCATAGAATGCTCTAAGGTTGGAAGGAATCTCTAGAGGTCGTCTAGTCCAACCCCCCTGCACACGCAGAGTCACTTAGAGCACGTGGCACAGGACTGCGTCCCAGCACATTAAGTATTCCCACATCTGAATATATCCGTAGAAGCAAAACCTTCTTTATGGGCAAGATGACTATTTTGTTGTTCGGTTTCTTCATAATGAGTTAGAGTATAAATGACTTTAGTGTTTCTCTTAGATACCTGTTTTTTTACATCATAAAATAACTGCTGGAGGATACAGCCTCAAACAGCATTCATATAATGAGAAAAGGGAGGCTTTGGAATGATGATCTTAGGAGAGAATCTGTCTGTCATTTGTCTATTCTATACTTGATTTGAGGCTAGTAGTCCTGTTTTGAGTGTTACGTTGTTTTGTCACAGTAATTCTAAAAATATATTGCCCTGCCTTCCTTCATCATTTCTTTAATTCTATGTCAGTTTAGAATTCTCTTTTTTAGAAACCCTTATAACTTTTAGAATAATATTCCTATGGAAGCCCAAGAATACCTTATCAACTAGCTGCTCTTTGTCTGCTGCTTAAAAGATCAATTTGTGAGATTTTTCATCCCTTGAAAGTGACTGCATTGGTATGCCAGCTAATTCTTTTCAGAGTGGCCAATTTATGCTATCATAACCTGGTAAATACTTAGGAAGATCATGTTTAAAACCCATTAGAACAAAATGTTTTACGATCCCTAGATTACTGGGCCTTCATCCATCCCATTTATGATGATTGGTGAACTTCATCCTTAACCTGAAGGATTTTATAAGCCATGATACTTTTTAAAATCAGTTTGTAGAGCCAGATCCATGATTGTAATGAAAATCTTTTTAGTTGTCTGATTTCTGATCTTCAGGTAATAGAGTAGGCTTATCAAAAAGTGAGATCATCACTTAAACATAATTGAAATTCCCTGAAAGTTTATGAAGAAATGTGTTAATTTTTATAGACGTTTATAGACATTCTAATGACATACTCTATAAAACATATTTCACCATGGAGGCTTGCATTTCTTTTCCACAGAACTATTATTTCTTAGGTTATCCCTCTTAAGACCTCATTGCTTTCTGTTGGTACAATAGCATGAATCTTGCTACTCCTGAGTTGTTTGAAAAAGAAAATCATTGAGATCATGTACTTTCTTAGAGCTAAAGAATATATATTTCAGTGAAATATCAAAAGACTGACTGACTGGGTTTTTGTTGTTTTTGTTTTCTAAAGCCTAATAATTGGGGTACTTTAGCAGATCATTTTTAATCAATTTGATCAGGATGGAACTGAATCTTCTGAGTTAGTCTTTGATAGAAGGCACAGTAATCCACTCAAGGAAAATTTCATGTTAGACTTCACATCAGTACAGTATCATTTCGTGAAAATTGATGTTTCTTTTGCTCCATGCTTAGAGGCTAGAAAAAAACAAACATCCCTCCTGAGGAGGGATGCTTTTGTGATTCTGATGGTACTGAAAGATTAGGAATAACATTGCATATTACTTTGCATTATAAACATTACATTTCATGGATAGTCCAATTGGAGAACTAGTTCGTCCCTTCTAGCTTGTCAACAACAGTAAGAGCTGGCACACTAAGACCTTAAATCGCAAACCCTTGCTGTCAGAATGCATGAAGGGCAAGGAAGAAATAGGACTGTTGGAAAGGACCAGGTCTACCAGAGTAGTTACTTTGTTTTGTTTTGTTTTTTAATGCTTTAGGCAAAATCGCATCTATTTTCAAAGCTAGGTAGAAGCATCAACTTAGCAGCTGTCAAGAGACAAGACAGCAAATTTGTAGTGGGAATTTTTACATAATTTTGTCAAGCAAAACCTCCTCCAGGACTCATACTCAAGGGAAAGAAATAAAATAGTCTTCCTGAGCAAAAACTCAGATACTTTTACGGAGCCAAACTTCTCATTATGTCTTTTAAAGAGTGAAACACAGATCTTAGGCTCAATATGGAAAGAAACAGGTTACCTGTATAATGCTAGTAAGGCAGAGGTTTTATGTTGCTACTGAAAATGCAGAACACAGTTGCAGAGGCTGCAACTTTTCCAGAGAGCTTTAAGCATATTTATTCATGGCTCTAATCCTTATTGTCCCCCAAGGTTTGCTTGTGTTCATGCCATTTTGTCAAGCTGTAGATATTTGGGGCTTATAATGCATACTGTTCACTTTTAATTTTCTTTGCCTTTAATATAAATTTCATACCCTCTTGTGTTTACTGTTTTACCGTCTGAGAATCCTTTTGTTGGCAGCATTATGGTTTTATATAAAAATGAGACTTATAATTATTGGTTAGGTATTCTGTAGCAAATAGGAGAAGGTAGAATTGTGGCACATGCTGAGAAATTGGCAAAATACAAGGATATCTGTCCTGATTGCAGGAAATAGTTTGTTCTTTGAAAAACAAAACAAACAAACAAAAAACAAAACTCTGATGCATTTCTTAATAAATATAATTTGTGGGCATTGAGCAATTTGCAAAATAAGTTCTAGGCAATTTCCTTTTGGTGAGGTTGCCAAGTTCTTCCCGGTGCTAATGCAGAAACAACTTTTTGTGGTTCAGATCCATCAAATGACAAATGTTCTTCTATAAATGTGGATTTCAAAGCTGAAAGCAAAACAGGAATTAAGTGCAAAATCAGTTGCCCCTGGATAAGCTTGCTGAGCCTGTTGGCAGAGTGGCTGAGTCTGTATTGACACTCTTCTGATAAATGCATGCAACAGGAAGCTTATGCTGGAAGTGAAAGCAACTCCCTTGCATTTCACCATATAATGACTGGAGGCAATTAACAATTCAGCTGCTGAAAAAATAATTTTTAAAAAAGTACAAATCTTTATATTTTACTACTTGAAAAAGGTTTTCCTTGCCTTTTCAAACTGATATTTGTAGCAATTACTCAAGAAATCTGATGTAGGACATTTCTTATATGTTTTTCTTATAATGCTGTAGTAAATTTATTTTGATTCTCAAATCCCTTTAGTTATAATCATTAATTATATACTTGTGAAAGAACTTCAAAAATGCTCATTGAATAATGGTGTGGACTTATTGCATACGCCTGCTATTTTGTCTTCCATTTCTGCCTACTACAAAAAGTAGAGCATTAAATGAAAACCTAATTATTCTGTATCCAATATAATTAGATTAATTTTCTGCCTGTATAAAGGCCCAATCTCCTTTCCTGTCCCTCATCCCTTCTTTCTCCCCAGGGCCATTTGAAACATACACTAGAATTGCTGAGACAGCTTAGTAGTTGGAATTGAAGAATAACTCCATTCAAGTAATAATTAACTCTAAAACAATTCAGACCTGTAAGGATAGATTAATAGCTGTTTTTTCTGATCGTTTTTATGGTTGACACCGTTGTAAACTGTGTCTTGGTTAATTTTTCTTAAAATTGTTGTCTTTGCCCTTGAACAGCTCCTCAAGGGCACGATATGAAAATGTAGCAGTTAGACAACTTAGAAGCTTTCCAGTTTGTCAGTGGGTCTCTCTTGTTTGGATTTGTGAATTTATTAGATGGCTTCTCTGATTTAATCAAAGTGCTAAGAGCTCTAGCAGGCTGGTCCAGCAATCTTCCCACTTTGAGGGACAGCTGTTCCGTCCCTCTCTCACTGTCCCTGTGTATCACTGCCAGCAAGGAGAATGTTTATTATTTTCTGTGTCATCATTTTATGCCAATTATAAATCTAGAGCAGATGTGATTGCTAGATAACTTTCTTAAAGTCCCAGTGCATATTTTCTGTAGTCTTTACTAAGCGTTCCTTTTGCAATATTACTATTTTTTTCCCTCCCCTCTGGGATCAGTGTTGTTGATTACTTGTCCAGGACTGTTGCAAAAAAAATGGGTGGCTTCAACAATTGGTAGAGTGAAATTGTGCAGAAGCTTCTTGTCATTTATCTGCAAACATTTCCAAATTCATTTTCCAATTTTGCACTGTAAAATAATTCAGAATTTTGTTATCTTTGAAGGATTTGCAATTTTCTGTTTCCCACTAGGCGCGCATGAGGGAAAGTTTTGTAATTCTAATAGTTACTATTGGAGAACCACAGAGTATTGTTTTCTAACAGTTAGGCAGGCTCTCAAAAGAATCCCTTTATTTGTGGAAGAATCAACCCTAGTTTGCTGGGATAAGAGAAAAGGAATTGTCAAGAGTCCAACATGAACTGATTGAATTGGTTTCCTTGCAGACTAATCATCTTGTCTGTTTTTAAAATTACGTATCTACATTCTGATATGTTAGGGTCAATTTGCCCACATGATAGAAATATGTTAATTAGAACATAATTTATTTTGTGGGATGATTTATATTTTGTCTTCTAGTAGTAGTTATTTTCTGAAGTACATGGTCATAATGTTGAATATGATTTTTTTTCATGTTCCAAAATTAAAAATTCATATCCATGAATTTGCTTGCTGTATCAGATTGAGTTTGAGGAGTTACTGGTTGACCCCTTACTCCAGCTTTCTACACTCGTGCTACTGAAGTGGCATAAACTAATGAGTGTGTTGCCCAGCTATATTGGCACTCCAGCTTCAGGTTGTGATCCCTGATTAGGCCAAATTCCTGTTGTAGAGTGAAATACAGACTAAGTAGCAGTCTTTTATCCAAGTAGTATTCTGTGGCTTTCTTTTTTATAAAAAATTATTATGATGGCAATTTAATATGTTTATTTTTGAAAATTGAGTGAGTTAAGAGTTTAAGTCTTAATGTCTTAGAAAATGAATTTCTTTACATTTTTATGGTAGAAATTTGACATGTTTTGTTTGGCTGGGGACTATCTGCCACTGTAGGTACATGCATGTAAATCATACCTATAAAGGAGGAAAATTGCAATGTGTCTTCTATTTGAAGAGAGAACTTATTAAAATGTTTAGTTTCAGAGATGCAATTGCTAGATTTTAATTTAGAAAAATAAGGGTTTCATTATTTCATTATTTTGCAAGTGACCAAAGATAAGAAGATGTATTGATTTCACGGTATGTCTTTTCTAACTTTGTATACTGCCCAGGTTGAACACATGCAACTGAAACATTAATCCCGTTGCTTTTTCAATAGGCAAGGAATTCTGCATAGGGAGCAATGTGCAGCTATTCCTCATGCCCAATAGGCAGTTTGTTTTATGCTGTCTCCTCAATACAACTTTCATTACTGTGCACCAGAATTATTCATGTGAGGAGTCGGTGCAATGCAGTATAGATTCTCATTCTCATATCAGCTGTTGCCTTTTGCAAGTGCTGAGAAAAAGCTTAAACTTTAGACCAGAAACTGTATTGTAAGGCCCTTAATCTCAGTAGGAAAAGTAGGTGCTTGGGATTTTTGAGGAATCTTGTCTGTAACAAAGGGCTTTGTTTTGCTATTTTGGCTCTGCAATTTTGCTTTGTTTGGCTCTGTCCCTTGCTAGCCTCACATTTTGCAAGAAGGCAATTTAAGATGTCTTGGGAAAGTAGATCTTGTACATTTTTTTGAAAGTAAAAGTGGAGGCTTCTGAAAAACATTAAATAGATGGGTCATACTGATATGAGTTTTGTAAAAATCAGCCTTTTTTATTATTGTGCAGATACAGATTAGAATGAGGAAAAAAAGAGTACTTTGAAAAAAGTCTGTGGAATACAAACCTCGATTTATTTTAGAATATGCCCATTCCATGAAATAAATTCAGTAGCTAAACTCCCCTTTCATCAGTTTTAAGACTTTTCCTTCTAAAACTCTTTAAATGTCAGGTAGCAATGGAGAATGTGATAATCATACCACTGCTTCTCTTTTGCACATGTACACAAAGTTGGGATAAATCCGATGTAAGCTTTGTTACAGAAATGTCTTAGTACATGTCTTGCTGTGACTCCATGGATCAGCTAAGTTATCTGCATAACTTTCCTCAAAGGCTGCTGCTCTTTCTTGCTTGAATCATAAGGGTTTGCAGATGACCTTTGAGAATGGCCATTTTGGCTCCGGATAGTCTCAACAGAAGCTCTAGGTGACTTTCCAACTCTGTAACAGGCAGGTCTGCTTACAGTTTTGAAACCGATTTGCCACAAAATAGTTTTTCAGAGTTTCACCTAAAATAAGATTCGTAGTTATTCTTGGTATTCTGTTGTACTTTACTGAAAATTTGTTCTTAAATGTAAAGCTCTCTGTGTTTTAAGAATAGAAAAAGTATGTGTCTGATTTTAGTAGGAAAATATAGTGAAGTTATTTTGGGTAACCATTCCTGAGGACATTTAAAATAAATGTCTGGAAGTATGTCACATATTGTTAATATGTTAATGCCAAGAAGGTAGCTAATGGAGCATAAAAAAGCAAAACACAGCATATTTATAATTTCACTATGTGCTTTGTGAGTCTATTACTTCAACTTTTTTTTGTGCTCTATGTTGACTGTTTCATAGTCTATATCGTATTGTGTTTCTGAATTTTAGTTAATGTCTGCTATTTAAAAATATTAATTTACTTAATGGTCCATTCACATACAAAACATCAGTGAAGCAGACCTAGAAATAATATGCAAATGTATTACATTGTTGTTTCTACTGAACAGCTGACATGGAGTTCATTTTTTGAGTTAGTTAAAAGCTGAGATTCTGAGTCATGGATTTTAACAACAGCTTCTGCATTGCTTTACTCCTTTTGCAAATTTAGTATGTTAAATAAGAATTAAACGCTCTTAAAATAATTTTAAATTATGTTTATTTATATTTATTTCAGATTTGTTGAAGAAAACCACCTTGTTCCTGTTATTTTCCAGGTCATCTTGGTAAGAATAAATTTAGTCTTTTATATGCTTTAATATATGTCATGTATTTCTCAAATCAAGACATGTTTTTACATCTTTAATGAAATAAAGTCTATCTATACAAATGATTTTAGTGCAGGCAGACATCTATGTGATGCTCTTTATCTGTGTATACACTTTCTTTTAGAAAGACATTTTTTGAGCCATATAAAAATCTGAACAGGAGAATTATTTCATATGATTCACAATTACAAGAATATATTTGGCTACTCAAATGTCAAGGTCCAAAGAAAATTTGTTTTATTTAACAGTATCAATCCAGGGATTGATTATGATAATCTCCCCTCCTATTGTTCATTCATGTAAAATTTCTTTGAATATGAAATATTCAAGATATTATTTTGAACAATAATATACTGAATCTCCATCACTAAATAGAGATCATTGGGGAAAAAGTAGCGACGGATTGCAAATTTTAAAAAAAGAAAAACATGCTAATGAGGGAAAAAATATATGGGATATTTTAAAATCTGAGTACTGTGATGTCTACTAGCCCTCTCATTGATAATTTCTGGGATTTTTTTAATCATAAACTTCTATCAGGTGAGAGTTCTGTTTCATAAGAATGTTCTTGATGAATATACATGATTTTTACAGCGCGGGCAGATTGCATGGTTGTTACTGTATCATTCTTGAAATTCAGTCTTACTCAGGTTGGAACACATTCATAAATGTGATTCTGAATCAAGATTAATTTTTCTTTTTTCAATTTATTTTTGCCATTTCTTTTCCTTTGCAGTAATTTATTTTACTGCCTCGTTATAAATCACTTTAAAACTAGATATTCAGGTAACCCCCCTTTTGTTAAAATTCTCTCTTTATTGATGACAGACTTTTCCAGTAGCATGCAGAACTTTTATTATATCTGATATATGTATATACATATATGAAAATATATGAGAAAGTCTTCTTTTGACAAGTCTTAACAATTAAAACAGCATTTCATAGAGAAATGGTCTGAGTGAAGTGGTACTTACAGGTAGTCAAATGTTTCATGGAAAATATCCTCAAATACCTAACTAAGGTTTAAAATTTTGAAGATTTACTGCCAAAAATTTACCCCCAGTGCATGCGGTTTGACTTCATGTGGCTAGAAATAGCTGTTTAGAGAATAGAAAATACCTAAGCTGAAAACTGTATGATTGTTAATCCACAAAAATTCAGAGGTGTCTTAAATTTTGGAGCTTATAGTTAAAGCTCTGGGAGGAGAAACCTTTTCCTTTTGAGAGAGAGGAAAAACCCCACCATTTTCAATGATGTGCTTTGTTTGGGGAGTCACCATTCATGGTAGTTTAGCCCCGACATTGCACTGGCTGTGATAGTAGCTTGTCAGAGGAATGTAACTCTCAAACCTAAAAACTGTCTGAAAAATCAGTATATTATATAAAAATATATTTTTGAGTATCATAATATCCTGTCAAAGTGATTTTTTTAAATTGAATTGAAAGTGTTTTACTTTCATTTTTTCTAAATTGTGTAACCTTATTTGTATTTTATACTCCTATAAATATTTTTCTAAGTAGCTAGTATTAAAGTTGGTATATGTGCAATCTTCTAGTCTATCTTCCTTTTGTTATTTGTTTTTTGTTTTACCCACTGAGGAGAAGAATTAATCAAAATTGGAGGCTTGGAGGCCCTGGAAAAAAACAATCAGAAACCTTCTACACATCATAAATGTTCCCTGTCCTTTCTTTAGGACTATCCAAGTCTAAACTATTGCACATAAAAAATCTGTATGACTCGTGGAATGGTATTTTTCTGCAGATAAATTCTAAAGATAAAGCTAATGATGCTGGTGATTAGGAGCTCAGTACTATTCTGTATTTTAAAGTCCGCTCTTCAGTTGTGTGCCTCTGCTATTAATGTCTGTAGCATAAGTTTTAACACATCAGTATCTCCCAGACCGCCTTCCACTGTCGAATGATTTTTGCACCATCCTGTATTTTTAAAGGTCAGTGATCACTTGAGATATGAGGGAACAGAGATGGCTTTTAGAGACATGTCCCTGTAATGAAAATGCCTTTCTAGCCAGTCTTTAAGTTATTATGCTGGTAAATGGTATCTTGCTATTAAATAACATTAGCCAATGGCAAATATATCTTGGTGTCTAAACTGCACAGTCTAATTTAAAGGTATAAATTCAGTTATTATTTGTATTGTTGATTTATCTTTAACATCTTTTGCCACTGCATAATTTTAGCAAGTCCACATCTTCACTTTTTTAAGCTTGAGACATCATAATGGCACTAACTTTTTATATATTTGTTATAAATAACAGATTTGCAGAAGAACAGTTTTTAGGGCATAGTACCTGTAGCACAAGATTCCTGGAAGGAAGAATGGACTTGTTAATAGAATATGGAGAAAAAGTTAAGAAAACTGCTTCCTATTCCTGTTGATGATCCATCTTTGTGATCCTGGACAAATGGTATAAGCTTTTTTTCTCAAGTGCTGTTAGTGTGCTTAAATTTTTCGGTGTCCAGTGAAGACTTTGGCAAAATTATTAGAACTTGATGCCCTGCCTTCTGAAAACCGGTCTCGTTCACAACAGTCCTTGCTCTGTCTGTTAAATGGAACTGCATATGGTTGTTGTCGCTTTTAAAACTCCAAGTGCTGTTCCTTACCTTACAATGAGAAAAAAAATATTACGGTCTAAAATATCAATATATGTCAAAGGCATGTACTGATGATAAGTTCATTAGCGTTAGGAGAAGCGCTGTGCAGATGAATAGATGTGGGCAGTCTTGTCCATGAGTGTATGTCTGTGTAGATCGATCACCAGGAGAACTGCTAGTGGAAGATGAAAAATAGGTGCAGGGAAGCAAATTTATCCTTTAAATCACTTTAATATTATAGATTGATATTGCAGATAATAAAATGACTTTTAATAAGGAAAAAAATAATAAAGCACGTCCTTGTATCACTCTTTCCCTTCTCTAGAAAATGATTTTGAAGACTTGCTCCTGTTAGAGTATGTGATAAAGTTGCTCACAAAATCACCTGAAGCTCCACATAAGTAATTCTGAGAGAAAAATTGAGTCTACAGTTCTTATGACAGTGTTATGTTCTTTTACGGGAAGGAAATTCAGCTATTTGCATCTTAAAAGATTGCTTTCTCTTTCTAGACATTTATGTTTTAGCGTATTTACTACATAATGACTTTTATTATATATTTAGTGCTAAGGGGCTTAAGAAAGCTCATTTATAAATGATACACTTATGTGTTTCTTGGTAGCTTTTTTGTATCTTTTCCCCTTGTATCTTATAAATATTTATTTATTTACTCATTCATTCATGTGGAGGGAAGTGCTGTGCCCAGTGCAAGGAAGACCTGTGCATCTGGGGGTGAGCCCAATGGGTTATGCACCATGGGGGTCAGGGTGCTGGCTCCCCTGGCATATGATGAGAGGCTGAGAATCCTGATTTTATTCAGCCTTAGAAGAGAAGGTTTGGGGAAATCTCACTGCTGAGTGTAACTTCAGGAGAAAACAAACAAACAAACAAAACAACTTTATTAAACTTGCTGCATGTACAGTTCATGTGAATGGCTAGTTCTTGCACATATTTAATCATTTTTGCTACATATCCACTACAAAGATCCTCATTTTTAAAATTTATTTTCTAAATAAACTGTGCATGTAAAATGTGGAGCTGGTGCTGCGTAATTAACTCTAATGGCTCTGCTTCTGGCTGGTCAATGTAATCCTTGGTCAAGGTGAGCAGCATCAAGCTTGAGAGCTCCTTTATGAGAGAAGGTGGAAATGAGGGAGTTCTTCATTTTACAAATTTTTGTTACTTGGGTACCTTGTAATGCAACTGTGCAGGTGTTTTATTTGTGCTTTTAGTGGTCCCTTTAGTGCCATGTGATCCTCGTGCTTATGTAAAATGGTTACACGTTGTTTTGTCTAAGTCATCACACACACAAAAAGCTTATAAAAAGCTTATTTGGTGTTGTTGGGGCAACTATTTTAGTAGGCTTATATTTGGGTTCAAGACAAATATTACTATTAACTAAATTTTGAGAAATGCACTTTTAATTCAGAGGTGTCTCGAGCCTCTGCTTTGGCTGTGTGAGGATACCCCTGCATTTCTATGTGCTAGGTATCAGGATAGACACAGGTTTATCTCCAGAACCTGAAGCTATTATGAAGATAAAGTCAGGCCTAATTAGTGTAAACGTAGGTCTAGTCTCAGATTAAATGCAGTCCTTTGGGTCTGTAATCTTCTGAGTAGAAAACTTACGTGGGAAATGACAAGATGAATGTTTGGTTTGCATTTTCTGTGTAGAAAGAGGCTACATGATACATCAAACTGAAAATTAGAAAGGGAATGCTGATTCTTTTGATGTTTTGCATTGCTCTTTTAGTGCACCTCGACATATAACAAGGCAAAGATTTGTGCTCTGCAGCACTGTGGTTGTTGGCTGTACTTTCCTCCTTTAGTTTAGAAATGAAGCTTTCTAGTATGAGTCTTTTAAATGATCTTTTAAATCTCTGGATTTCCTCTTTTAAAAGTATGCACAAATGTAATGGATTTTTGTCATTTTTATTGGTTTGAGAAGAGAAAAAAAATGTAAAAGAATACTCATAATGGTCTTGACATAATCCAAAATGTTTAAATTAAACTGACAGATGCCTACAATTCTTAGTAAGTACTGTAAATCAGTATAGATGCTACAGCTTGCCAAATTCTGAACTGTTTTTACCTGAGTAGGCAAAGTTGGAAATATATTTAAGGATTTAAAGCCTTTGTTGCTACAGATATTCAGGCATAGTTGTGGGCTCTTCATTTTGTTTTGGCTTATATTTTTCCGTTGTCAGACACTCTTCTCAAGTCAGGCATTAAGGACAAACTTGAATTATATGTATTACTATTTTATCATCCCTTTCTACTATATGTTTTCACAGTTTTTCAAGGAATTGTACGTTTTGTGAATGTTTGGGTTTGCAGCAGGTTGGGAAGGAGTATTAATTTTCCAGGCAGGGGTAATTGGTTCCTCTGGAAATCTGGAGCTCTGTCCAGCAATTTAAGTTGTAAGTCACAGCATGGAAATGCTCTATAACTTCCTTTTAGCTGTAGGTCTTTTAACAAATAAGCTGATATTTTCCTGTGTCTGATGTGGCTGGAATCACAGAGACAAGAAACAAGACAGATGCTAGACTCATATGTTCTTACCCTTCCTTTCTTATATACTCTTAGACTTTTTTTTTCTTTCTAATTATTATTTCTAATGCTAGTAACATGCAGATCTATTGCTAGTTTTATATCATGTTGAAAATTCAAGCGTGACATATTTCACAGTTTGGAGCTGCTGTTCCATTTCTACTCCCAAGTAGAAATGTCAGATGCCGAAAACCGTAATAGTCTGATTAGTCTGAAAAATATAAGATAAAACACCTTTATTTTAAAACCTGGTGTAATGACCTAAATCTCAAGATGGATTTTTGTTTCCATTTTACCTGTTCTTAATACCCATTTCAATTTATAAATAACTCTGTGAGTGCAAGGGGGTACCAATAATTTTCCTAACTTTCTGTCTCTTAGAGCATTCACTTGTGGAATTATGAGTAGCTCGGAGAGTAGGTTAGGCTGCTGAACCTAAAAACCTGCTCCACTGATCTTGCTAGAAGCAACAGGCTATTTCTGCATTAGGAGGTAGTCTGATTCAACAGGATTAGAAGTGCAGATTGAAGGTGTTGGAACCAAGCACTCGACAGGCATTTCAGGAGGCTTTATATTGCACTAACTCTAAAGGACCCAATGATTTGAGTGCTTTGGGTTCCTGTAGTGTGTCTTCCAGTTCTGTTTCATCCAAAGGGTAGTGGGTACATGTACCCCAGACCTGCTCTGTGTCTTACGAAAGCATAGTGAGTGTGAAGTGAGTGAATTGAAACGATAATATAGATGTATCATTATTGAACGGTTTTCCTAAGCTTTTTGGCAAGACAAATACAGCAATCTTGCATGATGAGTTCCGTCTGAAAGAATTAGAATGAAGGATTGGTTCTTGGAGTGTAATATGTATTAGGACAAACATGTATTGTGTCCTGATGTCTTAAAAATTCCCTAATTATGGGGAAGCTATAAAATGTGATGGTGTCTGTAGGTGAAGAAAAGCATACCCAGCTGCATTACTCTGAGCTGTAAATCTCTATTTGCTTAGTGCTGTTATTTAGGATCTAATCCTGCTTTTTTTTTTCCATCCAATGCATTAGTTTTCATCATGTAAGGATTCAACTGAGTTGCAAGAAGTCATAAAAACACGTGAATACTAAAGCAGAGCAGCTTTGGAAATTCCCTCTCTCTGTCTTTTTATCCTCTCCCTCCCCACTCCCACATTTCTGAATTACTGCTCTCAAGGCTTGCTTTGCAGCACTGTTGTATACTGGTCCTTTAAAAAAATGTACTGTATTATTATATTATTATATATATTATTAAAAATATACTGTATACTATAAAATAGTATAACTTGTTAACCTGTTAGGGAACATGCTAAATATCCACTCTTTATGTAGTATTTAGGTATTGCTACCAGGTATCTTAATGTAAAGAGATGTTTGGAGAGAGCTGGAGAGCATTTATAGAGGTAAAACTAAAACAATTACAAGTTATGGGGTGAAATTTTGATCTTTTCATTACTAATGTGTCTTTTGTGGGAATTTTTAAGTGTGTCATAGTTTTACCCAAGGTTTGTGTTGATGGTATATTGATAGTTTCTATATTTATTTATTGCTGTAGCAACAATATAAAAGCAAAATCTCATTCATTCCAAACTTTGTATTTATCAGTCTGATTAAGACTAGACTACAAATTTATAATCTTCTTTTGCAAAGCAAATGTCAAGGCAAAGAGAAAGCATTAAAAAAAAAACAGATACTGAAGTAAAGCTGAGATGCCTACTTTACAGTACAAGAGTTATTGCCCATGTGACTACAATTTTGCTGTGACATTACTGCTGTTCCCTCACAAGATTGAGGCTTATCTGTTGATCTCATCTAAGTAAATATTGGTGCAGAAATGTAGCAATTTCTGACCGTACATCTGTTGCCCTGCTGCATTGTCATGGCCAAGATAATAGGCTATTGTGTGCTTCACAATAGAGCTGGTACAAGGATACTGAGCACCCATGAAGAGCTTCTGCCTGGCTGAGGTTCCATATTATAGTTTTAACCTCTGGTCATTTGTCTAGAATCCTGCCTGGCTTGGACTCATTCACCTATAATACATTCCTTATGTAAATGTCCTTTTGGAGAATTCATATTGAGGAATGATAATTAGATTTTAGAATGCCAGTCTTCCATGAAGTAAAGCAATTTAAATCTTCATCTCTGCTCTTCCCTTTTTATTCTTAA
Organism: Tinamus guttatus; assembly: GCF_059628265.1. NCBI lineage: Eukaryota > Metazoa > Chordata > Aves > Tinamiformes > Tinamidae > Tinamus > Tinamus guttatus. Next base: position 2,210,739 of record NW_028288649.1, read on the forward strand.
CTATGGTTATTTACTCACTGGCTTGTGTATTTTGTTTCTGAACTCATTTTGTTTTATAAAGTTTTTTTTTATAGGCAAATTTAAAAATCATTGCTATGCTAAAGTAAATTTATTGCAAAATATATGCAGAAAGGGTACATCCACTGTGATCGAGTCTTAGTTTACCTTCTCTAACTTACTAATTACAATTTTAACAGTCATCTCAAAGAGCTGAAATTTTGGTAGATTTTTTTTCTTCTGCTTGTATTAGAAGGGTCAGTTTTTGCCCCTTGTTTGCTTTGGGTAAGTAGTTCTTTATTACTCATGTGGGTAAAGAAGACAGAATTGTGCCCTGAATCTACTTTCATTTTTTTTTCTTTTTGCTTGCTTGGCTTCTTTTAAACTCCTGCCTACCAAATAAAATGTGCTTACCAAATAAAATAATATGTGGTGGTTGACAGTTTTCAGACTACCATTTAATTGATAACCATAAATCGATCCCTGTGGCAGGTAGAGTAAGCACTGTTTTAGTAGATGCCAATGCCCTTAATTTTCCATTGCTATGTTGTGTGATTTAATGTTCAGTTTGGAATGAAATTGAATTTTGTACACGGATGAAGCAGAAGTTGAATATAGTTCCATCTATGTTTGCAATAAAACTTACGATAGTTTGTGCACCAAGCAAAAAAAGACACGTGCACGTGTTGATAGGTCCTTTCATTGCCTCGGAGCGCTAAGGATTTTTCTGTAAACAGTCTGATTCATGTGTGAAGTTGCCCATTTGCTTGGCCTGTAACAAGTTCCGGAGTAGGATTTAAATTCCCTGCACGTAGCTATCTTTAGGGCTCACATCTGGATGGCATTGCAGGAGCATATTGCTGAAAGCAAACAGCCGAGCAGTTTTGATGATAACAATGGAGCCGGAGAAAACACGGGATGCCTGAATAAGATTCCATTAAAAGAGGGGGAGAGAGAGGGATGTCTAATGCAGTCCATTTAATGTGGAACTCTCCAGAGAGTGAAGTGGGGATTCTGCCTGCTGCCCTTATTAAAGACTGGTGGAGAAGATGCTTGCTGGGTGAATGGTATCTCCATAACAGACGCTCTATTACTCATGAATACGTTTCTAATTATATCTTAATGATCTCAACCACAAATAGGAAAACAAAAATCTTTGTCTCCGTGAGTGGTTACCTTAGTGCCTGCAGGATTGGCAAGGCTTAGATTATCCTTCTCCTCTCACTAATCCCAGGGGACTTCATTGTGAAAAATGAGACTTGTTTATGATGGGGAATTAAATTGCTGTAAAAGGTTATTTCAACAGACAGTTGGGAAATCATAATAAGATAATTTAGTGAAAAGGGGAGCTAGAGTATGCTTAATGAAACATGATTAGATTTAATTTTCTTCCTATTTCAGTCATTAAAGGTACATTATCCTTTCTCAGACTTCATTTGGGCTCTTTGCCATAGACTTGCTTTTTAGTAACAGAAACTTATGTGTTCCATTAAGATATGGAAATGGCTAATAGGACCATACTCTTCTGTCCCTATTTTTTTTAATTCAGTTACCAACTTTTCAGATAGATTTTAGCTATTTTCCTCTCTCAGACTCTTATTTCCTCATATCTATTGTGCACAATTTTCAGTATGAATAACTATTCAAGGAGAACAGATTGAATGGAATGATGGAAAATACCAATAGAATTAACTTAATATATGTAAAATAGCTTTTTATGAGCAATTAAAAAATTAACTCTTCTAGCTGTTACTAATATGTATATCCTGATAAAGTTAATGTTTTTAACCAGTTCATACAAAATACGTTTCTATGCTATCTTAAACCAGTGGCCCATTTACTTGGACTTTTTTTTTATTCTTTCCTTCTCCAGTGTGGTAGCAAATTATATACTTTTGTGTATGTGATAAAATTTCCTTCTGGCCTCTAGTGATAATAAATTTCATTCCTGATATTTTATTGCCTCTCTCTTAGCATCAAACTGTTACTTCAATGTAAAAGGCTTCCCCTCCTTTTCAGGCTATGACTTCGTCTGGGAGTGAAAGTCCTTTTTGTTGGTAGAACGATGGAGAGAGTAACTGTATTTTGCTCATAAGGAGCTAATTAATTGTGGTTTTCAGGGTTTGACTGTATTGTTTGAGGGAGATGTGTGGATTATTTAAATGTTCTACAATATGATGCCACTTTGGATGGTAGGTTTTACTGGGGAAGGCCTCCTCAGATCAAGGTGGAATTTCTGCCCAGTGTGGTAAGGGAGGAGGCGGGGAAAGACAGACACAGTAGCCTGTTGGTCAAGAAGGATTGGGCCAAGTTCATGTCCTTGTCCAGAATTTATCTGAGGGAATGTCTGACTGTATTTCTGAAGCTCAGAATATGTATCTTGAGTAGCAGGAAAGATGCTGCATTAGCATCTCTCTACATCTTCTACTGAAGGTTCTTCAATTTATATATATACTTAATTTTCCTTGTAGCAGAGGCTTTTAATGATCTGGGCTATAGAATTAGAATTTGGAGAAATAGAACTTCAGTCCTTTGCAGATCTCATGAAAATATGAACCACTGTGGGGTACAGCTAGTATGGGAAGCTAGGGAATAGGTCATTGCAGAATGAGAATATGTTTTGAAAATTTGAACACTTGAGGAAGTGGAAAATCCAGATCTATTTTGAAACACCATAGTGTTTCAAGTCATTCATTTTTAAATGTTGCTAGGACAGTTTCCCTTTAATTTTGTAAACATATGTACTTGTAAATTTTTTTGATTAACTTCATCTTTGAAGAAGAAGTAGGTCTTATTTAGAAGAGCTTCCTATTTGCTGATGTTAGTCATTCTTGAATCTGTCTTTGATACATCTGTTAATCTGCGATAAAAATGGAATAAATTATGAGTGAGCTCATACATAGCAGCCGTGAACATACTTTCTTTTAAGGCATGGCAGCCGATAACTCTTTACAAATGCCTATGTAAACCAGAATTATTATTCTTTCCTTGGATTGCTTTAGATCTGAGGTTGGAACAGTTTTTAAAGCCCAAATTGTCCTTTTGCTCCTTTTTGAAGTGTAGGGCTTGAGTTCAGAAGAAGAGTTTCCAAAAGTGACCTTGTCCTTGTGCTGCAATGGTGCACAACGGTGCCTGGGGGAGTAATGATGGGGCAGGACCTGGCGAGGTTCTCAGTGCCTGGCACTGTAAAGATTGCTGCTGTGGCAGCAAGGTCCATTGTGCTGTACACATTTTGTGTGCTTTTGGAAGCAGATGCTGTTTTCTGCCTTTTCTTTTGGAGTTGGGTGATGAAGACAGTTACTGCTTAAGGTCTTTAACTTTTATTTAATTGCAGTCGCTAAGTGAGAGGATGGATGGTGTCACTCCAGTGATTAAATATAGATACCATTTTAAATTGACACAAAGAGTAATCTATTAGCACATAGAAGTTTATATTATGTCAGTCGCACATTTCAGGTAGGATTGGAATTATTATCGTCTGTCTTGTCAGCTCTCTCTACTTTCATGCCCCACTTCCCTTCCTTCTCATCAGTTCTTGCTCAGATGCTGCATCGTAGTCTATCATCGCTGCCAGACCACTGCCAGCAGAAGAAAATGTTGCCTTCATGTGCCGATGAATTCCAGTGGCTGGAGGATATAATTTCTGTGACTAGTGTTGTGTTCATGCTGTCAGCATTTTATAGCACTGAAATGGGGCTGTCACTTTATGAGTATTTTGCTGAATTACATTCCTAAAACACTACCTTCTAAAGTTAGCTCCATTAAATTTGCTTTTTGTAAGGTCACGGGTGGAGACAGAAAAGAGAATAAGTATTATATGCAAAACACAAAGCAAGAAGGAGAAGAAATGTCTTTATTAAAGGATTAAAGGAAAAATGTTACTTCTGTCTCAGACCAACAAAACCAAAGATACGTATGCCTTCTTTGCACAGGCAGAACTAATTTAAAAACAAATTCTGGAGTCTGGAATCTGCAACCACATCCTAGAACATTCTAGGCAAAGGGAAGGTACAGTCATTTAACTTCAAAGTTCTCTCTTTTTAGTTCACTGAATCTATTTTTGCTTTTTAATTTTTCATCCTAACTATGTGCCATTCCTTCTGGGAAACGGTAATAAAGCAAAATCATGTTACCTCATACAACCTTTGATTAAAGAATAGTTGGTGGCTCATTTGGTAGACAAATGTAGGCTGATGAGTGGATTGGATCTTCAAGGAAAATAGTTTGATAACAGTAAACTTAATTCCTGTGGTGTCTACAAGTGAAAGCATGATTCTAATATTTATCTATGGTGAGAAAAAAACTCTACTTCCTTTTAGTTTTTTTCTTTTGTTCCAATTGAGACATCATCTGGGTATAAACTGAAACTACTCCTTCCAGATACTCCTGTGTGAGGTACCAGACTGACAGAAATTTTGGTGGCTATGAAAACCACATTTGTTGAGTTGGGATACTAGGCTCATATTAGTAGGTAGGTTAGTATAGTAGCAGGCTGTGATCCTGCCTTGGTGACAAATTCTGAACCTTTACCTCAGCATCACACTTGCAGACTGTTTAGCTCATTGGATTTCAAGTTCACTGCAGCTCTTTCTACTCTAGGACTTCATATTCATGACTTGGGATAAAAAGAAGGCACATTCATCCTTACAGTCTTGAATGAATTCCAAGATAACACTGTGATAAATGGGGTGCAAGAGAGTGTTTTACCTCATTAGCCTGAGGTAGAATTGAGAGTAGAGATGATATACCAGTGATTTAAAAGAAAATATTTTAGGGAAATAATTTATCCATAAACCCTATTCCTATATGTCACAGAGTAATGCAGCTAAAGTACTGACAAATCCAGGAAATGAAAAACATTTATTCATTTGATTAAGTGGTTACAGTGTACTAATATTCATGATTTGAAATTTGCTAGTTAAAAAATGTAGCCCTCCAGGATGCCTTTTTTCAGGGTTCAGTCATCTGGAAGCAGGACCTGGCTTTTGACCTCCTGCAACATTGCAAGGAAGGGAGGAAGGAAGGAGTCTGATGAGTTGGAAGGAGGTTGTTACAATTCAGGTTAGGGGCTGGCAAAACACCATGGATTGTGTTCCTTTGACCATGGATCACTGAATAAAGAAAAGCGTTGATAAATAAACTTTCCCTATACCATTTCCGTATAGTGCATTTGAATTTAAGTCTTATCTCTCTTAACATCAAAGTTAAGTGAATAATATTTATTGTCTATGACAGAGAAAATACTTGAGTATTGAGACGATAAGTAGAATCATTTAACAATTTATATTTAATAAGCATTTTGTTTTGCTAAATATAGTTTTTATTTATTGTTATCAATCTGCTCTTGCTTTGTCTTTCTGGTTCGCTAATGTGAATGCAATTTACTTGAAGCATAATTGCTTGTCTATCCAAGTCCAGTACAGATGCATGAAAGAGATGATGCACTCTTTCTCATCGGGCCGTATTACTTTTCAGCACTCTTCAGGCAATCAGTTAATTTTATTTATATATATAAATTTATATATACAATATATAAAAATATATAAATATGTATATTTATATATATATATTTCAATATTGTTGGTTCTCAGCTGTTTTGAGACATGGGACTTTGATGCCAAATAACAAAAAATGTATTTTTTTTCCTACTGAAATAAGTTGAGTGGGGAAGGGCTGAGATCCATTCAGAGCAGTATTGGTGTTTTGAGCTGAATAAAATGTTGATAGCTGATATGAGCAGTCTGATTGGAGGGCATGTCTGCTTTCTAAATGCACCTCTCCTTGGGAAAATGCAAACCCCAGAGCAATTATAAGGAAACAGGTGTCCAAGACTGAGATTAACATGTTGCCTTGAGGAAAGATTATTTAAAAATCCAGAGATGCCTAATGACTTTCAGAGTAAGATTTAACTACTTGGCAAATCCCTAAATTCATAACCTGAATCATAGAAATTAAGTCAGAAGTAATTTATAAAATGACTTAGAAGATGCCAAAATGTAGTCAAAACTATATTGTGACTCAAGTAACAATATTCAGCAGATGCTTCCTTTTAATATAACAATGCATTTTTTCAAGTTTTATATAATTTGAATAAATAGTAATTATCAACATTTTCTGATTTGCTGTTGCATTTACAGGCTGAAAAAGTGAATGTGTGAAAAACAACATTTCAAACTGAATATTATTATTTATTTGAGTGTAGAAGGAATAAAACAAAGAGTCAAAACAAAAATTAAATGTGTAAATCTCTTCTTGCCACTTTCGACAGCTTTAATATCTCGCCTCAATCTAACTAAATTCTGGTAGGGAAAAGAATCTTTTTCTCATTCAAACAGGTTCTGTTTTTCTGTGTTTCTTAGCTTGTCAGCTTTCATTAACATACGTTGACTAGCTTATTGAACACCTTTCTCACCAGTACTATTGAATTTTAGGATAGTCTGTGAATATAGAGAGTAAAACATTCAATATCAGACTGAGCAGGACCATGGGTATTTTTCCCACTCCTTTGGAAGCTGCATCATCAGGAAAGGTATTTTTATCTGGATCTCACACACCTCAGTAGACAGTATAATTACTGAATCAATTTCTATTTCTGTTTTTAACTATTAATTTAGCAATTAATTAGCTGTAGAGAGGGGAGCAGGTTGTGGGGAGAGGAGATAGAGACCAATTCCTCAACAGTTGGTGATGAGTTAGGGAACTCATGGGGAGTTTAAGAGAAATCCTGCACAGCCCAGTTCCAGCAGGGATTTGAAACTATTTTTTACAGTATCCCAGCTGAGTGCTCTAACCTAGGACCCTCTACAGCATATGCCTCTTCCTGTGATTTTAAGTACAAATTCCGTTCTGACTCCTTCAGACCTTCTCCAATCAGAGTTTAAATTATGATCTTTTGGATGAGTCAAAGGCATCTATGTTCTCTAACTTAAAAATGTCATTAGCAAATTCCCCATGCTTATCTGAAGACTTTTTCTTGTAATGGCAAAGAGGCAGTCATTTGCTTCAAAGCAAGGTCCATCTAGGAGAAAAATATCAGTTGATCATTATCTGTCTTAATTTGTTGAAGGACCACCTTTCCATTGATGGTGAAAATGCAAGTCCGAGAAGTGAGACTTTTGCCATGGGATTTTCATGATTTAGTGGTTGATAGCAGCTTCCAAGTGACTTTGTGGCACAAATGCGTCACTCAGACTTGAGACTCTAGAAAGCACCAATGAATTGTGGAATTAAGCATGAATTTACTGTTGGGTTGGGATCAGTTACTTTCTGAGCTTCAGAACACACCACAGTGAATACTCCTAGTGTACCAGAATCTTCCTTGGTATGAAGGATGTATCTATGTACATTCTCTTTATACTGTCTCTTCAATCTCAAGTAGATTTTTTATTTAAGGATGAGCTGGATGTTATTCACAAAGGCTAGTTTTAATGTTAGGGAGGCTAATTTTCCTAATCTTCCATTCTAGGTAATGCAAAAAACATTTTGGCATTCTTCTCTTTATATATCTTATAACTCTTATGCTTGTTGATATATGTCAGTTTTGTAATTCTTCTTAATTTACTACTTAAATCCCCATTCTTGGAGTGCATAACTTTTTTAACTTCTACAAATTGAAACCTAAAGTGTTTGCCGGCTTAATGGGTTAGAATATAACATAAAAACATGTTTTATTGCACACCATGCTTTCCCGAAATCTCTTTTTTGGAGTTCTGTTCTCATAGGATCTGAATGCAACAGAACAAAAAGAGAAGGGAATAGAAAACTTATTTCTATCAATTCTTAATCTTCATTTCACAAAGGAAGCATTTGCATGTCTTGATGGAAGCTGGCTTTCATTCTACAGAGGGAACATTCTTTAGAGATCTGTTTGTTGTAAATACTGCCTTCCCTTCTTATTCTGTATTAGACTATTAATGCAGCTATTGTTAGATGCTTGCCTCTAAGATAAGAAAAAAATTAGGACAGGTGAAAGGGATGCCACAAGTGAGTTCCAGGGTAAAAAGAAAGGTTCTTAGGTCTCCAATGAAAATTGTACTTGTAGCTTGGTGGTTGAAACATTCTTCTCAAAATATACCATTGTGAAATTTTGCATCCCCTGCTGCGGTGGAATAAGAGAAAAATCTGACAATATTGTTTTTGGTTGACATGCTAACAAGAGAGATGTCTTTTGCAGAATGTTCTTCTAATTTAGATCATGGTGTCATGTTTATATTAGAGATCATATTTACACACTTTCAGTTTTTGCCTAATTGATCTTATGGATCAGAAGCAACAAAATATTAAAGGTTTCATTAGCCAGCTGTGTACACATAGGTAGTTTCATTTCATCTCACAGTTGTCTTTCTCTTGTGATTGAAGAACAGTGCATGTGCTGTTCTAAATGTCTCCTACAGGCTGTATGGCAATTATATCAGCTTTGCATGAAAGGGTTCTACTGTTATATTTAGACAGGCTATTTCATATATACAAAGTAATAAAATACATAAAAATAAACTAGATTGAATGCAATATTAAACTGTGCTCTTGTTAAAAATTCTTGTTGATATCAATGCTTTGGTTTATTTCATGTTGCCTGTACCATGCCACAGAACCTCAAATAAATAACAGAATCTTTCAGCAAATATAGTTCACTTTTATTATTTTTTTATTTCGATGGACTTACAGTATGAAAGATCAAGATGTCTTGTTCTGTGTCTGTAATTATCTGATTTGTGTTCCTAGGTGTTAGGTAGGCTTGAGAAGGAGAGCCCATAATACAGTTAAAGTTTAAATACTCTGATTCCATTGAATGAATAGTATTAGTAGTCCTTAGACCCAATTGTATCATATCTCCAAAGTTAGCATTTACTGCATTTTTATTTTCTGAAATCTAGGAAAAATGACTAGGAGTCACATATATGAGATTTCCCAAATCAGTAGCTTCTTAATCACGATTGCTTTTTTTTTTTTTTTTTTTTGTTACCGAAAGTCTGCCTGAGCTCTTCTGAGTTCTGAAACACTAGAAGGAAGAGAAATGGTGACTTAAGACCACAGTGTCTTGCTCATGTTTACATACCCACCTCATTAATTCGCACCCTGTTACCTAACTGACTTTAAAAAATAACTTGCCTGATCTCTTTTAGTAACAGTCAACCCTTCAAAATTAGAGTGGAAAGTTTAATGGCCTAAATACATTGCAGTCCTGTTTGAAAAGCCTGATTTATTTTCTGTGCTTTTTTGCTTTTTTTTCCTTAATACTAGTATTTCCTTGTTATGCCCTTGGTATTTCATAGCTGTCCTTTTTAAGCACTGAAGCAATTAGTTTTGAGAAGGCTGATTCTTCAGGGTCCAGTGCTTTCCTGCCTTTCATACGCCAAAGCTGTACATTTTAATGAAGTTGTTTCATCTGTGTTGCCAAACACTAGAATTTTGCTGCTTCCATTCTAATTATCTCTGCTGGCAAATGCTATGTTTTATTAAAGCTGTCAAGTGCACTGTTCATTAAATGTCCACAGTCTGTGGTGCCATGCACACAAATTACATCAGCTTTGCTCCTGGATAGATTATGAAGAAGTTAAATATTTTTATGTAAACCTTTAAAATCTAGTCTAAGAGCAATCAGTGATAACTTTGGTAAGCAAGACATGCCTGTGGCATCTTGAAATCTAATATCTTCTCACAAACCATTTTTGATACATATGTTAAAACTTCAGTAATCCAGCTGAATAGACTGCTTTTCTGTAAGATTATTTTATTCCTTACGAGACTGTTTCTATTCCTAAACATATTCCTATAGCTGCATCTTGAATGCTTGTTTGTATATTATAGTAAAATAAGTTTTGCTAAATAGTCATTAATATATGCAAAATACATAAGTTTTAGCCTTTTATTGTGGGTTGTAAAATATAATTCATCTCCACTAAAAGCACAGATTACTTTATGTTACTAGCTTGGTGAATGCAAAAGATTGCTATGGTAAACAATTACCAGCTTATTTTGAAAGTGAATTTCACTTCAAGATATTTATGCAAAATATATGAGACACTAACCTCAAGATAGCATAAATACACTTGAAAAGAAAATAGTTTGAGACTGTCATTTTAGCATAGACAGGTTTTTTTTTTGTTCTTTTGTATTTTTTCTGGATCTATCATTTTCTTGAGTAACAGAAATAGTCGTTCTTGCTGTTGAATTTGTTGCATTCTTAATGTCCTTTAAGCGAATTTATGAGACATTGTGTTGATAGCTAAACAGATGAACGTGTTAGCCATTTGCAAAAATATTTTTTTTATCTTTCAACTCTCTGTAGGAAGTAAATTTAGTTTTTTTTTTTAGTAGCATGGCTTTATGTCATTAATTCTCTGTATTTGTTACTTTATCTTTTAAAGCTTGTAATATTTATATATTTTCCAACATAATATTTAAATTTATTAGGCTGTACTTTAGACCTTCACAGAAAGAGATCTTTATTGGACTCTTTATTGCAACCATAAGTGATATAGTGATAGGTAAAGTGCAGAGAAATTCGGCATTCTTGGTTTATATGTTTTAGGGCTTTGTAGGAAACTGCTGCCCTTCACATAACGATGAGCTACATTTTCTCCTTATGTTCCAGTTTGGAGAGCTCTAGTAGAATCAGGTAGTCCTTGTAGCTCCAAGGTTCAAAGGAACGGTGTTTGTTTATACTTTCTGTTAGAGTATCCTGCTTTGTCATGTATTTGTAGGAAGTAATAGCATTTGAGTTTTTGAGTGCAGAGACAGAAATTAATACTCTCAAAGCAAACATCTAAGCCTCTGCCTGCCAAAACTTTTCATTCAGCAGTTAAATATGAAAGGAATTAATTTATTTTTCACGTGGCTTTAGTCTTTACACCACTGAACAGAGCACCTTCAAAAATGGAATTGAAGATGCATTTCACTGTATACTAGTCAAAACATAAAAATTAGTACTCTATCACTTGAGAATTTCCTGCAATAAACTATATAATATTCACAGGTGGAGGTTTGAAAAGTGTAGCATAAATGCAGTGCTGACGATTTATAAACTTGTTTATAAACTGGAGATTCCACTCTGAATTTTATTTTTAGATTGATGAGGAGTAGATTCTTGGAAGAACAATAGTATGTTCTTCGTGATTGCTCTTTGTGATTGTCCACAGGCAAGCAGCTTCATTCCACAGCAGTTTTGGTATCTAGATGGTCAATAAAGATTATTCTAAAGAAAGCCGGATTGCTATGGTTGTTTTCAAATATCTATATGAGAAGGTGGTGAATACATGAGCAGAGATTTGGAAAATAACTTGTTCTGGGCACCAGTTGATCTCCTAAACAAAGAGTATGAACTTTCAGGGGGAGTTTGCCTTTGACTCTACTCAAAGGCTGAAGTCATTTTTGTCGTATAAAATACATACCCAACCCTCGTCTTTTAATTTTTTTCTTATAGAAATTCAAATTTAACTTGTCTCAAAGGCCTGCTGTCAGAGAGGTCAATAGAAAAATAGCATGTTCTGTAGCTGTAACTGAGTATATAAATAATACTATTAAATATATAAATAATATTAATAATACTATTTAAAATAATACTATTTATATACTATAATAATATAATACTATACTATAATAATATAATGCTATATTATAATAATACTATTTATATACTATACTAAATATATATATACTAAATAATACTCTTTATATACTATATACTATAATACTATATATACTATAATATATACTATAATACTATATAGTATACTAATACTATAACCTAAGTCTCAAAAATAATAGCCCCTTGAATTTCTGTGCACTTCTGCAGAGTGTGAAGGAAGTATGAAAGTGACCCAGATGTATGTAAAATATGACTGTTTTTTTACTGATGTTGTCATTTTCACGTTGGAAGTATGTTTTTATTTACATTTATGTGTCAAGAAATAGGTAAAAATAATGCCTGAACCTCCTAGTGAGGCTTGAGAAGTTTTCACATTTATTTTTATATTTGGGCTGAGATTTGGAAGAGCTGGTCACAAGTTCATCACTTTTCTATTTTGGCTTTTTGGGAATTATGTGAGTTGTTGCTATGACTAGACTGACTAAACATACATCTTTGTCCACACTTTGGATAGTGTCCTATCCATCCCTTTCAGGTTGATTGTGCAAAGTGTTTTGCCTACAATATCAGCAAAAGAAAATTCTTTGTTTAGCCATAACAGCTTGCCCTTATCAGTATAGCCTCAGAAAACTGTGAAGCACCACTGAAGCAATCCGTCGAGCATGAGAGACATATTTAGAATGACGTAACTAGACACAGAAACAGGTATCTGATGTGTATACAAAATTAGTGCTATACTCAGGAAAAATCCTTCCTTGGGTGCAAAACAAAAAATAGATTTTTTTATTTCACTGTGAATTATGAGACTGAAAGGGAAAAGAAAAAAAAAACAGTGAAATACTATACAAAGTTCTTGCTTTTGAATATATAGAAATTAAAGATTGATAACACGCTGTACCATATTTTAGTGTTACTATATTTTAGATCTAACTAGGATTTTTTTTCAAAAAAATCCCTTTTATTATATAATATTTTAAATATTTCAAAATTCAGAAGTAGTGTATGAGAAGTTTTGGTCCAAGATTTTAGATTTGTCCCCCAAAAATTGATATTCTCCTTAAAATTGCTAAGATTGTCCTATCTTTTAAATAATGAATTTCAAAGGATAGAGAGAATGTTGTTTTTGTATTGTTACATTTTTAAAGGAATAGTCTACTACTCATCTTGCAAAAGGAAAACTAGATTGTTTAAATTTTGTATTTTTATTGCAGGAACACCAAGACAGTATACTTGGTAACACAATGCAAAGTGTAATCGCCTTACTGAATAATTTGGTTGCTAACAAAAGCACAAACATGATGCTACTCTATGAAGAAGGTATGTCTTGTTTTCATTTAGTTACTATCCTTGCTACAGATGTTTCCTAGACTCTTGTAAAATGTGGTGCTGTGTGAAATGTTAGCCTTGTGGTGCATACTTTTATTTTGTAGTGAATTATTAGGTAATCTGAATGTAAGTGACTATGTTCCTCATCTCTGCATCCACATCCCTTGCTGTTCTTGGTCAGAATTGTGACAGAATTTTAGAAGTTTGTTTCCACAAGAAAATGCAGAAATGCGGAAATAACGACTGAAAGTTTAATTGTGCTTATGAAGAATGAGTTTGAAAGAGAGAGATCTTCAAAACCCGCTTGGATGCAGTCCTGTGCCATGTGCTCTAGGTGACCCTGCATGTGCAGGGGGGTTGGACTAGGTGACCTCTAGAGGTCCCTTCCAACCTTAACGATTCTATGATTCTGTGATTGTATGAGAGTCGACTAGAACTCTGGCAGGAACAGAAAGGAATGCAGCGTGAGGGAGCCTCTGCAATGTCTTCCTTTCTCACTGCTCAAACCTGGGAAAGAATGAACTATAGAGTGATTCAGGATGTAAAAAAAAAAAAAAACCCTCTCCCCGCCCAGTAATGTAGACTGATGGGGTAGCCTGCAAACTCAGTATATAGCTGTAGCATTAAAACCATTTGACGTCTTTATTTCACTGTATGTGATTAGTGAAGCTGCCTTTCATTTAGAAATTGGGTCTGGTTTACAAAATGAAGATAATGTTTCTGCTATTGAATAAATTTGAGTGAAAATTTATTAGGACAATGCACTCTGATAGCCTAAACAATTTATATTACTTATCATTTGTCTTGTTTCTAGTTAATGAATAACTTGCTTCCAGCAATACAGATCTACAGTACTATTTCTGTAGAATAAATCAAAGCCCTAGGCTGCTGGCATAGCAATATAGTATACTCCAGTAGGAAAGGGAAGAAATCTGCATTGTAAGTCTAGACAGGTAAGTCTGTTTTTTTAAGGCAAGAGCTGAGAGAAAATTTTCTAAAGTCTTGGGACTTCACCAGTAGGTTGCTCTTAGAGAGATCATCACACTGGAAAAAGAGCTAGATGAGACATAATGTAATCAACAATGTAAGTATAAGCACTGGTGATGAAGGTGACATTTGAAGAATTTGATCTTAAGTATTTTAAAAGAACCACACACATAAAAATCACAACACAAACCAGTCTGGAACTCTACAAAGATTTGTAGTAGTGCTTATGCCCTTGATTTCTTAATTCCCTTCATGGTTAAAGCACTCATTTGGAAAGTAGGAGACCTGAGCTCTTAACCTTTTGTACTGTGAACGGATTGATTGGGCAGCTCCATCATTTAGAAGACCAGCAGGAACTTGACATTGTAGATAATAGCATTCTCCTCTCCTTGGGGTGAAATGGACGTGCTCTGAAGCCAGCAATATGAACATCAAATGAAAGTACAAGAAAATATGATTGTGTCTGAGAATTTTGTAGGATTCTGATTCTTTGATTAATTCTCAATAAAATGTCTATTGTACTCATTACTGCTTAAGGTTTTTTGCATTGTTTATACACGTTATTTTACTTTCTTTGGGCGCATTTGCTTTGTGCATGATGCAAAAATCCTCAGTAAGCACTGGCTTGAGCTGCAACTGGATGACTTGCTAAAACTGCACTATGGCATGCAAAGAGGGTGGCGCAAATCCCACTAGCACTACAGGCACATGCTTGGGATGCTTTGCACTAAGTACTATGCTGTGCCTTTCTGCATGGCTAATTAGGTGCAAAGCTATTTTAACAACATGATAAAACTACATCTATTCCCTAAACATCTCTGTGCTGTCTCACAGGGCAAAGCTTTTCATATTTTTCATGCTACTGGTGCTAGCACTCTTCTACTTTTTTTCTGGTCTACCAAGAAATACATCTTCCCATCATGATAGTTCCCAAATTGAGGAAGTGAGATAGAAACATTATTAAAGTCTTTTATCTTTTCCTTGTGCTATGTCATAAATGATTCTAGTAATGTTTTCAGATCATTAGGGATTGGATAACAGTAACTTGGGCTCACTGAGCTTCATCATCCTGACTAGGAAGAACTGCAGTGCAGGCAGAAATAACTTATGTTAAGTAATGTTCCTGTCTTCTCCTATCCCTTTTACCAATTGATGAATCTTCAGAGTACTGAAAACCTGGTGTTTGGCCAGTGCCTTACTGATTAAGGTCCTAATTGTGAATTAAATAACACCTTAAATAACTTGGTTTATAAGAACATTATAAAACTATTGATTTAGTAGTTGTAGGCTGTAGGATTCTGTTTGAATGAAAGCAGGAGGAAAGATATTCTATACAAGGTGGAGGGCTTCCCTTCCTCCTCTTTCATTGACCATTGTAAATGTATGCTCTTCAATGTAAGAAAATATCTTTAAGTTCCTCTGCTACTTTTTCTAATGTTTAACTTTGTCAATTTTGAATGATTTTTTTTTGTGTGTTACAAAGAAGGACATGATCTCGTAAAATGGGCACTGAGCATCTCCCATTTGCAGAAAAAGATCTGGGAGTCCGAATGGACAAGCTGAGCATGAATCAGCAGTATTGCCTTTGCAAACTGTATGCTGGTCTGCCTAAGAAAGAATAACCAGAAGGATGAGGGAACTGATTACTTTCCTCTTTATGGTACTCGGGAGATTGCATCTGGAATATGGTATCCAGTTTGCACTCCAAACTACAAGAAAGGCATTGACAAGGAGGAGAAAGTCCAGGGAAAGGCAGACAGGATGGTTAAGAGCTGGAACACTCAATGTATTTGCTTGCAGCCAGTCAGTTCCCTACACTGCTGCATATTTTATGCCATCCCAAGGGCAGAACTTTGTATTTACCTTTTTGAAACTTCAATCTGTTTATGTCTGCCTGCTTCTCTAGCTTCTTGAGCTCCTTCTGAAGAGTGGCCCAAAGCTTTATTTGTGTCAATGGCTTGCGCCATTTCCATATGATCTGCAAGCCCATTGAAGGTGCATGCTGTTCCACCCTGTAACAGCCTATATCCAGACGTTTAATGAAGACATTCAACATTTATGAGCTATTATGCTGTCCAAGAACACTGAGGACAGAATATTATGATTGATTAATTTATCTTATTTCCCCATGACAATGTGATAATTATTCATCTATACATGGTTCTTCGGAAGGTAAAAGCTGCAAATGCTTGTTACACATTGCAAGGGACAGAGAATTTTTGTTTAAGAGCTTAGCAATGAAGACTGCTTTGCAATTTTTTGTATGCCTTTCTTCAACTGCCAAGAAACAACTTTTCAGCTGATGTATCTTTCAGAGACCCTAATTGCTCTTTCTTTTTGTGGTTCTTGGCCTTTAGAACTGCCTTTTTCCTTCTTACAGAGTTTGTATTATGTGATAGAGATTTTCAAATGGTTGCAGACCACATGTGCAACTTTCCACTTTCTCAAGAAATATTTCATGGTGGCTCTTGCTTCATCGCTACTGCTGTAGTTTCAAATTAATAAAAATGATGTGGTCATACATTTTAGCAGCTTTCATACAACATACTCTATCCAGGATGAATTTCTCTCTCCTCTGAACTGAGTCATTTTGTGTGATAGTATATTGGGCATATAACGATAGTCACCTGTAATGTTTAATGGCGAAATAGAGAATAGCATACCGAAGCTAAAGTCAAAGGGGGAATTTAAAATTGCCTATACTATACCATCAACTTCCAACCTTTTTTTGCTGTTAAAATTAATGACTATTTCTGCTTAATAATCTGAAAAGAATAATATATTTTGGTTTAATTACTGAATCTGGAAGTCAGTAAAGAGACTGGGATTAGCCTGTGGTCTTTTGTCTTTTGTGAAGAGTTAAAGATGAAATGCTAAAAAACCAGGACAGTGTCAGTCATTTTTAGAGTCGTCTTCTATGGAAGTGAGTCATGGCTTGTTTTGGCTTCTGTCTGCCAATTTCTTTCCTTTCTCTCTTTCCAAATCCTTTGGAATGCATTGGAAAGCTTTAGTTTCATTTCACAGCTCATAGAGGCCCAAAATCAAAGGTCTTATTGATTCTAAAATAATCAATAGCTGAGGAAAGGAGAGAGGTCCAAATTAGGGATGTAGCTGACTATAATTATACCATGGGCTCATCGATTGTCTGTTATATTTGCACTTACGATACAATATACCAACTCCAGAGTAACCAACCACTTTTAAAGAGAGTTTTTAAGAATTTTAAAAACATTTCTTGACAACCTTAAACAGGACAGCAGCAAATAAAGCAGTACAATAACACATGTGTAGAACAAATATATGTGTACCTACATATTTACAGAAAAAAAAATCTTAATACCTAAAATTCCCAACTTAAAACTTCTTTTGGCATACAATTACGGTGTGATAAAAGCAGAACTTAGCTGGTCTGAGTTTATATCCTGGATTAGAATGGTCCGTACTCACGGAGGTGAAGCCTTCTCATCTGTGGTTCTGTTTTAATGGCTTTCATTAACCCAGGCAACTACAGGCTGGTGAGCTTCACCTCTGTCCCCGGGAAAGTGATGGAACGGCTCATACTGGCTGTTGTCTCCAGGCACATGGAGGACAAGAAGGTGCTCAAGAGTACTCAGCATGGATTCACCAAGGGGAAATCTTGCCTGACTAACCTGATAGCCTTCTATGATGGAATGACCAGCTGGATAGATGAGGGGAGAGCAGTGGATGTCGTCTATCTCGACTTCACCAAGGCTTTTGACACCGTCCCTCACAACATCCTCCTGGGCAAGCTCCAGAAGTGTGGGACAGATGAGTGCACAGTGAGGTGGATTAGGAACTGGCTGGATGGCAGAGCCCAGAGAGTGGTGATCAGTGGTGCAGAGTCTAGTTGGAGGCCTGTAGCTAGCAGGGTCCCCCAGGGGTCAGTCCTTGGTCCAGTCCTGTTCAATTTATTCATCAATGACCTGGATGAAGGCACAGAGTGCTCCTTCAGCAAGTTTGCTGATGACACAAAACTGGGAGGAGTAGCCGATACCCCAGAGGGCTGCGCTGCCATCCAGAGGGACCTGGACAGACTGGACAACTGGGCGGTGAAAAACCTCATGAAATTCAACAAGGCCAAATGCAAGGTCCTGCACCTGGGGAGGAATAACCCCAGACACCAGTACAGGCTGGGGACCGACCTTCTGGAGAGCAGCTCTGCGGAGAAAGACCTGGGTGTCATGGTGGATGGTAAGTTGACCATGAGGCAGCAGTGTGTCCTTGTAGCCAAGAAGGCCAATGGGATCCTGGGGTGCATTAAGAAGAGCGTCTCCAGCAGGTCGAGGGAGGTGATCCTGCCCCTCTACTCAGCCCTGGTGAGGCCGCATCTGGAGTATTGTGTCCAGTTCTGGGCCCCACAGTACAAGAGGGATGTGGAGCTGCTGGAGAGAGTCCAGCGCAGGGCTACAAGGATTATCAGGGGCCTGGAACATCTGCCCTACGAGGAGAGGCTGAGGGAGCTGGGCCTGTTCAGCCTGGAGAAGAGAAGGCTGAGAGGGGATCTAATCAGTGTCTACAAGTACCTCAAGGGAGGCAGTGAGGAGGATGGGGCTGGCCCCTTTTCAGTGGTGGCCACCGACAGAACTAGAGGTAATGGCCAAAAACTGAAGCACCAAAAGTTCCACATGAACTTAAGGAGAAATTTTTTAATCGTGAGGGTGACAGAGCACTGGAACAGGCTGCCCAGAGAGGTTGTGGAGTCTCCTTCTCTGGAGATCTTCATAACCCACTTGGATGCAGTCCTGTGCCATGTGCTCTGGGTGACCCTGCATGTGCAGGGGGGTTGGACTACATGACCTCTAGAAGTCCCTTCCAACCTTAAGCATTCTGTGATTCTATGATTCTATGATTACATTGATTTATAAAGCGTAAAACTTCTGCTCTAATATAGTATGGTGAGGTCTACTAATAGGCCTATAAAGATCTATTAATATCGATAAAGATCTCTTAGTGTTAATATTGCTTTTGGCCTTTTCTTTGTACGGACTTCCCGCTTTGAAGTATCTGCAGTCTTCTAGTTTAACATTGCAGCCACTGAGTTGAGCAGCGTGTTGGTCCATGGCTGGGGAGGCCTCCTGTGTAATGCTACAGGGCTCGCAAGGTTGGTGCAGGGAACTCACTCCCACTATAGCACATGCTTATATGAGTGACATATAAGCACATGACATATAAGTGACATAAGCACATGCTTATATGGGTGACATATGAGGGAGCAATGCCAAGGTTCGAGTGCAGAAAAGGGAAGTCATTAGTAATATGACAAATTATTCCTGTGAAGATCAAATTATTCCTGTGAAGATAGGCAAGGATGTAGGATGCAAATATGTAGCAATGACATGAGATTATCATCCCGAAAGGATTTATCAAATATTTTTCAAGATGGTCAATCATCTTGATAATGATTACTAAATGTTCAATGCAGTGGTGCTGGGTTGCATGACTGTTTCCAGGCTTTCCTGCTGTATTATGTGTTTGAGTACTATACTGAAGTAATCACCTCTATCAGTGAAAGCAGAGATGTTTGTCTGGATGTTTAAAAAGAGTCTCCGTTACATGGTACAAATCCTAAATTTTATCCTGTATGTGTCAATGCTGTTGAATCTCAGCAGCTAAAGTAAAATGAAGTGTTTTTTACTATCTAGTGGGGTTTACTACCTAGTTTTATTGTCTAGTTAGCAGACTAGCTTCTAAGTTCTTTCATATATATATATATATATACATATATATATATATGTATAAGTGAATTTCCAAAGGAAGGACCTTTAGTGGAAATGTAGAGTGTCAGGTACAGCAATTGTTATATCCAATACAGTATTAGGAAAGCATGATGAGCACTTAAAGCAGGGACAGCTATTTAAAAGGAAAAGATCTTCATTAAAACTTTGTAATCAGATTGTTATGACTCATTTGAACCTCATGAAAGAAAGATAGTAGTCAACTATTCATCTTTTAGTCAAATGTCAAGAGATTAGATTTCAAATGTCTTTGTGTGTTGTATTGTTAAAGTCTGTTAAATACTGCATACCTCGAAAGTGGCAGCTGTGACAGCAACAATCCAGCTTTAACATTTTTTCTATTAAAAGATGATCGGCAGTTAATCTTAACATATGTAGATGTTTAACTTAATTGCAGTGAATTCTGAGCTTTCTACATAGATACTAAAGACTTGTAGCTTATCCAAATCCTTGGAGAATATTTTTCTACCTTCCTCTCTCTCAAAAATAATGGTATTTCAGTCTCCAAAAGATGTTTGATTATCCTGTCCATTGCTTAGGCCTTATTAGCACAACCTATTTTGCCTTGCCAGTGCTCTTGACACCTAAATTGTCAACATTCATGAAATTAGACTTTCTAGTCAGTTAGATAATGGTGCTAATAGATGGTGATAAGAGATGTTGGGAAATTGCATGGGACTTTGATTTAATGAATGCAGAAGAGTTGTTGGAATATTTGGCTTCAAAGTTGCCGGATCTTTCCAAAAAAGGAGTTTGGCTTAACTAACCCTAAGACAGTTTTTAGAAAAGATTTAGAGAAAACAGATTCAGATTGGTTCCTTCTTCTGAGGCTATTTGCCTTTAAATACAGAACATTTTAGAGCATTTTATAAGCATAATCTTTTCAAGATAGCATATCAGGTAAAGAACATTGGAATTATTTTTTACTGTGCTATTTTCATGCTAAATAAATTGACACCATTTAGATAATCTTCAATTTATTTAGTCACTAACAGTGTCTCAGCTAAAAATACTGGTCTTGATGACACTGTTATAATCTTGCATGAATTTTCTGCAAAAGCTTTCGAGACAATATTAAGAGTATTTGCTCAGTGACTGAAATTAGAAGATATGTTGTTCCTAGAGAGTCCTCTTCACCTGCTTATTGTACAACATCCTAACTATATGGCTTAGCTCATATGCAACATATGGCAATTCTGGTTGGAAAGAGTGCTAAGGAGGATAAATTAGGGAAATTAATGTGAATAAGAGTACTAAGAGTGTTTTTCTATGCTCAATCAATGTTCAGAAACAAAATAGTTTTGATTCAAGCGAAGTTACAGTAGGAAGTGTTTTTTTTAAGTACAAAAAAGTAAATGCTGATAGGCTTGCACCATCCTGTCACAGTAGTTGCAGGTGATGCCACTGGATCATTTGGATATAACCGGGAAAGCCTCCCAGGCAGGAGGTATACATATTACAATATCTGTCCTACAGGATGTAAGGTTTTATAACTCCTTGCTGATATTGTGATAATTAGTTCAACTCTTGAGAAGAGATGTGTATAGAAGATAGCAATAGTATGTTCATATGAGTAACAGTTAATATGAGAAGTCAGTAGTGGCTGACCCTGAATAAGTCTCTACTAGCGTGTTACAAAGTTCAGAGTGTATTTTAACAGTATTAAGATATTGTTAAGATATAAGAAGATACTGTTAAGATACATTAAGATGTCCCCAAATGCCAGCCACTCAGGTGTAAGGCTATAACATGACATGGGCAAACTTCGAAGTCTGGTATTGTAAAAGATAAGTGGGAACAATATCAAAATAGCATATGAATAGTAGAGTCTTTTAAGTAAAAAAAACCTTTGTCATCTTGTGATATTCAACAATAGAGCCACTTGAAAAGAATGAAAATAGAAAGTGTAATTCCTGTGAGAAACAGGTATGCCATTCAAGTAGAACAGAGCCTGTTGTCGTTAACAGCCATACCCATAGTGTGCAAAATGTCACAGCACACTTGCCAAGACTTCAAAGAATAAAATAAGTTAATAAAGGGTCAACAGGTTGTTACATCTTTTCTTGCTGATGCTATAGTATAAAAGAGAAATGTGGTTGAAGTAACCTTCACTGATAGAGTCTCCATGGCCAGGCAAGCAGAACACCATAGCTGGCTGATTAAACTACCTAAAATATCTAAGTTTAACATCTAAATGAAAGTATTAGTGAAAAAAAAAATCAAATCTTTTAATTCCATGGTGTTCGGAGTTGAGAGGCCCTACAAAGAAATAAGATGACGTAACTGATCAGCTTCAATCATGGGAAATTGGTTCAACAAGTAATGTTATTTCAAAATTTAATCTGTTCTTATATTTCTAATATACCAATTATATAACAATAGATAGCCACTGATACTTTTCAAATACCTGGGCAAAACTAAAACTTCAGGTTTTGACTGAGCAATTGTATTGTCTCATAAAACTTAGGAGCAAAATACCAATTTGAAAAATATATTTTAAACAGTATAAATGTGTAAGCCATGGATTTTGCACCTAATAGTGAGGAGATTTGCAAGCTCTCTGATGACAAAGTCAGGATTGTGAAAAAACAGCAACTCTTCAAAGCCTTATGTCCCTTTTCACCTGCTTACCCCTAAAAAGGGTAGTTCTATCCTTTCCTTTAGAGATTAAGTCTTCATCCAGATTCGTTCTGCATGCAGCTTTTCTTGACGTGTAATTTAAGCAACGTTGTTGGACATTATTCTAGTGTTCTTGTGAGGTGAAGTGCAACCATTTCATATATTAGGCCTAGTGGATTTGATCGGTTTTGGAGAAAATGAATAATTTGGTAAAAGCCTAGCTATCATTTCAGCTACAAGTAAACCACTGATGACATAAACTATTTAAGCTGTTGCAGATACTAAATTAAAATCTAATTATGACATTGTCCATGTGTAGCTTGTCAGATATAATTAGTTAAGCTATAAGATGATAAGGAATGAAATTCAAAACATAGCTACATATTTGAAAGTTTATCCAGCTTGGATACAGTTACTATGCCACGGAATTTAGAGCTATTATTCATTTTCAATTCTAGATAATAGGACAGTCCCAATATGAAAGCAATGTATCTCTGCCAGTTCAGGGAAAGCACAAAATTTCAAAGGTATGAAATACTGTATACAAAATTAAACGACATCAATCATTTCTCTGCCATAGGGGTAATATTCTTCTTCAGATGTAATTACTTGGATCTACTGAAGGAAGTTCTGTTTGTCAATTGCTAAGAAGAAGCACCAGTTATTGGAAGACCAGATTTTTGCAGTGGACAGATGATCTTCGTTTGTCTTTCCTGAGGCTATTCTTTCTTTGCTTATCATATATTGCAGGTTGCTTGCTCAAAAAACTCTTACTTCTATTCCTGTGAGCAAAACCCTATAAAGTGTTGTTAATGGTTTTATTCACACTTTCAGATCATATTTCCTAGCTATTATGCCTAGATTATGATGTACATCTTTTAGTCAATGATACAGCCATGAAATATGACTTATTTCACTAGAACGAGGTAGCAGCAAAAATGCTACTTTATTTTTATATAGAAATTGAAAGAAATGGTAAAATTATCCATAATAGCTCAATAGTCTTTGCTGAATTGACTTGCTGTGTCCTTTCCAAATACAGACAGATACATAGTTTGGTCCCAACCCAAAATAACATGAAGTGTGGGTGTATACCATCATTTAACCTGGAAGAAGAAGATGATTCCAGAACTGTTATTTCCTATGCATTTGGTTTCAGAACTAGCTATGAATGTTGGTGAATTCTTCTTCTCACATTGCTGTTGAATTCTCTTTGAATTTAAAGGCACTGCTTTCCCTATGCTACAAGGAGAAGCTGTAAACAAGATAGGGAGAGGTGTATACAATGCTCAAAGGAACAGATTGTCAAGTCAGGCTAAGGGGGTTTGACAGAGTCAGGGAAAGAAGATTCCTCACAAGATTTTGCTCACTTAGGCATTTGGAGATGAACGTGGCTACAGTTATTCTCTATGTCTGGATTGAATGAAGAAAACTGACCAGTGTGGGATATACCTAGACCACTGCAGTTAAATTTATGGTATGCAAACATATGTCAATAAAAGGTATTCATATGGATCATGCTTGTATTCTGTTAAAGCATCACATTCAGAAGGCAGGAACAGATAGTGCAAATAACTGGTATTGCAAACAAACTGATATTGCAGTAGCTGGTATTGCAAATAAACTCCTAAACCAGATGCATAAAGCTAGCCAGTATTTATGCTGCCTGTGAAACCCAGTCTCCCATGTTGACTTGTATCCTGCCATTCCAGGTCAGTGGAACATTTTGGCAGACCAAGTTGTGCAAGGTATTTGACCTTTTCATGCTGTGAAATTGGTACTCTGAAAACCTGGTTATATAAATCACAGAATGACTCAGGTTGGAAGGGACCTTCAGAGAACCTCTAGAGCCACCTCATGCACAAGCAGGGTCACCCAGAGCATGTTGCACAGGATCCCATCCAGGGAAGTTTTGAATATCCCCAGAGAAGCAGAGTCCATAAGCTCTCTTGGCAACTTGGTCCTGTGTTCTGTCACCCTCACACTATGGAAGTTTGTCCTCAAATTCCAATGTAACTTCCTGTGTTTAAATTTGTGGCCATTGCCTCTTGTCCTATCGCTGGCCACTGTTGAAAATAGTCTGGCCTTATCCTCTGGACTCCCTCCTTAAGATATTTGTATACACCGATAAGATCCCCTCTCAGTTTTCTCCAGGCTAAACAGGCCCTGCTAGCTCTGCCTTTCCTCGTAAGAGATGCTCCAATCCCCCAATCATCCTTCTAGCTCTGTGCTGGGCTCTCTCCAGTAGCTCCATGTCCCTCTTGTACTGGGGAGCCTAGAACAGGACACAGTACTCCAGACGTGGCCTCACAAGGGCTGAGTAAAGGGGGAGGATTCCCTCCCTCGACCTGCTGCAATGTTCTGCCTAATGCACCCTATGATACCAGTGGCTGCCATGGCCACAAGGGCACATCGATGGCTCATAGTTAACTTGTCCACCAGAGCTCCTAGGTCCTTCTCAGCAGAGCTGCTTTCTAGCAGGTCAACCCTCTACCTGTACTGCTGCATAGGATTATTCTTCCCTAGGTGCATCATGAACTTCATGAATTTTTTCTCTGCCTCTCTCTCCAGCCTGTCCAGGCCTCTGAATGTCAGCACAGACCTCTACATCTCTAATTTCTGCTGTCATCTCCTTCTCCTTCTCTTCAGTTCTTGCACAATTCATTGGCAGTGCAGTTTGGCAGATTTTCATTCTTCCAGTCTTCCTGTCAGAGCTTTTGCTTCGTACAGCTGTGCCAGAGAAAAGAAGAAGCAGTCAAACAGACTTTGTACACCAAGTGTCTTTCACTTTTCTGTTGTACATCTTCACAGGGCACCAGCTCAACCCGAGGGTCACAAAGCTGTCTTTTCTATTCTGTGGTTGCCATCTCTCACACTGCATTTGTAGCAACACCCTTAACTTCTTTCTGTCATCTGGAAGAAATCAGTTGGGTCTAGACCAAAGCCGCAAGAGCCCAGATTCTCAGCTAAGGCATCATGTCCACAGCAGGATCCAGTCCTGCTCCTTTTTGAGGCAGCTGATGTAATTCATTGCTCTGGTTCAGACGGGTGGCTTAGGCCAAGATAGCCTAGAATGGTAGTAGTCCAAACTGTTCTATATGATCTTCCAACAGTGTCCTCACAAAAGCTACACAGAGGCATTTAATTCTTT
The DNA here is from genome assembly GCF_059628265.1 of Tinamus guttatus. Classification (NCBI taxonomy): domain Eukaryota; kingdom Metazoa; phylum Chordata; class Aves; order Tinamiformes; family Tinamidae; genus Tinamus; species Tinamus guttatus. The sequence goes on from NW_028288649.1 coordinate 2,236,162, forward strand.
TGGAGTCAAGATTGTGTCTTGATTTAAATGAGCAGGGCCAGGCAGTTAGGTGATTTAGCTTGTTTGATGCCAGGGTCAAGTGGCTGTGCTGAAGGTTTTGCTGGTGTAGCTTGTGCTATTGGTGAGTACTGGGTAAGGAGCTTTAGTTACAGCCTGAAGTGAAAGCGGCATCACCGTGTGAGGGGTTTGAGCTCAGCAATCCTGGTAGGAAGGTAAAAGATCTTGCAAAAGCCAAAGCAGGACAAGTGTCCATTCAAACAAAACAAGACATAAAACTGAATCACTTAATAAAAAGGGTAGAAATATCTGAGGCAAGAAGTCTGTGGTTAGATTTTGGAGATTTAATCAGATGTGGCATTATTGTTTTGGCCAGAGGAGAGCAGATTAGAAAGAGTGCCTGGTGGTCAAAAATTCCCTAATGCTTTTTTTCGGAAAACAGTTAACTGAGTAAGTTCAAATATCTCAGTGTCAGAGCCAGCAATTTCTGTCATTGTGGTTATGGCAGTGTCTGGTTCTAGTTACGGAACCAGATATACTGTCATGTGACATCCTGACTGCAGTTTAAATCCTTTGGTCACAGAAGTGTAAATATGCCAAGGTCACCTCAGATAGTTGCAGTTACTGGTTGTCTTTATTTTGTTTTTGAGCTTAACTGATGCTAATGTAGAACACTGCAGGATATTGTGTTAACAGATCCAGTTTTGCTGTTATGACCACTAACAAATTCCTTTAGTTTATGCTCTAGCTTTTGCTGTCGTACTTTGGTCTAGTTGTAATAATTCTAAAAGACTCTCACTTTTAAATCCAAGTAATTGCATTGGGTGAGTTTTGATCCTGTGAAAAGCTGATGTAAATAAATCAAGAGAAATAGGAATAAATACTTAGTATCTTTTCTTCCAAGGAACAACTTTTCAGCAGAAGAATATGTAGAGTTTTTACATTTATTCTTTGCTAAATATTTGTAGGAATGTTATTCAGCTCTCTTTTATTTCTGCCTTTTAAAACTGTTTGAAAAACTCAGTGTTTTCAGAAGCCAAGGTTCATTGGTCTTTATCACTCTCAGTCCAGGGACTCTTGAATGTCTAGCTAGAACAATTAGTGCTGGTAACATTGTCCAAAGCTGCTGAATGTTGTCAATTTGTGACAACAGTCTAGTGCTGTATCTGCCTTCTAAAGCTGTTCCTGTCTGGACTCTACAGATTTTGCAGAAAAGCAGCCTTCTAAATTTGAATATGGTCTCTCAAAGATTTGGCGGAAGGGGAAGCTGTTGCCAAAGCAGAGGCACAAGCAGATAGTTGAAGCAGATAAACAAGGTTTAATCTTATGTGATAGGAAGTCTACTATTAAAATAGCAATCCCTTTAGAAGAAATGTAATAGAAGGGATGTAGTAGGATCCGTCAAAATTTGACTTGAAATGCAGCATAATTGTGCTTTATAATGGAGTATGATATCTAATGTCTTTGAAATTTGGGGAAAAATATTAGAAGAGCTGCTAAAAAGCTTACTGAATATCAGCAGTAATATTACTCAATCCAGACAATGTAATTTTATCACTGTCTTGTTTGTTCTTTTTATTATTGAAGGTTCTGCTTGCAAGCCCTGCAAAACTGACGTACTGAAAGACTGTGTCAAAAAAAACAATGCTTCAGTGAGTGTGAGAACAGTTTGGGTTAGGTGTCTAACACATGCACCACTGGGGACAGAAATATTTTATTTTAGATATTTACCCCTTGAAATTACCGTATTGCCTCAAACTCAACCCTCTCCAGGTCCTCCAGTTAACGGGTTATTTCTCTGTGAATCTCCTTCAGGCAAAATCAGAGGGGTTAATGCAGGCTGCCCCTTTGAGTAGTTTAAAATAATCTAGCATAGTTTGCTGGATGAGACTAGGGAGTGCTCACCACCCCCATCCTTTCCCCATTGACCCCAAAACTGTAGCAGTAGTATGATAGCACTCAATTTATATCCATCAAGGACTTTGGGCTTTATGCTCCCTGATCAATAAAAAGGATCTTATTTGTGAAGTGTGTAGCATGCATTAGTGACAGAGCTGGCAGCTTACCTTAGGGTACTAGTTGGGTAGTTGTTTTCATCTCTGAAGAGCAAAACTTTAATTTGAATAAATAATGAAAGAAAGAAGTGTTTTGGTTATGTCCAGGCCTATAACCTTTCTGATATGAGCATTTAAAGTGGGTGGCCAGTGAGCCCTATCTTTTTGATATATTTTTCTCTTATCTTTCTGATAAATGTCCATCTTTTGTCCAATTATTTTCATGCTACTTACTGAACGTAAGGAGTAGATAGACTAGAGACTGTGATGCCAACGGTATGGTATCCAAGCAAATCAAATCTGACTGCTGAAATGAGACGCCACTGAAGTCTTATCAACACGCTGAAGAGATCTCTTGAACATCATTACATTCCATAGTTACACAGCGTGCTCTCATGTCAACTTGGGAATTTTTTTTCTGACAGAACTAGAAACATCTTACCTTCTGATTCCTTTTGAACAAGTGCGTGCTCATGTTCAACAAGTTACACTCCCGGGAATAAGGACCCTCTCAGAGAAGGCTGTTTAGAACAAAATCCCCTGCCTTTTACAGCTTTGATGTTACATACTCAGATGTGCTGTGAACTTGGTTTCAAATAGCTTGATTACATGTTCTGACTTGATTATAATATGGTTGAGTCATTCAGACGCCAAAAGTTGAATTCACCTGAAATTTTGTTACAAAACGCTTCAGGGAATTCAGGGGATAGAAAACCCCCCCCATCTTATTTTGTTTTTTCAAGTGATAGAAACTCCAAAGGGATCAGTGATTGTGACTTTCAGAAATATTCCTTTTCCATGTATGTCATTCTAACCACAGTGCTGTATGTAGATTAACCACAGTCCTGCTCAGTTTGTATAATTTGTTGTATTTTGCTGTTTTTGTACTGACCAGTCAAGTATTTTTAGCAGTATGTGATTTTTTGTGAGTCCTGGACTGTTCAGGAAGTTATATTTTTTCCTATCTTTTGTTATTCTCAAATACTTCTAGTGAGAAAATCCATAAAAATCCACAAAGTTTTTTTTTTAATCTCTGAGCTGTTCTTAATACGTGCTAGTCTTAATCACCTGCATGATCGTTACATAGATTAAATGTTCCAAGAAAGACAACTTCTGGGTTGGGAGGACTAGCCTCTAGGACTGTCCTAGGAGAGTTTGGCACGGTTCCCTTGGGAGTTCGGTTGTCTTTCCTGTACCAACAAACGGCGTCAGCGTGTCAGTAAATTGTTGTCTTCTAACAACAGCTGCCAACCTTTGCCACCTTTGACAAAAGATGAGTAAATCCATGTCATGGCTCTGTCCTTGAACGTGTGATTCAAAACAAAAAATACCCTACCACTGCGGATATCAGTTGGATATTTCTCTGGGGCATCCAAACTCAAGATAATATAATGCTTCCCCATCCACTTCCAACCTAGTTGTAGTAAATTTAATATCTGTTTTTTCTTTCCTGATTGCCCCTCACTGTATCCATTTTTGCGGATGTAAGGGAAGGACTGCCTGCTCTGGCACATCTTTCAGTGTCTGCCGTGTGGAAGAAAAGCTGAAATTTCCATAAAGGGAAGCTCTGGACAGCCCTGACCACTGCAGTGTGACCACTTAAAATGAGATTTTTGTTCCTCGGAGTCAATGATTCATTACTCAGCCACAGAATGTCCAGTAGCTTACCCAAATATATAGAATTTGCTTCCTTAAATGCTAATTGATTTTAAGGTCAGAGTAGAAAATAATTTTCAGAGCAGCAGTCATGCAATTGATAATTTCAACAGCCTCTTCTTTCTCTTTCCACAGAATACGATGTGCATGACTCACCAAATCTTGAAATCCATAGTATCCTAATTTTAGATCAGTTTTCGTGCAATATGGCTAACACTTAACAGTTGTTCTTAAAACCTAATTAACAATAAAAACAACTTGCCTTTTAAAACTTGTTGCTGCTCTAAGCATACAATTTTCTTTAGATCAGTGACTTACAGTTGTTCAAAACACATGACTTTGCTACCAGGACTTTGGCACAAAAATCACCAATTAAGTCCCAAGTTTATCTAGGTAAATATGTCTTTAGGAAGAACCTTTATGACATAAGGGATAGTTTTCTGTGCTTGGGCTCTGAGGAGCTGTTTTCTGTGCAAAAAAATTCTATCAGACCACTGTCTTGCGTTGCTTCTTAGCAGTAATTTTGAGTTTTCTCATTAATTAAAAAAAAAAGATGATATATGTTTGCCAGTTACTGTGAGCATGCAGTTTTGTTATCTTGATCCATTAAAAAAACTAATTAAAAGAAAAAAGCCACTCTGAAAGTAAAAGAAGGAAAGCCAGACTATTAAACACCCACTCTACAGTATCCCTGGACAATCAGTTGGGCAGGTGGGATACAAATGGGAAGAACGGTTCTGCTGGGGTGGAAGGGAAGTCAGGAACAAAGAGAAACCTTTTTGCGGGGCGGCAGCTTTTGCTGCCCGTGAGCGGAGCGCGGGGCCGCGTCGCGGGGGCGGGCGCACCTGCCCCAGCATTTCCCTCTGCGAGAAGCACACGGGTTTGCTGAGTGCTCTAATTGCTGCCAGGCATGAAAGGATTGCCTAGGAGATTGCTTCCTAGGCTGTTCTTTGATGTTTCATATGATTTGGAAGTGAAGATTTCTTTTCCTTTATCCGTCTCGCTAATAGATGAGAATAAAATACCTCATCTCCAATTTTCATTCCAGAAGGTATCATGGCACATTCTATCCGATTAGATGTATCATGGGCCGAAAGACTCCTTTTATCTTTCAAAAAGATTTGTAAAACACAAACATAGTCATCATAGTCCACATTCATAAAACACTATTAACTGCGTGTTCAGTTCATTGCAGGGGTCCCTTTAGGCAGGGAAAATTCTCTTCAGTGAACACTAGGTTTGCCAAGTGCTATAAAAGCAAGGTTTGGAATTTTGGATATCATTGCTTTAACACAGATTATTAACCAGAATCACAATTAAAATGGTTCTCTGTAATTCTAACTATGCTAATTTGTCAACACAATAATTCCAGGACTTTAAAAATCCAAGTTTTGTTTTACCTTTCTGCAAGTTTTGAATAGCAAACGACTGCACTGGGGTTTGATATTTTGAAAATGTCCTTACCGTTACAAATACATTTAAGGAATAATTAGCGTACTGTGAAGCATTATAATAAATCTAGCTAGGCTAAATTTAAACTGTAGTCAAATACAGTAGTTTGCATTTGCTGAACTTTAACAATTAGCAAATTTAAAAAAATACAGTAAGTTAATTGATAGGATTCTACTTAAATCTTTTAGTAAGAAATGCCCAGCTGAAAGAACTGGTGCCTAACTTTAATATATGAGCTGTCCCTAACACATTCCTCTGACAAGGTGGACTATTGCCAACATACTTGGAAGTCAGTGTACTTAAGAGTATGCAGCTTTTTTTTTCAATAGAAATCTTTGATTTATTCCAGTTTACCTCTCAGCTATGATACATAATTCAGATTCAGATCCCCCACTTCCCAAGTTCAGGGTGCATGGAGTGTGCCTTTGGACTTGGGGCCTATTTGACTTTCTAATGAGCAGTTGAGAATTACTGCATAAGAAACAAGTATCTTTTAATTATTATTCAGAAAGGTAAAGCATGAAGTTTTTAAACAAAACTATTGTTTTAGACTATATTGAAAATTAAGAAGCATGTGGTTCTTGAATCAATTGTAAAATCTAACAAAAAATCTTGAAAGTATTGCTTCCTGAAATATAGACAAATACAGACATTGGTCTGCAGTTGTTATATTATGATTCACTCAAATTATGAATACAGTTTCCTTCTTTTTTAGAATTGCATGCTCTTTTTTTTCAGACTATCTGATTTGGGATTAAGTTCTTTGGAATGCTGATAGGTATTTGTCTTGATCTTTATACCTGCCTTTGAGTAATTTGGGTACAGTGCCAGTCACCAGGGCTGTTAAACTCCCATTGCCATGGCACTGTAAATTATAGCACTTCTCTTGCTTTTTCTTTTGAGCACAAGGAATGTGTATTTTGTCTTGTGGCATAAGCAAGGAGTATATTTACATGTCTACAGTTGTGGCCTCCAATTTTCATTTGTTTGTGACACCAAGTGTTTTAAAGGATATGTCTGAAACATTATTTACTTGGCAAGAGATCTGTCTGCTTTTTTGTTTGTCTGTGGAACCAAATGTGTAAATCATACAGCAATCAGATAGTGTGTTAGGGAACATTTTGCATGAATGTTTAATTTTGGATGTCTTTATCATAAACTTCTGATGTGTTGCATTTTCCTGCAGTATTTTAAATGCAGGAAAAGATTTAAGGCCAAACTTTCCAAATTTAACAAACATATATTTGTATCTGTATGTGCATGTATCTATCTTTGTAAAATACAATAATTCAGATATTTTCATTAACTAAGTAAATGCAGGTAAATCTGCAGCATTTCAGGTGTCCAGAAGCAAGTTTCCTAGTATATGTTTGCATCTCCCCTTGGATGGAAGCAACTCAAGAGAATAAAATCTGTGGGATTACATTCATGTGTGTATGGGTGAGGAGAAGGATGAGCCTCCTCTTCACCTCCTTGGGCACTGGACCTCAGCAGAGGCGAGCTGCGGGCCAGAGAGAAACAGGCTGGGGTGGCCAAGAGAATAAACAAGTTGGTCTCTTCCAACTGGGAAAGGACGGGATTGCAAATGGGAGTCGAAGACCTTTTTGCTTCGTTAAGCGCTGGTTGCTTTCCACTTCGGGCTGTCGTGCGGAGAGGACGGCTGCCTCAGAGATCCTGCTACGTTGTACGTACAGCAGCACATACAGTACCCCTCACTGGACAGGTCCTCTCCACGTTAATCCCCGAGTCCCTCTCCTAAAGGTTATATGCAAGCCAACTGCAAATAGTAGGAGTGACTCATTCATTTTGATGTGGCTCTGGGTTTTGTGGGCATATACAGGGAGAAACAGACTGTACTTGGACATATCCCTGCAGGAAATTTTGCAGACCTCGCTTTGATAGGGACCAACGTTTACTGGACTGTTTTCTTAGTTTTGTTCTAATTTAGCCTGGTGAAAAAAGGCATAGAAGAACCGCAAGTTTTGTGTTGGGTAGACATACAATTATGTCTGTTTATTTTCTTCTTGGTGGGTAGTGGTGACATCACTGAAATAGGTCTCTTCATGCTGTCTCATTTTTGTATGAAGTGTTCAGAGCTGCAGCAGAAACTGTACTTAAAAAAAGAAAAAGAAGGAAATTAAATGTGCAAGATTAGACTGGTATGATTTTGAGAGTCTGGTTATGCAGACAAAAAACAGGAAATTCAAAGTTTAGCCTGAGCTATAGTCCATCAATCAAACTGTTGTGGAAGAATAACATTAATAATCATAAAAAACACAAAGATCTAAAAAGAGTGCAAGTCTTAACAATCCTGACCTCTTACTGTATTCTAAAGGAATGTTTTTGTATTTAATTTCCTTAGGAAGGTGAGGAGGGAAAGAAAGGGGGAGGGAAACCTTTCATATGAGTTATCTAATGTAGCAACTTTGAAAGCAGAGTTGCTTGGGCACCCCATATATTTACCTACTCTCAAAACCTTAATTGTGTAAATACTCATTATTATTTTATAATGTCTTATTTCAATCTTAGATTTTTATGTTTGTAAAAATACATGTGATTGCTTCTTAAATCATTAAGGTTGCTCTGTATTCATAGTGTTCAGCAATTGGTTCTATACCAGTGTTTGAAGGCTTTAAATTTATGAGAGAGGTTTAAAATATGGTTTAAAAATAACTCATTTTTTTTGTTCATCTTTGTGGCATCTCTGGGATACACTTCAGTCAGGTTTTCGTGCATTTTTGACAATGATGGGAACTAGATGCTTACTGAAGTGCAGGAGAAGAGGCTTTCATTCAGTATTATAAAAGTTGTAATGAAATTATGTGATCTGGCAATTCCGGGTCTAGTACTGAAATAATGTATCTTTTACTCATATACATTTTTCTAAATGGCAGGGGTTTGGTGGGCTTCCAGGCTGCAGAAAGTGACTCCTGACCTTCTCATCCCATAGCCTCCCTCAGAGTCATTATTTCCACTGTGCTAGAGGTAGCTCACAGCAACTTCTTGTTAAACTGCCCTCTCTCCTTCTTCTCTTTTCCATCTGCAAAGAACTGAAAGACTTTGTCAGGCAAAATTCATTATACTCTAATTCCTTAGGTATATAAAGGAAATATAAGAGGGAGTAGTGAAAAAGGCAAAGGACTGGTTAGGAATAGCTGGCATAGGAAGTACCGCAGTAGTTGGGTCTGTGCAGCAGCAAGGGCTCCTGCCTGGCTGTGCTGAGGTGAGACATCAGCAACAGGGGCTCCTCCTGCTACCTCCAGCGCTAGGCGTGAGAGCAGACCTGGCAGCAAAACCCTTGTTGCGCTGCAGTCCAGAGAACTGCAGAGATGCACGGTCCTGTGGAGGGCACAGTGCAACTGTAGTGAGTATCAGGGTCAGAAATTCCACCCATGATCCCAAACAGGGTGACGCATCTCGTGCTACTCTGTTACTTTACGCTGCTTCGTTGAGTGGGATTCGTTGTGGAAGTTGCTGTTCATGCTTGGGTGGCGAGGAGGGAGGACCGTGTATTGATGCAGTTACAATGCATGTGGTTAAAAAGGCTGGCTGAAGATATTTACACTTATCTGGGAAAACAGAATTCCTAATTCTACCAAATCATGATTGAATGTTCACAGCTGTCTATGTGAAGCTAGTATTCCAGCAGTTATTTTATTTTCTTTGTATGCTTTGAATGCAAAAAAAAGTTATGTGCCATTATAATCAGAATTCTTCTTTTTTAATGGAAGTATTTATAGGGATCAGTAAGTCTTGGAAAATGTAATCTTTGATATCATAGAAAAATACGTAATGCTTTCAAAACTCTAGATATTATCCCACAAGGAAGAGGTATTCTTGCTGTTATATTGAGCATAGTCCTTTTCAGTTCTACAGTTAAATCATATGGGGGAGGTTGCAGTTGACTAACCGCTTTAGAAAGTAAGAAAACTTCAGTCTCCAAGCCTGATACAGTTGCTGTGTAGCTTGTAGAAACTGGTAACTTCTCATCAGCAGGAGCAATGTTACAGACGTGCATGCCAGCTCGCTACAGGTAAGTTAAGGATTCCTTGTAGGTGTGTTACGTAATTCTCCATGCATTTAGCAAGTCTGCATCAGTTTAGCTCTCTTTATAAGCTGCCCCAGACAAGAAAAAAGGGAAGTAACTCTAATAAGGATGAAAGAAAAATAATAAATTTAATAAATATTCATGATGTGTGTGAAATTTAGTTGTATGCTAAGCTATTATTTTTAACTGTGCTACCTTCAAAACTGTTTTCCTTTTGATGTTTTTTTTTTTTTTGTCTCATTGTCTCCATAGGACTGGCTCATCATGTCTGTAATCTCCTAATAGAAACTGTGGCTCTGTACTTGGAAGCAGATGACAAAAGCAGCACCAAAACAGCAAATGCTCTGCTTCTATCCTTGCTTGACATTTTGCACTGCATGCTGATGTATACAGCAAACATTGTACGCCTGACTTTACAGGTAATATATGGTGACCACCATCCTAAATATTTCTTACTTTCCCTCCTGCTACCCTAATGAAAAAATCCCACAGGCCTATTTTTATTAAATTCTTAGTTTGATGGACATAGGAGAGCAAGTGTTTACAGTTGCGTGTTGCTGTTTCCTGTAGTTACCTGGCTGAAATGGATGTCTCACTGTGAGCTGACAACACAGATCCTAGACAACTGCTTCCTATCTGGACTCCATAAATGGCTTAATTTGACATTCTCTTAATGAGCTTTCAAAGCATTTTCCTTCAGTTCTTTTTAAAAGAAAGGGATGAAAATAAAAATCAATTTTTATTATAAATCACACATTACTGTACCTCAAAACTACATACTTGACCTCTACACACTTACTCACAGAAGTATTCTCTTTCTTAGGCCACTCTGTTTGTCTTCTAAGTTTCTCTTTGAACACTGCAAAACAGGGCATTGATGGGGCTCTATCTTTCAACCAAAACTCCTTCCCCCTTAAAAATGGAACACAGAATATTGTTCAAAGAAATTACAGATTGTTCTTAAGAAAAAAATATGTTCACCATTCTTTTTAGGCATAATGGTAGGCTACTGACATGTTTGCCTTGTTTTTACATGTACTGCACTTTTAAATGAACACCGGCACTTATTCTTCATGTTCAATTTTTGATATTCTTGGGATTATCCGCTGAAGAATGAGGAATCCTAATAGGCCCGACAAATCACCCAAGGACAGGGATTGCTGTACAATCCGGGTTGTATCACATTCCAGGACAGGGCTTTGTTTTTTTGAAAAGGTCCCTGCCGTGGATTTTTTGATTGTTTGGTTGAGGGGTTTTTTTAGAAGATTTAGTATATGAAGCAATTTTTAAAAGCCCACCATTGTTTTCACACAGGTTTTCATAATGAATACTGTTACCAACCATATATTTTGCTCTGAGTGAACTGTTATTGTGAAAATATGCATGCCATGTTGAAATAGGATTCATATACAGGAAGCAGAGTGTACAGAGAGACATTTATGGCTTTTAGAGATACTTTTATATATACAGTTCATAGCATTTTACTGAAGAAATATAATGTAGGTCATATTCCACCTGTTCAGAATGGGCATAACAGCATGAGGCCCTTTTGCTTGTGCTTATTGTTACAGACACAATGTGGCTGCTCATTGGGGGTCTAGGAGTACTTAACTAAAAAAGAGTGTGTAAGTCTCCTTCAGACTTGCATTCAAACTTCTACTGCCTAATGGACCTTATTTTTCTCATAACTGAACGATCACCAAAGCTGCATTTTATTTTTATCTCATCTTATTAAGGCACAAAAAGCTGGCACAGGAGGGGACACGCAGGCTGCTGAAGACCTTCTGCTTATCAATAAACCCCTGACGGACCTAATTAGCCTGCTTATTCAGCTGGTAAGAATTTGCTTGTAAGCCTGTTGAAATGTTCCTGAAGTTAGAATTATTCATCTGCATTCAGCATCATAGAGGTCTGTTTGCTCTATTTGCCAGGTTTTCATAGTTTCTAAGTTCCTAGTGCAAAGCAGGGAAAGCAAGGATCTTATAATTTATAAGGAACTGCACTGCGGCCCTGACACGTGCTGCCAGTGATTTCTATCAGCTGTGTGTGTAATGGCTTATACCAGCGGAGCACTTCTCGAGCTGGACAGAGCTCTTAGAGGTCTGGCAGACTGCCTCAGCCTTTTAGGCAACACAAAGACAAAAAAGGGCTACCTGAAAATACCCTTGTGGCATCAAACTGTTCTTTCCAGTATGTTTTTCTTACAGGCATTTCAGATTTACTGATGAAGCTACCATGCATTTCTTGGGAGTTTGAGTATGTTCTCTTCCAACCTCACACTATTATAGTTAGCTATTGACAAAGGCTTTCTGGAAATAATCACTGAATGACCTAAAACAGACCTACTGAGTTTCAACTACGTAATTTTTCATCTTTACTAATTGTTTTAGTTTATTTTCTCTTAGTTTTTGAAAACACTACATATATGGTATAAAAAGTGAGACATGAACAGAACAGATCAAATGTTTCTTTAAAGTGAAACTAGACATAAATTAAAATTCCTTTCTCTCCCTAAAGAACACTAAGGAACAGGAAATTAGAAGCTAAACGCTACTCAACTTACACCACCTGGAAGTCTTTTGTAAGTTTTAATTAAAGGATAGGATAACTGTAAGGTAGCATGTACTGATTAGATTCTGACTTGCCCCTGTATTTCAGAAGCAAGGCTGTAAATTACCACTGGGCTTTGCTTTGTTATTTATTTCTTCATATTTCCGTGTGCTGAAAATGCTTCATGAAACTTCTGACTCGCAAATGAAGAGAAAAGAGAATTGGTGCTTAATCTTTTTTTTTTTTTCCCTAATTTTGGTGAATGTTTTATAGAAGTGCTGTACTTATCTCCTGACCAATCTTGTGAGGAACTCTAAGTCATCTTTCAAGTCTTGGGTATAGCTACTTTGAAATCTTTCTGTATCTAAGCAGTTCCATCTCATCAGAGTCCTTATCTCAGTTAGCTGATTTTTTTGTTTGGTATTTGTTAAAATCTCAAGTGCTAAGTTTCAAAAAAGGATCTAAACAGCCCCAAGACCTTCAAATTATTTTTGAAGGTACTGACTATAGTATCTTTAAAAAATCTATCTGAGCATGTCAGTTCAAAAGTGAGCACCAGCCACCTGTGAAGGCATGGAAAAGTAAGAAATTAGAGTGCAGGCATACGTGCTTTCATTATATGTTGGGGGACATAATCTACAAATTTCTTGGTTCACACATGATTTTATAGTCACATACTGCATTCAAAGGCATCAAAAGAGCAGGATTTGTGCTTCAGTTCCAATCTGTAGTTAACATTTTCTAAATACTAGTAAGTAAATTAATGTAGCCTCAGTAGTGGTTCATTGAACCATATTTGTGGCTTGTCATGGAAAAAATACTGTCATATACTAGAGAGCACAAAACATTTAAAGCATGATTTCTTGAGAACATTCAGTATTCAAAGACTAATATATGAAGATTTAGTAGATGCCATCATCCTATGGAATTAAATGGGTATATATTAATTTAATGTTTCTGTAGAGTTTTCTGTAATTTTGTGTATCTTTTCGGCAGTGTACATGCAAACAGTACTACTGAGAACAGATTAGTGCAAGCTTTACTGTAAGTAAGTAAAGAAGAATAATTTTATTCTTTGCCTCTTTCAGAAGGCATAAAGGGAAAAACTTGATTTGAGGAAGTCTATACTTCTTCAAAGCATTAATATCAAGAATCTTTTAAACTGTAGCATATTTTTTTTTGCAAAATAAAATAATACAGTGTATTTTTGAAAGTTGTTCATGAAAGCCAGCTTTGGTTAATTCTGTTTATGCACTTAGAACATAAAATTCTAAGGAAATGTCTTGCTGAACCAACCTCACAATTTCCTGGGATAACCCTGCTGATGTACAGATGTATCCTGACTGCCAACTAGTCCAGCTTGATATTCACTCATGATCATACACTGATACAATTGGCTTTTCACGCAGGTCCAGGATTGACCCACACTGATTCTGCAGTCAGACAACTTGTTTATGCCCTCCCTGAAGTAAAATCAGTCTTCCATAAGTTCCACCTACCCTTGGGTCATACAAATAGACTTAGGCTAACCTAAGCCTAAGATCTACAGACCTGCCAGCTGTACTTGTCTCCATTCATTGAGTTATAGACGTCTTTAATTTTGTTTTGAGGCATCCAATTCTTCGTGAATTTTATTTTCTACATATAGCAATGGGTGCCTTAAATTTAGACTTAAGTTACTGAGTTGGAATTATTTTCTCTGATCTGCTATTTCTCCCATCTTAAAATATTTGTAATTTCTTATGTCACCTTGACTAATTGATTTCTCTCATTGATATTTATATCCTTCAAACAGATGATTGGTCTCTGCCCCTATGACTGGTTTGTTTGTTTATTTATTCATTTTCCTCAAGATCTACATCTTTATCTCTCCTCAAAAATCAATATGAGTTAAACTTGAAAATGTCAAAAATTTAGAATCAATTTTTCCCTTCTGTAATTTTGATATAGACTATCACAGAATAGCAAAGCAAGTGTAAGAAACATCGATTGCATGTAAATAAACCTTCAAAGTTCTTAGCACAAAAGCAGAAATAGTTACAAATCTATCATGCAGAAACTCTGCAAATATAAAGGTTTCAGTATTTAATTTCATGATCAGTATAGCCTTTAACTGATCAATGAAAGGAAAATATATTGAGCATTTAGTCTTCGTCTTGACAACTTCAGACTTTAAAAGTTAATTATACTCAACTTTTTTTTTTTTTGTCTATTTCTCTACTTGAACATAAATTCAACCTGATTGTTATCCTGAAGTTTGCAGCAATTACACAAGGACTAAAATGCCTTCTCTTGCTTTTATGTAACAGTTATGCTGCAAATGCTAGATGGGTCTCCAGAACTCTTAGCTGTACTTCTGCATTTGTGTTGGCTGCCAAATCAGGGAAGTCTGATTACAAATGGTAACTTCTGTAAACTCAATGGGTTTTTTAGGTGACTGGAAAGACTATATTGTCTTGCTACTATTTAGAAAATGCAGTTTCACTTCTCTGTAGATATTGCATTTCCCTTCAGTCCCGAATGTAGCTTATGAGACTGCAAACAGATAGCTTGTCTTACCTTTTGTCGATACACTTCATTATAGTATAACCGGTAACATTGATAATTGATTATTGTGCTTCGTATATTTTAATTTTACTGGTGAAAGATCAGTTAATCATGTGCAAACAGGAAGACCACAAATATGAAGCTTTGGTGCACATGGGTGAGTGAGAGGACCTCTTCTAGGTCCATTTTGTCTTGGCGCTCCACTGATTCTAAGGCAGTGCTCTGACGTCAGAGCATGCAAAGGCATTTTTTGGGTATTTTTTATGTCTTTAGTATACATTCTATATTTTATATATTATATATAAATTATATATACTCTATATTTAATGTATAATAAATATGTATTATTCACTATATAGAGATAGATAATAACTTCAAAAGAATGATAGCCACATAGACAATGTAGAATTTTATTTTCCATTTCTTAGGAATGGAGGTAGTTTTATGGTGGAAGTGGAAAGAAGTAAGTTTTTTTCTGTACTGTGAGGTGTATGGCTGAATTGTTTTTTAAATTTTATCTTTAAGTATTATGCAGAATTCTTTTTTTACAGAGCTGCCTTTAAAAAAAAAGGAACAAAAAACGTGAACAAAGCAAATGAGAATACCTTGTTATAAGCATGGAATTTTGGAATGAGAAATTAGTTTCTCAATAAGTAGGCTGTATTAAAATTAACTGAAAAATATTGTTCTTTAGAATGTTTTCCCTCTAAGTAGGAGGATGACAATTTTAAGCCAAAATATAACATTTTAGTGTTTCATTTAAAGCTGCCCATGTTTATCAATAAGAATAGCATAGTAAAGTTAACAGATGTAATAATGATGTTTTGCTTTCATGTTTTGTTTAATGTTTGCGAAATCATCTTCTGTATAGTTCCCAATGGTGCTTCTTTTACAGCGCATTCTGTAATCACATTACTGATCCAAGGAGCATCTATCTCTTGTTGTAATAAACTCTTTGTGTATAACCTCATTAATGCACTGAAATAGTGTCCCCGACGGGTATTCCAGACAGTTTCATTGTAGCTCTAAAATTAGCTGCCCTAACAACTCTAGCTGTGTGAAAACTGCCACTTCAGCTCAAATGATCACACATTTCTTGCAATGGTTTGCAATTCATGAACACACTGTAACTGGTCTCGAAATGAAGGCGCCTTTAACAACTGGCTATGAAAATATAGATGTGTAATAACAATAAGCTTCCTGTTTTACACCACATTAACCTTCACATACCTAGAGCAGGTACCACACAGAATTAAAGACAAATAGAATTTTATGTTATGAGTCTGTTTACAGGAGATTATAACTTGGCCATAAAAATTAAGTGAAAAGTGATGCAGAGTCTTCATTGCACAAAAAACTTGCCACAAGGCATTACTTTATTTTACAAATGCTAAGTGAAAAATAAATCTACACAGAACTAGAATATCTATATAGCACTATAGCTTTTCAGTATCCTATTTTAAGGTGCTGGCATTTCTTTTTCATTTTTTGAGTTACATGCTAGAAACATAAATGGACAGCAGCCCAGAATATTAACATCTGCATGAAGGAGGAGTGCTAACTCTTCTAGTTTGTTGAAAGGCTGAATTCAAAATTCTCTCTAAGACTGATAAAAGCAAAAGGAAATGAAAGACAACTAGAGCTGTTTTATGTTATTATGAAACAGTAGGGTGCAAATCTTTTCTTGAGGAGTTTGGACTCGAGTTTTCCATGGGTTTCTCTTTCACTGAAAGAACAAAAACAGAGATAGATGGAGTCTTGCAAAACTATACATCCATTTCAAAAACTTGAAAGATGCATCTTCATATCAAATGTAATTGTTATGTTAGTAAATAATCAGAACATTACCTGGCCAAGAATTGGACCATCCACCTATATTTTTTTTTGTCTAGTGAAATGATTCTAGCTTTTCTGTTCTTGCTTCAAATGAAAAAGCATTTACCTGAAAGCCTGGCTTTCATTTCTTGGTTTTCTATCTTTATAGATATTCGGTAGGCTTTCAGCCTTTGCTTTTATTTACACTGACATTTTTCTTCACATCGCCTATTCTTTTTTACCATTGATGAAATTATCATACAGACTGGCAGCTAATGTTAAATTTTAGGGTACCAACATGGGCCCATCTAAATCGCTATCTGTCACTAGTGTTGCAGAATGATGGTTAGAGTTACAGGGGAAAAATACTGATAAAGATGTATTCGTATGGAGATACCTTTTGTTGAGATTTCCTTTTGCAACTTGACTATTGATGATTCCCCCCCACACACACACACTCCAGAGTAAATCCTTTCTTTCTTACTCCCTTCTTCTTTTCTCTTTCTTCTTCCAAATCCTTTACTGTTATCTTTTTACCCTACCATTTTCCAGGGTGAGTGCAACTCACTCCTCGAACTCTGGATGACTCAAATGCCTCCTGCTGCTTCTATCTTCTCTGTTGGGGAAGGGAATGCCAGGGAAAACAAGTAAAGCCTCTGGCTAGAGTTCAGCTCCTCCACACCTAAGCTGAAGTGTCCACTGTCTCACCAACTGAAGCTGCTGAAGCCAACTTCATGGTGACAGCCTGCTGTTTGAATTCCTTAGGAATGACTATAGTGGGCTAAACGTCCTTATTCACTACTATTTTTTTTTGAGTTAGCAAGCAAACAGCATTTAAAAATTGATGTAGTTTAATTTTAAAATGATGTTTTTAAGAAGGACAGAGAGATAATTTAAGCAGTTTATTTTTTCCTTCATTTAACTAGTAACGTTCTTTTTCAGTAAAGGAAATGCAAGTCAGGTCAAAGTCTCCAGTGAGATCAGTGGGATTTTTTTTTCCTTGATGCAGATTGAAGATATGAATAGATAAGAGCTATAAAGTTTGTTACTATTTGTAGTTTTTCCTACTTTTTAGCCTTGCTGTTTATGTTGATTAAGTTATTAGATAATTCTGGATTTTGGAAAAGAAACAACCAAGTTATGTGTCCTTTAGATTGGAATGAAGAAAAACATGTAGTTAAACCATGAAAGAAGAATTAGCTGCTATGGTCCTCTCACTTACATAGCATTAGATGAAATAAAATGTACTGTATCTCAAGGCTATGTATCCAGCGCTTATATCTCTGTAAAGTCTGTTTTAAATGGTCAGTTTTATGAATTCGATGGAAAAATGGATCTTATTTGCATGCATATTTCTAGGGAATTGCTGCTTGGATATTTAACAAGTATATGTCTGATGATGTGTTCCAAATTATTTTAAAATAACAGTATTGGTTTTCCTTGAAATGAAAAACCTTGGGAAGTTTATACTTCAGATTAAATGAATGATTTTCACCAAGATGTTTGTGCATGTGTGGAAACCTCATATATAGATGGATATATTATTTTGCAGTCCTGTAAGGAGAGATTATAAAATATTTTTTATTAATATTATTATCTATAAGGATAGTCTGTTTCTGAAACAGTACTTTATTCTACCATATTTGTAATTAAAGGTATTTTTTGAATTACATAACTAAGTAAGAGAAAAGGGATGTTTTTACTCTTGTTGTTTTTTATTGATAAGTCCATTGCTGTTATACTGTGTTCAGCCGTAGCTTATAAAGTCAGAAAAGCTATTTTAATCAGTTAGTCTAATATATAACACAAGACACAGAACTTTCCTAAATTAATTCCTCATTACAACAAAGCCTTTTGTTGTAGAAAGAAAACTCTGATTGTAATGTATAAACTGCCTGTGATAGAGAATATGCCTCAATTCTATGGAAGTTGTTTCAGTGGTTAATTGCCTCATTAAAGAAAGACAGGAAAAATGGGAAATCAAAGTACATCTTCCTTCTAATCTGAATTGCTTTAGAGAAAGTTTTGAGTCATTGTCTCTTGCCAGTCCTTTTCCAGATTGAGGAACGAACTTAACAGCATTCTGTTTCTCGCATGTAGTCCAAAAAGTATGAAAGGGAAGGTTAAAGCAAGGTTAAGGCTTGATCATAAACTTATATAGGCTGAATTCCTGCAATCTTTCACTGTTAGGTTTTCCAGTATTTCCCATCCTTTTGCCTGGTCTCAGGAAATCTCTATGATTTTTTTTTTTAGTGACTTTCTTGAATTTCATGTAGCAGTGTTCCCATTGTGATTCCAATAGTGTCAAACACAAGCATTACACAATTTCTCTACTTGTAATTTCCAAATTCTACTTAGAAGATGATGTAAATCATTTAGATAGTTATGTCATACTTACAGAAGTTCATGTAAAAGTGATCATGTCCCATGTTTTGCTGCTTAGGAGCATTTCCTCCATCACATTACTAGGGCCTGTTCTGATGTCCACTCGCCAATGCAATGTAAAAAATCTAGTATTCAGAAAAGACCACAAAAATACTTAAAATCTGTAAAATACACCTTTTAATGTGACTAGGCTGAAATCCACTAAATGCTGGATAACCTTTACTCTTCTTCAACCAGCAGCCATAGACTTGATTTAGAAATAATTAAATGAAGTTTTATGGTGTGCATTATGGAGAAGGTTAGATCTCATTACCATAATGATACTTTCTGATCTTAATACTTCTATTTAAAGCAAAATGTACAGTCCTAAAATAACCAAGTTGGGAGCAGTATTTTCAGTGCTTTTATGAGGTCACTGTAGATAGGCTATTCGATATAATTGTAGTAGAGACATTCATATGCTGCTGCTTAAGAACAGATTTATTTTAATTATATTTTAATCATTTTATTCAAGTCAGTTTAATGGAGTTATTAGTCAAGCAACAAGAAAACATTCTTTCCTGCCACAGTGCAAAATGTGGCAGGAGTATCCCTAGTGATAATGGAGTTTTGTGAAATTTGAATTTGTTTTTTGTTTGTTCATTTTTAGCTTCCCAGTGAAGATGTTGAAATATTCCAGAATGCTTCACAGTGCTTGTCATTACTGGTTCAGCTGTATGGAGGGAACGGTCAGGAGAGCTTGTCTCCAGAAAACATGGTCAGCTTTGCTGAAGTACTGAAGTCCAAAAAAGATCCAAGAGAACTGAAGCTTTTGTTAAAAATTATAAAGAGACTGGTGAGTCAGCTTCTAAATATTTTAGAAGTCGATATAAGTATTATGTCTTTGGATAATTTTTGTTGATAATTTTGTCCCTCTGATATAAAACAAATATAAAAAAAAAGTGAAAACAAAATATGTTAAGTGAAATTTCATATCTTTATATTTCAGTTTAATTGCTCTAAAAGAGACACTTTCCTGTATTTAAAACCTTGTTGGATGTTTCCTATTTGAGTTAACAATTCAACTTTTTAAATTGCTCAAATCGTTTATATATTTGTTTAGTACTTTGGCTTTATTGGAACAATTTTTTTGGATGCCTTCCCAAAGAACTACCCTTGTAGCATTATGTAGCTGCACTGAAACATAGTGCTTGATAAAAGGCAGTTCTGTGCTTGAAATATCCTTAGACATAGACTATTGCCTCTTCATTCTTTCAAAGTGGTAGGAACTACTTATGGCAGAGTGGCTGTAACAAGAGATTGTCCATCAGCAGGAGTCATGCAGGACCTTAGTGTGATGGCAAATTATTGACATCTAGGAGTTTCAATCTCGTCATACTTTGACATGGTGGGTGACTGCAGCATTCTTTCTCGGAAGTAGATTAGCTGGAAAACTTTCTGTATCTGTAACAGTCTTGTAGATAATGCCATGCTTTTTCTCTTGAACTCTCTTGAAAAGAAGCTTTGCCTGCATTGTCAGCATGCATTGATTTATTACTCAGTCCTTTACTGCTCTCTCCAAGAAAGAGAGTACTCAATTAAAAAAGGGTGACTTCCCCAGTGTCAGGAGGAGAAGAGGCATGAATTTTGCAAATGCAGTGCTGGCTATTAGAGTAAGGCTATAATGCAGGAGTCATCCTGCTTGTAGAGTTTAGATGAAGCAACCCTGCTGTAAAGCCCCTAGAGCTGTTCTGTCCTCTTTTTCTCATCCACTGGATTTACATCACAAGAAATACCAGTTTTCCCAGTCCTTCCCAGTTTTACTCAGTCCTTCCTTTCCCTACAAGCAGCAATATATGAAATTAAAATTGAATTTCTCTCATTCTTGACGTCTCAGGTTTTGCTTCTCATTGTCTTTACTTTCACATGTTTTTCTTGAGAAGGTAATTCTAGCAAAATTTTCAAGTAACTCTCAATTGCTTCTTGCTTGTACCCGTGCCTCTCGTTCTGTGCATGCAGTTGTTGTGCAGACTAGAACTGTTTTTTGTTGTTGGTGGTTTTCCACAAAGCAATAAGAATAAAGAGGCAGCAAAGTGTGAAGAAAGGAAAGTGAAAGGGAGGCTCTAATACATTTCTAGATGATTCCATTTTCATGTAGCTACTGCCTGCTTTCCTTTCCTTCTCTTTTGATGATTATTATTCCAAAGTTGTATTATTCCTAGGGCACAGGATATTTAACATGGAAATTTCTGTTGATTATCTGGGAAGAACAAAGTGAGGATATCACTTTTTGAATCCTACAAGTTCCTGTACTTCATGATCTTTCCTTTTGTATACCAGTGATTCTGGTACTTGCTGTGTATTATATCAGGCAAAGATTTTCTGTAATTATTTTAATGAGATCATAGGATTTCTTTTGAAAGCAGGGTTTATAGATAATTTGACAGATTATTTAAGAAATTTTGCATCATTTCTCTAAATGTTAAAAAGTCCTGTTCACAGGAGATGATTATCTTGTCATAAATGTAGTAATCACAGAAGACATTGAAATGTAATCATATCTATTTAAGAAAGATTCAACCCACATCAGCTGTTCGTGGTGAATTTTTGAAGCCTAGAGCAAACCTAAAATGTTGCTCAAATATGAAAAAAGAATGAAATAAATAGTGGGATCAGTAAGTTCACCAATTGCCATTCTTGCTGGTCAATACCTGTATGTAACGTCTTTCCAATCTATGATCATGTTAACTTCAGTCTGTCAGGCACAGCTCTGGCATATATAAGACAGAAATATGAGGAAGGAATTCAATCTGTCTGTTCTATGTCTGACTATATTATTTTTCCAAGAATAAGGAAAAGGCCTAGCATTATCACTAGTTAGCACTTTATCCAAATGCTGCATATGTCTCCAATGGGCCTTTAAACACAATTTCAGAATATTTGATTTTAAGCTTGGCAGAGAAATTATCGACTTACAAGATGGCCTTTCCTTGATGAAATGGATACTTACATCTATGCATTATTTTAATTTAACAGGATTCATTCATTAAGTTCTATCTTTTTTTCCCATATGTTTGGATTTAAGTGCTGATTTAGTCTTATCAACTTCGACCAGCAAGTTGACTACAAGACAGTATAAATTTCATCTTATATCATTTTCTTTACTTATTTTTGTAGTAAAATATTGTTGTATTCTGTATTTGATATTTTGTTAGACAGAACTAAAGATATATGATTGGAGGAAAAAAATAGTGCAGAATTAATGGAATCTCTGTGAACAACCTTTTCTTAATAGTTTTATTTTGCTGTAGACAGAAATCATCAGGGGTGAAAATGAAAAAAAAATGCTTTGCGCTCACATTTGTAATTGTGTGAATAAGGGTGATTTAAAAGCCTTAAAGAGACAGCATTGAATATCTTCTTTCTGCTTTTTGTAATCACCTCTTAGCTTTCAAAACTTTGGGCTCCGTCAGACCCAGGTTCACCAGAATATTTCAGGAATGATCCCTCATAATCAGTGCACAGAAACTGAATAAAAGAAGAGAAGCAAAGAAATATAGGTCTTTTTCCTGTTGTTGTTTTGTTTTGTTTTGTTTTGTTTTTCCAAGAGGCCTTTTGTTAATTCTCTTGTTGTAGTTGATCTGTCTTGGGATAGGCAGATCTGTCTAGTGCTGCTATCCAGTTACCCTTTGGGATAGACAGTGCTGCTATCCAGTTATCCTTGGTATATCCTTCAGATATCCCTTTTAGCATCCCTGTAACTGATGAACTGATGAAGTGAGGTCAGTAGAGTGATCTTATTCTGTTGCTAGTTGTAGAAGCATCTCTTGTCACTCTTCATGAAGATCACTCTCTTATGACTTCCTCTTTTCTGCGAAGATCTGGTGTATCATGCTACAGTCAGTAAATCATCTGCATTAAAGTATTTGAGAAGTGGAAGAGATTTCTTTCAAGAAGCAAAAACACCACCTTAGTGTACTGGCAAGCAGATCCCTTGTCTATTTCCAGTGAATCGAATCCCAGGAACCGGTGGTCACTCTATCTAAAATATCATTCATCTCCTGCCTCTATAAATATTTCTGAGATGTGGATTAATGACAATATCATCTTAAGTTTTATACACCGATTTGCTGAGTTCACATCTTAAGAAACGACATCTCAGTTTTTGTTTTATTTAAATATATATGTATATAAAATGTGTGTGTGTGTGTGTGTGCGCATACACATGTATACACATAAATGCATATATTCCTGCACATATACATACATACGTACACACATACGTGTCTGTAGTAGTTTCCAGAGCCCACATCAGGTCCCTGCTTTATTACCTACTGAGTGTGCATGTTGAACACAGACTTTTGAAGAGATTTACAGTCTGAGCAGCACAAATGTTTGATTTTGGAGAGCCACTTTTCAATCCCTCTGTAAGTCCAACTATTTACCAGAGGTGTGCCCCTCCATGGA
This sequence comes from Tinamus guttatus, assembly GCF_059628265.1. Taxonomy (NCBI): domain Eukaryota; kingdom Metazoa; phylum Chordata; class Aves; order Tinamiformes; family Tinamidae; genus Tinamus; species Tinamus guttatus. The sequence continues at coordinate 2,259,112 of NW_028288649.1, forward strand.
TTCCTACACTATAGGGAGCTTGCCTCAAAGAATAGCAAACATTTGTTTGCACGAAGCACATGGTGATTTTCGGATAATGTTGCTTTTATAGCTTTGGCTCTGAATATTTAGCACCACAAGGAGGTGCTTTTGCAGCAATTCCCAGCAGAGCCTGTTTCTCTACAAGTTTTATAAAGCTAAGTGGGACCTGTTGGTCTATCTCCTGCCATAAAAGTGCTGTTCTCTCCAATAGTCTCAGATAGCAGGAGAAAGATTTCTTATGTGTCTTTTTCCTGTTTTGAATATTTAGTTAATTTACTCTGTTGCTGAACTAGCACATTATATTTCTTTGCCCGAAGGAATAATTTTATGACAGAAATCTGTGCTAGACTGTGAGTACGATTTTCACTTGTGGGTTGCTAATGTGCACAGGTGTACTCACTATAAATGCACCTGTTGCTAAAAATTTCCATAAATTTTAAGTGTCTTTTGGAACAAGGATGATTCTTACATACCCACTTTCTATCCTTTATTAGTATATCTTTTATTTTCCAGCTGTTCCCAAGCCTGTATCTCTTCCTTAATGACCATCTTTTGTTGGCGTCAGTCTGCAGTACAATATCTTCTGGTAGGATGCAGCGTTTTAAAAGATATAAACAACTAATTATTCTCCCTAGAAGCAAAATCTAATCAATGTGGCAATATATTCTGCCCAGCATAAACAGGCCGAGTTTCTCCAAACACTTTGAAGCCAGTGTATTAAACGTATAACGCCGCTGCTTTTCTTTATTCCTTCAGCGGGGTGTCGAGAAGCTCCCTCGGCCTCTATGCTCCGCGCAGGCCTTTGTGCAATGGCTACGGACGGGTTTTAATGGAATCGGAGAGCGTCCCCGGAGGTGGCAGGTAGCGAGGCCTGTCGCACGGCGCCGTCGCTTAGCAACCCCGAGCCATGGCACTTGTGGGCTCCGCAATAACGCGATGCCCTCCCCTGCCGCCCGGCCCCGTGGAAGCGCGATGGAAATAATCCCTTCCTGCGGGTGCGCGCCCAAAGTGCCGGGCTTGGACGGGGTTGGCTTTTCCTTTTTTCCACCTCATTCACTTCTGTTTTTTTTTTTGTTTTTTGTTTTTTTTTAACATAGGCACAAAGTTCGTTCTCTCTATAGGATTTTTTATTATTATTATTTTGCATATGTTTTGCCTGAAATGCATCCCTAAGGAGAAAAAAAAAATATGGTTTCAATGTTTCTGGTTTATATTAACCATTAATATCACTGATATTTATGCATCAGCATTGCTAGTCTACGCACATCTCTGTCCTCCAGTCAGGAAAACAATACACTGAGCGCCAAGGAGTTAGGAAAAGCTGGTTGAAATTAGTCAGAAGATAATGCAGCTGATCAGAGCTACTGTAATGCAATTTAAAGAACAATTAAGCAGTAATTTAAGTAGAGCTACCATAGTATAATTTAAACAAATTTAGCATTTGGTGGACCTAGTTCTTTTCTTCTCTCTTGTGATGCAGACCCTGTGCTCCACTGTCTTGCTTACTGAAAAATAGTATTGAGCCAGCATTGATCAACTCACCCAAGTAACTCAGGACTAAAACAAAAAAGCAGAGCTAACTTAAGCTGTATTTTAAACTTTGTGTTCAGTGTGTAATGACATATGGGCTCTACCAAATTCTCATGGAAACTAAATATTGTACTTCTGTAGTTAAAGCCTTGAGAAATTAGTATTTTAAATTTACTGAAGTTAGGCATTTTCAATAGCAATCAGGAAGAAAATAGCATCAATGAAGAAAGTGGGGTTTTTTTTGAATAGTCAAAATTTAATTTGGTTACAAACTTTCTACAAGCAATACCAAGTTTTAAAATATAGATTAATTTTAAATTATTTACTTGATATTAATAGTAATGTAACTATTACACAACTCTTTAGATTTCAAAAGTACTCTTGGAAAATGATATCCATATGATATGGTAACAAATTATTATTAAGTATCCCATGGCAAAAGTATGCATTTTAATTTGACTAATTACATTCCGTGTATTGAAATCCAGGACACACATTTTCATTGGATATGGTTGATAAGGCTTTACCTTTTTCATTTGAAATAGTTAGATACTATCTTAGAGGCATATGACCTTTATGCATGGTTTATTTAGCACGTAAAGGGCTAAATTTGGGATAATTTATACTTATATAACTTGTGGAGTGCTTTCAGGATGCTGAGAATAAGGATAATATATTTGTACTACTCTTGACTTTTTCTTTAAACACTTGCATCTCATTTTTTTTCTACTAGAGGAGGGAAAGAATATTTTAATGTTTAGATTTATATGCTTGGTAAGAACACTGAAAAAAATAGCTAAGTATTTTCTGTTTGTGATTCATATTTCTCTTTATTTAGCTGTTTGAGCTTTACAATATCATCTGGCAGCTGGTCAAAATTCTTAAGTACACCATTCTAATATTTTAAGGTTGTATACTTATGTTCTGCCAGTCCAGTATCTATCCTCTATTTTACAAAGTCAAACAGAGACAGTACTTAGGGATAAGGCGCAGTCACAAGTGTAGTCCCTGGAATTTTTATCTTCCCTGATCTTGTCACTTTTGATACTGTCATGAAGCTCTGCAGCTGCTACCAGATTGTGAAACGTACTGCACTATAGATAAATACCTGACTTAATAACCAATCACATATAGAAAGTCCTCTACCTTCAAACATGTTTCAGGAGAGGATGAAAGTAAGTCACTTATCTATCAGTCCAAAATTTAGCTCATTTTTCCTTCACATCTTTTTGATGCTCACATCTGCTTTCTAACATGCAGTTGGATGGTTTCTATTTTTGCTTGCTGTTTCATGATAGTAGCTTGGTATTTTAATATTACTTACCTACCTCACAAGCTACAGTGAGGCCTCAATGTTTGCAAAATATGTAATGGTCCTCGGGTATGGAGGTAGTAAATGTCATACAACATTTTCCTTAAAAGTATTCTACTAAATCCAATAAAATAGGACTAAATTAACAAGAATATGTTCTCAGGTTAAATCTTAACACTAGGTTCCATAGTTTTCCTAAATCTGAAGCATTAATGGGAGTGCGTAAGCATTAGTTATTGCTTTCGTTATTGCTAGAACTGAATTGCGTGAGTGCCTGTAAACTGGGACCTGATTTTGGTACCAATAAAGTAAAAAGTTGTTGCTTGCTGGAGAGAAAAGCCAAACTTGTTACCTGTTTCCAAAATAAGCTCAAGGAATTTCCTGAAACTGATATTCCCAAATAGGAAATAAGTTGATACAAAAAGACCATCATAATCCTGCATAATACAGGTCCTTTGGCAGTGCTCAGTTGTGTGCAGGTAGGAGTGGGAATATAACTAGTTATTCCTGACTGATAATGTAGAAGTATCTTTGTTTTACCCCAAATTTAATTTTTGATGTGCACAGCAGTTTTCAAAGTCTTTCCTTAGTTTTAATATAGTCTTGGTGTGAGGCTATTATCAGAAGCTAAAAAGCTTTGAATACTTTTTGTTGTATAAGTTGAAGATGAGACATAGGTTAATATAGAAGTAAAATTCACTGTGACATTTTGAAAATTCATATTGCAACAACATCTCCCTTTTAAATTATATCTATTCTCTTAAACTTGGTCTCCTTGCTGACAAAGTTAATGAGGGTAAAACAGTTCATTATGTTTCAGTGTGTAAGTAAAAATCTTAACTATCCTGTACTAGGAGGAGGTCTAATGTGATAAGCAGATTCTGTACCAAGAAGGAGTCGTCCTGCCTTTATCTTCCAAATCATCTAGTACTGGACCAATCTGAGTCAAAGGGCTTGACCCATCTTCTTCACTAATGTTAAGTGTGCCACTATTCTCTTTGCCAGTACCTCTATCTTTTTACTTCTAAATATATTTAAAGTTCTGCACTTCAATATGGCATCTGACAAACATTAGCCATTTGTCTTACTTTTTCTAGATCCTTACCATTTTCTAAGACTGGAACATAGCTGGTAAGCTGGTATTTTCAAAACCCTTTGTATGATCAACAGTCACACAGAACTTGACATAAAATCCACAGTGTAAAAATTTAATATGCTTAAAGGGTATTTTGTAGATGAGATTGTATTGGACTATGACCTTTGAGGATGTGGGTCACAGGGGAACATGAATTAGGCATAGGAGACAAATAGATGGGACATTTGGAATACGAGCTGTCAAAAGGGAACTATGAATAAAAAATCAACAAAGATGCAAAGAAAAGTTGAAGTATTCGTTAAAAATAAATGCATGCTCTTAAAGTTTTCCCCCAAAGAGGAGCCATGCTCATATACCAATGCCTGGCAATGATAACTATAGTTGTGCTTTTTAACCTGATGCTGCACAACTGCATGAGTCCATGATTCATACAAATGTTCTGAAATAAGGTTATGTTTAAAAATAGCATTTGTGTGCGTTGGGGTTAGGCTTGCAATAGATTTCTACAGTAAGTGACTTCCCTGTCCCCACCCAAGTTCAGACAGTGATTCAGTCCAGCATCTTCAGCAATGAAATCTCCACATTTTGAATTATGAAGACTGTACTAGTTAAACATTTATAGAAGTGCCCAGTGCTGTCATTTATTTAAACTATTAAAATGTAATATTTTTATATGAGCATCATTATAAATTTATAACAAATGCAATTTGTGGTGATGCACTGTTCTATGAACTGTGAATTATTGTCCTAAATTTCCTACAGCAGATGCTTTCTCTGGAATATAATGCCTACTTGATGAGTTGCTATGATGCAGCATAAGAATTTCTCATAACTTGCATAGCAATTCTACTCTGATTTTACAGCTTCCTTCTTTAAACCTTTTAGGGAGCATTTTCAGAGCAAAGATTTTGACACACACTTCTCAGTCTTCTCAAAAGCAGATGATTGCCCAAATCTATTACTATCAACAAAAAGGTACTTTTTCCAGAAGTACAGGATGATCATTCAGAAATGGATCAATAGGTGAACATTATTTTCTGGTATCATAGGATTCCAGTGACGTAAAATCCATTTTAGCAAATCTGCTGGTGTTTCCAGTTGTGACAGAGCTGTTGTAGTGCATGCCCCTAGTATGTCTGTGTTGAAAGGCAAAAACAGAGCTATGTCCTCTGCTCCAAAGGGCATGATATTGTACCTTCCAGATGAAATTCTGATCTTAATTATGCTGTAAACCCATGATAATTGTAATGAACAGACTTACTGCATATTAAAACTGCATCAGAAAAAGATAATTGAAATAAAAATATGGTGCTCTTAGCAAAGCAATGTGTGTGCAAAATCTGCCATGTACAGGTAGTATGACGGGCAGATACTAAAACACTGGGGTGCATAAGAGTAAATAATAATTTAAACAAAGCTACATGATTTGTCAGTACAGTTTACCTCAGCCCAATTTGGTCACTAAGTTGATTGAAATAATCGAGGTAGAATATGGGCTCAGGTAAGCCCTGGTTAACACTGGCTAAGTGCTGTTTGCCCTTGTGAGAGTGGAAGTCTATGCAAAACAGAGTGCAGTTAGCAATTAAAACAAGATAGTCTTTTACAACAGAAGAATTTCTGTGGGCATGTTAACACAGTATGTTACTTTTCTTCCAAGTCCAACTACTTCTTAAATACGGTAAAAAGTAATCTTAGCAAACGTAATGAATCAGAAGTTCTTATTATGCATAAATGGCATCATCGTTTATAAGATACTATCAGAGCCCTCTTTTATCATTTTAAATCTCTAGTGCACTTTGTGTATTTGCAGTATAAATGGGGGTATATTCGTGAAATGGCACACAGCATTTATTTTCAAAGTCCATAACCATAAGATGACTAAAAGTAATTTGTGCCGCATATATCAGTAAGATGTGTGTGATCCCAACTCTACTAATATAGTAATATTTCTTTTAGTTTGGTGAGGAAAATCCTTATTGCTGTAAAGCAAATTATGGCTGTCATTGAAAGACTTAAGAAATAATATGCCCTCCAGATTACTTGAGTGGACTCTTGCTCCACTGAGAAGCTCTGATGTCATCAGAGAGATGCTCAAGCCATTTATTCATGTAATTGGAATTCCAAGATGGAATATATATTACATCTAGGAGGTGATGTTATTTAATAATGAATGATTTTATAGACTCTTCTAGTCTCTATATCATGTCCTTGTTCCTTCACCATTGTATTTAGTAGGATTCTTTGCTCCCCCTACACTTCCACCTCTACTCAGATGTTTTTAATTCTTCTCTTGAGTCATTTTCAGCTTCTGATATTTATTCAAACTTCTTTTTCCTTTAAATGAAACTGAATGCTTTGCAGGAATTGATGCTGAATTTAGAGAGCAAGAATGTTACAGTGCTTACTCTCATGTTAGATTTTGGCCACTGCAGGTCTCAACAAGATCCTCTTCCCTTCTTGCAAGTTTCATGCGTTAATTTTACATAATTATTTATAATCTCAAGAGTACATAATTACATTAGCATACTATTATGTGCTTCTGCCTATACCTACCAGACTTACATATTTTCCTGTAATCTTCTCAAATATTCATGTTAAATGATAACTCTTCATATGTTTTTAGTATTTCCATCTACATGTCTGTAAATTTCTAAAATGACTAGGATTGTTCAAAATTTATTTGCAGAGATTCTAAAGGAAATCTAATGTCTGAAAGTACTCATTTCTTACCCATGAATATCAAAAAGTTTCTTTGTTTTGGCATTCCAAATGATTAATCACTTTTGAAAAGTCCTAGCAAAAAACTGCTTCTCTTATAAAAGGATTGCAAGAAAAGACACAAGAAAGCAGAAGTTCTGTAAATGACTAAGTATTTTGACTTAACAGTTTTAATTCTCTTTGGGTCTAAATTCTCTCTAAATTATACATTTCAAGAAAAAGAACCTTCCTTTAGTGAAATAGGGTACTGCAATATGAGACTGAACTATGGGGGAAGCCTAATAATCTTCCTGAAAAGAAGAGCTAGCACCAATAGGTTTTTGTTTCTTAAATCTTGTCTTTGTGTCTTTTTTTCCTCTTCCCTTTTAACTAAACATTTTAAACGCAAGTTGAACTTAGTAGTGAACTAACAAAGCTTTTTGACCCATGAAGTTCAAGTAGCTTTAAAATGAGACAAGCCAAGTTTGTCCATCTCCACTAGAAAAGTTGTGGAGAATAGGAACCAAACATCAATCTGCCGAGGACGTTTTATTCAACTCTTGCCTAATACATTGTAGAATACTTGAAGAACTTCAGAAATTATCAAACTTTTAATTTTACTTGGATGAGAAAGTAGAATGCAAATGCAATCACTCAGACAGCGATTTAATGGCTGTGGTACATCTGGCAGTTACGCAAGGTGTGGAGGATGGTGGCAAGATGTGGAAAGCAATGTGAGAGGAGGAATGAATGTGTGGGTATAAGAAAATGAAATGGAAGCATAAGAGATGAAACAAATAAAGTAGTGATGAATAGTCATCAGTACTGAGTAGTGACGAACATCTCAATGCCATGGTTATTCCAAATCAGTATGAAATACATTAACTTTTGATATTTCTGAAGGTACTAATTTCTATGCAATCTTGAGCCAACTCTGCACTGTCCCCACTGAGTCTTCTCTTTTATCCACTTTTCCACTCAAACGGTGGTCCACCTTGCAGTCTCTCTGTTCTAGCAGAGGAGAAAGAAAAACATGGGAGATGGTTGCACTCCCCATGTACCTCTGTGTTCCTCTTCCCTGGCAGACAGGGATGTGCTGCCCAAATCCTCTACAGGGAAGCTGGATGAGTGCTGGCTTTCTCTGCTGCAGCATCAGGTGGTGGCTGTGCTTCAGTGAAGTTTTGTGCTTTTTGGGAGGACAGAAGAAAAGGGAAACTGGTGCCTATATCTAATTACACATATCCAGAAATAAGAAAGGCTAGGCCTCAAATTTGGTCCTTGTGCTGGAGTTTCACATTTTGTCTTTCAGTTCAGCAGTACAACAGCCCTGAAGAGAAATTTAGGTTGTGTGTTTCTCACGTAGTTAGTATGTTGCTAGATCTAGTGCTTGAAATATTGACGTGTCCAAGAGGGAGTTGTCACAACTTTTATATAAAACTAGGAAAAAAATAAAAGAAAACTGTTATGTTTTCTGCCACTCAGATTGCTTGCAAAGATAAAAAGCATGTGGTTGAAAATAGAAGGATAATGAGCATTAGGCCATTTCTGAGAAACTGCCAGTGACAGAAGCTTATTTATTGTTGTGTACGATTAAAACATGATGTGAACACATGAGAATTTACATTAAAACAAGATTGCAGCTTGTCAGCAGTTTCCTTTGTTCAGTTGCATGTTTATTAGGTTACAGCCGCTCACCTACTTTTATATGACTTCATAATAATAGTAGCAACATCTTCCTTATTAGAGATGTCTAAACCACTTTGATTACCCAATTGACAAAGGAAAAATATATCTGATATAATCTCTGCTGATGAACTAGATCTGGAAATAAGATTTGTGTATATATTTCTGTATGTGTGTGTATATATATGTTAAATATATATTATATAGCATATAGTTTTATATATATAGTTTATATACACATATATTTATAGAAAAGACCTTACTGTCTCATCTATTTGATGTTTTGTATTTTCTGATTACTTGCAGTGTGCTTCTTATGCATAGCACATAAGATAATTTATATAGATCATATTTCTGTTTTTTTTGAACTGTACAAAATGTATCCGAAACCATAGCTTTTGACATCGGTCAGAAAAAGAAGAAGAAAAAAATTGCATACGCTTTCTCCCATTGAAGAGAAAGAGTATGTAACTGCTCCATTGTCATTGAATGGAGCAATTTTGGCGGTATAGTAGTTGGGCTTAGCTTAGGTACAGAAGGATGTTTGGGGCTGGTAGTTTCGTCATTAAGAGAAGGGCAGCTCCTATACTTCGCTTGGCTTAAATGCACTACTTAAATGCACAGGGAAATGCCCACTCCAGTGTCTAGATCTTGTAATTGGATGGTCAATGTTTTAGATTCTCCAAAGAGGAAGGTAGAAGGTTCATCTGTCCTGTCCTGTTGCTGGACATGCAACATCCTGAAGGAAAACAAGGCAAGAATCAGGACCCGCATTTCCTTCTGGTCTAGAGATTTGTCTGGGCACAGAGAAGAAGTCGGCAAACACCCATAAAAAGATGTCAAGGAAGATACTGGGCCCTTTCCCGGGGCATTTTTAAAAGCAAAATCTTGCCCATTTGGGAGTGAAATAGGGCCTTTACTTTTTGGGGGTGCATAGATGCAATGCCAGCAACCAAAATGGTTCACATTGCTCACAACAGCTGTCATATTCATATTCTTGGGGATACTGTGCATATATTTCAGTCACTGGGTACACTGTGACTAGCTATCCCGTGAACTTTCTGCAGAGACAGGTGTTGTCTGGCACAGCTTTCTGGCTGACTGCATGTCCCAGCTGTGGTTGTATTTCTGTCTAGAGGGATTCTCTCGTACTCACCTCTGTGAGCGTGTGTCCTATCCCTAAGGAGCTGCTGCAGCACATAACTTTTAACAGAGCCTATCTTTAGTCTGTAGACTGGAAAGAAGGAGAATGAGCAAGAGCTTGGGTCACTCTCGGAATTAAGACCTTGGGCATATACCTCAGGATCATTAATATGAACACAAAACACTGTTACTTAAGTGATTTCCTGTCACTCTTCTGCCTGAGAACATTTTCTTTCCTTTTCTTTCTTTGGGAAGTATTCTGGTGCTTTGGAACCCCTGCTAGTCTAATATACAGCAATTGAATGCTTGTTGCTGCCTTCCGTAGCAACAGTACGGTACTATTCAAACTCCCTTTTTCTGCGGATTGATGGAGAAGGAGTGTCTGCTTTTTGTTACTTCTACTGTAATTTCCTTTGCCAAAAAGATTCCAAAATGTAGTCTCATTGCCCTGTATGAACATGTAAATTCAGTTTAAATGCTGAGTAGCACTTACAAATGTGATCTAGGTTCATCACTTCTTATTTTAATAACACATTTCTGCTATTCCTTTTTATCTAAGTGTGGTATCATTGACATTAAAGTGAGTTACAATTTCAGAAATTAATATTCAATTTGAAGTGATTTATGTAAGACTGTCTTGACACTCTAATGCCAGGAATTGTGTCATTTCTAGTTAAGTAATTACATGTATTAACAATATTGAGAATTATACCACGTAATACATAATCATCTCCTCATGGTACTTTTAAAATTCATTTCTAATGTCCAAACCATTGGGTTGACTATGTGGGTATAAAATTCTAAGTGACATTGTCAGTGGTTTGCCGTCTGATGGCATTTTTACCTTTATAGTTCTTACTCAAATCTGTTCATTAATTTCAAAATAAAGAACAGCTTGTGATAACCTTTATATACTCCTCTGTTGTCACCGAGAGGAAAAAAAGCCATAATTGTTTTAATGTTCTCACACTTGAGAACTGAGATTTAAAAAACCCTATAGTTTTCACACTGTAGAAACCATTCACTGGTTCTTGTTAAGTACACAAGCTAGTGGCAGCTTCATCATAGGTTAAAAGTGAAAGTCATTTAAAACAACATGGAGGAGGAGGGAGGCAAGAACAGAAGAAACGTCACTATGCTAGAGCCTGTGCTAGAAGCAATGATCCTGATCTTGCATAGCACAATTAACCTGAGAGCTCTTTGCTGTTCTTCAGCAAACAGAAATGGAACAAGTGTGATAAACCAAAAGTGGACCTTCGGATTTTCAAAAGAGGAAAAGCAACCTAGATACTGTAGTTGAAAGCCAGAGAGAACTAAATATACTGCCTGAAAGCCTGAATTGGAAATAGGATCAGTTAAAATGTGATCTACTATCTTCTCAGCACAATTTGCATATATTTTTATTTTAAATTTAGATTTTATTATGAGGATTCATTTCTAACTCTTCAAAATGTACCTGTGCTCTGAAATGTGGCTGGTGTTGACTGGTGTGCTAGAAATACACAACAGAGCAAAGTTTTGCAGAAGTGTTTCATGCACATGTCCAGGAAACTGCCTTCTGTTGTGTGCTTGTTTGAAGCTTTGCCTGAAAAGGAATCATGAAAAGCTGCTTGGTTTTCAGGCCTATTTTCGTTCACAGAGTTTAAATGCATTGAATTTCCCTTACTTTTTGATCTGCATGAACCACCAATATCAAAGCAAAAGTCAGATGCTGTCCTAAAATGTTTAGTTTTGGTGAAGATGCAAGTAAACAAACTTCGGCTGAAATTTGGGAATTGGTAACAAGCCTCAAAGACAATCTATATTCTCTTAACAACTCTTCTGAGATCAACAGTGAATGTTGATAGGTTTTAACATGCATCCCAAAAATCTTTCGTAGTTGATATTTGTAAAATCTTATAATATTGCTCGTTATTGAAACTGTTGTTAGGTAGACTTTTTTATGTGAGTGTGAAAATTTTGAGAAAGGAAAACTATAGGAAAGGAAAACTTTTTTTTTTAATCAATTTGTTTGCTTTTTAATTTTGAATGGTAGAGTAGTAGTTGCAGCATTGCAAACCATATTTGATAAAGAGTCCAAATAATTTTTTCTTTTTAGCTGCATCATCTAACCTACAGTTAAAACTGCCTGCCTTAGCTGCAAAGCTGAATGCAAGTTTATGAAATGTTAAGTATACACATTTGAGGTTTTTTTTCTTAAATGGCAGGCAATAGCTCTTGAGTTTTGATCTGTGGATAGCCAATTTGGCAAGCTTGCCTTCCTAACTTAATGACTCTGATCTTTATTTACATTCATCTAGTACTGGTTTATTGATCAAACAAAAAGGGAAGAGAAAAGCAAGGGAGATTAATTGGTTCAGGCCAAATGAAACAGCATTGCACGGAAAGGGTTTTAGCATTCATTTTTAATTATTGTAGACATTTTTTCTTTAAGAAATTCAGTCAAATTTTAAAGAAAAATGTTTCTGAGAAACAAAAAGATCTCCTAAGAGGCCTTGTATAAAATTCTAAAGTGCAAAAGGTTGCTAGAGACTTTCAAAGCTGTGTTCTCGGTTGGTTTTGTGCTGTTAGTATTGCTGTGATTGTTTGCTCAAGGAGAACCCACTTCAGTTAATCTACATTAATAATTAGGTAGATCCTCAATAACTTTCCAAACCCCTCATTTCTATTATGTGTCCAAAAAGAGTCCCTTTATTTCTACACAAACATCTGTTTTTAAGTAGAAAATTCTAACCAAAGCATGTTTATTGCTTAAAGGCTGATATTGCCACAGGTAGAAACTACAGAGTTCATGGGGTTTCTGGCACAATGACATTTCCTTGGTACTGCTTATTCAGTTTTCAGGAAAACGTGTCTGTAAAGTCTCTATGTTTAACTGAAATAATAGTTTGAAATGCCTGTCTGCCCCATTCAAGGTCATAGGCATGCTGTTCATTCAGCTGTTCACTCACCCTTTTCTGTGAATCAGTAGAGATGATTTATTTTAAAAATACGGTCACGAAGTATTTATTACAGCCAGGAAGGGTGACTACAGGCTGGCACACTGTGCATTTCTGGGGTAGCCTCGTGTTGGAGCCCTCTCTAGGTCACAGCTGGTCTCTGGCTGTTGCTGAGCTTGGTTCAGGCAGCTGCAGCTTGGGCATGGGTGAATTGTGGATCGTCAGGAGGGTGACTACGTGGCAGGCTGAGCAGCAATCACATTTTAGCATGAAAATTTGTATTCTCTGAACTTTGAGGGAAGTAGAAAGAAGTCGTGTTCAAGACTATTAGGGAAAAATGGGCAGTTTTTAATCTCTACCTGGAAAATTGGGAAAGCAGCAAGTCTTTTGGAATACTGGAAATGAATTGTCTCAGCATCCAGGTGCCTGGTCACCGCACACCCGCACCCACGAGGAAGAAGGCCTCCGGTTGCACAAACAGCCTTGCAGAGCGAGTGAAAGGGCCCGTGTGGTTGGATTCCTTTGCTCTCTTGCACAGCTGACGGTTCTGCAGTTCCAGCACTGCAAGGGCCTTGGCGTTCTGCTCATTCCTCATCGAAGTGCAGCAGTGAACGCCCGTGCAGTCTTACTAGAAGCTCTTGAACCATTTTACAAGATTTGCTCACGTGTATGTGTCCATATTGATTCATGTGCTGTCCTGGGGGTGATTTTTGAGACTTCTTTAGCACATAAGGATTCACGATGTTATATTTCTACCTTTTCTTGCACTGAGGGAGATTACACGAGTTTAAAGGAAAGTGAAAATTGAATGAGAAGGCATGATTGGAGATTAGATCTTGCAAAATGAAAATCTTCCTTTGCTAAAGCAAGAGGATTGAAGGTAGACTTTCTCTAGGCTTCCTTTTTTGATAGAGACAGACTATCTTACTGGTGTGATTCCAAATCTAATCACAGTCCTAAGACAAGGCTGAATTTGGATGCTTACGTTTCTAATGCCTTAATGATGGGCTGTCAGCAGAGTAGAATGAGGCCGCTTGATTAATATGGGGAGCAGGCAGAAAACTGCCTGCCTGCTGATTCACGCTTTTGCTGACTAACAGAATCTAATTCAAGATGTCAGATTTTTACTGGTAACACTTCAGTTTGAGTAAATCCCAAACATTCTGTGGTTTCCAAGTGTCCAATTTTCAGTACTCAAAGCATGCTAATCTACAAGACTATTTTTGGCCTAAAATCTCTAACCTACTCCATTTCCTGCTCAGAAAGATGAAAAATTACTTGCTTTCCATTAATTTCACATCCAAGTAACTTTTACCTTCTGAATTTCTGTGTAGCACTAAAATATTTTGACTATTTCATTACCTCTCGTGTAGCCATGACATTTTTCTATGTTGTATTAGGTTTTCTACATGTTCTGTACTGACAGCGGAGAACTATATTGACAGTTGTTCTGATAATGTCATCATATTTTACTATGTCATTTTTGATTGATTTACCCAAGCTGGCTAGTGATAGAATTGGAACTGAAGTTCATGTTTCTAATCCTATAGACCATAGATGATAATGATGTATTAAAGATAATATGTTTATATAGGTTCATGGGGGGAGAAAAGGCATACAGGAAGATACTACATTTCTGTATATAGGGCACTGTTCCTTATAGATGACATCAGAAAATAACTATTCTTAACTAAATTATTGGAAGACTGTTAGTGTGCAAGGAAATGAAATTAAGAGAACTAAATATTTTTGTACTTTTAATAGTAAATTTTAAATCACTGTTAAGATCAAATATTTGTCTTGATCCAGAGTAGTTATCTCAATAACAAACCTGAAATAAAGGGGTAACAATGAGCCTGAAAAGGTCTGCAGATGTTAATTCAGTGCTGCAAGCTCTCCTACTGTTTCTCTTATTTACATTATTTTGGCATCTTTCTGCAGAATGGGAGAAAACTTTTACTTAGGGCAGGGTTTAAGGCATATATGATAGGATGAAGAGTTAAAAACTACTTCAGACAAGACATTGAGCCAGTCATATGCACTGCGGAATAATAATCTTGTTGCCTGTTACAAATAGATTTCATGCTGAGATACCTTCATCTTAGTGTGACAATTCAGATGCAAAGAAGAGATTAATTTATATTTTGAGATGTTGTTGCATAAATACGATGAGAAATTTGTTCAACAGTTTTTTGGAAGCAGAGCTCTTCTGTTCTTATCTACAACCGAGTTTACAATTAACTACATAATAATCTTCCAAGATACAGATGCAGCATGAAATGGGTTTTCTTATTTGATTTAAGTACATCCCATGTTCTCTAAACTAAGAAAGGCTCAACTCATGTAAATTAGTAATGTGCCGTTAACACAGTAAAGTGATACCAGTTTGTATGAGCTAGAAGGTTCTACTATATGGAGACAGAACTACACGTTTGTGGGGCACTTCTGCATCCTGTTGAAGTTAATAGACTTTGGATTTAGTCACTGGCTTGATAGGGCCACTGGCTTTAGCATTTCTAATTTTCAGATATTCTGACGAAGTGTTTCATAATGATGAGAGGAAGCTATGGCTGCATATATTAAATCTAGTACCAGTGGAACTGTGTAGAAGTGCATTCCTGCTTTCTGTCTCTCTCTCATTTTTCTACATCTCAGATATGTAAGCTGAAAATATACTGTAGCTCTGGAAGATTATTTCAAATGTAAAAGACTTTTAACAGTTGTTATGTTATTCTAGTTGATGAAGTAAAATGGGAAATACAGAAGCCAAGCATTTCAATCAGGTATCTAAATTGCACTTCACTTAATAATGAAATATGCACAGGAATTAGTAGCAGAGATGTGTTCTGGGGACTAATTTGAAGACTGCCCATACTGACCTGTGAGGCACCCTACTGTTCCCTGTGATGAGAATAAAAACATGTAGAAAACCAAAAGAATGGAAAGATAAGGACTGAGGCCTGTAAGGGAGCTGACTGGAATATGCATGCAATCATATATTGTTGGCACTTAGTAGGTAATGCTTCTTTCTTTGCAGATTGACATGTTTATAAACAGGGGGTTATTTCTATTTTTATTGGAAGTGCTACATTCATGGCTATGTCCTTAAAAAAAAAAGGTGTTTTCTTTTACAAGATGTATTCCTCCTCATGTCAGTCCCTCCCGCGCACGTACCCTGCATATGCACACAGTAATTTAGCATGACATTCACGAAGAAAAAACACCCTTTACAATCAAGACATCAAATTATGATTTAAAATTCAGATTATAGAAGTTTAGTGCCTGAATTTGCATAGAAAATGTCTGGTTTGCATAATAACTTGTAATCTATTTTTCTTCTCTAATATTCAGTTTTAAACTCTATTTAATCATTTAGGCATTTCTTTCTGGAACCCACTGAAACAATATTTAATGCTGGTTAAAATATTTTGGCTTGGTTATTTTCCATCCTCTTGGATTTCAGTTGAATCTTTTTCAGATCTGTGGGATCCAGATATTCTCACTTTCTTTTACCAAACATTCATGCCCTACTGTTGGAGTTAATGATGGACACTGGGAACCAAGTCCAAAATTCAGTTGAGGCTACACCGAATACTATGTCCAGATCAGTAAGTTAACTTTGGTGGATCTTTTTTGAGGACTTGTAAGGATTTTTCCAGCCTGTCAAAATTGCATCAAAATATGTCCTGCTGTTCAGTCAGCAAGCATTGCTTATGTATGACACACCATAGCCAAACCGTGCTCTTCTCAGGAACATACAATTTAAGATGTCAGAAAATTGTTGGTTAGTGTTTGTAAAAATCACTCTTGCTAAAGTAACTACAATATGCCCCTTTGATTCTTAAGATTTTCTTCTCTCCATGGGTAACATTTAGCTGTGTAATACATCACCTTCTCTGGAGAATAATTAATTTTTGCCCATTTTCCTTCAGTATTTTTTCTTCACTTAGTGTTTCAATGTACAATAATTTCTTCTAAAAGACCCACAATTTTTTAACTTGAGAAGTGAAATACTTAATCTAGTCCAAATACCATACTGCAGGCTTACCCACGTCAATACAGATGTCAAAGTGTGAGTTAGGAGATAATGTGTGAATCCTGGTTTTCTTATTATAGAAAAATCTTACAAAAAAAAAAGAAAAAAAGGAGAGAGAATGATTCAAAGACTCAAGGATTATAGTTCCTCAGAAAGATTAGATCTGCTAGTCTATTCTTTAGGAAAGAGTAGATTAAGAAACCATAGTGATTTATTTTGAATTCTGAGAAGAGGAGAAAGGGTGAGTTACTAGGTTATTTAAGTAAAATAAGACCGATACCGAGAGGTACATTCATTTCTCTGAAAGGAGGTGGGAACTAAAGAAAAGTATATAGATTTCATTTCACGCAGAAAATAGCTGATATATTCAATAATTCATCAGCTACAGTAATCCATAAAATTTTTTACGAGTAGCAGTTGAAAGTAAGAATGAAGTAATGACACAGATTGATTCAAGCTGAATTTTAAATTAGGTTTGGACTGGAGTTCAGGTGTAAATATACACAATTCTGCAAGATTCTGTCAGAGCCAGAAGCAAGTCACAAGATTTCTGTTATTTTTAATAGCTCAGTTTCATTAACTTTATTGTTTTGTTACGACTTTAAATATTTATTCAAATCTGGTTTGAAGGCTTTTTTATAATATCTGTTGCCATAGACCGTTATCAGAACAGACCAGAAAATAAGTCTAATCGTTATAAGAAAATGTGGATGAGTACACAAAAGCCAAAAATGTAAGTATGATCGGGTAGAAGAAATGAGTAAAAATGCCTCTGCACCCTGGAGGAAAATTCAGGTCAGCGAGTGGGGGATAAAGATCATTCTCTGAGGTCTGGACTTGCAGTTTGTGGCAGTGTAACTGGGCTGGTGCAGTTACAGCAGCAAACCCGCCTTGTTCCCCCACAGCGTAAGCGCCCTCCCTGCTGGCAAAGGCACCAGCTGCCTCTCATCTCAGAGTGACATAAACCTGCCTGACAACGTTGGCATAGCTGTGTTGTGTACACCAAAAAGCTTTGCTGGGAAAAGAGCTGCAGGGATGGGGAGCTGGAGTTTCTCATACCCTGAGCTAGCTACGCTGCATGGGCAGAGCTCTGTGGTGGAGACCAAGCCTGAGGAATGGAAGGGGTGTGCAGTGAACAGTCTTGTCCTTTCCTCTGCTAGCATATTCTGAACAAGACCATTAGGTCTAGCGGGAAAGCGCAGGCACTCCTTCCCAAAGCAGTGAATGGAAGATCAGGGAAATAAAGCTATTTGTTAGTATACAAACCCAAATAACCTGCACCATTAAAAGAGGAAAATCCACCCACATGATATACACAAATAATTGGAAAACAGCAACTAGTAAAGTTGAAAACAATCAGCATTTAGGAAACACAAATCATGTTGTATTCCCATATGGATACTGGTGCAATTCCAAGCCTTTGATGGGGCCTATGCACCCAGTTCCAATGGCCTAGTTGGCAGTAGCTTTCTTAGCCATCTGACATCCGTCTAGATTATTTTTAGGTTACAACCATTGCTTCACCTAAATATCTGCTGAGGATAATTTGAACTAGCCCAGGTGATTTTGCAGTGGAGCAAGCAGAGAACCCCTAGTAACTCAAGCTGAGCCAACGGTGATGTGCAGCTGAGGTACAGATGTATCTGAAACCACCAAATCTGTGTTTGCAGTGGTGGTTGGATCAGGTTGTTATGCAGAATTAAAATCTTATTTAAAAGGAAGCACAGTTTTATTTTAAGCTTTTACATAAATAGGTTCATATGAAAACTCTGAGGGAACAGTGGCTTCACCTTCACTTGCTCATGTGAGGGGAGGAGGAGTTTTCTGTTAGGATGTTTCATATACTGGAAGCTCTCCACAGCAGAAAGGCAATGGACTCCCTTGTGTGCTTGGCTCCTCTCTTTCTCCTTTCCACCTCCCATGCGATTCTTCCTTTGCTTCATGTTCGCTTCCATGTTCATCTGCCCATGCGATAGACCACTTCATCTTGCTAACCTGACAAAAAAACAAATTATTTAGCAAACCCATGCCCTTGGGGTCAGGTTTCACAAGGTGCCTGGGCCACTTTTACACCTTGCTGTGGTCAAAAGGGAGAATCCCATTTCCACTGCTTCCCTTGCACTGACACTAACTCCTTACAGCTGATTCAGATTACTCAACCGGCCAAAAATAAACCCAGCCCACCAAGTGAGGAGTTTTATTTCAATTTAGTGGGTTAATTTAGCTAATAGAGATCTCAGATGAGTGCAGAGTTAGCACAGCTGTGGCCTGAGCCTGGGAAGACTCAGTAGGGAAGGAGAAGGGGGGCTGCCTGTTTGGCAGCTGAGGGGTGTTAGGTTGGCTTAGCTGCCTTGTGAAACCACATGTTTTTTTCAAACGTTGACACCACCGTTTTGTCTGTGTGAAGATGTGCTCAGGTATGGGATTCATTTTAAAGTTTAAAAATATATGTATTTTTGGATCTTGGAGACAACAGAAAAGATGTGCCTTCTTTTTCTGACAGAAATGGTTGCAAATCAGAGGTGAAAGAGGAAAAAATAGAACTGGAATTTGAAGCTGTTGGGAGCTAAAGACTGCCTGCACTGTGAGTGCAGAATAAAGGCGTTTTCATTTGTTAAATTTTTAATGCAGTCTAACACTTCTGCGAGGAAATGCTGATTTTCCAGCGGTCTCCGGTTCTTTTCTGAAATGAAAAAGAGGTGTTTCTGTAGCCATTAGCCCCCTAATTAGCACCTTAGCTGTTCTCTGCAGTGGGTCTGCAGGAGAGCTGCTGCAGCTGCGGGAGCTGCAGTTAGAAGTGTCCTGGTGCGTAAGCCCAAGGCCTTGAAAGGAAAGAATTGCAAAGAGAGGAGAGCTTGGTAATGTCCCTGGGGAAAAAGAGTAAGATACGGAAAATAGGGCAATGAATAAAAATCAATATTAAAACACTGGAGACGGCATCCTCTGCTGATTTGGTTGTATTGAAGTCAGTGCTGCTACGCTGAGGCCTCCAAAGGGACCTGTCTGGGGAAGCCTTCCCCCTCTGCCTACCTTAAACTCGGGATTCGTGGGGCACGGCGCCTCTCTGCCAGGAGAGCTGTGCCTGCACCAAGGCTTTTGCCAGCGCCACTCGCGATACCGTTTCAGGCTTGCGCTAAAGCAGCCTGTGTGTGGGCTGGCTTCGAGAAGGGAGGTCCCGGCCTTGTGTTTCTGCTGCCTCTCGGGTGCCAGGATGAGCGCGAGCAGCAAACTGTTAAACTCGCCTCAAGGAGCGTGTAGGGGAGGGCTTGGCCAGATCCCTTCCCTGATTTCTCACTGTTGGATTGCACAAGCGCTGGCGTGGAGGAGGCGTGGGAAGACTTGCTGTGGGGAAGGAGGGGAGAGCCCCTTGGGCAGCGGCTCTGACTCAGGCCGCTGTGTAGAGGCGTGGTGGGGAGCCCTGACGAACTGCGTGTAAACGAACGTCAAGCTGCGGCAGCGCTGCCACGCGTTTCACCACAGCAGTTCTGGTTGGGAGGCGCTCGTCGCTCAAGAGGCTGGCCCAGATTTTGCTCAATGTAGGTCAGTAAGGAGCACGGTCTTGTTCCCAGCGTATCGCTGCACCTGACTGCCAGCAAGAATGTGGGATTTCTTAATTTTCCTCTGTGTAATGCAAAGCGCACCTAAGCCTCTGATAGGATACAGCTACGGTTTCCAGTTTAACAATATATTAAGGCATGCTATTAATATACAGTTACATATGCTAAGTCCTGTTTATATAAGCCGTAACACACAACAAGGTGTGTTTTTGTCAGCCGCTGTGCCTGCATCTTGAGAGTACTGGGGCAGTGGAGTTGCTGAGGGCAAGAACACACCCAGGGTGTGGGTGTGCGAGCTGAGTAACGCACCTCTTGCAGTGTTATTGCGCTCATTAAGTATATTGAAAAGGTTTAAAGTAAATTGAAATCTGGATTACTAAGAATCAACCCACTGCCTAACTGGAAGCAAACAAACAAATCTACCAGCATTGCAGAGCTACTTCTGCCTTTGAAATTTGCCCCTTTGCGTGTCTTCCCCACGTGTGGCAGTGAGGGGTTGTGTTTCCTTTGCTGTGGAAACAGGCAGTCTGCTCTGCTGAGCCTTTAGTCCTGTGCATGCCTGTGTTTCCTGGGTCGCGGGCCAGCGCTGAGGAGCGTAGCTTTGCCTGGCACAAGTCACTGCCATGTTCTGTCCTTAATGTGCTTCATCTGGACCCTCAGCTCTTGCGTGGTAGATGGCAAGAGTAACATAACAAAGACGAGGAGGGAAACACACGTCAATCACTTCTGTCTCATGCACAAAGCTGGACTTTTCCTGCGGCTTTTCCTTATTGCACATGTTTGCTCACAGCATAGGGAAGAACCTGAGGACTTTGATACTGCCTTTATGCTTTCCCACTTTCTGCGTGTTTTCCATAATTTAGTGCAGCTTTCCAAAATAGGTATTTTCCCAAGTGAGTACTTACTTGTCACTACCTTAAAAATACAAAAGAAAGAAGCATCAGGCAGCTTTAATTTAATTAACTCCTTCTCCACTGCAAAGATGAGATGCTATAATGAAATTCAGCTTTATGTAATTGAATACAGATTCAAGTGATTTGAAATTCCCCAGTAAATATTTGCACTAACCTACTTTATCTAAAAATGGTGTAGGTGTCCTATTTGGTGCCCTAACTCTAAAATGACCAAATAAATGTATGAGAAAAACATCCAAGAGACTGGGTCACTTTCTGAATGTCTGCATCTGAAATGTACCTTCTGAATTCTTTCATATAGCTAGGGGATGTTTTCACCTTTGTATTTGCACCTGTGAAATTTCAGGCTAAATAGTTCATTTTTTGTGAAATTAGTGGTTGCTTTGATCAAAGCAATGGGTGGGTGATTTTGATGGGAGCCAGAG
Organism: Tinamus guttatus; assembly: GCF_059628265.1. Lineage (NCBI taxonomy): Eukaryota > Metazoa > Chordata > Aves > Tinamiformes > Tinamidae > Tinamus > Tinamus guttatus. The sequence continues at coordinate 2,280,465 of NW_028288649.1, forward strand.
CAGGTCTTAACAGGGAGTCATCTTCAGCCACTGATGGAGAATTATCAGCAGCAACAGTCACGGCTGGCAGCAGCGTAATGTGATTCTGCTGCTCCTCATACTCCCTCACTGTGCTTACTGGGAGTCGGCACTTGCGTCTCAGCTTGAATATTTCTGTCCTGTATTTTGTGCTGTGCATATACCTAGCATATACTTTCTGTTTTCCATAATGCTTCATCTTTGCTCAGAGAAGGAATTCACACTGGAATTAATATATACAAATTATATATATATATATATATATACACACACACACACACACATTTCTCATGGTTTTACAGTGATTTTGCAATCTATTTGCTCTTTTTTATATATTTATAGCTAATGTTGGTGACCTTGTCATGCACACACCTGTTTTCCTTCAGGTCTGAAGCTGTTTTATTTGGCTTGGAGAACATCTGCTAGATGCTTGCTTTCAACATGTCGCTAAACGTGATCAAGGATCAGATGGCTTACAGATAGCAACGTGTCACGGATCCCTACTGATCCTCCTCCCATTTATCAGTATTATCCTAGAGATAAAAGGAGCTACAGTATAACCTGCTATTCCCCCAAAGTCATCTAATCTTCTAACACTTATTAAAAACAAGCAATTGATGAACTGAGAAACTACTTTAAGGTGCAAGCTACATAGAGGTTTTTTTCCAGGGACTAGGGTAAATTAAGAGTCGTTCTGCTGGTGTCAGAGCTGTTGTTAAGGGCAGTTGTGATGACGGTGTTCCCAGCAGGAGGGCCAAGGTGTGACTACGTGTCGCTGTGTTGTGCGCGATAGCGACATGCTCACGCACGCGAACAGTGGGCGCTGCAGAGCCACGTGGAGGGCAGTTCCTTGCACTGCCTCGGTTTGTCTGTGGAACTGTCCATCTGAACGTGTTCTTAGCCCAAGTACAAATGCTGTTTTGATACAGCTAAGCCAGGATTTTACCTCTCCGCTTCATTACTACTCCATTGTTTTTTTCCCATACTTTCTGCCGGCACCAAGACTAGGCAGAAATGCTTGCTGTTATCTATTCCTCGCCATGTGTGCTGTGGTCCTGTGCAAGGGTACAGTGAGCTGGACCTCTGGCCAGTGCAGTAGTACAAATAAGTAATATTAATGGCTGTTATTGCTGCTGATGGGGGTAACCTGGACGGTTTTTGTTATTACTAATACACTATTTAGGTATTTTAGTTGCACCATGAAGCATACTTTTTTATTATTTTTTTTTTCTGTTACATATGTATGAGAATTGTATCTTTCTGTAAGTATAATGCTTTGGAAAATATCAGCTTAACTGATTATACCATAAAATTGTAATGTGCTGAGGACTCTCTTTGGTTAGAAGTCTTCCTGGAGAAGACAGTAAAAGGAAAGATACTTTTTGTAACTAAGGATGACAGGTCATGGCACATCCTACGTCCCTTGCGGGGCAAAAGAAAGAGACTTCATTTCTATCGAATATTGATTTTTGAATATTGAATACTGAATTTCCCCAAGGGAGTCTGACCATTGTGCTGGAAACAAGCTGTTGTGCTAAGCTTGCGAAAATTGTGTATTTGAGTAGGAGAGGCTGAAAGGATTATTTATTTTTCTTCCATCACAAGTAAAATTATTGACACGTATATGTAAAAGAGGCCAAGCTGGGAATCTGCTTCTCGGCCTATGGTAGTTCTAAGTCATTTTGGCATGTTGCAGAATGCCAATACATATGTTCCATGGCATTGTGGTTTAAAATCAAAAATCTACTAAACCAAGTTACAAGGTTTTCCTCATTAAAAATACAGTTCAACTTCTCCATTTATCTTGATGTTCTCTCCCTGATAAAATTGGAAATCTGTTGTTTAGGAGAATGGATGAATGAATAGCCAAGGAAAATTGCTTGCTATTGTTAGGGTAATTTATGTGCTACAGAATAAGCCACTGACATGGGTTGACTGCACTTTTTCCCTGCCCAGTTCAGGTGTAAATCCTTGACTATATCTCTTAGTCAGCTTATTAAGTTCTCCACTATGTGAGAGTAGTATTAATGGATACACTTTCAAGGGAAAAAAATGTTTCTATTGACTGAATGAGATCCCCGTGGATTTGTTTTTGTTATCTCTAAAAACAAGTAAAGCTGGAGCAGAAAGTTATAAAGTTTCTGTAGTATGCAAGTTTATTCTATGATAATAACCCACTAACTTGCTCTAATTACTATGTAAAAGTCACTATTATAAAAAAGAAAAGCACGAAAAAATAAACAACAACAAAAACAAACTGTTACCTTGAGCTAATGGAAATAATCTCAGTAGGAAGACTTGTGGGGTCTGAACCTTGTATGTGTGAGTCTTGCTTGGGTAGACCGGAGAGGGCCAGCATCAGGAACAGGGTTTTCTTCCCCTTAGCCCTGACTTAGCCAAAGCTACAACAGAGAAGCTCTCAGCTCCTAGTAACAGAGTATCAGGCATAGCAAAATTGTTCCCTGTGATGCTTTGAGATCTCTTGGCCTTTAGAGTAGCCTCATGTCAAGTGCAGATGTAGCTCAGGCCCAAGGTGATCGCACCCTCTTCAAACCTTCCATCAGGAGAGGGACTTCCTCTGTGAGGGAGATTCCTCACAGCCATCCATGTACATTTTGAGATTGCCCCATGCTGTTTACCCTGGACATGACTTCTGAGAAGATAAGGATGTACTTTGTGATTGCCTGAGTGATCAGTTTCAATGTACGCTAAAAGTGATTCTTGTGTTGTTTCTTATCCATCCTAGTTCTAATACTCCAGGATTTGGCTCAATGCACCTAGTAACCCCCAAGAGTAACCTCCAAGTGACTTGATGGAAAAGTAATTATGCACTCCAGCTTTCCCATGTGTAAAGGGCATTGGGTTATCCTCTCCCCAACACCCTCTACGTTCATCAGAAGCCCCACTGACTGTCACTGCATGTCACATAGCGCGTGTACGTACCAAGCGTGCAGCACTGGTGTCTGGATCCTCCATCGTTTGAGGCACAACCTCATTAGGCCAAGACTAGATGAAATCAGAAAGTGAGAGTGGATTTCAAGTTTTATTTGTAGACTGTTGTTATATTACAGTTGTCTGATCATGTTAAAATGGTAATTTATTGTGCAAAATCTTTTAAAAATCTGTATTTTTTCATATTCCATTGATGTTTCTACATCTGTTCTATAGCTGATTTGATAGTATTTTAGATTATTAAATATCCTTTAGTACCTAGGCAATATTTCCTTAACAAACTTGTTTATTATGTTGTCTTTGTTTGTTTGTTTTAATATATCTGGGTTTTCCACAAGCCAAGGTGGAGTGAGAAGCTCAGGAGAACTTTTGTTCAACTTTGATATCAGAAAGGGGACCTCTGTGTGCACCTCCCACGCACAGGAGCTGAGCAGACTGTTGTGTCGTGGGGAGGATGGAGGATGCGGCCATCGCAGCCTTGGTGCACGGCCGTCGAGGCTGTGGTAGCCACAGAGGCTTAAACAGCTGTCACCAACGCTGTCCTAGTATGGCTCCCAAAATAATATGGGGGCAGGGAAGAGAAACAGGGCTATCCGAGAAAGTTGTTTACCACAGTGTAGTGCTCGGAGGAAAAACACTCTGGTGAAACTAGTGAGGGAAAGCACACTGAAAACGTGGTGGCCACAAGACAGCAAAATCCTTTTTCTGTTTTCTTTGTGTGGTGCAGGCAAAGCCTAATATGGCTTGTGTGGTTGCTCTTTATTGGAGCTTTCTGACTTGTCCCGTTGCACAACGTTTGTCTGTAACTTTGAAATGTTTGGCCTCTGATTTTTTTTTTTTTTTTTTTTTTTTTTTTTTTTTCATAGGAGGTGTCTGTCTCAGGTTCAACTTTCTCCATTTGGGCTGAAATTTCAAAAGTTTTTGGAGCGATAAGAGGTTTTAGATTTTTACCATTAGTCTGGCCAAAGATTTTAAAATCCTGGTGAATTTCTTATTTTTACTCCACTTTTCTAAAAAAGCAATTGTCCACGGTAAGAAATCGACTTTTGGTGATGTGAGTTTTGCCATACTTTGAAATCTCCTTGTTTGAAAAGTGCTTTTTTTTTTTTTTTTTTCTTCCTGAAAACCTTTGACAAATGGGCAGCTGATTACCCACCCAGGAGAGATTTCCTCTGTGTTACTAACTGCAGTGGCTGAACACTGCTTTCTGCCCGGGCGTGCTGGAGCTCCTGGCAGCTCTGCAGCCCGCCTGCCCGCGGAGCGGTGCTGCGTCGTCCTGCCCGAGGCCGAGCGCGCTGCTCGTCCTCGCCGGCCCCGCGCGTGGCGCTTTGGAAACGCGCCATCCCTGAGGAGCGAGTACCTTCCAGACTAGGCAGGAGAGTGAAGCCGGGCTCTGCGCTTGGCAGTTGCTTTGGGCTAGAGTGAAACCGAGCTACAGATCTGACAGGAGAACTTCAGACTGCCCAGTGTGTTTTGGGTCACAAGATCCAATGATCTGGAAAATGTAAATTTAATGCCTGAGCTAATGTTTTTATGTGTGTTGATTTATTGTGAGCTAATGCTTTAATTCCCCCTGTTGGTCATCTTCATGGTCTCATGGAATCAAATCAACAACTGGGGCAAAATAAGGGTGCTGTCTTTCAGCCAGCTCTTTTTAATGTGCACTTCCCTTCTTACATGTATATTTTCACTGCTCTTGCTTATAAGTCTGTAGCTGAAAACTTGATCAGGTGTCTTCAGCAGTCTTAAAACCACCAGAAGATTGTTAAAATAGGGAAAACTTTTTCCTGTGAGGTACATTCAGAAAGGTGACAGCGAGCACGGGATATTATCATCAAGGTAATTCTGCATCTTTAACTGCAGAATTAATTTCCAATTACATAACAGATGAAAGTTCTGGTGACGTTGAGGTAACCGGTGATTTGGCCTTTGCTAATTCATATGAATGGATCTGTATCTGCATGGAGTTCACACCTCGAAGTCATTGTGTGTGTCAAGTTTAGTGATTAAAATATTCTTGTCAATAACAAAAACAGTCATTCCCCTCAACCTTGCTGATACTTAGCATCTCCCATTTGATCAGGGACTTTTCATCCTGCCTATCAATTTAGAGGCCATGCAGTGCCTCAGACTGTGTTGGTTTTACTGCTTGATAGTCTGCACTGTGGCATGAGAACGACTGGTTTTACTGACCGCTTGTCTGTGTTACGCACTGCGTGACTGGGGTGGCTCCTCGCTGAGAGGCTGTGCAAGCTGCTATCTGGTGTTTCATCCAGTCTGGGTGGAGTGCTGTGTCTGAGCGTGTTATCTTCATCAGCCTGGAATGGAGCAACTGTTAAGCTTAGGTCATGTTCATTTAGTTCCTCTGAGCGAAAGGATGTTGAATAGGTGAAGGATAAATCCATGGGCAACTGAAAGAATTTTGGTGAAGCAGATGAAGAATCTGGCAGAGCTGAACCAGTTTTATGAGCCGAAGACAAGTAGTGCATGGTCTTATTTCAAATTTGCAGCTTGGATGTCTTGATTCATTGTACGTGCTTTTGAATGTCCGTGCTCTTTTATCTACAATTCTTGAAAATATGCCCCAGGTATTTGTTTGAGACACATCAGTATAAAGTCTGTCCTTTTGTCCCTTTGAGCTCAGAATATTGTGACATGCTTAAAAGTTTCTAAAATACATCCACTGATGGAGAAGACTACAGGCTATTTGTTACATATTGTTCCTTGCAAATAGGGAATTTGCACAGTTCTCCTTTTTTACATTGATTTATTGATTTGAATATATCTTCGATGCATAAGCTACTGCTTCTGTCCTTGTGCAGTACTGAAACATTGGTTAAAAATGAACATCAGTTTTAATTAGGTTACTCTGAGGTTACTGCTGAGTTTGCTGCAGTGTCTGGTCTGTTCTCCATTAGCTTGCTGGTCAGAAATTGCTGACCTTTAGATTATGCTGTAGAAAACTTCTATTGCTGCAGGCTTTTGTGAAGAAAGATGCAAAGAAATATCATCTGCTGTCAGTCAGCCATGTAAACAAACTTGAATATAGGCAGCAGATCAGCTTCAGAGATGTGAGTTCATTCAGAGTAAGGAGGGAGAGGAAAGGCTGTGAACCAGTGTTCCCTACGCATGATGGAGGCCTTTTTCAGCCCTTGTGCTGTAAAAAAAAACTTTGTCATCCTTTCTTAAAATACTCTTACGCCCCATGGGAGAAACTCCCCTGAGCATAATCCCAACCAGAATACATAGCAGTCTTTGGTTTTCTGATAAAACTACAAGTTAGTTGCCCTAATGTTTTAAATAGGGATGTCTTAGAAGCTTTTCCTCATATAAATGTCACTGATGCGTCTGAAGTTTGAGTCCAATTTAAAATGAGACTGACAAATGGTTCTCCTAATTACCATGGAGTGATATTCTTGCTCCTTCACCTCCATTAGGTAAATTACCAGCGCCTTTTAATTAAGCAAATTTTCCTCCACTAAATGGTAAGCACATTGTTCTCATGAGTATTTTGGCTGAGTTTTCAGATATGTTTACAACACTTTCTTGTTTTAACTTCCTTATGTTTTATGAGTCTGAATGCTAAACCTGAGATTTCTCCTTTTCACTGAAATATAATAATATGCTATTTTACTCTTTTTGCCTATATTACGGTAATAATAGTGTTCTGTTTACCTGATATTGTTATCACAAGCTTTTCTTGCATTTAAAGAAAAAGAAGAATTACCTTTTCTTAGCTCTGAACATCCATTCAGACAACTCCCACAGTTCACACCCATCCAAAATCATCCTCTTCTCATGAGTAGCTCTGTGAATCGTAGTTCTTTGCACTGTCTTGTTTTCCCTTTTAAAAGTGCTTCCCAGCGGTGCTCTCCTTAAGTAAGAACTAATACACCCACAACTTGTTCTCAGAGTCAAAAGCTAGATGTGTTAATAATATTTGTGTGTTTGCCATATACATACTACAAATACATGGGGGGAAAAAAAAATCTACATAATGTTTTCAGGAGGCAATTCAGAAGTCACACCATATAGGAAATATGTACTCACTTTGAGTGTACCTTTTGAGGAGAATCAATCCGGTATGCAGAATTTTTGCACAGAAATGCAAAAGAACAGACACGATCACTGTGTGTGGGTGCACAGAAAGGTGAATATAACACATTATGTAATAGTCGATGTGATGTCTGTAGAGGAAACAGATGTATTTCTTCAGTTATTTGAATGAGCCAATGAGCATGTGAAAAATCATAATTATTTGTTGCAGTGGACTTGGATTTTTAAGCAGCTTTTCGTAATATGTCTCAATAGAACTTCCTAAGCAATTCCTGCCACAGGAGAGAGAAAAGTTCTCACAGATTAGTAACATTTTAAACAATAGGAAGTAATAAATGGCTAGTTTTGCACCATAAACTTAGATTACTGTCATAATCCCACTGGGATCTTTGCTGTTCAGTGTATTCATAAATTACCTGAAAAAAAGAGATGAACAGTTCTGTCACAAAGGTTTTTGATGACAGAATTATTCAAAACTAAGCCTGACTGAACATCTGCAGAGAACTCAAGGTATTGATTGAATAGTTGACAAAATTGCAGCATTCAGTAATGATAAATACTGAATAATGTATGGAAAGAAAAACTATCTATCAACCTAACTATACAAACATTGATAGTTTCAAGGACAGTTGTCCAAGAAAGATGTCCATAGGGCTGGGGATGAGCTACCCTCTGACAGGTTGACCCCTTACTTGAACTGCAACCTGGTGACTGTAATCATTGCCAGCTTTAAAAATTAAGTCCAAGACCAGCCTATGGTCATTTTTAAAAATAGCCTTCTGCAGAATAAAAGGCTTTGGATAGATGTTTTAGAAGTTTCAACTTGCTCAGTAGGAGGGAGGATGAGCCTTTTCCTCAGCCTGAAGATGCTGGGATGTAGGCAAGCTGTGTACCTGTTCTGCTGCTGCAACAACATCAGAAGGGATAGTTGGAAGAGGCTTGTAGCAAGGTGGCACCTGGTGCAAGAGGCTTCAGATCTGAAAGGCAGCTGTCTGTGCACCTTAGCATACTTCTGCATTGAATGATAGAAGAAAGAGGAAAAACTCTGGGTCCTCAGAGTCTTCTGGGGTTGGTGCTCGTTTCTCTGTTCACATACCCAACTTGCTTGGGAGGGAAATTGGAGCATGCATTTTTTGGAGAGGTGGAAGGTTACTGAGAAGCATGTTACCAGCCTTCTTACCGATCTAGAGGAGATGCGAGGAACAGCAAAGGTTCTCTATGTAGACCTTTCTTCTCTAGTTTCAGTGCATCCTAGTACTTGCCCAGCCTTGTGGGGTTGACTGTCAGTCGTCAGCACAGAGACTGAGAACAGCTGGAGCTGTAGGAGGAGGTTTAGGCAGGGAAGGGAAAAAGAGGGCATTGATGTTGTCTCAATGTCTAGGTTAAAACCTAACGGGAAAGCAAGGCATAATACTTTCCTACTTTCCTGAGGTGACAGGATTCAGATCTGAAATCTGAAAAGGTGGTGACTAAGTACATGCATTTTCTGATAATGCATATATTGATAATTCCCGATAATTCCTCCAGACCTTTCGCTGGTAGGGCTACCAAGGTGAACTCTACTAACTGAGAGGACCTTGTCCAAGGCTTGCTTGGGACTTTGTGAGAAGAGCCAAGGTGGCGGTGTTAATCTCCTCAGTTATCTCTTCCTAATGCTCCTCTGCACATAGGCTGTCTTGAAGGGGATGAGGCTGTGGGTGCAGCAGTGACCTCCTGTAATGATGTGGAAAAGGTCCTGTCCCTACATGAATGATACTTGCCATGTCTGTCCCCTGGGATTAGTGTCCAGGCTCTGCGTGGGTGTCTCCAGAGGGGTGGCTGGCAGAATGGGACTTGGGTGCTATGCGTAGTCTGGGAGGCAGTGTGAAAGAGTAGGAGTAGTAGGAAAGGATCACCAAGAAAATAAATTACGTCTTCCTGTGACGTGACTTCCCTGCTGCTTGTTATCCATTTTAGCATCTTGCTACAGAACCTGCCTTCTGCATTTGGTGTGTTTGGTGTGTTTATTTAAGTCATTTAAGTGTGCCTGCCTGCAGCAGGGAGGCGTCCTGTCACCCAAGTGAGCTTGTTTGGTGGTGCCATGGAGGGATGGGAGTCACCTGGGGGTGGTCAGGACCCTCCATTATTTAGAGGGCCCATATCCCTTCTTCCTGGGCAAAGGGGCCATCTGTCTGTGCTTGTCTGGGGCCCAGCAGGGGAAGAAGCTGGCTTCCCTACTACAGGAATGAACTCTGTAGAAAGGTCCTTTGTAAGGAACAGTGAAGGTCTCCTCTAGCTTCCCCCATTAAATGTGCTGCCACCAGCACTGGCTTGCACCCTGCTTTGGGAGCTCTGAGGGCTTCCCGTCCCGCAGGCAGTAGGCTCCTTGGCTGGGGAGATAAATGACTTCACTTAAGAGATGGAAGGGGTAGTTTTTAGGAGATGGAAGAAGACTGAGTGAGGGGAGCAGTGTCTGCTCCTATTGATACAGTTCTCAGAGTCTGACATGCAACTCTCGCAGAAAAGCCTGATAGAAAGTTATTTGAGTCACTCAGTATCTGCGAAAGGTCTTTCTATAGATTAAAAATCATTAAAACCCAATATGCCTACTCTGAATCTTAAACAATAAAATTGACTTTCCCAAGATGTTTCACTTGAATTTGCCTGAGAAGTCTTAGGGGCTGAAACCCTTATTCTGAGTAGGCTGGAGAAAGTAACTGTATCTAAACCTGTGCTAGCAGGCCAAAGTCTTGTCTTATGTTGCTGTATTGAGGGATGAAATTTAATTCCTGTTTCATTGTCATTTCATTTCTTGGCTTCACTGCTAAGAATGCCAATTTTGCTTGCAGTTCAGTGCTCTTAAAACATACATCTTCTAAGGGAGAAGGCAAGACGATCACCTAATTTCTTAGAGATGTCCGTCAGGTGGGGGAACTCTGTCTTGGATTGGGTTTAAATTAGTAACTTGGATATGAAAGACTTGATATCTCATTAGCAATCCCTTGATCCACCCATTCCCCTAGGTGCTGTACTATCATTCTTCAAGTCATTATAAGTAATCAGTTTTAAGTGCAAGATAAGACTTTTCCTGCTAGTCAGTTCTACAACCAAAACAGGTGAGCTAGGGGCTTTGATCAAAGAGGTATTCTTTTAAGTCAGATTTATTAATTTTGAAATTTGTTTCTACATGTCTGATACTATGCTAGAAAATAATCAAAATTATATATTAAAAAAAAATCAAGAGCTTCAAAATTAAGCTGCTAGCCAAATTAGATTGAGTTGAATGGTTGAAATAGTGCAATAAATCTCTTTTTTAATGTACAAAATTTATTTTTAGCCTGTCATAAAGGTGATATCTAGGAACTCTAACTTTACCAAAAAGGATCACAGATTTGGTTAAACTTCAGAACTCCTTTAAACTGCAATTTAAAAATCATCAGACAAAACACCAAGGCTTTCTTTAAAAGTCTCATTGGCACCGTCTCACTTTCCTTAAGCTTTAATAGGCTGTCACTTATGTTGCTTGTTCTGTCTATTATATGGTCAGGGCCTTTGTAGGTATTTGCTGAAAGCTAGATGTGCTACAGTAAATAGGAATTGTGTTCATTCCTTTTCCTGGAACAGTGATGAGATCATTGCATGGGCTTTGTCTCATGACGTGATTAAGTTTGCACTGTGACTCAGTTACTTTGTCCTGAAGGACAAAGTTATAAAATTGATGGCACTGTGGTTGTAGGACCAAAAGGCAGTATCTTGTGGCAGACCTCCAGATGCTCAGTCTGGGTCTGTAAAGGCTGTCCTGTGTTTTTACAGCAAGACAATGTGAGAGGCTGTAATGACTTTGTTTAACCAAGAATCTGTCTGGTTTCATCTCCATAGCTGTGTTAATATTTAAATCATTGACCTAATCAGGTTAAGCGTGAGCTGAAACATCTAATTTTGAGGCACGCCTTGTTCGTGATAGTTGTGCAATAGCAAACTCAAAACAGTGATGCAATTAGCTGCACCTCAGCAAAAATACCTGAGAGGTTTTAAGCTGAAGGCTGTAAGAGAAAACAGACTGTTAGTAAGTTACAAAATGCACTTTTTTGGGGAACCCGTGCCATTTTATTGCGAATATTACCTAACCGTACTAATTCTTTTCTCATAATGAGAAAGAGAAGGAGAGGAAAAAGTATCCCGTTCACGTCCTGATGAGATCATAACCAAAAGCTGTGTTGCTGGGAGGTGTTTTGTGCCTGGTTCACCTGAAGCCTGAAGGCTGCGGCGGAGCTGTCAGGCCTCAGGTTCCCTTTCCGAGCTGCGCGGGCGACGTTTGCCAGCACTCCTGCATTCGTCGGGATTGCCTAAATTCACCCGCAACTAAAAGCAAAAAAGAAAACTGGTGCATGTGTAAAATAAAGAAAAGTTTGTTTCTCTGCTGATATTGAAACATAACATATTTTGAGATAACAGAAGTCACAACGGATAATTTAGTCCCTGGAAGACTTAATCGTGTAGTTCAAGATTGAAATTTAACTTGTCTCAGCAAGCATTTCATGCCAAATAAACAAATTATTAATCAGTAAGTTAACATTCACTCACAACAGGGCTCATATTTATTAGAATTTTCACTAGCACTTTACAGAAAAGTCACTTCTCTAATTTTTTCTTTGCAGATATTAACTTCTAGGCTGTTTATTCAAGATAAGATCAAAATGAGGATGTAAAGGTCAATGTATGCTGTATTACAAAGCTACAAAGAAGAGTCAGTTTGTCCTCCAGCAAATGCTTTTCTATCCAAATTAAACTTTCCCCTTTATAGAGAAAAAGGTGCTTTTTTTTTTTTTTTTTCCCTCCCCCCTCCTTAGGAATTTATCAGAGTTTGTGTTTGTGGAAGAACACACTCCCTTTGTGGACATGTTTCTGCCATGAAGTGTTATCAGTTTTGTCTTTTCATCTCTCTATCTCTAATCTCTCTATCTTCTAATGATGCGTGGGTGAGCTCACGGTTAAGGCTCTGGGGGGCTGCACTGCCCTGGTCTGCTGCCACCTCCACGTCACTGTCCACTTCGTCAGCTGTTCAAACTAATTGGAAAAGTCGTGGACAAGGGCAAATGAGATTAAACGCCAACCCCCGCTTTGGGGACAGCAACCCCTGGCAATGAAATGGGGCAGACTGTTGGAGCAGTGATATTTTGAAACCATGACAGCTAAATCCGTGAGAGCTTGATTTGTCAAGTTCCTTGGACAACAAAACTAATGGGTGACCTAATCAGCCTTGATTTTAATATGTTTTATAAAAATTAGAGTGAATGAATTGCAAATTTTATGCTACATCTTTCCTTAGTTGCTAGTGTTGTTAAAACTCTGACCAAACATGTGTTGTATTCTTAAAATAAGGACCTCCATCAAGGTACCGTAAAGGTGAAGAGGCTGAAGGAGCCATTCCCCCCTCAGTTTGGAGTTAATGCTCCCTTACCTGAGACAACGTACATGACTGTAGGAACTCCCTGAGTCTTTCACGAGACGGAATAGAATGAGTTAGTGGAAATCACCATCAGCGGTGCTTTAAGCTAACCCACTTAGCACTGCAGTTTAGTGCGTGTGTCTACGTAGGTTTCATATTCTAGCCAGCTTTTGAGAGTTTGTTAAACTGCTTTAACTGAAGTACTTGTGATCAACTATTTACTTAATTGTATGATGATAATTTAGATAAATTTGTTCAACTACCCAGCAGAGAAGATAAATTGGAGCATCTGTGGGAACACAGTTCTGGACACAACTTTCTCCCCAGAGATGAAGAACAATTTAAGTATTTTAAAATAGCTGCTACGTTGATTTCTTGACACTGCCGTGTGTTCCTCCTTGGCTTGTCCCACTTCACTGATTACTGATACAGTTGCATTAGGGAGAAATTGTCCTTCCCATGCCCATAGCTGTGCAGAAAACACTTTCTCTTGTGCTGTCTGCCATGTAGGATGCAGAGTTCTCCCATGTAGCCCTTCTTTTTGTACTGTCAGGAATGAGTTACCAGCTACTTGAATTTGTTCTTAGATAGCTGTGAAAAAACTTGCTCACAACCTCACCGATTGCAGTATTCAGTCTAAATTATATTCTACCTGTTTATTTGGATTAAGTAGCGTAAGTCTGGAAGTATACACATGTTTGTGCTAAGTGCAGATTCAGGCTGCCCTTTTCTTTGACTCTTGTTTTCACAGTTACTCTCACACTAAAGTATTTGGTCTATCTGTAATGGTTGCTCTTTAATTACAGTGTAGGGAAAACAAGTCGAATACGGGGCTTGCTTTTAGTTTCAGAAAGCAACGAGTCCTTATTCTGGTGTCTCTAACACTGTGGGCTCAGGTGTTTGCGGGGGGGACTGTCGTACCCTGTGGTTGAAATGAGTTTGCTTTCCATGACCCCTCTGGGGATGGGTGCTATTGGTATTTGGGTATAGTGGGAGCCCACTATGATTTTGAGTAGATAGAGAACCTGACCCTAAAAACAGTAGCGACATGGTCAGCAATGAGAAACGTGTTGCCTCTTCACACAGACAGATGTTCTGCTTCTGGTTGTGCACTGAAACTGGCAATTCTGAAACCTGCTGCCTGTTTATTTGATTCATAATTCAAGGCCAGTGTAATTCCCCGTGACTATCTCAGTTGTTTGTGCTGTGGAATTTGAATTCATTGCTTCTGTGGGCACGGAAGGATCGCCGGGCTCGTTTGGTGTTTCAGTACCTGTAATTTTACGTAGTGCAATGCTGTTGAGATTGCCTGGCTGTGTCATTTGTTGGACTCATCACTGTTACTTCCTTTTGACCTCCCCTCTGTAATTGCACATTCATGACTTGCTGGCTGCTGTAGAGGTACCTAAATGCAGCTGGGCTCCTTTTGAGGAGTGAATAAAGTGAATGGACCAAAATGGCTCTTTCCGAGGTCGATGAGGAGCAACGGGGTAGCTGCTTCTCTCCGCCAGGCACTCGGAGCCATCTGTCACATGACAGTAAGCAAGCGTGGGTTTTAGGAGTCCATTTGTTTTTATGACAGTTTTTACAATTTTATGGAAATTGAGCCATTATATAAAGTGTAATTTTCCCCAGAATTGATGTTTTAGAGACTTACATCCCTGTTCAGTCATTTACATGTCTCGCTGCTTTTTACATAAAGCACAAATAATGTTTTTCTCCCCTAATAAAAAATCTTCAGACTAGAGTTTTGTCATCTTTGCCGCATATGAAGGACTTTATCCATGTTTGACACATAAGAAAAAGCTTGAAGGTTCTATACCCAAGTTTTATGTGTCCCTAGAAACTAGGGAGTTTACAGAGGCTACAAATGAACTAATGTTTAGTGCTTTAATATTTAGCTTAAAATCATAGCCTACAATGATTTTCTGAAAAGATTTTGTTGTTCTCTTTTGTGTTTAAGGATGTATTTTTCATAATCTCCTTTAATTCTCAATATATCTCTTCATACCCCTGCTCTTCCTTGGATTTAGTCAAGTCATTTAGTCAAGCTAGGTGTTTTAGCTATAGTCAGGTCCAGATTACAACTGCATGAGCTTTCCAATTTTTCTTAATCATCAGTGTAAGTTAATCAATGTCACAAATGCAACCCACCTTCAGAGGTCACCGAAAGATTCTTCTCAAGGGAAACTAGTAATTTTGTATACTAGATCAGACTTAAATTGCATTGACAGATTTGTACAGGGATAACTTTGACAGCATCTACTCAACTAACTCTGGCTTCATTAAGGCATGTATTTTACTTCCGTGAGTAGCATTTTAAAGCAAGACAAGGGAGAACAAGGGAGAATATCAATTTGGAAGTGGGGTTTTTTTGAAGGTTTTATGCTTTAAAATTCAGTTCCTAGGAGTCTGGATGTTTTGCCCATGCATTGCAGGCATGGCCACTCAAGTGTTTGTGTCCTTGCATACAGGACTATTTATGACATTGATAATTGCTTGGTTGCATATTTTTCTTGTGAAGTAAATGCTATTTAAAAGTGAACACTTTCCAAAATGGGCTCTGTCTCACTGTTTTTCCCAATAGTGAGAAGACAAGTTATCTGTCATAATGATTCTTACACTTGCAGAGTGTGTTTCAGATTATTTCAGTTGCCATAGCACCAAATATGCCAGGGAAGGATGCAGGTTGAATTATGCTTGGTATCAGGTACATGAAAAGAAGGTCGTCCGCAGTCCATGGAGCACACTGATGAAAGCTGGATGCAACTCCAAAAAGAGTTTTGGAGTCGGACTGTCTTGTGACTTCTGGGGAAATGTAAGGTATGAGAGATGACTGAAATCGGGGATATTGATGCTCTTGAAAGAGTTCAGTTATTGGGACCAGTTATTAGATGCCAGCACTGGTAAAAGAGCACTAGGAGTCAACATTTAAGAGGATCTGGGGGTTTACGTGTCAGAAGATATTTTAAGAGAAAGACTGACAAAGAAAAAGAGACTGTGAAAGTGTTCAAATTTGAGAGCCTTCTCAAGTGCATGGAATGATGAACTTAAGAGGAAAAAAATCGGTATACGGAGGATTTGCAGGTTTTAGAAGGTTTTGTTTTTGTGTGTATGTGTTTTACAGTATGTTTCCATAAATGTTTTTAGCCTTTTTTGATCTAAAGCAACTAGAAGCTGCTATTGTAGATAAGAGCAGCCTCTATCATAGCTTCCAAAGGAAAACCTACGGGCTGAGCCTAAATTGCACCTACTGTGGTAATAAAAAAAAATAATTCTGGTGGATTTCCCCTTTCCTCCTGTAAGGGGGAATCCTGCGGGAGCGTGGGGGCAGGTGCCTGGGCAGCTGCCCCATGGCCAGGGGAAGAGGAGCTGCAGGGAGTTCGCCAGGAGGCCAAACTCTGCATGTGGCCCCATGTATTTGGAGGTGACATCACCAGCAAAAGGGTGGCAAGTGTTTATTTTTCAAGCCATATTGTGCTTGTTTATGGGTGTGTGTGACTTGTCAGCCCGGCGAGCCTACATGGAAGTCTCCTAGAGCGGCTCTGAGGCACCTTTTGCTGGGCAGGACTGGGGCCTTCTGCCAGCAATGAGGTTGTTGTACACAGCTGGTTCAAGTGGGTGTAAAGAGATTGCCCTATCCAGTCCTGTCGAGTCAAACATGCTACACCCAGTAGAAAGGATAGAAGCTGCAATACGGGGTATTTTCTGCATTGTAAAGACTGTTTGTATTTCCTGAAAGTGTGCTGAGAACACTGTTAGCAATGAACGACAAATCAAAAAATCAAACAAGATGGAGAGCACTCTTAAATTTGCTAATTAACCTGGGTTTTACAAATCTTCTGTTACGCTTAGACGATGCCCATTGGAGTTGGTAATTTTGGAGCTTTACAGAAAGCCCCGGAACGTGCCTCTGAACACCGTACACACGCGGAACGGCAGGGAAGAGGCTCCAAGTGTGGAGAGGGGCCCCGGCTCCGGCAGCCATTCCTGGTGCGTGGGAGCGGTTCCCGCTCCGCTGCGGAGAGGCCTCGAGGCTCCCGGCTCCGCCGCGCTGGAGCCTCTCCAAGCTACCGCAGGAAGCTCCTTTGAACTGGGAGTAAGCCTGCGTGCACGTACAAATTAAAAGGCAACAAAACACGCAGAGTGAAATCTTGCCCTTATCAAAGGAGCTTGTTGTTGACTTCAGTGGAGCAAGAATTTTATCCGTAGAGAGGAAAGGCGGATTTCTGCGCTCTGGAGTCGGAGCTGTGCTGTCTGATGTAGGTTTATTGTCACAGATACCTGCTTGTTTTCACATGTATTTGCAGGATCTGAAGGCCACGAAGTCTTTGTAATTGTGTGCCTGAAATACGTGACGGTAGTAGCGCTTGCCAAGGTGCACCTGGATCGCTCGTGCTTTTGTAGCTTTTCTTTCTTGTTTTTATGGTGTAGCAACATTGCACAGGCCTGTCCAAATGAGCTGGCAATTAGTAACGTAAATATAACTTGTCCGACTTGATTTGTTTCCCCTGCCTCCCCCCACGTTACGTGTCTGTCTCTACCTACCTAATCCATCTCTGGAGAGAGGAGCAGCAAGGAAGTGCGCTGTGGTGGCGTGAACACAGAATTGCTTTTACCCTTTCAGAATGGCATTTCTGTGGTAAATGGAACTTGCGGGCTCTGCAGAGCCATACAGGGCCTGAAGACAGCGCGGTGCTGACAGCTCGGGAGGAAGAAGCAGCATTAAATCCCTTGGGATAGGCCCAGGACGGGAAGCTGCTCCCGCGCAGCCGCTGCGCCACCTTTCCCAAGTTAGCAGCCCGCTGACTTTTTTGCTGGGCTGTCACATTGGCTGCAGTGAGGCTTTTGACACCGCTGTATTTTGTGACATTTGTTTCTTAAAGCTCTGAATAAGGTCACGCTAAGCAGCTGCAAACAGCCACCCGCCCTCAGCCTCCGCCAGGCCGGAGCGCGTCTGGGAGAGCAGCTTTGGGGTGAGAGGCCCCGGGTCCTCCTGACAGCTCCTCGAGCCGGTCAGGAAGGAGAGCTCCGAGATGCACATTTTAAACATCCCGGACAGCGCTTTCTGTGAAGACATTATTCGAATTGGGGCCTGCCAGGCAGCAGGCGCAGGTTTAACTCTCTGCTACTCTCGGGCTGTGCTGGAAAAGGACTCAAAGCGAACTGATCCTGCAAAGATAGTCAGCTTGTTATGCTCATTTTGGGGAGGTCGGAAGTAGAAAGCATCCCTTATGAGGTTAAAATATTAAGCAGTGATTGTGGAAGAAAAAAGGCCAAGTATGTGCGAAGAAATGGGTATGAAGTGACTTAATGACCTGCTTCTCTCTGTGTACACAGGCACAGTGACAACTTGTAGAAATGAATCTGGTGAGGAAGAACATGGTAAACATCTGCAGTAATTGTTTAGTTGAGAAGAAAATTTTTGATGGTGCAGCTAAATATCTTCCCTTCTTTCTTCAATCTTACTTCAACTTCTCAAATTAATAGGTTCCTTATTTTATCCAATAAATGTGTTATTTCCCAATTTCAGTACAGTTGATCTCATGGACATTGAGCTCACAGTTTGTTTGAAACCTCGACAAAGCAGGAGAATTTCTTCTTTGAAATGATGACAAAGTAGTTTACTTTTTAAGACATTTAACTCTGTTATAAAATACAAAACAGTAGTTACAACTGATCGGTGACAGGAGTTCAGTGCTATGAAAGCAAAGGCCTTAGGAAAATAGGTTGTCCCTTAGACTTCCATGAATGACTATTTCTAGCTTTTGCCTTTTCTTGCCAACTGAATTACAAAAGACACTTCTGCTTAGCCCGAGAGTGCAAACCCTCTGCAGCTGCTGGCAAAGATGCTCTTCCGGCGAGTGTTTATGCTGTGTTATTTTCTAGCATTCACCTTTAGCAGCACCATAACACCTGAATGGCTATTCTAAATTTTAAGAAGTACTGGTCTTTTTATATCAATTACAGTATTCTTCATGACCCATCCTTGTTTAATAGAACTGAAGAGAGGAAAGCTGCTGAATGGTCATTAGCTTAACAGGAAAAGTCATTTTGAAATCCCTATTAAATTGCAATGAGTGCACAACTAAACTGAAGTTTAATTACATTTTTAATTAAAAGAATAGTTATTGATTAGGTCGTTGAGTATGTGTTGTAGCCAGCCCTAACAAATCAGCATTATTACAGGAGATCATTAAACCAGTTGTTAAAATTCTAAGTGAACTCTTCTGAATGGAACTGGCCATGGATAAATCACACAGTGATGCTGGGTAGAGAAGGAAATAATAAAAATCATGTGAAACACATGCATTTCAAATAGCTCAGTTATTGTTGTTTTTCTGTATTATGATTATTCTCATTTACAAAACTAAATGAAGACAGAAATTGAACTTTTTAAATAAAAAGACTACATGTATAAAATGTTATGTTTGTTCCTAAAATTGAATTCCTGAGATTCCTGAGATCAACCACTATTTCTGATGACAGCTTTCCAGACCCTGGCGGTCCAGAGTCCCTCTGCTTCTCTCTGCTGTGATTTCCATGCCTTTCCATTCAAATGGGTTGTATCCACAGAAACGTGTTCCTAATAACAGCACGCTGCAGCACTGGCAGCCCTACAGTCAGATCCTGTTACTTAGCTGGACTAAGTTATTGACTGAAATGGAGCATTGCGGAATTAAAAATTCATTCTGCGTGAGATTTTGCACACTTTGAGTTTTCTGTCTATGCATTATGCACAAAGGCCAACCCGTTCAAAGAGAGTGAAGGTTACACCAATGCAGCACCAAGGAGTTGGGATATGCTAGAATTAGGGATATCTGCATAACCTTTAGTGACCTTTGAGTTATGGAGTGTGATCTGCTCTTTCATGGCATGATCCCCCTACGGCCGTGACCGCTTCCTCTTCCAGGCCCTCGGGATGGACACAGGGGTCGAGCGCAGCAGGAGGAAACACGTGGCAGTGGCTGACTCGTTGCAGGAGTGACGAGAAGTGTTTACGGGAGGCACTAGCGCTATTCGGGACGAAAAAATGGTATTTTGTGGTTGCAGATGT
Source organism: Tinamus guttatus (assembly GCF_059628265.1). NCBI lineage: Eukaryota > Metazoa > Chordata > Aves > Tinamiformes > Tinamidae > Tinamus > Tinamus guttatus. The sequence continues at coordinate 2,299,976 of NW_028288649.1, forward strand.
TGAGAGAGAAAAGTGCTGTATAGCAACCACTGGCTCACTGTGTCTCTGCTAAAATTCAGAGCGATGATGACAAACTGTATTACAGTAATATAAATTGAAGGGCTCCGATATAGAACTCAAGGCATAAAAAGGCTTAATGAGCCATCATCAGGATTTGCCGGTGATTTGTGCTTGGGTAGTGGGTTCGCAGGATTTTTTTTCCCAGACATATAGGGTAGACGTTTAGTTTCCTCCACACAGGTGCCTGTTTCCTGTCATTGGGTACCTGTAGGAAGTTGCGGTTATGGATGGAGTGACGCTGTGGTTGTAGAGGCAGCGCTGATAAATCATGGTGGGGCGGCAGCTCTAACTACAGCTTCTCGTGTGATTTAAGAGGGGGCCCTAGAGGTGCGTCACCCAGATGCTTGATTGATGGTGAGCAGGGCCAGCCGCGGCGTGTTTAAAGCTTGAAAGCCCTTGCTGGATTTGGGGATCAAAAGTTGTCGTTTCAAACAACTCCTCGGGTATCAGAACAGTTGGCCGCCCCAGTTGCCTCATTTCCCTTTCTTCTTTGCCAGGATTTCCTTGCCTCTGCAAGCAGGAACTGACACGCAAATACATATTTTTTTTCAGTGATTTGTTGAGATTTGGGAGCTTTTTCAGGAACCTGTTGAGTATTTGGTGTCCATACAGTGATGCCAGGCAATTTTATGTTATGGCATGGCTGACGGGTCATGAAACGAGAGAATCTTGTTAGTTAAAGCAAGTCATTTTGGACAGAGTCTGCCTGAAATCCAGCCCTGTCCCATGCAAGGGACTTCTCTGCGGGGATATTTGCAGCATCTCCTTCCACTTGCAGTTACTGTAGCTGATTTCCCTCTCCCCCATCCTGCAAAAAGAGAAAAAAAAGACATGGGAATTTCTCGCAAAGCCTCCGATAACCTCCTTCCTTTTTGTTGCAGGTCACTTCCAACGGGAGGCGCTGGCAGAGCCTGCGCGGCGGCGGCGGCGGCGACGCTCTCCTCCGCGCGCTCCAGGGCCTGGCCGGGGCTGCCAGGTGGGCGCCTCGGCCGGCGGGGCCTCCCCGCTGCCTGAGCCGGCCCCCGCGGGTGCTGGTTCTGAACGTTTGCCCTGTTGGAAACGCGCTCTGGGCCCGTTTCTGGGCCCAGCTGCTCCCTGTCCCTCAGTGGTGGGGCAGGGCGTGCGCTGTGTTAGAGGGGAAGGGGAAACGGTCAGTCAGGACATGGGCAGCGTAAGGAGATGCTCCCTGAGGGCTACCAGGCCCCTCACATCACACAGCAGCTGCCTCGAGGGTGTTTTTTGCATGACACGTTGAATAATCTGGCTAAAATAAAGTAGTGGCTCTCCCTGAGGCCGAGATTAGCACCACCTTAACAGTGGTGTGACTGTGGGGAAAGGAGGGTTTTAGCCTTGATTTCATTCTCTTTCATGTCATTTCTGTACGGAAAAATTGATGACAACATACTGCAGGAAGCCCCATTGCAGAAACAGCAGCTTCTCTTACTCTGATGCCACCTGCTCATCCACCAAAGTCCAGCAGAAGCTGCCGTGAGCGTGTTGGTGCACTAGGATAAGCCGTGTCCCTCTGCTAGGCCGAGCTGCGGCAGCAGCGTAGAAACCCCAAAGAGCTCCGAGATGGCCCGTCCCTGGGAACGCAGGGCCCTGTCCCTTTACGTTGTTACAGACAGGTTTCAAATCTTTTAGTCTTGCTGCGTGGTGGAAGGACCGTATCAGCCAAGCAGCCCGTGTCTGAGGGACACGGCTTAGACCACAAAGGGCTTCAGGTGCTCCCGGCTGCCACGTAGCAGCCGCGTGTAGCCAAACCCTTTGGCTGCTCTGTGATGTTCCCAGCGGGTGAGGACAGGCGTACAACCCATCCTGCTTCGTGGTGTGTGGAGTCAATGCTGGGCTTTAGAGAGCAGGACCTTAGATGTCTTTTTTTTCAGTGAAGGCAATTGCCAAGATGAGATTTTTCCAGGTAACTGCAGTTTCTGATTTAAAAGGCTGCTTTCTTAAGAAATTGCCTTGGAGAGTACAGATTGATCATTTGGATTTTGTGTTTTGCTCTGTGTTTCACAAAACACAGAGTATCAGTAGGTGTTTGTCATTAGCATAAGGAGAGTATATTCTAAATTGGTGCTTGCAGAAGTTAAAGACAAGACATAGCAGGCTATAAAAGTTATCTTGTTTGTTTCTGGGGCCTGGCAGCATTGTTAGATCCCTTCTTCCAGAGCAGGGAAAACATGTGTTTTCCAGAAGAAAAAGGCAAAAATACATGCAATAAATAGGAGAGGAAGCAAAGGAGCAAGGATGGCCCCATTGAGCTAACAAACAAACACATGCAGAGCTGTGGGGACATTCAATCCCCCTTGAAAAGGTGGCAAAACCCCTGCGTGGTGCTGCTGCCACATGCGGAGCAGGAGTGAAACAAAACTGGGATGTTCTTCTAGCAGGCTGAAAAAGTCTCTGTGTGTGTGTGTGTGTGTGTGGACGTGCTGTGGGGGGGGGGGGTGGATAATTAATATTTGTTGGATTAAAAGGCAGTAGAGCAAGGTAGCAATTACTGTGGATTTGAGCTGAAAGGATGGCCTTTTTCCATGAGAAGGTTTGCTATAGGACAAAATACCTAGGTACGTACTGCTGCTTCACACAGAAGTGGGATTTAGTAAGGTTACACAATAGCTATTAAGAAATTCCCAGCCTAGAATAAGGCACATGTATGCTTTAAACAAAAAGTTTTCCCTTGAGCCTAATTGCCTCTACTGTTTCTAATTCCCAGCTCCCACACTGATGCTGCTGTTGCTGCCCTGGCACTGGAGGTGCTGAGCCGGGCGGGCTGCGAGAAGGCCAAGGCTGCGGCGTGAGCGAGCGGCGCCGGCCCGAGCGAGGGCTTCAGGGGGAGCACGTCGTACCTGCCGCCGTTACGGGGTGTACGGCAAGGGTTTGATTAACACGCCGAGTTTGGAAAGTGTAAATTAAACCAGTAGGAGTTTCACAAGACGAGCAAAAGGTGCCTCATTATTTTCAGCTGCCAGGATTTGTGACTGTGGTAGCTGTTCTTAGGCAGGGGGGAGGGGAGAATGCTTAATTTTTATTGGGTTAATGGTATTTACCTAATATCTAGGGCTCTTTTGCAAAAGTGTCTGTATCTATCAGCCTGGTGCTGCACATCTTAAAGCTGTTTTGGAGAAGCAGAGTGATGTTCTCGGGTGGCAGCTTGCACCTCCTCTTTGAAGAACAAACAGGTGAGCTTAGTCTTAACATCAGTTATCCGCAATAAAAGACCTTGCTAATCTAACAGCTCTCCAGCACTAGCGGATGCCCCTGTAAAGTGCAAGAGCAAGCAAGGCTGGTGTTGCTTTTCTTGGTGGAATTTATCTTTCACAGTAGTAACCATGTTACTGCTGCACCAGCTCTCCAGTTGCATGAGGCAAGCAACACAGTACAAATAAAATGTCTTTATTTTGTACCTTTTACGGGAGTTTTCCTGTACTGCATTAAGTAAGTACCACATATTTTTCCTAGCTGAACAGCTGGCCTTATAGCTGGAGTTACTGGCTCTAGGAAAAAGATTCCTGCAGGCATGGTGTGGGGGCGTTATTTGGTAAAGTGATTTTATAGTGATGGTCCCCTAGGGCAAGTGTGGCCAAGCAAAAGGAAGCAGCCTCTCCTCCTTCCTGAAGGGGGTTTAACAGTGATGGCACCACCTTTGCTCCACAAGCAAAAGGAGACAGACACTGCTCAATATGTGATTTTTACAGATTCATTGATCTGTCATCACCCTGTGCTAGGACCCCAAGCCCTGATCTTCCACTGCCAAGACCCCTTGTGAGAGCTGCAGCACTCAGGTAATACTGGGGAGCATCGTGGGCTCCAGGCTGTGGCCAGCTGCTCCCTACAGAGGTGCAGAGCAGGAGTTAGCGGCAGTTGGAGCGCCGCTGTCCCTGCTGCCTCCGTGCTCACCCACACCCTGAAGACTGAGCACACCTGAAAGTGCATTTAAGCTCTTGGACCTGCTGACAGTTATAGAGCACCTTCATCTCCAAGCCCTACCTACTGCAAGGCACTTCTGGAGTGCTAATGGACCCCAACTGAGGTGCTGCCTTCCCTTTTTTTAAGCCCAGAAGTTCATACATATCAATCCCTAAGGATGGTTGGATGAGATCAGGGTAGAGCTGTCCCCCTCCTGGCGAAGCAGCTTTAGCAAAGAGGGAAAAGCCACATCCCATCTTTAAGACTCTGCACGGGACAAGGTGTATTGCCCAGGGAGATGAAGGAGGGGAATGGTTCTTTGTTCCAAGTGCTGAGGGTGGCAGGACAAACATGCAAATACCCTCTATCATCTGAAATGATTTGACACAGAGTGAATTAAAAGTTTACTTTAATTTTGAACCATTTTATAACTGCATTTTCTCATGAAGCGTCTGTATCACAGCAGGCTACAATAACTTTGGGATCAAAGGCAACTGGTAAACTGTCCAATACAAGGTTCCAAATAAACAGTTCTTACTGGCCCCTACCCAGACATATCCCAGATAAAGTTTTTGATCAAAAACATGAAATAGATCCACCTGCTTATTTTAAGCATATTAAAAAGGAAACTAATTGGACCATTTCTATTTGTCTAGTTTTTTATACAAAAAGGCTACACAATGTTACACTTTATTCAGGATACAATTAGAGCGATTATGAATTAGTGTTCTACATCTTTACTCAATCCTTAAAAATTAGAAACTGCTGTAGCATATTCACTATAACTTAATACTACAAGAGACTTTAAAAAAAAAACTAACAATAATTACTGCGAAAAGAAAGGCTACTTTCAAAGCAAGCAAGGTCAGTACCATTACAGAGATTTAAAAAAAATAATAAATTTTTAACAAGCAAGGCTAGGGTTTGATAAATTCCATCTTGCAATTCACTCTTGTGCATTCTTCGTTTCTTGAATCACTCCCAAAATCCATTTGTATTATTACTCCTCGACCAAAAAGGACCAGAACAAAAAGTTTACTTCAATTGTTCCCATAGGAAACTCAGCTTGGTTAGTGTGTCAGGCACTTTCTGAGATACTAGCCCACCCCTCGAGCCCTCTCAGCAACTCTACAGGCCAATCAACGCAAGTTCATTCAGATGATACAGCTGCAGAGAGAAGGAGAAAAAAAAAGGTGTCAGCGTTCTTGAGCGAACAGTCACTGTAGCATACTGAGACTGCAGGAAGCTGGCACACAAGACACTGCAGTTAATTACTTCCACACTTCACGGCAGAAGCCAGTCTGGATCGTACCGAGCGCGTTTCCGGAGTGCTTCGGCCGTGTCCTCGCAACCTGGGGCCCATTTAAGCCATTCCCTCCCTGCCAACCAAGTCCTCAGTCCACTAATCTGAGGGATTTTTTTTTTTCCTTCCTTTTTAAGTTCAAGGTTTGAGCTTCTTACCTAAAGGATGATTTACAGGTCAGTATCGAACCAGGCCAACTGATTACTGTCACCTGGAGGCAGCCCATCCATAAGGTCCTGGGCATGGCCCAGATCTGGCAGACCATCAACTGGGTAGTCAGCACCAGGGTGGTGGCCGCCCATTTCATGCTCCATCATAGGGTCCATACCCAAGGCATCCTGACCGTATCCGCCAGAGTGGAAAGAACGGTAGCTAGGATCTAAGAGAGTTAAAGGTGGCAGAGGGAAAAAAAGCATAATGTTAACAGATGTTAGATGCATCCGAAGCTGCAAGTATAAGTGTGTGAGAAGATCTTTGTAGCCATCTACTTGTTTTTTCCCCTAGTTCAGCCAAGTTCAAAACAATCTGCTGCCTGCCTCCCCCCGCAGCTGTCCCACGGTTTGAGGCAGCCGTCCCGGGGGATGCTGCACACACAGCACGCTGCACTCAGAAGCACGAGCAGATTCCAGCCAAGGCATCAGTCCGTCTAATAAACAATACTGGAATTCAACCATAGTGCAGCAAAACCAGCCTCCAAGGCTGCAGGCTTGCTTCTGAAATACCAGTTAAAATAGCAAATCCTTATCCCTAAGTTTGACTTCAAGTCTACGGACATTTATGGACTAATACATTAAAATATCTGGATTAGTTCTTAATAATTAAAAAAGGCACTTTTGGAATTGTCAAGCCCATTTATAAAGGATTTATAAGATTTCTGGAAACGACAGCTCAGTGGGAGATGCTCTTGCAGCACTCGGACAAGTGACACCAGTTTTGCACGTTCATGCAGCTCGCATTTCAATACAGTCAATACTGCTGCAGAAACTGGTTATTTGAAGTGGCAGCTCCCCATCTGCCTGTCAGTTTGCACTATCTCGCTGAAGAGTGATTCACTCTTCTCTCATTTGTGGTTCTCCTTTAAAGTCTATGACTTGACATCATCCAACTTAAGGTTAGTGGAGGGGAATGGAGCAGACATACCATCTGGGCGGTATCCGAGAGGTTCGCCCTGGGCACCGATATCAAGTCCGAGGTCTGCTGTCTGGAGGCACAGAAAAGGTCATAAACCATTCTTAGTGCAAGATCTTTGGGGTGACATTAATGATTTAGAGCTTGAGACATTTTAAAGCTCGCCCTAAACCCATTTTTAGCTGCTCTCGTGCAGCAAGCACTGCAGCATGGCACTATGTGAACATGACAATGCCTTTTAACCCCAGCTTCTGCATCCCTCCTAGCAGCCGTTCGTCAGGCCTAGGGTCGCTCCCCCTCTGCTGCCCCTGCCCAGCTCTGCATCAGCAGCGCCAAGATCCCTGAGGCAGCAATATGTTGCTCTATTGCACTTAGCCGTTCTGAATGGACCTCCTCGCCCTTGTCCAGTCCAGAATTAAGTATCTGCAATTTAATTACACAGCTTTGATCTAAAAGAGATACCCCCGTTTTAGTTGTTTTTCATGTTACTGTGGAGGATGGATACAGATTTTAGGCGACCTGAAGGGTAAGCACAGAACTGGTACAAATCAAACCCTGCTGGCCTCCAAGTCCCTTCTTACTGTACACTAAGCACAAACAGGGCAAATTAGGCTCCCAAAACTTAAGAATCTAGGGAAAAAAAGAAACTTAGTGAAATCTGCCCTGTACACCATGTGCACAGTTTGTTTTCAATCTCCGTTCACTCTGCAGTCCTTTAACCACCAAGAAAATCCACACAGTGTGATAACCAGCCTGCAAATATTTTCATGTACAAAGCTTAATTCTAAGGAGAACACAAGCTGCATGCCCACTCCAAGCTACCTGGCGTACCCGAAGGAAGCCTCACAGAAAACATTTTTATGTAGGCTTCCCCCAGATCTCTCATGCCTTCCCCCGCAAAGCTCTCGGCATATACAGCTCATCAGGTTTGGACAATCCTCAAAAAATTGGTCAAAATTCCTAGAGATCATTCCAGAGCTGTCCTCAGAAACCTGAGGCAGCAGAGACATAATGTTCTTCTACATGGCTTTGCTCTAGTGAGAAAGAAGAGAATTAGGTGCTTAAGCAGCAGCAGAGAATGAACTCCTTGTGCTTCCCTTGCAGACAGAAAAACAGCTGCATTAAGGCTGCTTACTCTTGATCTAGCTCCAACAAGAGCTCTTATTTCTGCAAAGTTTTCTTCCACTATGCAATGGATTCCCCAGACTTTCACACCCCTCTCTTTATGAACTTTTGTCTCACAGCAAGAGTGCGCACATCACGCCTGGATCATTTGCTGGAGTCTAAAAGCACAGGTTCACAGAACCCAAATGTGGGGAGAGTACAGAAGCTACGGCCACGTGCAAAGCTGACCCTGTGTCAGTGCAGGCATCTCCGCTCTGCTACAAGGCCTTGCTTCTCCCCAGGAAACAGGCAGTGCAAAGGGGCAACTCACCTCGTTCCAAGCCATGGGCTCAGTCCGGAACAGAGAGCTGGTCAGTTCAACAGAGAGTCGCTTCTTGTAGTCCTGTGGTTTGTCCTCAGACATTCTGAACAGCACCGCGGCTGCATATGTTGCTATTGAATTAAAGAACAAGTTTAGCAGTGGTCAAGTTTTCTATCCAAACAGACAAAATCTTTTTTAATATTCACTTACCAACACCCTCATTCCTAGAATGGAGCAGTTCTGTTAAAGGTGCAGTTGCTCCTTCAGCTTCAATCGCTTCAGCTGCTTCCTTGTCTTGAGCCAGCTCACAAAGTACACCTGCAGCTACTCTCTGGATGTTCTCAATGGGAGAGTACAACAACTACAACCAGAACACAAGGGTTTCTTTAGCTCTTCAGTACAATTCGACTGGGCGTTATTTTACTACTTTTTTCAGTATGTACCATAGCATTTTCTTGAGCTTTTGCTTACCTGCACAAAGAGTGGAATGGTATTGAGACCCCTGATTACGATTCGATTGTGAACATCACGTGCAAGAATGTGTAGGGCTCCAGTGCAGCCCTCAACAATTTCCTCCATACGCACACCCTCCTAGATAGGGAGAGAAAACATTTGTTCTGAGGCTGAGATACTGAGTGCTGCCTTCTCAAGAGGCTGCCCAAAAGCTGATGGACAGTTTAGTACCACCCTGTCAAGTAACAACCAAACTTGGCCCCTCCATAAACATCCCTCCTCAGCAGGTCCCATATCCACTGCTTATCACTGACTTACAAACTTACATCCCCACTAGAAGAGCTGGTCTGGTTACCCAAGTAAATTCAGAATCCCAAAGGAAAGGGGAGCATTGCAGGAAGGTGTTCCCAAAGTTCTCATTTTTTATATTAGTTCACTGTTAGCTCAAATGTCTAGCAACACAAGCTGCTTCCCCCCACAAGCTGAATACTTTAGAGAGCTTGGCAGTTTAGTTTTAAGATCCAGGAAGGATGGGACTGTCCTAGTCTCCTGGTAGAGAACTACTTCCCTTTCCAGAGCAGGCAAAACCAGTGTCACTTAGATCTACTAGCGTCAACGAGCATTTAATGTTAAGTGCTCAGGAGGTTCTCATTAAAATGAGATCCAAGCTTTTTGTTTTCATGTTGTTTCACTTTAAAAATGCCTCAGGTCTGCCAAGACAGAATTATTGGTATGGCAACACAAAAACATGAATTACAGCAAATGGTAGGACCACAGCTATTCAGACCAAACTGTAGCAGATACCAACTGGCAACCCAGGCAGTTTTAGAGGAAGGTTTTACCCCCTAACTAGTTAATGGCAGCCACTTACCACAAACTGCTGCTGTGTTCCCCCCATGGAAGTGCGGCGCTGGGTGTCTTGGTGTGCTCTGACCAGCAGCTGCACGAGCCGTGGAATGGCCCCCTGCTCGCGCAGCGGGGCATGGTTCGCGGGACACAGCGCCAGGTGCGGATCAGACCCACCGTAGCCTGCAGGTCAGGAGAAGGCAGGAGCATGAGGGATGCTTACTGCTAGTGCTGGGGGTGGGGGGGTGTCTTTTTACAATGTAAGCAGTTAGGCCTTAACAGTTGAACGCAGTTAGAGGCAACATGAAGCTGCTCAACTGAAGCAACTTTCTCATCACTCAAATTACATTCTCAACACTTTGCAAAAACAAATTTCTCATGCTTAGGGTGGAAGCCTGCTATTACCTTAAAAAGGTACCAGTTGGCAACCCTAAAAACTGCTGTTACTTACCTTGATCAAAGGCCAGTGTGAGGGCGGGTGCAGGAGCTTGACCACCACCGGGAGTCCGTAGTGGAGGCGGACCGCGTTCTGAGCCATCTCGGCCTCCTGATGCCTGCTCGTGAGGTGGCGGAGCGCGCAGATAGCGGGCTCCGTGATGTCCTCCCTGTCGCCGGCCCGCAGAACCGTGCGCACGAGCGCCTCGATGCCCCCGACTTGGCACACCATCATCTTGTTCTTGTAGTTGTTGCAAGTGAGGTTGGAGAGGATGCCGGCAGCGCAAGTTACAACGTTAATATCATCTGATCCTAGAAGCTGAACAAGAGTTCCTAGAAGGCCTTCCATTCCCTCCTGCAAAGGAAGAGGGGGGGATAAAAATTAGTTTCGCTCTTCCACTACTGCAGCTTTGGATCCCAGTTCCTTAGAAGGGCACTTACTTGCTTGGTTGCAGCATCTGACAGATTTCTCAGAGTCCAGAGGCAGTTCTGGACAAGACGCTGGCTTGGGTCTGTAAGGTGGAGTCCCAAAGCTTGCATCCCACCTAGAAGATGGTACAGTTTTGACACCATTACTTAGAGCTGATCTTGGGAAATGCAAAGTACTCTTTTCCTCTTTAAAATCCAAAGGAATAGCTCACAAACTGCTGGCTCTTTCTTGGCATTGGTGCCCTAATATGGCCAGGCCTAACACTTTATTACACCTAAAAAAAGAAAAAGCCAAGATTCTTTTTGTGATGCTGAAGACCTTCTAAATGTATCCATATTCTAAGGGGACAGGTCTAATGACTCTTAGCCACTAAGCCACCAAGGCACCTCACCAGTAAAATGGTACTTAAGAAAACAGGCTGCCTTTTAGGCTTTTGTACACTACAGTTCTCCTAAAACTGGCAGTGGTCTGAAGGATCAATCCAGGCTTATCTTTTGATGCTTATGTACTGACCCCTCAAGTACAACATAGCTTTTAAAGTTATCCCAGGTGCAAGTAAACCACTTACCAGCCTCAACAATAGCAGGCTTGTTGCTGGAGCAGACTGACAGCACCTTCAGCACCCTACTTGTGGTCCACAATAGCTTCTCGTAAGTGTAGGTCCTCATTATGTTTACTAGAGCCTGAGGTCCACCACTTGCCAGAATAATCAGCTGAAAGAGAGCAAAAATGTAACACTTCTCTGCCACCTCTTGGGCATGTAAGCAGTAAAGGCTGCTGGCTTGCATCTAACGTACGTTATGGATGTGACTGTTCACATCTTCTACTGGTCACGCACGTTCATTTTGCAATCTTGTTATAAGCAAGACTGTGCATCCACAAAAGAGCGGCTCACACCTCTTAGGAAGGTTGGTACTGACTGGCAAAAGCCTCACACTGCTGAGGATGCAGAATATGGAGCTCAGTAAAAAGGAACTGGCAGCCCATTCAGAGCAAGCTCACTCATCAGAAGCACTTCAAGAGCTGAGCACTCACCTTACTTTCTTGATTGCCATAGGCTAAAATCTGAAGACAGTCTGTTGTGATGGCCAAGAATTTCACATTTGTCTTGTTGAGCAAGGCGACCATTTTCTGCAGCCCGCCGGCTAGACGGACAGCCATTTTGGCTCCTTCCTGATGCAGCAGGAGGTTGTGAAGAGTCGTGATGGCATAGAACAGCACAGAGTCCACTGGGGACCTACAAAAACAGAAAAAGGTGCTCACTAGCACCTACACCCAGCTGCACGGACTGCAAAACACAAGTACAGTCTCCTATGTCCACGTACCCAAGCATTTTAACGAGAGCAGGGATGCCTCCCGACTTGAAGATGGCCAGCAGGCCTTCCCGGTGATGTGAGAGGTTGTGCAGCGTTCCCGCAGTGCAGCGCGCCGTTTCCACGTCGTTCGTGTTCTGCATGGTGCGCACGATGGCGGACACCATCTGAGGAGACCTCATAATAGCATGGCGAGAGGCTTCCTTTTTGGATAACTGATGAACCATAACTGCAGCCTTGTTCACCACCACCTAAAGAAATGTGCAAAGCAAAATTTTAGTTTTAAAGGTCATTAAAGAGGCCCCATACGCAGGCTATGCCGAGGTAAAATTCACATATATACCTGGTCCTCATCATTCAACAGTTTGGTCAGTTCGGGGATTGCACGAGTTGCAAGTTCAGCATCATCTTGGTAGTTTATCAAATTAACAACAGCATGTTTTAACATCTGGGATGGCTCAGCCAGGCGTTGCACATTAGTTGGATGAGCAGCATCAAACTGTGTGGATGGGATTTGCATTCCTTCATCCAGTGTTTCAGGAAACATAGCCGCACGTACTCTCTGGGCTCTAGTCATCGCATACTGGCCATCAATATCTGAAAAACAAGACGAGCCTTTACTTCCTAGAATAAGCTTTTTTTTTTTTCCTAGTAGATTAATAACAACTCTGTGTTTAGGTTTATGTATCCACAAAAACAGGGCTGTCTATATGATTATTTAAGCCGCATGTTTAATCAAATCAGTGCAATATAGAAGGACGTACCAGCAACCTGTTCCTGGGTAAAGGACTGAGAGAATCCTTGCTCCCACTCATACAGGACTTGCGTTGTGTCCACATCTTCCTCTTCAGGATTTCCCTTGCCACTCAAGGAGGGAGCAGTTGTTGTGGCACCAGAATGGATACCAGAGTCCAGGTAAGACTGCTGCTGCCAGTGACTGACTGCTGCTTTTCTGTCTGGCTCCATTGCCATGTCCAACTCCATCAAGTCAGCTGTAAGAAATCATTGTTGAACAAATAAGTACAGAATTACTCCAGCACGTATTAGTCCCTCAAGAGATGACACAGGTTTTAAATAAATGTTATAAACAACTATCTTAATCCAGCAGCAGTAGCATTGTGAGACAGCAGTTTTAATCTGAGCATTAATCCAAACCAATACAGACATGCACAAACCTGACCAGCAGGTTACTGAGACTGCCCTCGTTTGTACTGCCTGAAGGTTTCCGTTCCACATAACATGCTTAAGTACTTGAGTGTATTCAATTGACCCAAAATGTTTAAGATGACAAACTTGTGTGCAGATTTGAGCTCCAGTGATAGGGCATTCGCTGCTGTAGTAGAAAAGATACTATTCAACCCAAATTATTATTTTTTTTATTAAATTTTTAAGTTTAAGCCCATTTAACACTGCTGGGTTCAAGCAAAAGAATCAAGTGTGATGTATTACATACCTTGGGTTGCCATGTTGCTTGCTGTGCTCCCAGAACGCCTTCCCGTTAGCTTTCAGAAATCCTAAATAAAGAACAAATTTAGAATTAGGATTTTAAATTAGAACACCAGAATCACCAACTAGGGCTTAGCACAGCTTGCCATTTCACTAGCCTAGCAAGTATAATTGCTACCCATTAGCAAACTCCCAAGGATGCAGGAGCAGAAAAGGGCAGATGTTTCACCCCGTTTTCCTGTCAGACTGTATGTGTATGTGCGTGAATTGCCTCTTAAATAAGACAAGATAAATACTAGTGAAGACTGACCATAACAAAACCAGTTTTGACTTCTCTATCCACGGGTGAAATAAATTCTAAAATTAGATTCAAAAATTTTAGACATGCTGCATACACAAGAGCTAAATGCCAGACCTGCTCTTTCTCCTTATGCAACAACAGAGCAGTTCAGGGGCCCTCTAAGACTTGGTCTTTTTTTTTTTTTTTTTTTATTAATCAAGCTCTAAGGCTCGATAAAAGGCACTAAGAAAGACTTCTGTGAAGAAACCTGAAATGATGAGTTGAGGCAAGCTACTATTATTTCAATGGTACGAAGACTATCAAAAGTTTTACAACTGAATCTCCTTTACTGCTTTTTTTTTGTACCACAAGAAGATACATTTAACTGGTAAACAAAACACTCAAACTGTAAGTTGAAACAGCATTGGAAACAAATATCCTCCTTCGGTTGCACACATTAAGTCACCAAACTTGCATTTTCCTTTTTTTATATTCTGCAGAAAGCGAAGTGCAGGGGGCTGAAATATTATCAATTGCCACATCAAACTCCTCATCGTGTGCTTCCCTGTAGCATCTCCAAACAGCACAGGAGTATTTGTAAGATAAATCTACATAGTTTTCCTCCCTAACGTGGAAACGGAAACTCTAGGCAGCAACGCCACAGTAGGCCAGCTCCCAACATGCCGTTAGGTGTTACAGCTTTGCTGATCAAACATTCCTGTGCAGTGAAGTAAAGGCAAATCACTAATTTATGTAAGGGACAGGTCTGAAACAGTGTGTTGGGAGAACATTGTCCACTTGGCCCTGTACGCAGGTAAAGACACAGCTTCACAGTTTGAGTGTTTCCTTCAGGAGCAGCTACAGAAAACCATAGTGAAACAGACATCAGCTCAGCAGTTTCAGAAGTCTCCCTGAACACATTAGACAGCCCTGAGGCAAGGTTGTGTTTCTCCCTCTCTGGCCAGCTGCAGAATACCCCAGCAGCTCCTGATCAAACTCATTACGCAGCTGCACAAATGCCAGCGCTGTCTGACTCCTACCACTTTCAGCAGCAACCCTTTCCTGGCTCTTTTAAAGCAGACAGTAGGTTTGCATCCACAGCAGACAAGCAGCACTGGACACAACACACAGCAAGCTGTGCAGCTGGAAGCACTTGCTACCCACACTGATCCCGTCCCACAGCCTGAAGGCGGGCTGGTCCGGAGCCCATTTCTCACACTCTGCACGGAGGATGTATAGGACAATTAGGGCACTGACAACACCATCGTGCTCTTTAACACTGCAAAATATTCTTCCAACACGCTGTTAAGAGTCTAGTGTGAACAGCAATAAGAGCAAGAAGAGACGAAGCCACACTGTCGGCTTCACCATTAATGCATAAATTTTCCTGACTGGCTAAGCTGGAGGAAGTACTTAGCCACAACCCTGATAGCTCCTTGTAGACCTTACACATTACTCTGTCAGCCTCACTAACACCTTCCAAACAGCAAAAGGTAGAATAGCATTACAGGCTAAAATTAATATCTGTGTTTCCCCAGTTCCCACTCTAGAGTCAGATGCCCAGGAAAGTGTTCTTTAACTAATTACCTTTTAAATTAAATACAGATTTTCCAATATGAAACTGTGGCACACACTTAGCAATATAATTATCACAGAAGCAGCTCTACTTTTTATTGTAGCCTTCCTTGTCTTCACCTAGAAGGGCACTACTAATAGAAATCCATCAAAAGATTAGTTCAGGAGTTAAGATACTGGTGAAGAGTCAGTGCAGTCAAGAATGACAACTTTGGAGATACTTGCTATACTGCCTTAGAGCAATGTACATCACTTCCCCTGTCGTCAAATTCTGCACAAATGATGGCGCAGCAACCGTACTCTGAAATGGTGGTTTTACTGTCAGCAGCCTAAAGTAATTACAACAACAACTAACTGCACCAAGCCGACAGTCCAAGAGCCCAGGCTGGCTACTGCACTGCAACATGTTAGCAAATTCAAAACCGGATTACAGCAGTCAGAAATATTCAGTCTGACAGGGAAGCGTCGGCCTTAAATTAGCCTGTTAGCTGCACCTCAAAGTTTCAAGGTTTTTACTCTGTGTATCACAGAACCATAACAAAACAAAAGAAACAGAAAAATGCCTGCAGTGGTTATACCTAGCTTTTTTATTACTTAAATAGGAAATTGTTTTTAATCCTCAAGAGTTCAAAATATTGAAGAATAAAGACATCCAGTGAAAAGGAATATGTTAAGTTTGTTTTCAGCGTTTCTATAACTGAATATTCTCCCGCATTTTCTTTTCAGTTCTCATTTTATAGGAGGTAAATTGAGCCCAGGTATCACTATGACAAAGGGAGCAACAATCCCTAAGCAGGTACAGTTATTTGTGCTATTACTTCCCTAAGAGAAACCAAATCAGTGCCCTGTATCGGGCAGGGGAAAACAGACTGACTGACAAAAACCCACCCTAACTAAAGATAACTGAACTTTTCAAACTGGTATTTATTGGGGGGACACACAACCAGTGACATTATCAAGGTCAGTACCACAGAGACCTAAACTATTATATGAAAGGCAATACAGCCACTACATTGAACTTTATACTGTGTACCTCTCTGCCCACTCTTCTATTTGAAATCTTTTTTTTTTCTTTTTAAAGAAACTCAGAAAGACAGTTTTGTGAGTTTAACAGGCTTACAAGCTACTTAAAGGTTACTATGAAAGGATGATTCAAATTCCCTGATTTTCAAAAGAAAGTGAGCAATATTTTAATGATGAATAAAATTTATGCACTGATGTCAAATTTTGGAAAAGTTAGACATATGTCAAGTAGGCCAGCAAACCTATAGCATTTCTCAGATGTGAGCGATACTTCTGAACAGCTTGTGTAAAGCCTTGCTTATTTTCTTTCTAAAGCTATATGACTCCATTTGGGTACAGTGAATTATTTACTTCTGGTGTCTTACAGACCAAGAGAACTGGGACAGTTTGTCAAGGGGTGAACGCCAACCTCCCTGCTACCTCAAGAAAATACCAAGCATTAAACAACATTTTCATAATGCACAATCAATCCCTTTTTCAATCAGTTATGCTAAAAGATCAGGCTATGAAACAGCCCATATTCATAGCTTATTTTAAATAGAATTGTGTGTTTTCCTTCAAGGTTACTGTCTAAAATATCCTTAACAGGAAATCATTAAGATTTATTTAGATTATGCCCAACACCTCTGTTAAGTAGCTTTCTTGATGTTGTAAGGTAAATCAATTGCCAAAGCTGAAAATCTTCCAGAAATCTTTTGACGAAAAGCAGCCTTTTGGTAAGCCTAGCATCAGAAAGGAAGATTGCCACATCCCAATCACTGTAATCCATTTAAAGGGAATGTGCTCACTGACCATGTTTCCATAAAAAGCTATATTGACAAGAGCTCAATACACTCATTTGAGGTCTGACTGCATCTTATCTAGGACAGGCCAATGAACTGCATCCTTAGCCACCTGTGCTGAATGATAACAACTTTTCCTTATTTGGAACACACAGGTTTTAACATGTCATTAGGTTACTGCAGTTATAAACATGGATGCTAGTCCATGGAGACTGCTCCAGAAGGGTGGAAGAAAAGAACATGCAATTCTGCTAGTTTTCTCTTAAGGTTTCAGAACTTGTAACAACCACTAGCAAAGTGTTACTTGAAGCATTCTTTGAATCTACTATTGTATCAACTTCTTCTACTTCAAATTAGAGATCAGAATCCTTCCTCCCTTTGAGGAGCATGCCCACAATTGACTCCAGCAATTTTAATTTCTCTTCAAATAGAAGCAGATCAGCAAGTAGCTAGTTTTGCTTCATACTACTCTTAGCAAAGTGAAGAGTCAGCAGCCAAAGTAGAGTAGCAGCAGCAATCCCACAGCTAATAACAGGAGTTAACCATAGCACTGATTTCTCTGACCCAAGAATGGAAGTATAAGAACTTAATGCAGCAGAAATTTCCTAATTAACCTTACTTTTGAAGGTGAAATGAGAGAAATTATTAATTTTTTATTGTAAAATCTTAAAATCTTATCCTAGAAGTGGCTATTCTATTTTCTAGAAAAGGAAACCAAAGACAGGGGAAAAGGCAATACTAATTGAAAACTATGAACACTATGAAAAATTCCATAATATATCCCCTAGTCAAGATTTTTCAGGGGCTGGCCTCATCCCCTTAAACAATCTTACCTACCCCATAGGTCAAAGCAGCTTCCAGCTTTCCCACGTCCTCCCAAAATATTCAAAAACAAGTCTGCTAACCTTCAACATGGTAACATTTTAATGTGTTTTCTACACTAAGCTCTGCGATTAAGGTGTTTTGTGGGCAAATTTAGGAGGTGCTTTGTGTGCCACATGCTTTTGCAAGACCAGTAAGATGTCCTCAATGTACAGGCTTGGTTTTTTGTGTGTTTTAAGGGATTAGAAGCTTGCTGTGAGAATGAGTTTGTAACTGTTTCACAGAATGAATAGAAGACACTTTATTTCAGTGTAGGAACAGGCAACAGAAAAGCTTCACATTTAAATTTGCATATTAGAAGCATTTCATTTTCCTTGTACAAAGTTAAGTGTCAAATACAACCATCTTCCGTAAATACATTCCATAACTCAGAGAGACTGAACAGCATTCCCAGATTTTGTTTGAAGTACTGGCATTTGTGGTCCTCAATTGTCTCTGGCAATTCTGAAAGGAACTGTCTTTTCATTAGCTTTAGAAATCTGGCTTCTAAACTCAGAACAAGATGCATCATACAAGATTAGGAAGACTCTCCACAATTCATTCTTGCTGCATGCAATTTTAAGGTTTTATATATATATATATATATATATATATATACACACACACACACACAATTAGTTTGAAGTATGAATGGTTATAACAGAAGTTAAAATTCCTGATGCACAGGACTCCTGAATTAAATCAGGTTTTTCAAATCCCTCCTCACACATGTAATTTAAGGGCCCAGGTAGATAAGAGCACTACAGACCTCTTTGGAAGACTAGTTTTCAAACAATGGCTATGAGCTCTAGGTTACATAGATACATATCACTTGGATACTTGTGAGACAACACAGTTAGTTTACCTGGTTATCTATATCAGAATTTAGGATTTAAAGTTCACATTAGTAACAGGTTTCCTTCAGCTTTCGTTAGACTGATCACTAATGCAGGGTAAAGATACTTTGTCACATGACATCACCAGATTACCTATGTAATAAAGTAACAAGGTATGTAATATCTAAAGAAAACAAAGTTGAATCATACAGCCACGAGAAAAAACACACAAAAACCACACACACTTTCACAGCTCTAGAACATTTTTACCTTCTTTCTAGTTACATGGTAGAAACACTTATCTGCAGCCTCCACTACCAATTCCAAAGTGTCATAACAGACACAGTATTACTTGTACATTTAAATGTTGTGCCTTAACCATTTCAACAAAATTAGAGTTACTGACAATGACAGAAAACTTCACCTTACACAGCTTGCACCCACTCTTAAATCCAGTCTATTGATCGCAGATTGCAACTGAAGATTCATTCTTAAACTTGAATTAATGGTTAGAGCAGTTTTGTCACTTGCTCAAGTGACATTTAATACCTTTCCCTCTAATTGGTAAGGAAAAATGCAGAATTGGTTTAGATTTGCTAATAGGAGCATCCAGTGCAGCATTTTCCAAGCTAAAATACATTTGAACAACATTGATGCCTAGAGAAGGGTAAAAGATACCTTGTAGATAGCAATATACTCTGTTTCAGATTTAGCTTGTATTTTCTGAACCCAAAAATCACAAGTAACAATCTTAAGGAAGCTGTTCATAAAGATCTTGAGGTATTATTAAGGAACTTTAAGATCTCTCATAGCAACCACACATTACAAAATTAAGAAACCTGAACAGTACCTTCTTTGCTGACCTTTCCTCAAAGGTTAACAGTCTGCAGCTTCCAAGCCTTAAGTATCATTAAGGCAGAACAGAATTTCTGTTCAGTGTCTCATTACCTAAAGCAAACAGCATGCAAACATGAAAATATTCTTGTTAAGACTCCTCAAAGGGAAAAAAGCAAAAACACAATATATGCTTATAGTTGTTGAATGGAACAAGAGTATTTGTATCTGAGTCTTTATACAAAAAAAAAAAAAAAAAAAAAAAAAAAAATGGGGGGGGCACATAAGAAAAGCCTAGTGAAGGAAACACCAAGTTTACAAAGGAATAAAAACCAAGGCTTATCTGTGAATCAATAATAGCATGGAGCAGGCACATGGAGCAGTGGGGACCTCACAAGTTTCACAGCAGTTGTAAAGGTCTGTTCCAACAGTCTTCACTTTCACACAGATCAGAGCACCAGCATGATCCAATACATAGAACCCTGCTACTTTACTTTTCCCCTCTACAGCAGGGTAGTAAAGGACTGTAGTTCCAATCAGCTTGTTGAATGATCCACTGTGGCAGCACATTAAGATCCAAGTGCTGCTGAGACCAGAATTTAAGTGTAATGTGCACTAAGGCCCATCACAGCCCAGGGCAACTATTTTTCACTCATTCTAACTGAAGAGCAAACTAACCACTAACTGTCCAGGTATCAAAAACACCCCAAGTGGACTTCAGGAGCCCTCAGTGCCAGATGGAAAGTCTTTCAGTCACAAGCTTTGAACATTACACAGCACTGTGAGCCACTAGTGACCTGTCAGTTTGTCAGCGCCTCCACTCACAGAGGATACTTAAGTATCCTCTCAAAAATAATTCATTAAAAGTTTCAATAAAGCAAGAGTTAACATTGATCTGTCAGCCATGGTCAGCCACCAAATACTTCACATAACCAGCCCAAGGTCTGCATCCTCATCCTCACCTGACCTCCAGACCAAGCTCACCACATTACAAAAAACACACACAACCACCAGAGAGTATCATAGTTCATCTGGCTACTAATCTGCAAGATCACCCTAAGAGAGAGGAGCTTGGAAACTTTAGAGCCTGCTAGGAAGACCCCCAAAACAAAGTTGGCAATATCACATACAAGCTCTGTAATACCTTTCTTTGATGCAGAGTATCTTGTTCTTAGAGACACACATAAGAGAAGGTTTAATGAAAGTTACATATTGCAAGGACATACAGTTTAAGACTAAGTAGCTATCTTAATAGACAACTGCTACTCTAAGCAGTAGCCTGCAGAATTTTGATGCTTAAAAGCATACTTGTATGCTGCAGTATGGGAGATTTTGTTGCTTTGGATATTGTCAGTTAATGGAAGCTGCAGCTTTTTGATCCATATCAGAAGTATCTTGCCCTTTACCTTGATAGGCATGTAAGAGTTGCAAAAGGTCTGTCAGCATAGACTTTTATATTCAGAATCATAAGAAAACATATTAGCAACTCCTGAAAAGTTCTGGGAATTTGACAGCCAATATGATTTGCCCCCTGGAATACCTATGCCTCATGCAGTGGGTACTTGTTTATATTCTATAGAATCCCTAGTTTTTTTTTTTTTTTCCTCCCCAAGAGCTATAAGCACTAGCTGTGCTCAAGCTAGTGAGTTTAGCGAGTGATCGCCTCACTCGCTAAACTTAATTAAGCAAAGTGATCGCCTCATGTTTTGGAATGATGGTATAATAAAGCTTTTTGCTTGCCAGTATACTGCAATGCTAACAAGAGCTGTAACTTAGTAGGCAAACTGTAACTTGTAGGCAAAAATGCCTTAAAGTACCCAGACATCTTCCTCTGCCCAAAAGAGGAATCAATAATAATCTGAACACTTAAGATTGTATGCGAGAAGCTGTTTCAACTACTTACCAGATGTTACACATCCAATTTTAGCACAAGTGTAATTTTCCTCCATGTACACATATGAATCCTTTAACAACATAGTTTGCAGCTAATATTGAAGGACTGGTAGGACAGTTAAGTTTATGAATTTTCATTAACTTTATAAGACACATTATCAACCAGACACTATTTTCAGTATTTGGACCAACTAAGCTACCTCTAAACAGGCATCAAAGTAACTTTTCATACGATTCGTGAAAGTGACTTCAGAAGAATTAAGTCAGTTCTGTTTAGAAATGGGCTTACTTTGAATTTGCAGTCTTTTGGTCAACATGAAGCATTTCTGACTATTGCTTTCATGCAGCACTCGCTATGTTTGAGCATCTCTATGGCTAGGAAAAAAAGCACCAAGAGCTGTTTTATTACAGCCTAGAGCTACCAATTCTCATCTGCATTTTGCATACCCCTGCCCTTCTCAGTTACACATGAACCTGATGTTTTGTTTCCACTAAGCCTCACTTTGCAGCTTTTGGTCCATGTGGCCCCTACCCTCACCTGGAGGAAAAAAAAAGTTTAGAGTGGCAGAAGCCAAGATCAAACAGGATTATTTAGTCTTACTTAGGCATGTACAAAAGTACTGCTATCATCACCATTTAGACATAACCTATAAGAACCAAGACAAATATTACACGACATTTTTCATTAAACACTTTGTAACCAAGTTCAGCAACATATCACTGCCAACCCTCAAGCTTTCTTGCCTACTTAGTTCTGAGTATCAAAAAGATAACTTAATGGTTCTGCAGTCATTTACTCTGATTGCATATATCACTAACAACCAGGTTAACTTCCACTGTGTTAGACTTACCCTTCCCTACTGCCTTTGTAGAACTTGAATACTCATTTCCACACTAACACAGTGATAGTTCAGCAAAGGATCTCCCTTCCACTCCAGTAAATATCTACCCATAATCTAATTTCTTCTACAGCTGCAACCATGCAAGCCAACCCCTAACATGGATGTTAGGTATTAATCTCTGTGGCTTAAGAAACCAGAATGATTAGTCATAATTGCACTGACACTAATGAAATACTTAAAAATCTGAAAGTGTGTAGTGGCTGCCTTAGCCTGTCTGTCAGAATAACTATATATTTACAGCAAGACACACCCCCCAACACCCAAAAAAGTACTGTATAAGCAACAACCATGCTAATGAGGTCTGACAACATAAGCAAGATGTTCCTCCAACTCACTTTTAATTAAAAGGCAAATTGACAAGGCAACAGTATTTATCAGCCTTTAGGATGTTAAGATTTCTGGCCACTGGAGGGCACCTGAATTGTTGCCAGGACAATACAGAACCATTTGCAAGACTTGCTGCAGAGTTAGCAAACTTCTCCAATTCATACAAGTCTATTTAGTACAGTAAGTCCATCTATAAATGCTCCCTGCAAATTTGCTTAGAATGGGCATTGTTTGTCAACTCCACTAAGATGGAGCTAGTTCACACACACTTTTAAAGCAGCAACATAAAACAATTTTAATTCTTCCAGTATTTAAACTAATTTATTCCTCAATCAAGGCTCCAAAGTTGCTCTACTATTCCTATGTTAAGTACTTTACCAACTTCTGTAATACTAGTGTAGCTGATGCATATTGTTTTAATTTCCTAAACTCATTTCCGCATGAGATGAAAACATGGGAGATACTGCTTTTACGTCAAAACGTTCAAAAAGCCAAATGAGCTACAGGCACATTTTGCTTGCTCATATTATGAGCTCGCTGTTTCATACAAACAAGACTTTTTAAAAAGTAACTAGGTGCATCCTGTGCAGAACAGATAATAGAGGCCATGCAATACTAACATACCAAAATATTACCCTTTCAGGCTGAAGTCTGATCACAAACTACAAAAAGCAAGCCTTGTGGTAAAGTGCCAGAAATCAGGCGCTTTGGTACAAAGCAGTGTAGTTTCAAAACAAGTCTTCCAAAATGTCACTAGAAAGCCTGCCAGCCAGCAGCACTGCCCTGCCCATCTTTCACCAGCATGCTTACTTTGCCTAAACAGACTAGAAAAGTCACATGCAGAAACTTCTGCCAAAGAGCCTGAAGAATTGTGTTAATACAGTGCCATTTCTGAAGTCCGTGTTACTCCAGAGTTTGTCACACAGTAAGAACTTGCAAGTGAATGGCGTGAGAACTAAACAAGTTCTTATTGTCTGCATAGTTTCTCAAAGTTTTTCAGGCCTCATGAAGTACGATCATCCAGATAAGGAAGGTCAGTCTCGATTTTCCTGCCCCGGTACGCAGTCTGCCAAAGTCACAGAACAAGTTCTGCTGCAACCAGCTGCACAATCAACACAACCCCTGCGTTACCAGCTTTAACTTTGAATCAACACAAGCGATTGTGATTACTGCTAGATTTGCACACTAGCCTAGAAACCAGACAATATTTTCTAAATGTATATTTATCCCCATGTTTTAGATAGCACGTTCAGACTTCAATTCACAATGCTGAAGCTTCTAATAGACCTGCCTCTCCTGTCTCAGTCTTGCTAATTTCCTCTCCAAATCTCAAAATATTCCCAAAATCATTTAGAAGGTCATTGGTATTTCTAATTTTCCTCTTTTTAGCCAAATTTACTTTCTAAAGTGTTCCAAAGGGTTATGAGCTTTTGGTAATCCTCATTGTTCATGAAAAAACAGTATCAATTTTACTGTGTCTGAAGGACAGCTAAGTTTCAGGCCCAAAACTTGATAAACCATTTACTGATACACCATGGATTACTGATACATTATAGCAAATGGCAGCATCCATAGCAAGCTACATATGAGGCAAGAAGGGCATCCTATTTATTATTCAGGCAAGGAAAATTGAAAATAAATAAATAAAAAACACACACACACACCAGCTCAGTTTACTGAGGACTTAACAACACTGTATTTGAAGAACTGGCTGTCTTTTGGATCAAATCTTACTTTGAATTAAACTCTCACTTTTAGAATTTATTGTGTACTGTCCTTTTATGTGGCATGTGCTTTCATTTCTCCCTCATGTTCTTAGAAGCAGCCACAGAGACCAACATGAACATTCCCAAACATATTGGTTTACACTAAATTCCAGTTACCTGAACTAACAGCCAAGATAATAGGGTATTTCTTTAGAACAATCCCAAAATAGCAAGACAGAATATTATTATTCTGTACACAATAGCTGAATTTAGAGACACTCAAAGCCTTGTCTGAACATCTAAGTAGCTTTATTTTCACAGAACTCGCCATCATGCAATTGGCACAGTCAGATGATATCTACAGCTGTCAGCACCTTTTAATAAATAAAAGAAGAGGGAAAGTGCAAGATTGACACCGGGTTGCTGGCATTGTCAGTTACTTGAAATTCTCATTACAACCTGACTCAGTGGATACCAGTGAGTTTTGCAGCTTTCTCCACCAGGAGCAAAATCATAATTGATAAAGTAACTCCGCAGTGTGTCTGAACTCAGGATCAAGGATTACTCTTTCAGATAGGCTAAAAAACTCTACGCCTTGCCTATACTCCCAGCACAAAGCTCCTGGCTTATTAAAACCCCTCCTTGATTTCCTTCCATCGACCTCAGCATACCAGCCCAGCCTCTTTCCATTCACCACTTGCATACTTTGGGGGATGGGAGGACCACAGATGTCTGGAATATACAGAGTGTCAGAACAATGGCTGCTCCATGAGAAAGAGATCAAGAAAAAGTAGCTGATTGCAAAGATTAACGTTGCTATTCATAGTCACAAACTGCTGATATTGCTTTCACAGCCCGTGTTTTCTTCCCAAGACTCTACAGAAAGCACTTCTTCCCAGAAGTGGTAGATTCAAAGAGAGGCTGCAAGAGGTCTTGCATCACGTTTTAGCAAGATAAAGAGTTTAAGGTTTTTCCTTTTTTTAAAAAAAAAAAAAAAATTAAACTGCCCCAAGTGGAACCCACGGCGCAAAATAGACAGCCGAACTACGCTGCTAGGGAAAAACACACCTGAAGCCCTGCCGCTTCACAGCGTCAGAAATAAGTTTCCATTAAGTGCAAGTTGCTTCACACAGAGGTGCCTCGGCATGGGAGGCTGCAGGGCCTCCCTTGCCTCCGCACCCCGGGTCGGCCTCACAACAGGGGAGCCCTTAAGTCCTTTCCTACAGACCTCTGGTAAGGCGGGCATATATATATATATAAATATATATATATATATAAAACACTTAAATTTGATCGCTCCCAGCTTCAGGGCGCCTCGCTTCGAAGGCGCCCAGACCGAGCACAGCAAGCATGCATGCAGCTACAGGACAACAGATTAGTTTTCTGTCCCTGACTGCAGCGGCCGTGGCTGGTTAATTACATTAGGTGCAGATAAACCCGTGCCCTGCTCTTTCTCCCCACCCTTCCTCCTCGATCACCGTGGTTTGCAGCCGGCCGCTCAGTTAGCACCCCACCCCCCACTTCCCAAAAATATATGGAAAAAAAGAAAAAAAAAAGGGGGGGGGGGCGGGGGACCGGTAGGAAGCTGCTCCGGCCTCGCCCGCCCCGCGCTGCCCCCTCGGCCCCGGACGAGCTCCCCGCGAGGCGCCTCGGGAGGCGCCGCAGCTGCCGCCGCGCAGCTGTGCGGACCCCCCAGGCGGGCGCCGCGGCCCCTGCGCTGCCTCCCCCGCGCCCTGCCCGCCCCGCCAAGGGCGCTCGGGCCCAAGTTCCCGCCGCAGGAAAGTGGCACTAACGTCGCAGGAGGGTGAGAGCGCAGGGTCCCCCCGGGCTCCGGCTGCTGCTGCTGCCGCCCGGGCGATCCCGGTCCCGTCCGTCTTTCCTTCCTTCTTCTCCTCTCCCGTCGCCTCCTCACTCGGCTCGTTGGTGGCGGCGGCGGCGCCCCCGCCGCTGCCTCCCAGGCGGTGACCGTGCGGGGCGGTGGCGGCGTCCGTCACTCCGTGCGCCGCTTTCCCTCCTTCTCTTCCCCCGAGCGCAGCAGCTGCTGCTCCCCGCGCCGAACCGAGCGAGAGCCTTAAAATGGCGGCGCTCACAAGGAGCCTCTTATAGCGAGCGCCGCGCGCCGCTGTATCCTGCCGCCGCGGCCGGGCCCGCGCGCAGCGCTCCGCAGCGCACGGCCAGGAGAAGTAGTGCCCGGCGCCCGGCGCGGAGGAAGACGGGGCCCAGCGGCCCAGTGAGGCGGCCCGAGCGGGGGGAGGCGGCGGCGGCGGCGCGGGGGGAGACAGGGCGGGCCGGAGCCGGAGGGGCGGGCGGGGGAAGCGCAGCGGCGGCAGCGGCGTAGCGCGGCGCTGGGGGAGAGCGCTGCGAGCTGGGGCTGGGAGTGAAGTTGGTGCCTCAAGGTGGGGGAGAACCGAAGCGAAGCGGAGGGCGCGCAGCAAAGCGCGGGTTAGCGAGGAGTTCCCTTCCCTCAGCGCAAAATAACGTGGTTTTATAGCGGGGGGTGCGATGACCAGCCTTCGCCCGGCCTTTGGGAGCGTTTTTATTTTTATTATTATTATTTTTATCAAATAATTTGTTTTGGGAGTGGAGGGGGCGGTAATCACACGCTGCTAACTCCAGTGAAACTCGCGTCGTCGCCGCGCGCCGCCTCCGTCCCGCCGTGCGGCCGTTGCGGCCGTTACGGCCGTTGAGGCGAGCTCGGGGGAAGGTGGCGGCGGCGGCGGCCGCGCTCACGTCGGCGGAAAGGCGCTCCGCTCGGCCCTCACAAATATTTGTCAGGAAGCAGTTGCCAAAGAAAGTATCTCGTTATGCAATTTATTTATTTATTTATTTATTTATTATGGAAGGAGCAGGCTTTCCTCCAGCCTCCCCCACCTCAATCCTCCACCCGCCTTTAGTGAGCTGTAAAAAACAGGAAGATATTATGAATTGCACAAGGTTTTCCTTTCCTTTTTTTTTTTTTTTTTTTTTTTTGTCTTTTCCCCGGCGTGCGGAGCCCCGTAAAGGCACGTATGTGGCTGCCTGCTCCTTAGCGTGCACGGGCTCGCAGAGCAAAATGTTTCGTGGACTTCTCGCGTGCGCCGTTTTGAAGGGCAAAGCGTGTTTAACGTAGCCTAGGAAGCGCGCCCCTGCGCGAAGCAAGGGCTGCATATGCTGACGTGTTTATATAAAACATCCACAGCCTAGTGAAAGATGAGATTTTT
The DNA here is from genome assembly GCF_059628265.1 of Tinamus guttatus. Taxonomy (NCBI): domain Eukaryota; kingdom Metazoa; phylum Chordata; class Aves; order Tinamiformes; family Tinamidae; genus Tinamus; species Tinamus guttatus. The sequence continues at coordinate 2,326,947 of NW_028288649.1, forward strand.
TTTTCCCAGAGTAGGTTTGCTTTAGTTGGATATTGACTACTTGCCCTCATGCTGGAGGGCCTCAGGCAGCAGCTAAAGGTTGGCGGGGAAGGAGAGGTGGTGCTGGGGAGATGCACGGCTCATGGAGAGGCCACCTGTATATCTTGTTTTCTACAGTTCATATTTTAAATAGTCTCTGATATTTTACTTGGAAAGTTACACTTCTTAAAGTTTTTTTTCCCTCTATTTATTGATATATTTAGTAGTGAGTAGCCTTAGACTAAAGGATTTCTTAAATGGTGCTGCTTGATTTTTTTCACATCGACTGCTTTTATTGCACTAACACTTTTTGCATGTGGGATTTCTTCCTACTCAAATGAAACAAAATAAAGGTGTAGGGCTTGCTGCACACAAAATGCTCTGAAATCTCCCAGGTGCTGCAGTGGACTGGGACACCTGCCTGGCAAACACATCAACCTGTGACTCTGGGGCCAATGCGGGGGCCCCGGGCTGGAAGAGATGTCACTAGCAAAGGGGTGCTGGTAAGACTAAAACTCTGCTAAAAAGGCAAAACAAAAAATCAGAAACACACATAAACAAGACCGAAAGATTAAAAAAAAAAAAAAACCCACAACCTTTCCACATACCCCCTCCCCCCCCCCAAAAAAAAATAACCCTCAACTGCCTGGATTATTCCCCACTCCTCTCTGCCATTGCAAGACGTGTAGCAAGGATCCACCTGCCAGCCTTGCTGTGCACTGGGCAGCTCAGGCCCTCACTAGGATGCGGTACCTCTGCCGTTGGAGGGCCAGGAAATGCAGCTTTGCTTCGCATGCAGGTTTCTGTGAGGGCTTTCTGTGTTGCGGGCTTTGGCTACACCGGCTGGAAGGAGGACGAGGAGGAGGAGAAGGGTGCAGCAGAAGCAGGAAGAGCAAACACTGCCGGATCAGGGCCTGCGGCTGCAGGCACTCCTCACCTTCCAGGGAATTGCGGGGTGCGTTTGCACAGCGCGGAAGGGGGCCGCTGTGAGCCGCGGGACATCGTCATCCTTGACGCCAGAACTTTGATTCTGCCCGTGCGAGCCCAGGAGAGCGTGCTCAGGGATCGGTTTGGTGCATTTAAAAAAAAAAAAAAAAAGGGGGGGGGGTGCGAAGGGAAGAGCTAGGTTCTTTGTGCCCCTCTCTTTCTCAGCTGCTTTCCTGTACAAGCTTGGGAAAATCATGCCTGCCTTGGTTTCGCCCTCTGTAAAATGGGGATAATAATAATGACAGACCCCCTCCTTTTAAATTGCTGGATCAAAGGTGCTATGTAAGTTCAAAGTGCTGTTTCTATAGGGTATTATTGCCAAATTCACTATTGGCAATTCCACTGGGTACTTGATAACAACAGTAGAATCAGTCAAACGCCCTTGATGCCTTGCATGGTCCCAGACACCTTTCAGCGGCTCTTTGTGCGCCCTCCCACCCCCTGAGGTCTGCAAGGATGGGCCTTTTGGAGCCTGGATTTTGCAGAAGCAGGAGGGGTACGGGGTGCATCTTTGCTTCTGGCCCCTTGAAGTGTGGACGGCTTTGCTTTTTGACCTGGCGAGGACTGCTGGAACTAGCCCCTTTAAAAACAGGTTTAAAACATGCGCTTTTTTTTTTTTCTTTCCTTTTTAATATATATACATTTCATAAGGCCTTTAGCACATAATGCTAAACTCTTGCTGATTTTGAGTTGTTTCACTCTTGCATGTTCTAATTTTAATCTGTATTTGTTTCATTGGAGAGGAGGTTAGGATGCTTTCAGATCTTGACATGATGCTAATAGAAATTTGATTCATTTTAGTTTTGCAATTTTTAGCTGTTAGGTACCTAAGCATTTTCTAAAATATCACATTTTTAAAGAAACTACCCCAGCAAAGCTAATACCTTAATAGCTGGAACTGTTGCGATTGTGATTAACTTATAATAGTGTTCTTTCAATTGCAAAGTGTTTCTAAAATACATTTAATGTTTCTAAATTTTCTGAAATACAATGTGATGTGGTCTAGTGTCAAAACAAGAAGAGTACATGCTATATTGGATATTACGGTGCAGGGCTTCCATGAATGAATTCACAAAAATCTAATATTTTTCCCTCTTCTATTTTCTTTGTTTCTTTTTTTTTTTTCCTTCTTCTTCTAAGACCATCCACTCTCTGTGCAGCTTCCAGAGTTTCTTTGGAGCTCTTTTATACTTTAATGGGTTTGTTTTGGTGACTGTTTGCTAGATGGCTATGCCATAGACATATTTTTTTCGAAAGGTCAAGCAGGATTCTAATGTGTCCATTGTATATCACTGCAGTAAGAAATCCTCAGTGCAAAGGAGAGCTTCATGGTTAAATTTTAAAAGATAGTGATTTAAATCTTTTTGTTAGCCTCTCTTTTTTTTTCTCTTTCCTTTTTTTTTTTTTTTTTTTTTACCTCCTTAGCACTGATTTTGGGGAGTCAGTGTTTAACACCATAGAAACCAGGAACACCATTAATTAAAAATAGCAAACAGCTAAAGGTGAACTTACTTGGTCACGTTTCCTTCAAAAATTCTGGCATCTAGCTGTGTTTTAAGGAACATATTAAAGAATTAATAGGAATGGCACTAATATAAGGATAAAGCAAAATTACCAATTGCAGAAGCATCTAAGGCTCCAGGCCTGAATCTTTGATTTCCCATATGGACCTTAAAAACATATGCATAACTGGCTTCTATCTGTGCATAATCTAGGAACATATTCAAGAATCTTTTTTTTTTTTTTAAGACACCGAATAAATATATATTCACTTGTCATCATTCTGATTCCCTCAAAAAAAAAAAATCTTCCAGCAAAGAGAAGTTGTAATGTATTTAATGTCATGGATTTTCACTTTTATACAGGAGTGAAGTGGAAACAGAGGAAATGCTTGCAGTATTTAAGCATTCTTTGCGATACAAGAGTAAGCAATTTAACTTCTGCCACATACTTGAGAACTATGGTTTATTAATACAAGTCAGAAAGTTTGCTATGTTAAAGAAAAGAGCAAATAGCTCTGCCACTCAGGCTCAATTTTAGTGTTAAAAAAAAAAAAAAAACTTTATGGACAAAGAGGGAGAGAATCTGCCAGACTCAAAATACTGGTGAGATTTGACTTTTCTCAAAAAATTATTGAATAAAATTATGGCAGTGCATAGCTTGAGGTCATTTTGAATGGAAGGGAGACAGTAGCAATTATTAATAAATTAATATGGAAGATTCTGATCAAAACATCTTGCTAACTGCTTGGAATGAGGTAAATTGGAATATTGTGTAAACATTGTTTTAAGCATAGAAATATATATATGTAATTGGCCAAGTATGTGATTAAAAACAAAGTTATTCTTTTCTTTAATGTTTCTATTTTGAATATATGCAATATACCTTGGTGTTTCTCTCTCTAATTCAGCACATGCGAATGCCTCTAGCAGTCTAACTTTATATACCAGGTATGTTTCAGAAACTGAAAAAAAGTTTCCAGCTGATGTACCAGCTGAGGCATTCCTCATCAGAATATCTGATTAGTGGCATATTAAGCAGCAGACACAGTGAAACAGAATAAACATGAAGCGCTGCATCTAGCAAGTACATAAATTTTAATTACTGCTAGACAAATGAATAAATATCAGGATGGCTTTATATTTAAAATTTATTATATGAGGCAGATGAACAGAAATCTACATCGTTGTTCCTTTTTCAAATTTTGTCGTTATCAAGTATTGCTCAGCACCTGAATTTTCATTTAAAATCTCTCTGTGTGCCTGAATGATTAAGGGGCTTGTATTTCTGATTTAAAACAATTGCAGCCAGCATGTTCAGCCACCCTTGCAGAAAAACTAGCCACAAACAACTGAGAACAGTAACAGTTGCATAGGTGTGACATCTACCTCCTCCTTTCCTACTCAAACTCCATTCGCATGAAACAATTGACTTTGCAAAGTTGTAACCCTTTAATTGTCCATCCTCTAGGCATACAAGGCATGTACAGAAAGCCGTCTTCGAGAGGCAGCTGATGTATAAATTTTGCCTTTTTCTTTCAACAGCTTTAGGCCAGATTTTCTTATTCAGAGCAATTGATTCTAATACATAATCTTAAAATACAAGACAATAAATTATTAAAATGAGATTTTTCTGTTCAGATCAACCTTTCCTAATTGTTGTACAATCTGAAAATGTCAGAACAAGAGGGTAAGAGTTTGATATGAACCAATCTCTGGGTAGGCTGTGTACGGACTAAGGCTTCAGGTTTTCCTTACACCTCCGAAAATTTCCTGTTTCCTCCCTGCCTGCAAACATTAAGCACCTCTGTAAACACCTTTTCTAATCTAGATATGACTGCCTGTACGCAGTCTGGTGGTCTTAAAAATCCTCCGGTCGGGAAGGATGTTTTTTATCCAAAATTTTCATTTAGGTCTGGAGAAGGTAAGTAGCAGTGGTAGCATTTCTGCAGTTACAGCAAGGAAACACTGTGTTCCTCAGGTCTCGGTTCTTGATTTCTCACCCGCATGAAATTCGGGTAGCGCCATAGTCTGGGCGTATTTACGGACACCATGGAAGGAAGGCTGGGAGCAATGGAGACAACAGCTGGAAACGCCCAACACCACCGCGCGATTACAGTACGTTTTCCTTGCATTGTTCTTTCAATTCAGAGTAAATTTCATTCCAGCTCTTAGAAATCATCGTTCCTTCCCCCTTTTTATTTCAAAATGGTTGCATATTTTTCATTCACGAAAAGGTTAAAGGCGTTTCCCCATCGCAGGAGGGATTATCTTACCAGAGGATTCTGGGACTGCAGATGTATACTGCGGCAAAATCCTAAATTCATCGGGAAAAAAAAATCATTTCCAGACCCCAGCTGCTAAAAATAATAGAATTATAGTAAATCATTGATAAGATTAAAACATAAAGCCATTTTTTACATTCCAAAGTGCTCTAAAACATGAGTCTTTTCTCTTAATTCATTTCTTAAATAATGCAAATTTTAAAGTAGCTTTTCTATCCCAAGCACGCAGCGCCATGAAATCGATAATTTTTGATCTTTTGGTTAGTAGGCAACATGGTGAGCTATTGCAGTGACTGCAGGCAGCAGACATGTTCTTGTCAGCTAAAAATTTTCGTATTGTTTTTGAGTCCATTGAGATTTGTGGATGGGTTACAGCCAGTTATAGCTTCAGCTTGCGCTTTGCTGTGGGGATGTAAACCAGGACCGCTTTAGATGCATGCAAAGATATAGATATATGTTTTAAAAACAAGAAGCATTACTGGATTTTAAACAAAAAATTATGTAAAAAGAATGGCTGGTGTGATTATAATCGCATCATGCAGGGTCCACGGTTTCCATTTAGTGAAATTTCGCAGAGGGCAACTTCTTAAGAACATCCCTGCTGTGCAGAGTGAAAAGCATGAACAAACCAAAGACAGAATTCATCTGTGTTTATATTTTACAGACAATGAAAAACCTACTCTTTGTATGCCTTTTTTTCCACCTTATTATTTCACGAAAACTGCAGCATTTTCCCCGCCCCCACCCGAACACTCACCACCCCAGCACTGCGGTGTTCGGTGTTTCTTTCTTTCTTTCTTTTTCCACCTCTTCTTCTTCTTTTTTGCTTTCACAAATTCTGCACGCGCCATCTTTGTCTATTGTTATTCTTTTCTAATTTCACTTGCCCATTCTCTTTCAAATCAGCTAATAAGCAGAGGGCTAAATGCCTGATCAATGCTTATGTGTTGCATTCCCCCCATCTTTTTTCTTTCTGCGAAATGAAGGAAAAAAAAAAACCCACGCCCCAAAATTTCTGTATTACCATAACCTGTTGTATACAGTGGTGATAAAAAAAAATTATTAACATAATAGCAACAGCTGCAGCCTAAATAGAAGCTATGAGATAATAAATGTGCTACAACAAATTAATTTGCTGCAGGTGCTTGTGCTCTGAACTGCGTAACCCAAGCCATTTCAAGTCTGAATACAATTATTATTCCCCCCCACGTGCTAAAACAAAGTGCGGAGTGAAATGTCCTGTTATTATAAATATCTTGCCCTGTCCCCTGAACATTTTAGCCATCAGCAAGGAATGGGAGAAAGGATTTAAAAACCCTCGTAGATATCCATGGTGTTTAAAAATATTTAAAGAAGCTTCAAGTCATGTCCAGGCTTGAAGAGATAATGTCTGTCTATACATTAATTTGCACTTATTGTCTCTTAACCAGAGGGCTATAGGTAAAGATGTACTGAGGTATTATATATGTGCAATAGGCAAGGCAGGGCTGTAAACATCTCAGTAATCAGTAGTAACAAATGCATGTTTGCATATGTTGGCTCTTCCATTTACTGTGAAGGATGAAGAAAAAGAAATTGTTTTGCAATTCGGCTTATGTGATGTGCAGCAAACTAAGCAGAGTTTTTTACTGTTTTCCCAATAAATTTAGTGTTTTAGAGCCAGTTGCTAGTTACCTTGCAGGCATCTGCCAGTAGCACATCGCAGCATTCTTAAGACTACGAGGACAGGAAGTTAAAGGAAACCAAGTGATTGTTTTTTATTTGAGCAGCACACTGCAAAAATTAACTGTGTCCCTTTTTTATTTTTTTCCATATCTTTTTTAATGCTCACATAGTTGTTGGAAATCTAGTGAAATGGCAAAATTAAAGGCTAAATCGTGCTAACTTCACTAGCCTTTTGCTGTAGTATACACTACTTGTTTTTCTTTTTCCTTTTTTTTTTTTTTTTTTTTTTGCAAATGTAATTGAAGAACTTGCATGCTTAAAAGATTGATTATTCTTACAGAGTAACCTTGAAATGTTCTTCCCATGGTCTTAAAAAATGCTATCATATGTATCCTAAGAGAACTAATCAAGCTAATTCCTTGCATGGGACACATTTCCTCTGTGTTTTGGCAGAGCTCTGTAGTGATCGGAGAATCTAGAAGAAATAATTACTGCTGAAGCTCTGCTTGCACAGTAGTGTCTGGGAGGGTGGTGCAGGGAGAGATGTATTTGAACTGTACTGATTGTGCAACCCTCATTCCTGGTGATGAGCGCTTGCTCGCATGAGTTGTCCCAAGGAGGTCAATTGGATTACTCATGAGCAAGTGTGAAGTTGCACAACTGGGTTTTAAGCTAGAATTTGCATGCTCAAATGCCTTTTACCTTAATAAGAAAACATATAACCAATTAAACAGAGACATATATACTGTGTTAGTGAAAATTGCTTTGTTTATAATTCAGGTTTTGTATCAAACTGTTTCTGCAGCTGCTTCTTCAAGTCTACTCCAAAGATTTGATTTTTGAGTTGTTAGCTGGTCTACGTTTCCCACGATGTCCATAGGATTTTTCTCAGAGTAACAACTGGGACATGAATTCCTGAATTTGAGACATTCATCTCCATAATAGTTCATGATAATGTGTCTCCTGGTCACCATCCAAGTGAATAAATAGCATAGCATTTCTGCATACGAAGCACAGAGAGAAAATGGTCTTTCCTAAACTTTTGCACATGTATTTTCACAAACCAGTGTTTCCTTTCTCCCGAAGTAAAGCCTATGCTTTACTGAGTGGTGCTTTAGGTCCTGCCCCCAGACACCACCTAAAGAAGTCTGATGTGAAAGTAATTCAATATCATGGTCTTAAGAGACTGAGGGCTACTCATGTTCTCAAAGGGTGGCCGTGTTTTGCCGTCAGGTAATTTCAGTAGGGGCATTTGATCAAAAACTGATAGCACGCCCTGACTAAAGGAGTAAAAGGTAAATAACATTTTTCAGGAATAGGCCTAGAGGAGAATTGACTGACAGGATCAACATTTTGTAAGTTGTTCATCTACCTATATGGTCCCAATTACTGAAGCGTCTGACCACCTCCCAGTCGCACATTATCAGACCACATCATACTGGATAAAAAAAAAAGAGTGAAAAAAAGGACAATCCCAGGTGCTCTTTGAAATTTTACCAGGTGTCTGCCAAACAAAATAGCCTGCTTGGCATTCTGCAGGAAATCTGGGGGAAAAAACCACAGTCGATCAAAGTCCCTTGATACCTAGGCCCGAATGGTGAGCAGCACAGATTCCTTCTGCACTAGCCCCTCACAGAAGAAATTCTTGTAATTGCAAAGGATAACTCCAAACAAGTCATTACACTGTGGGAGACTTGCAGCTGCATTAAGAAAACATATGCAAATTCTTTTATAAGCGTTACACTTCCTGATTAATTTAATGGGAGGGAAAAAGTAGATACACCAAGCTGTTTATTTTTCCATGACAAAACACCCTTCTCCCACCAAAACGAAGAAGAAAGAAGGGAGATCTGATGGCTGTTTCTGGAGAGAAGCAGATAGTGTAAGACAACATGTGCAGTGCAGGTGATGTGACTAGCTATTTTTTATTGCCATGTGTATGACTGCAGCAAAGCAGAAGCTATTTTTTACATGGGCTCATGTGACCCAAGATTAATTTTTATTATGAATGTCGACCGTGGGTCTAATTCTGCCAGGAGCTGAGTGCCTGGTACAAAAAAATTTCTCGAGAGCTTAGAAAGGTCAGTGGGACTACCCACATAAAAAACCCTTTGGAGTTATCAGATTCGGCAGTATCTGCCATTCTGCAGGATTGTAAATTACTTGAATTTTCCCTCATCAGGGTTTCTGTAAGCAGTGCTTGCACACACAGGCTGCGTGTCTACAAGTGCGCTCCCTAGCATCAGAATGTGAACATTAATACACGAGTGCAGAGCACTTTCCTGCTCTGGGCTGATCCGCAGTCTCCCCCGTTCGTTTGTGTGGCTTTTACAGTGATGTTTTGTTATTGTTTTGTGTCAGTGTTTGCCACCGCGCTGGCTCTGCCTTTTTCCTTCCACCCACCTTTCTCCTCGACACGCTGCCAGAGAAGGGTGCTTTGACTGAAACCATTCCAAGAGGTGTTGCCGTTTGCTGTAGCCTGGCCACATTTTTCAGAGAGTGGCCACGGGGCTGGAGGGGAATCGGAGCGCGTACGGCCTCATGGTCTTCCCAGCCCTTCCCGGCCAGCCTCATGGCTTTTCATCCTGGGGGTGGAGGCTTCTCGAAACAGAAGGGGAGAAGGGTCTTTGCCCGCAGATTTATTCATACCTGTGCAGGCACCTGTTGCATGTACAATATCACAGGCCCAACTGCTGCTGTTTTTCTGAAGCCCTGGGCAAGAAGGCTGGGCTGGCAGCTCTTTCCTTCTAGTACTGCCTTTACCCTCCCAAAGTTGCTGCGTTTGCCATTGCCTTTCCTAACCCTTGGGTTCCTGCTCCCAATTCAAAGCCACGCAACTCCTCAAATTACTGTTTTTTTGAAGCCAGCTGGCACCACCGCCCAACGGTGCCATTCTCCCACACAAGGGATATGGCGAGGCCTCCTGCTCGAGTCTGCCCTGGTGCCTGGGGTGAAGGGCCTCGCATGTGCCCGTCCCTCTGCTGCGGAAGGAAGCGGGAGCCCATTTGGAGATCTGCCGGGGGAGGGATCTGCGGTGGGCACGGGGGAAAAACAGCCGGAGAGGGGGGACGTCAGCTGCCAGCCCTCTCTCCTTTGAAGATCTCCGCAACCGGAGAGAGGATCAGGTTGCCAGCAGACTCTCTTCCCGAAACATCCTGCCCCTAAAAAAAAAAGGCGAGTGGAGCACAAGGTGCCTTTTCCGATCGCCCCCTCGCCCTGCGATGCCTCCCTCCTGCCGCCGCCACCTCAGAGGGTGCTGTAGCCGGGTCCCTTGGCGGCTCCGTCGCAGCCGTGGTGCCGTGTAGCTCGCCGGCCTGTCACGTTCAGCTGTTGCATTTGGGATGCTAGGCATTTTTCTGTGGTCCTGGAAATAGCCAGCACCTGGGGTTTTATTTGCTTTCAAACCTATTTGCTTCGAACATATTGTCAGCTCTGGAAAGCAAATTTCATCCCTGTGTTCTCCTCTGTAAACTCTTCACATTCATTACTCAGTGAGTGACTGTACGAATCGCAGGATCACAAGTGAAGGGGAGAGTGGAGGTAGAGTGATTCTCTGTGCACTTAAAATGTGTGAGAGAGAATAAAAAACCAGAATTTTTGGCATGAAGGCCTGAGCAAAAATGAGAAGAAAAGCTTTTGATGCAGACACAGTTAAGTGTGAATTTCACATTTCTGAAAAGTAAAGGCTACCTGAATCTATTCACTATTTGAAATTCATATCTAGTCCTGTACAAGAAATATAAAAACTGATACTGACTTTTAGGAATGTCCCTCGGGACTCTTTTACACCTACGTAGTGTTGCCTTTCTTTTCATCCTCTTGTCAGTCAATACTTAACCCTTTTGGACTCTGACCTCTTCATAGTGTGAGAGCTTGGTATAGAACTGATCAGATAGTTAAAAGAATATTCTTGCATATTTCCACAAATCAAAGCACCACACTTGGTTTACTGGGATTTGTGGGTTATATTATTAGAAGTACACAGCATCTTGCTTATTTCAGAGCTTATTGCTCTGAAAAGCTCTCCTAATTTGCTTCACAAACCATTACTTATTTGAAATTTCATCCCACATATTCTATATTTTTTATTCTTTCTTGCTCATTAATCAGATATTTAAAAACACCGCATATCCAATCAGTAGGCATAAAGGTTTCCATATGATTTCCAGTGATTGAAACCCCTCAGATAATCAAAGCAAGTAGTTAGAAAGAATATATAAGGTTGATTATTAAACACTAATATAATTAAAAGATATCTGCTAACCCCAATAATAGTAAGTGTATAAAATAATGCCAAAACAATAATATTCAATGATTTCTACACATGTAAAACATTTCTAGTTACATAGCAGTCTCACACTCAGTAATATCGTTGACAGTTGTCTAGTTTCAGGAGCATAAGGGAGTATTGTCACAGAAAAGGTGATGGTAATACATCTTACTGGAACTGAGAACCAAAACGAAGCAGCTGTACATCAGAGAGGAGATCTGAACCGAGAGACCGATAATGAGTATGGCAAGTATTTTTTCTTGCTTATGGGTGGAAAAAACAGATAAGTCTCCGTCTGAAGACAAAGCACATAGTAATGTTATCATAAAAATCTCCTAATGCTGTGACTGTGATGTACAGTAAATATATTTCAATACATTATTCACCCCTCTTCCTGCAGTCTTTTAAGGTTGCCTTGGTCTGTGCTGTGGATGTGATACTTCAGCATGACTAGATGTAGACAGGGATGAACCTCCTGCTTCCTTATTACTCTTATTGTTTATGCTGATATTTAATAGTCACATCGCAGCAACTCCAATGAAGTTCAGGCAGAAATGCCAGCCCATTCCTGCACCATAGTGAGCAGACACCATCCATGCAAAGCCTGCGACTAATGGAAATGAGTGACATGCAGAGGGTGGGGAGAGGAGTACGGTAATTATAGGTGGGGCTGGTAATACCACCTGTTATTAAGGGCTTGCCTGACACTTCCCATTTGAAGACCTGTTCTTGGTGGTTTGTAACTACTTAGTAAACTTTAACCATTTGTCTTTCACTAGGCCTCCGTCCTCAGCAGCTGGTGCTGCTCAGCGATTATTCCCGTGTTGTTTTATTTCATTTAGGCATCATGACAGGATTGGGGCTGGGGGAAGGAGCAGCAGCTTTTAAAAAATATGAACAAAAAAGTCTTGTCATTATGCCTTTCATTGTTCTTGTTTTTGTTTTTGGTTTTTTTTTTTTTTTTTCCTGAAATGGACACTTCAATATTACAGTGTCATTGTCTGTCTGTCTGTTGTCTGTCCGCATCTGTCTCTCATCTCTTCTCTTAGTTTATAAGCTTGTGCTTTCATTTTGCATTTGTTCAGTACCTTATTCTGCCGGTTACTGGTCCATGGTTCAGCTACAAGCTCCAATAACGCAAATAAATATTCTGGGTTTTCACAGGATGAATGCTTTTGCGAAGCAGAGAAATATTTTCCATCCAAAAAACCTTCGTAGTCTCTTCCTTATTGATTTTGACTCCTGAATGCTTTGGCCAGGAATTACCTACCTTTCCCCTCATAGTTAAAATTCTGGGAATGTTTAATATTCAAATAAGAGCGGCTTTTTTGTCAACAACAGCTCCTTTTGGAAAATACTGTTGCTAAAAATAAAAAAGGTTGTTTTTCAGGCTCCGTTTAAACAGAGACGTAGTGCTGTTTGCAGATCAGACAGAGCAGCCTTTACCTGTGTGTTTTGCAGCAGCACGCTGAGGGAAGGCAACAAGCCACTGAGTTCATATTTCCACTGAAACTGCGGAACAGAGGGCCAGATTCATTAAGATTGTTATACTAAGTCAATATGACCTTTGCCTTTGTGTTTCGCTTCCTTCGATTGACTTGAAATTGGACTAGGCAGCGAGCACTGTGCTCAAGAGCTCTGAATTTCTTTGGCAAAGGGAATCATTGTTTCAATAGTGATTTTTGTCGCCCATAAAGGCTCACAGGCCATTTAATTCCCCTTCCTTATAGTCAGTATTTTTCATGACCATTAAACTAAAGAGTTGACAAAATCTTACATAATTTAGCCTTTTAGAATAAGTGCAGGAATCTCTGGACTCACATTAAAATACTAGGTTGTTAGTGTCGTGTTAGTGTGTGCTAATCTGCTTTCCACAGCTGATGCCCAGTCCTGCAAAGAACCGAACGCATGGGGTTCTCTTGTTTCCATTTTAAGACTGAGCATCTTCCTCACCTAGCAAAATAAATGTGCTTGACATCTGCAGGATCCAACCCTGCTTTTAACCAGGTCAATAACAAAAATATTTGAAGGATATCAGTTCCCATTGGGATTAAGGATGGTTTCCTAAACATGGACCTGTGTGCTCTCCTTGTAACCTGGTTAGGGAGTGTGTAATCCGTGGCATGCTTTTACAGTGTAATCATATGGAAAAGTCCTTGACCAAAAAAAGCAAGGAAACAACACTAGATCTCAGCAAACCGCAAATGTGCTTCAACATCTGAGTGGGCAGACCCAGGAGCTGAAGACTACATCGTGCTTCACATGCAGGGTAATCTTCTGCTGATAAAAACAAAACAAAACACTAACAAACTGATTTGACCTGCAATCTTTATATGACTGTGATTTGTGTTTAACTTATTCTCTCTCTCCAGGGTGGCCTCTACTAGCAAAACACAAACAACATCTCTCTGCCATTCTACCCCCTGCCCTTTAAAAAGCAGCCCGTAGTCCATGCTCACAGGCCTCCCAGCTGAAATAGCAAAGCTGGCTTTGTTTGTTTGTTTGTTTGTTTTCCCTTTTAGGACCGTGCTCTTTACATGTATGCACACACTCCTGCCGGGGTCAGTGGGAGTTTATTACGCAGGGTTTGAGAAGAGGCTTCAACCCTGTCTTGGTGGTGTTTTTCCTAGAATCAGGTGGAAAGATGGTATTTGCAGGACATAGTTTGCTGGCACCAAGCCAGGCTCATGCCAGCCACTGCAAATGCATGGTAATAAGCCTATTTCTATGCGAAAGAGCTTATTGCTAATAATTTCTGTCAGCCTCTAACCTATTAGTGCTTTGTTGTTCTAAAACCAGCTGTTTACAAGAAGCATTTTATTTATTTTTAATGCAGAGTTGGTGATCACCAACTCCATCTGATTTACCCAATCCAGAATTTGTGATTACTTCTATTGATAAAAAAGTAATAAAAAATAAGAGGAAAAATATTTCTTTAAACATCATGTTTTTTCTTCCTGTCTAGCATTAATGTGAACAAATTTCACATTAAAAAGCAGAATCTGCAGATAGCCAGCCTCACAAATAGCCTTGTTTTCAATCAAGATGGACACTGCTCGGAAAAGACACAGGAAGGTGGATTAACCTGCTAGGAGTCAAGAAGACATAAATGATAATCTTTAGAAAGTGACCACCCTAAAGTGTTAATCTCCTTTCTCATGCATAAAGTCACTATTAAAGAGTCATGTTTTGCCAAAATGTAAATTGTGAGCTGTTCAAATATGAAATAATAACTAAAGCCATAGTGGAAATCCTGTAAATGCCACTGTGAACGTTAGATAGCCTATGTTCTTTTTCTTGTGGTACTACAATATATATGTATTTTTTTCCTAAGCAGTAAAGGAGAAAAAAGGAAAAGAAACAAGTGACAACTATAAGTCTGGTTTGGAGGATACATATACCAGTATCACAAAGCAAACACCAGACACCAGAGTTGGTATAGCCATCAAAGAGCCCAGGGGCTAAATGGTTCATGAAAACCAAAACTTGCCAGGAGCTGGTCTTTCTTCCGTGGTAAGGTTGAGTATCATGGAAGAACCTGAATTTCTTGCTGGTCCTATGTGTGCCTAGACAGGTCTTCATCAGCAATCTCATGTCTGTGATGAGCTCAAAATCCACATTAAAATTCTAAAAAAAACAAGCAATAACTGTGTGAGCTTCCAGGTCACTAAAAACCTATTTATATAGCTTCACATACTGTCAACTAAATTTCTATGTATGCTGCCTTTCCCAACCAATGCTTTTAGGTGAGCACCAGTCGGATTGCCATCCGCAGATGACCGTTCCCATTCTAGAAGGCCCTCAGATAGCTGCATCTTTGGCTCTCCTGCAAATAGGATTTGAAAAAGATGAATCTTTTTTTTCAGGTATGAAATGCCAGATTTATTTCTGGTTTAAATGAGAGGAAAACTGACTTGAACGTCTACGTTCAGGCCTGCCTTAGGTCCCTATCTTCCCTGGCAGTATCAGACCGCATGGGAGGTGAGTTCCTTTGGCATCTCAGCCTGCATAGCCTATGACTGTCCTGTGAGACATCCTGCTTGGAAGGAAGCTCAACAAAAACATCTCTGATGCACCTTGTGGGGGTAGGGCAAGGGGGGCGAAGGGAAATCCAAATTTATTGACATTTTTCAGTAGAAAAAGAAGGGAAAGGAAAGCTCAGGTCCTGCTCCGCAGAGTCATAGGCCACAGGTACCACTGTGTTTATCTTATCTGATCCTCTCTTAGGAATATACCCAATCTAATTAAAAAAGTTCCCAGGGCTAGAGAACCCAGCAAAAGCATTAGGAGGTTTTTCTACTAGTCAAGCACCAGCACTTCCGATGTCTAGTCTGGACTTGCCAGGTTTCAGCTTCCAACTTCTTGATGTTGTTATACCTCTGTTTTCTGTAACACACAGCCCATTATGAAGCCGTGTTACTTGTGGTGGCACTTACAGACTGATCAGATCCAGTTCTTCATTCTATCTGTGATAAAATGTCAGACTTTCATTATTCTGCAAGGCAAATTTTCCAAACCTGCCCTACTCTACAGCTTATTGATGTTCTTGACTGCAGACACCAGACTGGGACAAAGTGGCACCTGAACTGTCAGGTGACATGATGGACTAAAGCTGCCCAAGCCACTGACTGGCTCCACATATCCACGTAGCTGCCTCTGGGAAACTGAGATCCTAGAAGGCCATGGCCAGGGCAACGGGATAGCTGGTCACAGCCGAGGTGTTGTACAGACCCAAGTTTTCTGCTTCCTGGCAGTTCCCCAAAAGTGGAGTCACACCCAATATGTAGGTTGGTTTCACATAATGAGGCTGCAAAGTTGTTAGGATTCATGGATAGGCTTAGGCCTTCACTGAATGTACCAGTGCCAAAATACAGCCTCCGTATCCTGAGATTTCCTTGTTCTTGTCTTAGAAATTTGCTCATTTGGCCACTGGGACAGGTATTCATACATCTTTTGCCACGACCAGAGAGCTCTTCTGCTTTTTAAGATAGAATCCCTGATTCTGTAATGATCTCTTATACTCTTAGTTTCTTTACACCGCTATACAGCGGTGTATTAAAACATGTACTGCTTGCTTACCAAACAGCTCCCTCTGCATGAAGGACCAATCTTCCTTGTTTACCCCATTCTCTGTGTCATCTACAAACTTTATCAGCGAGGATTTTGTATTTTCTTCCAGGTCACTGATGAAAATGCTAAGTAACTCATCTGTGTTTTTAGCAAAAAGGGCCCATGGGACTGCCCCTTGTAATGTGTGGGTTCTTAGGAAATTTGGAATTCTTTTTATATCAATAACAAAATTCCCCCAAAGGTAAGCTGCCTAGGAAATGACTCCTATCAATATCCCACTGGTATTCCAGAGCACAGCTCTACTGCACAGGGAGAAGAGATTTACACATATTGAATTCACTGTTATTACTTTGACAAATAGCGTAATTCCTCAGAGCTAGTTCCTGCATAATCACTTCTGTGTGTTTTTACTGACCTTAGAAACAGAACTAGAGATAAGAATAGTTGAGAAGATGGAAAACAGCTTACCAGAGGCTCCTTCCTCTGAGCTGGTGCAGATTGCCTGGAAACCCTTAAAAGCTACACTCCAACTTCCAGTGTTTCCTTCAGTTTTGTTGTGACAAGGGCACCCACTGAAAGGTTGGGGTTAAAGAGGAATGTGTTTCAAAGCACGCAAAGGAAGAAAATGCATTTTTATTTTGCATAACACCACAAACAAATATCTGTGTGAGCGTGTGCATCTTTTAATCATGGCACAGACAGATCTGCCTCTGTGATGCTTTCATGCATCAGATGCTCTTCAGAGAGAGTCAGGCAGGGCAGCAACCTCAAACAGCTGGAATAAGTTTACTGATCAGCTGAAATGGGAGCCAACATTGTCTGGTTTAAGACATTTTGAAAGCCTTATCTTTAAGAACTTGAAATTGTGATGGCTCCATGTTGTCTGCTCTTTCTGATGCAGTGTCATGCAGAACTGCTTTCACGTTGTGATTACGTATCTGGAAGCACCTATGACATTTGTGCCCCCAGATATTCCTAAAAAGAAGATATCTTTACAAAATTTTAACAGTGTGCTAACCATGCAGTGTGTCTACCAAACCAATCAAAGTTTTCTGTTCTTTATTAGAATTCTTTATCTTTTGATTCCTTCCATTTTGCCAAGCATGTCTTTTTTTTTGTTTGTTTGTTTTGTTTGACTGGGTTTTTGAATTCTCAGAGAAAACAAAGTCAAATAGGTGAGATACGCATTTTCCTCTGATGGTGAGGTTGTCATTTCATGCCAGTGAAGTTTTAGCTAATGAAACTGGGATACTGTCAAATGCATTTCATGTCTTTTCTTGAGAGGAATATTATGGAACTGATTGAAGGCTATGCAGA
This sequence comes from Tinamus guttatus, assembly GCF_059628265.1. NCBI lineage: Eukaryota > Metazoa > Chordata > Aves > Tinamiformes > Tinamidae > Tinamus > Tinamus guttatus. Next base: position 2,344,058 of record NW_028288649.1, read on the forward strand.
CATTAAAGCCCATTCATATGCTAGCAGTATGAATCCTGTGAATCCTGTGTGATGCTCCATCTTCAGGTTTAATGTTGTGGAAGTGCTTGTAGCATTTCCAAGGGTCACGGTAGGAGGAAATCTGAGCAATTGCATTTACCAGAGTCTGTCAACATATCAGTTTAAAAAGGAACCAGGATCTCAGATCAGATTTATTTATTAGCAAAACATAAAACATGCCATGCAATATATACAGGGCACACACTTTTTTTTTTTTTTTTTTTTGGCTAAAAATGAGATTCAGTAATAACCTGCACTTTATTTTTCATACTTTGGCAACTGAGTACATCTTTTACAAAATACATCTTGAGCCAACATGCAATTTCATGGTTTTGAGAGAAAAAATGCAAACTTGATAACATGCTTAACTTTATTTCATATTTTGAATGCCTGTGTGTGTTTCTCCTCAGTACATACAATGTCTGTTCCAAAACCTAAATACTAACAGACGTGGCAATGAGAACGCACTTAGACGACTTGTGCTGCCATAAAAAAGTTTACTAAATATCACATTGCTAATTCACACTCTTTAGAGACCACCCAGAGTGTTTCCAGTGTGGTCATATATCGACAACTTATTTTTCCAACACAAATGTTCAAATGCACTATGAATACACTATAAATAAGTAAAACTGATCTGTAATTATCAAAGGCCATGAACGAAAATGTGCTATGTTGTTTTGTTTATTAGTTGAAAGAAATCCAAACCTCACTAAACATTAATTTTTTTCAGTGGCTCGCCCATGATTTGTTCCTCAGACAGGTTCTGCTATAATTTAATTTATCATAAGCAATGTAATATTATCAGTAGCATGCAACATGTATTGCCTGAACGTTTTCTTAAAGTATAATTAACCTTCAATATTGTATGGGTTAGTTAGTGTAGAAGGCTTAATGCTGGGGTTGTTCTAGCTTGTTTTTTCTTTTAACACTGACCTTTTCAAATTCCTTCCTAGATAATAGGATACGACTTTTAAAAGGAAGATGCAGCTTTCAAAATGATTCAACATAATAAAAGATAAAACAATTGAGGAACTGAAAAGCAAATAGTGCTTCTGACTTAAAAGGAAAACAAGTATCAATGCCCCTAGCTATTGTTTAATGTGGAGACATTTGAAAAAGATAGGTCTTCAGAAAAAAAAGCAAACCCCAAACCAAAAACTACAGCAAGCAAGTTCTTAAAGAGAGTCACCAGAGACACAGGGCACCAAGGACACCAAGGAGGGCAACACCTGGGCCCAGGATCCCATTCCCGTTGAACTTGCCAGCGTGCACAGCAGGGTTTTTTTGGGAGGCACTATGCTTTTATCCCGGCTTTACGTGGGCTGTGGGAGGCCAGCTGATAGCTGAGCTGGCACGATGTAAGCAGGGTGAAGATGAACAGTATCTGATGCAAGGCTTCATGGTGCAAAGTTACACATCAGCATCTTCTTGAACAAACTGGAAAAGGATGAGTGAGTTCAGACTGGATCAGCGCTCTGCTTTCTGCAGCATCATCGTTCCCATATTACCAACCCCAACAGGAGGAATTGGCTTATCCTGGGGAAAAAACAATTCTTCTGATTGCAAAAGAGCTGAGGTGTGCCCTGCTCTGACCTGTTATTCTCTGACCATGTTTGTTGCCCAATGCAGACACCTCAGAAAGACTTAGACTCCCGCAGTGCAGTCCGAGCTCTACTCTGAGCTGATGTGCCTTAGGAAAGATCCAGAGGACCTAAAATCATGGGCTGATGAATGTTTGTCAGAACTTACTGGGAATTGCTGCACTTTGGAAAGAAAGACCTTTTTGTGGGGGAGGGAGGAGGTCATTTTCTAAAAAGAAAAGTATTCAGCCTCTTCCAGAAGTAATAGGTATGCTCTCTGTTTTGTTGTTGCCAACACTCCTGATTTTTCTTACAATATTTAGTGTTGTTTAAAAAAAATCTTCCTTCCTTCCTTCCTTCCTTCCTTCCTTCCTTCCTTCCTTCCTTCCTTCCTTCCTTCCTTCCTTCCTTCCTTCCTTCCTTCCTTCCTTCCTTCCTTCCTTCCTTCCTTCCTTCCTTCCTTCCTTCCTTCCTTCCTTCCTTCCTTCCTTCCTTCCTTCCTTCCTTCCTTCTCCTTCCCTCTTTCTCCTTCCTTTTCCTTCCTCCCTCCCTCCCTCCCTCCCTCCCTCCCTTCCTTCCTTCCTTCCTTCCTCCCTCCCTCCCTCCCTCCCTCCCTTCTTCCCTTCCTCCCTCCCTTCCTCCCTTCCCTTTTCTTTCTTTCTCTTGAGTTTCAGAGAAATCATTTGGAACCTCAGTCCTGATCTAGGTTTGCCAGTACTATTTGCATATATGCTGAGGAGTTACAGCTGATAAAGTTATGTGTGGCATGCTATCTGGCGTGCTCTCTTAAGGGAAAGTCAGGCTTGGGAGATGAGGTTTGACTTCATTACTCTGCGTGACCTTAGTCTGCTGCTTAGAACAGTCTGCTCTTTGTTTCTGCAACTGTCAAATGAAGATAATGATTCTTACCCATTCTTGTGGCAGTGCTTTGAAAGCTTTAAATGAAAATATTATTTATATTCAAAAACTTCCCAGATATGGAAAATGAATGACTTCCATAAGGACAGTGTATTTCTTCCTTGTGTCATTCCAGTCTGGAATATCATGACGACTTTCTGGTGCTCACACACAATGAGTATGGGTGTGAAAGAGAAGTACCTATATACATTTTATGTACACGTATTCCCTGTCTATCACATGCCTCTATGTGCAATTTTATGTGTACTTGTATGTGAATATGTATATGTACACAAAAAACCTCTTGAAGTGAATATGGGCCTTTCCGATCTCACATTTGTAGGGCTGAATGTAGCACTCCCAGATAACAAAGCTGGTAAATACTTTGTGTCATTTTAAAGGGTCAAAAATCCCATCAATCTGTTGCCTAGTGAAATACATACATTCAAAACATTACTAGTTAGAAGGATGACGTAATGTTTGTCATAGGATAATCTGATGTCAACACATATACCTTAATGCAATATTAAACTAAGGTCCAGTCTCTATAATTTTGGTATCTGTCCAAATGGTAATGGTCCAAATGGTAAAATTCCCAATAAGCCTCTTTGAAGGGGTCAGGGATGCCCACAGAGATCTATGGAAAAATTTATTCAAGAATATTCTTTTACAAGAATAGTTCATTACGCTGGGCATGAGTCTTCTAGGAAGAGTAATGTCTAGGAAGTCTAATAGCAAAGACAGTAAGAGATCTACTGCTGTCTACAAAATGACAACTGTCATCTCCTTCCCCAGTCAATGGACCAAGTTAGTAGCTCATCTCTGCCTTCTTCCGTGGGTTTTTAAACTCAGAAGATATACTGTTAATCTAATTTTAGTCTTCCTTCTCCTTCTGGTTCTGCATATTTCTGTATTTATGGAGATTGTCAGAGATTTCAGAATTTCTGCTACAGAAATCCATGGCTGACTTTGGCTAACTTTAGTTGTGGTTGCTCTCAAAGAAGATCTGTTTTTTTTTGAGTAGAACCAGGACACTATGTTTATATTTCCACAGACTTTATTAAAGTAAATATTTAACTTCATTAACTTTAACTTTAGTAACTTTATTAAAGTACTAAAGCATCTTAGAAAGTTCCTACTTTTCTTTTAGCTCTTGCTCTTTTTCTGTCTCCATGCTTTTCCTCTTTTCTTTGTGAGCTGCTTGACTATCATTGTGTAAACTGTTATGATAAGTGAGAATAAGAAGAACATGAAGAGTGTGGTAAAATGAATATGGCAGAAATACACATTGTTGAGGGAAAGAGTTTTCTGCATCACGCCTTATGAAACAGCTTGTCCATTCTTGGCTTTATACAAGTAAGTAGAATATTTTATACTGGGAAAACAATGAAAGACAGAGAAAGTATGATAAAAATCAGTAATGAGGAATGCTAGGAAGTATGTGACCATACTGAATATGCAATTTGGTAGGGGGAAACAAACATTTGCAGACATCCCTGATGAAAAAAGAGACTCTTCTCATCACGTTGCTGCAGGTTGGGCAACCCAGAGAAATCCAGATCCAGCTTTGTTCAGATCTCTGTGCAGCTCCCTTGGTAAAGCTGATCTTTCACATTCGTCACCGTAGAATGATGTCAGCTACGGCTGACACTATCTGGGGAGATAGGGCTGCAAGCACTGACTGGAGCAGCAAGAAAGTATTTATTGCAGAACGGGCTGTGGGAAAAGAAACTGCACTGATGTCATTTTACAGGGAGGACTTCCCTCTTCAGGGAAGAAAAGTTTCTCAGTATATGTAATTTCACAGCTGAGAGGCACTATCACATTGTCTTAAAATGTTTTAAAAATTAAGCAAGAGGATCTATTACCCTTTTCTCCTAGCCCCTTTTTCCAATCACCCGTTGGAAGGAGGTGATTTATTATGGATGGTTTTTTTTTTAATGTGGCAGGTGGGTTTCCCTAATGAATTTGCACTGAGAAGAGAGAGAATGACTAAATATAAAATTGTTTCTTCTAGGGAGAGCCCAGGCTAGGGAAGTCAGCAATGCTCAGCTTTGGAGAAAAGCAGTACTGCTGCTGGAGGGCTAGCTGTCGTCGCATGGGGACCTCTACAAGAGCAACAGGACAAACATGCTGGAAGAGACACACTTAAAATGCAGCCATCTGCAAAGTGCTGCTAAGTACACTGGATGGGGAACTGAACCAGCTCGCATCCCCTATCATTCATTTAGGACAATGTCTACAGTGCGGAGAACCACCTGCTTGAAATCAATAGAGATTTAATGATCTATGAAGGGAAAATAAAATATTCTGCCCAAATGTAGAAGGGGCTCACAAAATACATTGAGCCTTGGACAAGAGAGAGCAATTGGATATGGAGGGGTCAGAGGAGGAGCATGTCCAGTATGTACCATCACCATCATAAATCCACAACATCAGAGTGACAGATGTGAAAGCATCTGAACATCTTTCTCTGACTGAGGTGACAATTATTTGTCTCCTAAGGGGAACTATGTAAGGAGGAAGGGGAAAGAACAACATGAAGAGGGCATTGCCAAGAAAGCAACAGTCCAATTAACTTTTAATAATCTTAAAGCCAGCGTAAATCTGATGATATAAAAAATATTTCTAGCAGATCTGAAGAGCCTGCCCAGTAGTGCCAATAGAGACTGTGGATCAGGATTACTGACTGATTTCTTGTTTATACTGTGTAATATATATTCTAGCCAGGCACAGGCGGAACTGTAAGATATTTAGCACTGGAGTCATTATGAGGCCCTGAGATGTGCTTCAGGAATTATCTGGGTTTGGGCCAAATAATATATTAGACAAGTGATCCATATTTATTTCCAGGTTGTCTTGTAACTCACTATCTCTCATTTAAGTTTCTAAGTCAGTGGAAGTAGAAATAAAAGAGACCTACTAAACCATCTAGACCATTTTCTGACCAGTGCAGGATTGCTCTCTTAAGTACAATCACTTGTGTTTTGCTAGTGCAATTTTAAATGCATCAAGTGATACATCACTTCATTTATGAGAGCAATCAATACTCTAACAGACCTGCCAATAAGCTTTCATTTTCTTTTAGATTTTTGCTTTTAAAAGTACCATCTTATTACTGGTTATGCCCACTGGTGTTAATAACCCTTCCAACATATATAGATTCTTTGGGAACTTCCCATGTGCAATGCTAAGCCAATAAATGTATCTTTAGGTCCAGACTTTTACACACTTGCCCATAATATTTTGCTTGTAAGTGGCCCTATCAAAATATAGGGGAAAAGGACAACATAAGAACTAAGTACTCCTCTGTGGGAATAAAAGGTGCTCCAATATGCCACTAAACTGTTTTAATCTTTCCCTAAAAGTCAGCCCAGACGACCCCTTAGACATTATTGTTGCTCTTCACTGAACCTGCTCTTTTAGATGCTAATAAGCTACCTAGAAGTGAAGTTAGTATTCCTAGTATGGTCATACCAAAGCCATGTGGAGTGGAACCTTTCGTTCCAGTTTCTAGGAGATGATACTTTGAATATGCAGCCAAAAATTTCCCTTTCTCTCTCTCTCTTTTTTTTTTTTTCTCAATCATATTTCATCCACTCTCTACTATCACCCTCAGGCTTCTTTAGCATTACTTTCCCCATCTTCCCTTCTGAGGAATAACTGAGTTTTGGATTATTTTCCCTAGATGTCTTGGTTTGAAATTTGGAGGTTTTAATTTTTTTGAAGTTGTAGCCTTTCTGCTATTTTCTCCCTATAGGTCATATCATGTCATCAGCTATTAAGCACAACACTAAATGTGGATCATAAGTTGTGGATTTCATTTTCATTGATTTCCAAGGGGGAGGAAAGAATTGACAATTGCCAACATGTATGAATTTAAATTCCATCCTGCTATCAGCAGTAGAAATAATGGGGATTTATTTCTTACAGCTTAATGTACAATAAATTATTTCAAATCACTAATATTTATTGTTTAGAAATTGAAATAAAATATCTATTAATAGCCAATGGTGCATTTAAGGTGCAGAGCAATTAAGTTCAGGGAAAAAAATGTGGGAATCCTCTTTAGCATGGCTATAAATAGACTGGGGAGAAAACTGTAGTTTGGTAATTGCATTCACAACTCAAGATGCTATATTAAGATACTCTATGTCTAATATATTTTAAACTAAATTTACCACTGATGTAAACTGTGCAATGAGTCCAGCTGAATTATCTATTCTCTGGGGGGGTGAAGCAGTTTGGTCTGATTCTTGAAAAACTCAAACCAAGGGAAAAATTTTGCACTCATTTATACTTAGTGTGCTCCAGGGAAGACTTGCAAGTTTGCCCTTGTGAAAGCGATCACAGTTTGCTGCTTTGCTTATATATATATATCACAACATAAATAACCCAAGTTTCAGTTCCATTTTAGAAGATGTAGATGTTCCTGGCACCAAAGTTTCTCCTATTTCAAATTAATCTATTGGACTAGATTGCCTTTTCTTGTGCAATCAAGCTGATACATGCCCTAGGTTGCTATGCAAAGGCGTTATATGAAGATGGAAAGACTTAAATTCACCTGTAGCAGACAACCAAATTAACAGTGTCTCAGACTGCAAGCACACAACATGATGACCATTTATCATCTCTATACATCTTATCATCTCTATACATCTTATCATCTCATCCACTTGGTAAGGAACATTCAGTTATAACAATCACTCATGGAAAAAACAAATAAACGAACGAAAAAGACCAGGAAAAACTATTGGATTCTTGAAACAGCCAATTGATATTAGCTCTCCTCTAGCAATTTGGGAAATAAAAATTTGTACTTTGGCAGATAATGTTGTTAATTATTTGGTATTGCTGTGAGGAAATAAGGAAAACAAATCCATAATATACATGAAAATTATATAGTTGCAATTAGGTTATGCCAGACCCTGGTAAAGTTTTGAGAAAAACTTTATTCACCAGAAAGTGTGTCTTTTTTTAATTGCTGTCATAAGCAAAAGTTATCCAGGATTTGAATACGTCTGACTCTTTCTCTCCAAAAATTTGATCCAAATCCAAATGTTCCCAAATAGCCCTAACAAGCAGTCACAGCTAGGCATCTATTTTTCTCAAAACCAGGTCTGCGTAACTTCTAACAGCTCTAATGAGGAGTCTTTGGACAGCAACTCTGCTTTGGTGACATGGGGGCACCTCCTTTGCTCTGAGTGTTTCTACAAGGAAGTATTTCCCAGACCGACAGAGCGATATCACTAAAAAAACCTCATGTTTCAAGACAAGTCACCTTTCTTCACTGATGCAGCTTGTCCTGTCATCTCTGTCTTTAAACACTAGACCAAATGTGTTCAGATACCCAGAATTGTTTTTCTTTGCCACAGGCCTCCTCCATGCTCTGCTCTGGTCCAATCTGGACTTAACTGGCCCTGACGTGACCTGGCTAAGTTTACCTCAACTCCAACCCAAACTGAAAGAGGGGAGCAGCCTCCTGCCTCGTGGCAGCCCTTCCCAGGGATCCCGGCTGCCCCTTTTCTACAGCTGCCACAGGAAGCACAGAAAAGTTGGAGCGGGAACGGCCATGTGCAAGCACCTGCCAGCTGCGAAGAATGTGGACCCGACCAGGGTCAATGGCTTTTCCTACACTCTCAGTTATATTTCTCCCCAGGAAAGTTAAATGAGACTGTGAGGAAAAGTGCTGGCCATCAACTAGTATTTTATGCTAAGATTCCTAACAATGTTTGTCCCCACCCCAACTTTTTCTATAGAGAAGGCCTCTCACAGATGGATGGGTAAAGTTTTAAACTAGACCTGATTTCAAAAACGAATTTACTTTTATTTCTTTCCCAAGTACCATCAGAATCTGAGACAATGAAATGCTGTGGGAATGCAATTGTGGGAATAATTTGTTATATCAGTCCAAAAATGGCAGCTCCTGACTTAATTAGCTCACATGGCTTGAGATATATAACAGTGACCATTATAGAAAGCTCGATAATAAAGAGTAATGATACAACACAAGTCCTTTAAATTAGCACAACAAATGCCAAGCTAATGCAGGAACAGACACGCTAGGATCGTGTGTCTCATTTTTAAGGAAATTTTCCCAGAGATGGGAGGTATAAGACTCTGTCCTTTAATTTGCTCTACTTTGTCTGATTCTTCCTCTTTCGTATGTTAAATTCCATTCCTTTCCAGGAATATAGACAATTTTGCATATTCAAAACTTTTGGAAAAGTATCCAAATCTTTGGATACTACAGATTTAACGAGGAATTTTTCAAACAGAAATGAACCTAATAATCCGTAGAGCTAAATAATAATTAGCAGCAATAATAAAAATATAGTGAAATAATAAAGCCTTGATAATAAAATAAAAATCTAAGCTTGGTTTGGGGAAATGGAAAGAACACATAAAATCCAAATGTCAGATCCCTACCATAATGTTTTAGTTCCACTGTAAAAGTTCTCTGCACCGTTTTGTAGAGACTGCAAAAGGAATGGCAGCATCATTACAAGATATGGTTTCGGGCCACAGGAGTGGAGCACTTGGCCTGAGTTTGCACTTTTTAAAGCAGGCAGCAAAACTCTCTGTCGAGAGCAAGCACACAGCTTTGGGATGCAGGTGTGTGCTGCTCTGCACATCATGGCCAGTTGAGGACTCAGGAGAACTTGGGAGAGGGGAAAGCCACCTCCATACCCAGAGCTCGGTGGCAGGTCCCAGAGGACTTTGCCCACCAGCGTGGTTTCCCAACTTGGGAGGAGAGCAAAGCTACTTGCTGAGCACCAGTGTAGAGCTGAATGGTACTCATGTTCACTCTTGAGTAGGTAGCAGGGGCTGAATATTCAACACTATGGACTTCTACATTTGCCTCCTGTGCCTATTTTGCTAGATTAAAAGTAGGGTAATGTGACATTAAAAGAGTAGCTTTTATGGGATAGAAGCAACAGAGGGGAGCAGGTACCTGCACGTCAGCCACTCCAGGTTGTATCTTGTGCACTTGTTCAAGTCACAAAGAAGGGAGGGTTAATGCTGAGGTGCTGGTGTGTGCAGTGCCTAAATTATAATGTCTGAGGCTCAGACACCAGTTGCCTCCTGTTGACTTTGTTATGAGGAGCTTGCAGCCCAGCAGACGGGTGGTAACAAACCGCTGGGAGGCAATAACAACATTTACTCAATGAATGTGAATGAGAGCCCTACTTTATTTAAAGTTGCTGTCTGCTGTGGTAGCCAGCTGACATCAGTATAATGCCATAAGGCAGTGACTCCTGCAGTGATTTCATATTTGATCTGGGAAAGTGGAGCTTGTGCGGGCAGATCTTTCAGTCCATGCTGAATTTTAGTTGGGATTTAGCGTCTACTTGCACCTTACTGGCTCAATGTCCTAATTATCAGTTTTTCGTTTTTTTCGCTTCTTCTAATCAGTAACTTGAGACTAAAGATTGGTCAAGACGCCATGTGATAGAAAGGAGTGTAAGATTTGGTTCATCAATGAAATAAAATCAGTCAAGGCCTATGTGAGCTACCAAAGTTTTCACTGCGATGTGTAAGCCTTGTTAGTTCGCTGGTGCTCTCTGACTGCTTTTCTTATTTATTACTTTGACTTCCAGTAATAGTAGAAAGGGTTTTGAGCATATGCTCAAGTTTAAGCACAGTCCAAGAGAGTTAAGTAAGTGCTTGAATTTTATCCTGAATTAAGGTTTCATACAGAAATGTGTGGGGTTGGTATTTGTCATATAGCTTCAGTTTTATGGTGTGATGATAGTTTGTGCGGCAATCAATTGTCCTTCAGAGTGAAGGGTCTACCAACATGTCTTATTAAAAGACATGTTAACAGTAACAGAAAATAGTTATACAAACATATATGTGTATGTAACATGGATGGACCTGAGCCAAAGAATTTGTGTCCCAGATTGGAGACTTTGTACTGACTCCATAGGATGCCAGTGCAGTTGGTCGTTCAGAATTCTGGGGTGTTTTGTTTGGCCTTCTCTTGCTTTAGAACTCAGTGACCACCCAGGGACAGGTCACAGTCTTTTAAGGACTTAAGTGACTTTAAGGATAAGCTCTTGGAACATGACAAATAAGCTGTGTTATGTTATATGCAGAGTCAGCTCACATGAAGGTTTAGGATTCCCTTTGGAAAGAAAGAGAAAGCAAAGAATCAACTTGGCACTTAGGTTTTGGAGAGTCATCTTTGCTAACTGCACCAATCACTACCTCATTCAGCAGAAATACTACAACAGAAACACAGAGAAGCAGCTACTGAGTAAATTAAGTGCTCTCCTGATTTTGCCAACCAGCCATTTGCTTATTCTGACTGCATAGTAGATAAGGATCAAAAATATTCCACGCAAAGTGTGTAAGCATCTCTAAAAGTGCTACTTGTAAGTCTGTAACAACTCTTCATTTTGACTACTTGCTATAAATTTAAGATAGTAACTCCTGAAGTACTGGAATATTACAGTTTTCCCAATAACATGTCAGTTGAAATGATTCAATGAGTTTGTCTTCCTTTAGCCAATTGCTGAACATGGTCTTTTCAAGAAGAAAACAATTGGAATCCCTTTGAACTCAAAATCAGAGCACCTGTTTTAGTGGCTAAATATTGACATATGATTATTAGTTTAGGAACTAATTTATCACTTTCTTTTTTAAAAAAAACAAACAAACAAACTATAACCTCTACAGGTGTCCTAAGTGTTCCTTGATACTTCTCCATTTTATGACACCACCTGAAGTGGGGTGGGGATTAAATTGCCCTCTGCCTCTACGTAGGCAGAACCATGTAGAGTGACTAAAAAGAACACACTCATTCTGACTTGTGTTTCATTACATTCCCAAATAGACTTTCTGGAGAGGTCACTAAGTGAACTTGAGCCAAGGCATCAGAATGAAAATCTTGGTTTTGTTGAGTCATCAAGCCAAATACTAGGAAAGCTGGGTGACAATGACAGAGTGCTCTGTGGTAATTTGGAAGATTAGCTATTTCACCTGCTTCAGACATGCCAGATGAAGATGAACTCACTGACCTCGAGGTACAGAGCCAGACGATGTGTGAGCAACAGGATGCTTGCTGTGCGGGAAATGTTGAGCCATCTGCCGTGAGCCCAGTGAATGTGATGCATTCCACAGCAGTCAGTGCTCATAGAATCATAGAATGCTTAAGGTTGGAAGGGACCTCTAGAGGTCATCTAGTCCAACCCCCCTGCACACGCAGGGTCACCTAGAGCACGTGGCACAGGGCTGCGTCCAAGCGGGTTTTGAAGATCTCCAGAGAAGGAGACTCCACAACCTCTCTGGGCAGCCTGTTCCAGTGCTCTGTCACTCTCACTGTTAAGAAATTTTTCCTTAAGTTCCTGTGGAACTTTTGGTGCTTCAGTTTGTGGCCATTACTTCTAGTTCTGTCCGTGGCCACCACTGAAAAGAGACCAGTACCTGTTGTGTGGCCTTGTAGCAAGACTTTTCCCAGGAGAGGTGGTACCTCAGCACCTGAACCTGTTTATGGATAGATTACCATTAACAGGGAGACTGTGTCATCCAAAGGCAGAGGCTTGGCTGCAGGGCTCCAGATGCCTAGATGCAAAAGTTTAAAAAAAAAAACAAAAACAAACAAACAAACAAAAAACACTTCTGCAAGAGATCCAAGGGAGTTTTTCGAGAAAAGAATGAGCAGTCAGACACAAATCCCAAGAAGACTGTTACTCTATCTGAATGCAAAACAAATAAAATGTGCATAAAACCGGACTTTTGGTGTGACACTACTGGGATTGTACCTGTGTAGAAAAGTGGCTGAAAAAGGAGGTTTGCATCTGCATTCTCTCTTGCAAGTTTTGTTTCCAGAACTTGTTGCGGTAATAGGAATATTTTCAAAATATTTCAGAAGCAAAGAAATATGTAGTGAAAAATTAAGCACATTTGTATTTAGCAAGCAGTATTTAATAATGGCTCTGTCAAAATCCTTGAATGGGGCAAACTTTTTATAAGAGACACTGCAATCATCTATGGGACTAATCTGGAGAACCACATGCGGCACATGTGTAAATGTCCATCAAACATGATTGAAATAGTAGATTTTGTAATCTCCTGTGCACTTCTCATATTTCTTTTCCTTTTCTTATGCTTCTTAAATCACTGCCTGTACACAGAAACACACATCAAGCATAGGCTGAAGCCCTGACAGTACTGAAGCTAGTGGTGCCAATGACTTTGGTGGAACTGTGATTTCATACTCAGTTTATAACTCCATAGATTCTGTCACTTTGACATATTGAGAGATCAGGAATATTTGCTGTCTCTCAGAACTCAGACTTCCACCTTTTCTAGGTATGGTCCAGAGTAAGCATGCATGCTTTAATCAGGAAAAAAAATGATGTATTGATCACTAAAGAAACATTTGTTTATTTTGCCTGCAGCTTGAGCTGGCCACTTCAATATTGGTCTCCCTATAATTACATTAATGAAAATAAATCTGGAGTGTCTGCCCTTTACCCAACTGAGGGCTACATTTTAATTTTACCAGAGCCAAAGGGATGAATCTAATTTGTTTAACATAGATCAGTCAGATCACAACTGGTCTTGTAATCCAAAGGTGATAACCAGAGATGCCAAAAAGAGCTAGACATCTACGGACTTGTATCAAAGAGGACCTGCTACATGGGGCCCTATGGTACACCGATGACACCTGTGCATCAAAGGCGACCCCCAGAAGAAAAGTGAGCCTGTGACATTTTAGTTCTTCATGACGTTCAAAGAAAGCCCAAGAGACTGCTGTTGGGTTTTCTTAACTCTATTTGATATTATATTAGAAATGTGCAGATAATTAAACTCTGAACTGGTTTTGGTTGTAGTTTCTTTGTTTTGTCTAGAAACTTTCTTAGGGGATTTTTTTTTTCTGAATTTAGGGTATTCTGATCTTTTCGGAGCACCAGCTATGCCTAGGAAGGCTTTCTCTGGTAGGACCTACATAATTAAAAGCAGTGCACTGCTGCACAACCGGCTGCACGATTTAGTACCATGCTGCAGGCCTCACACATGAGTGAAACAAGTTGAGCCACTAAAATGTGGCACAGCAGTGTGTCTGGCCCAGGCATGGAGGGAAGTCATCTTTCATGTGTTGGATGGTCACTGCTGAGTCAATAGGGCTCTGCCAAGCGGACTTGGCCAGAGATGTTTTGCCATTCTCCTGTGGAGCATTTGAGCTGAACAGGTAATGGCAAAACCAAAAGAGGCAGTAAACTGTAAATGCTCTGACTAAGAAATCCTTGCTTCTAACTACGTTTACTTGCGCTTCCCTACTTGTGTCCCTGTGACATTATAAGCATGTCATGCCTACAATACTTATAATATGTTGTAGAATAGAAAAGAGTCAAGTTTCTAATACAGGTTTAAGAGAAAGAAAAAAAAAGAAACCTATAATACATATAAAACCTAAAAATTATGAAACATAAATGTAAAAATAGCCAAAAGCCTGATGTGTCTTTTCTCTTCTTGCATCTTTAACAATATCAAGATGGAATGACCTGTAATGTAACGTGCAGTCAACCTTTACAAACTCCGGATGCCAACCTAAAGGCCAGCTACATATTAATTTTGTTCTGATCTAAGTGGGATCCCAAGTATGTACTGCTTTTTACTGGCGTGATGAAAAGACGGCATTCTTGCCGCTACCACCACCACTGTTTTTACTGACTTACTCAGCTCAAGGTCCTCCACCCATCCTTCTGTTCTGCAGTGCACCCTGGGGCCAAGCAGGGACCAGTATAGGGGAGCTCACCCACATAACAGTAACAAAGCAAGGTAAGGCAAGCAGAAAAGGGCTGTTTTCACGCTGTGTCCTTCTGGCTCACCATCCAGTGGCCCAAACCAGGTGGTAACACTAGGAGGATGGGGTAAGAGCTCAGGAACGGCCAGAAGGCAGCAGAGGAAAGAAACCCTGCCTTGAAGACACCTGAGAAGAGAAATGTGGAAGAAACAATGCGCTCTCAGAAAGCTGTCCATAAGGGCATCCAGTCTTGTTGACTGGGAGCAGTGCTCGTTGTCACACAGATTTTCATAAATGAAACTGTGGGGTCAGTTTTCTTATCGTTTTCCCTATGGGAATAGCAGCGCATGCCCTCTGTGTTCCTCGCTGCCCAGGGTTCATTGCTTCATCTTCCCTGATGGAAACACAAAGTCTGACCTGTTCACTACAGAGTAATTGGCCATTTTAGATCATTACTGGGGAAAAAAATGGCAGAGTCCTACTTGTCTCACTGTAACACCCATGTCTGCTGCAGCAGAGAGGGAAGAAAAGACCTGACACTGCACTGAATTTACTTTTGTCTCAGTACTGTACTGAGTGCCTGTGTTTGAAAGGCTTGTATTGTATCACTGTTCTTTGTTATCAGGCTTCCCATGGTGGTCAGTGTTACATATCTTACATTGTTTGAGCTAATTAAGCCAGGGAATCAGGGAAAGCACATTTCCGGTGGGGATTTATTGCCAAAAGATATTTCAGCTGAAGGGGAAGAAAAGGAAATCTCCCTTTATGTCCAGCATTCCAGAGCTATTTCATAATATTCAGCTGGTGGCTTGATGGAAATAAACTGACAACAATGTCAAGAAATGTGAACTTTAGAGACTTTGCTGTGTTTTGCAATATTTAAAAGTATGGTAGAGATAGTAAGGCATCTGTGTAATCACAAAAATGATAATCTCTAAATCAGCTTGGTTGCAGACACAGTTAGACATGTTTGTTAATAACCTATTTACCAGTGATTACTTGCTCTCAAGGCGCTCTGCACTGCTCTGTTGTTTGTACCCCTTTTAAGTTTCTCTAGAGGAGAAATGCAAATGGCAGCATTTTAAATCTTCACTAATATATATTAATGATGACAGAGGGGCAGGATTTGATTTCCTATTTCCTTGAAGCATTCCTGTGCAAAAAGTCCAACCTGTGTCCATTTTTGCACTGGTGCATGTGTCCACCTTTTGAGCCATCTGCTAGGAACAACGGGGCAGGAGGACACCCCAAGCCATGCTGTGTCTCACTGGGCTTTTACCTGCTTGATTTCCTAAAGCAAATCAGTGCATGGGACTATAAAGCCTTGGCTTCCCCTTTCGGCAAACCCTTAGGTGTCCCATCACACTCTTTCTGCCTTTTCCTCTCTCCAAGTAAGTCCTCTGTTTAGCAGGAGAAGCCGGCTGTGGAACTGTCAATCTTACTTATCATTGCCCAGCAGGGACAAGCCTGCTCTGGGAAGGAGCCAGCTCTCCTTCCTGAAAATAACTCTTCAGCACGCCACCTCCTCCAGGGCTCAGGATTTGCAAGGATATGTCTTGAGGTTTGGGGAAAATATATCTGTATCTATATCTCTATCTCCATATCCATACGCATATCCATATCTATATCTATATTCATACCCATTTCCATATCCACATCCACATCTATAATAAACATATATATATATATATTTGTCTTGAAACGTGATGGATTATCAGGTCTATGCAAGGTCATCAGGTGAATTAAACTCATAGGAAGAATTCTGTGTAACTCTCTGACACATCATTTCTGAACCATATTTTCCAGGTCCTTTATCTGCTCATCACATGCTGCCCACATGACAAGCCCTAGGCTGAAACATGATTATTGTCCCACCCAGAAAGGGAATGCCTGCTCTTAAGTATGGGACATAGAGCCCTTGTTAGGAAATGAAAAAAAGTCCTTTTTTTTTTTTCAGATAATACTAATAATCATAATTGATGGCATTGGTGGTAATGATGAAGTTGATTATAATAATTTGTTACAATGCATTTTTCACAAGTAGGTCTAAAAACGCTTTGCTAAAAGAAGTAATGATAATTACCCTCCATCTTCCAAAGGCAACATGAACAACCCTATAATATTGTTGATTATTGAAGGTGTCCAGTGTTTTCTATGGCAAGGTTCTGTTTTCAACTTTTTGTTAATTTCTGCCCCACTACATTCAGGGTGAAACTGTGAATGCGGATGGCTTCTGGGACATGATTCTTCTTTTTGGTGTAGAAAGTTTCTGATGAAATATTTCAGCTCTCTGAAATATAAGGAAAAATATGTTTTTTTATGAATGGTGAAGGAAAAGTCGGGCAACTTTATCTATACAAAGCATTGCCACTCATTTGAAGCAGGGACTTGAAGTCTGGTGTCACTATACTGTAAAAGAAAAATTGCCAAATTTCTAGGCCTCTTGAGAGTTGCATGAGCATGTTTGAGCAGCCAAATTCCCCTCAAATTTGTCTGGCAATGAGCATGCGAGAGCACAACCTGCCATTGCTATCAACTAATCCTTTAGGTCAAGTGAGAAGGGTCTTGGATAGAAGAGATTCCAGCTTTGCCCATGACACATATAGGTAGGTACCAAGGTGAAGACAACATTTCAATCTTTTCTCAAATTTTTCAAACTAGGAAATTACTTGTGAACACTGTTAAAAAAATTGTGTTGAGACTGCAAAAACAGGAAGCCAAAGTCAAACAGAAGGAAAAATTCCACAGTTAAGGTTCTCTTTGTAATCCTATGCCAGTCCCTCTGTGCAGATTTTATTATTATGATCCATCTTTAATTAAATGATGGTGCTAATTTTTTCCCTAATTCCCCATCCTCATGTAGTGCACAGGATGGCTCTGCTGTTAAAATTAATGAAGACTGTATTGTGAGGAAAGCCCACGGCTATTCGTTTCTTGCTGCATGTGTGCCGGTAGCTGAAAGACATGTGATAAATGAGACAATGTGTTACAAAAAGGGAGGAAATTGCATGGTGGATCAAGAATTCAGCTACCAGTTTGCATACCTGCTCCTGCTATTGAATTTATATATGATGCTGCCAAGTCGCTTTCAGCAGATTTTTCACTGATCGATGCTAACTGCATATCCCAGCTTCCTGAGTGCCTACCTCAGCATCTAGAAGCTCAATCGGTGGCAATGTTGCACATTCAGAGCTCCAGGTTCAGCCAACAAAACAATTTTAACATCTGAAGTGATTCGTAGTTCTCATGCTTTGGAGACTTCAAAAGTAGGCACTCATGTAGGTGGGCATTTTTCTTTGACCTTGCTGTGCTGTGCTATGTCTATGCCTAGCATATAGTGCACTGACCAAAACATAGACACTGGGAAAATTCAGCATGCTTATGCTACACTCAGCTTTTCTATTTAGCAGGAAAGCTGGAGAGATGCCTGAATGCCTCTGAAGAACAAAGGAAAGACTGAATGTCTCTTCTTGCAGATGAATAAGGAACCTGTGTGACTCCACGGGAGAAGATGAGACTTTCCCAAGCTAAGCAAGGATCCGTATGGAGCCAGCTGGGAGAAACACCAGCCATGGGAGCATACCCAAACAAGCACTTGTCTCAGAGCCTCATCACAGCTGTCTGTACTCTCAGGAGATCTGGGACAGCATATCTTTTTTGAGGCTGGATCTTTAACAGAAGAGGCATCCTCCCTGCAGGATCTCCTCCAGGGGAGAGTGTGCCCAAAGAGGTGGCGGACCCTCCGCTACAGGTCTCCATGTCCTGTTTTGCAGGTCAACATCCTCATGTCTGGGCTGGAAGCAGGAAGGAGAGAGGGCCTCCAGGTGTCCAGCTCTCCATTCAGACGTGACCATTGCACAGCCTGGTAGGGTCCAAGGGTAAGAACGAGGGCAGGATGAAGATGGTCAGGGAGATGACAGAACCTGACCCTTGAGGGTCAGGAAGGTCACCTCTTGTCCCTCTATGTGCTAATGCAGCCAGGAGTAGAAAGAAGATCTAAGGGCTGTTTTTGGTTCCTCTTCCTGCTGCTGCCTTTGCCAGGTGAGGCACGGGATACGCAGCACTGTGAGTGGGGATCTTCAACAGGCATTTGTGCACAGGAAACCTGCCCTGGTGCATGCTCTAAGGCTTGGGAGTAAAAGAGGCTCTGAGAAAGGTGGACCTCATTGTAATGCTTCCGTCTCTAGGGAAGGGTTCACTAGGCCACCAGTTACATAGACAGGACCCTGGAATTATCTGCTGAGCTGGCAAGTCTCACTGGAGATATGGAGGAATATGAGTGACCCAAAGTCTGTGAAATCAAAACATTAAGAAACAGTCTCAGAGCTGGTCAGCTTCTTTCACCTCCTTTCTATTATGGTAAATGGAAAATGGGAAGGGAAGGGTCGAACTGAATATTTCCTTCTATTCCACATAAGCTAGGGTGTTGAACTTGCTAAAAATTTTCTTATGTGCAAAAAGGAGTGCCTGATTTTTTGGGGCTGTTTCTTCTCTCACTTCCCCAACCTCACTCCTGTTATATCAAAGTGTATTCTGAGCCCAGGTAGTGAGTGCTGAATACCTGGAGAACCTGCAGCTAAGGAAGCTGTGCAGCCATCTCTCAGCAAGATGCAAGTGAGAGAGCGAGAAATAACGTCCTTATCACCTCCCTGGCACAGCCAGCTGAGTGCTGAGAGTGGAGCAAACCTCTGGGCCGAGAGCAAGCGAGCAACAGCAGCGCTGTGTTTTCCCGAGGCCATGTTTCAAGATGGAGCTGTTGCAGCCTTAATAAAAGCTGTGACAACTATGGCAAACGTGACCCGCTCCATTATTGAATTGTGAGATGCTGTTTTGTTTTTGCATTTAATATCAGTAATTATGCAATTTCTAGACAAGTTCCTTGTCATAACCAGGACAGCGATGCTGACAAAACAGGCTTTAAATAAGCACTTGTCAAAGTAACAGCTATTTTTGTTTGCCCTATTTAGCACTGTGTTTAAGGTCTACAGTGGAAATCTCAGATAATTTTAAGTACATGGCGCAGTTTCACTTCTTTGCAATATTTAAAATCTCATACGCTTTCAGAATAAAAGTGATCAGAACCTTTTGGTGCTTCCCACACCAAAGGCTGTACGTTTTGCAAGACCAGCTTGAGAGCTAGGAAGCACAGGCAAGTTTTAAGGCCCATGAGCCCTTCTTCAGGTTGCAAGAGCTATCGGACAGCTATTGGGCCAGTCTCAGAAGCAAGGATCATAGGTATAACACAGCACATGACAAGAGCAATCCTTCAAACCATGGCTTCTTATCCTGTGTTCTGCATTATGAAGGGATAAGTCTGTGGCTTAGCTTCATTGGAGCAAAATAGGGATGACCCCAGCACAAAATGCATGAAGGCTCACTCTTCAGCTAAGGAAAGGCAGGCGAGACCAGTATTGTGGGGCTGTGATGGTCATTGAGGAATGCTTCCTTTACCAAATAAAAATATCAGCCCAGCAGAAAAGGATTGCAGAGTAGCATGTGGGAGCTTTTTTGTACTGGTCTGTTTAGGCCATTCCTCCCTGCACAAGACTGTAGGCTTCCTAGCCTGTCCTAAATGTCTGTGGTGTGCTTCTGTCTAGTTTCTGAAGCTCTACTAGGACCTATGTCATTTTCTTTTTTAAAAAAAAAAAACATTGGGAGAAGGACGGATCCAAGCAAGAAGATCCTTGCTGCCTTTATGCAGAGGACAGTAGGAGTTACAGCATGTGGGGGTCCTGTGTTTTGAACAACATCCTTGCTTCCCCTCCCTCTCCTTTCTACCAGCGGATACCAGAGAGACAGCCAAAGCAAACATAACACATGGGAAATGGTCTGTAAACCCAAAACAAAAGAGGTTTTCTTTTATCAGCTGTTTCCTGTTGTCACAGAATAAAATATTGCTTTAACCTTTTTCTTTCCTTTTTTTTTTTTTTATTTTTTTGGTCCATGCAGTGTGCATGAAAATGTGGTAAGTTACTTAACTTTTTAAGCATGCTTCACTTTCATTCTGTACATTAAAATAATTCTGGCATTAAAACAGTACCATCTGTGTCCATTTGTTCCCACTGCATTCCCTCTCTTCTCTGGAGCATGAGGTAAAGGTAAGTCATTAGCTTAACAGGTTAGGGAAAAAAAATCAAAAACTTAACTTGAAGTAATTTAATGGCACCTGCTTTGTTTCTGGACTGAGCCTCCTCTGCTTTGCTTCTGGAAGTGCATGCAGAGGCTGATGTGAGTGCAGGGTGACCCGACGTTCCCAGAAATCCCCATCTGGCTTGCTGCTGCTCTCTATCTCCTCACTCCTAAACGTGCTCCTGCAGCACTGGTCACTCACAGCTCCGAAGGGTGAGCTATGAAGCTGAAAATAGCCTCTTTTCTGATAATATGGGGCTCCATTTATAAAGGCGATGCTCTGGCATCCCAGATAAGATGTACACAGGCTTCTCTGGTTGCGTTCCCAGCATCCCAAACCTCTCTCTACTGGGCGAAAGGGCTCTCTGGTTTCACACTAGCATTACTGAAAATGCTGTTGCAAGAAGAATTGTTGGTGGGACAAAATGAATCTGATGAAACCACAGTCACATGGTTGAACGTGAAAAAGGACTGCGTGATACGGCAGATTTTGTTGTATTTCCAGAAGTACAGCAAGTAGGATGGAGGCTATAGGAAGGACCTGCAGCTGGCCCTCCTGGATGTACACACATGATAGGAAAATGGAACAGTTCCTAAATGCGTGGGGGCCACTAACTTTCTGGGCTGAAATTCCTGGCCTAGAAAGTCAGAAATAATCTCTGAGATGGGGTAATCATCCCACATGGCAGATGTTAGTAAGCACATGAAAACTCAACTAAAACACTGTCTGTAGCTCTATCCTGAGCAGGCCCTTCCCTTGGGAACACTCCCAAGCGTGTATTTTGTAGGCTGGGTGTCATTCTCACTGGCAACACCTATACTTGTGTATTATATGATTATAACACTTGCATACACATACCCCTTCCAACACCACCAGCTGGGCAGGGATACTCATCTGAGCCCTGGCCAGCCTGTTTCCTACTGGAAAGAAGGGCAGAGTCTGGGTATGTGTTCATACAATACATATATTCCAGACTGTGGAAAATGGTTGGCAGCTAGAGTTAGAGATCTGGTCAGTCCTAAACCATGGGATTATGCCCTCTGCTTCAAGAAACGGTGCTAATTAAAAAACACTCCAGAAAGTGGTATTTCCTGCTACTCCTGTGGCTCATCCTATTGTGATCAGAACCTTGCATCATGAAAGCAGGCAGTAGCATTGTGTGTCTTCACAGGACTGAATACCTGGTTGTACCATTAAAGGAAAAAAAATTGGAAGATGTGTTACAGTGTTCTCTGCTGAAACTTGCCACAGTTGCATTAAACAAATCTCACCCGTGGTGCTTCTGTGTCTCTCAGTTTATAAACTGCAATGGCATCATGATAGAGTTAAAGAGATGCAGAATATTTTGGACAAGATTAAGACCCAGGAGATTAACATGTGTTGACGCTTGGTTTCCAGCCACGGTTTAGCATATGCTTACATACATGATTTTAAATTCTGGTGTAAATAAGGCATAGATATGAGCTGATAACCAGGCTCTTGGACAAGATATGACAAGAAACACTAGCTGCTTTGAGATTTGATAAACACGTTCTCCAGCAAGCATTAATTAGAACATCATCAACCTGCCTAAAGGCAGGCTAGCCTATTAGCTCTAGATATATCCTGAGCAGATCCTTTCTTTTGGAGTATTTAAAAGATAGTAAGCTATTTATGTGGAGTAGGATACTCTTCATCATGAAAGAAATGCACCCAAATCTGATTTTTTAGGATATGTTATCATCTGATTTCCATCACAAAAAGCCAATAAAACCTGAAGTAAACAGCAACTTAATCTGAAATAGAATTGTTCCATTCTAACTCTGAAGTACTTTTTTTGGGCATCTTATTTCTTAGAGGTAAAGAACTTAGAATACAGCTAAATGGTCTGCCAGGACTCCCACAATTCATATGAGATTTTTCTTATATCTCCAGAAGCCTACTTACCTTCAAAGCACAGGACTGTTTTCTTGATAGCTGTTGGGCTGAATCATATTCAAATAAAGCGTGTCTTATCCTCAGTAAGCTTAAGTTATGCAGCAGAAATCTAAAGACATGACCTTTAAGCTTTCAAGTCCTTCCCAGTCAGGACTCATAGTCCTATCGCTTAACTCTTAAATAGGAGTTAGGAATCTAAATAGTCGGTTGGGTCTAGGTCCTCACTACATGTTGGATGTGTATCTTGCATAATTTTGTTCTTACTTTTCATTAATTTTCACTTCTTTCCCCTCTAGATTTCTTTGGGAATGGGTTCTTCTCAAATCCTGCCTGTGCAAAAAAGGGTGTTACAGATGATGTTTTCAGCTACTGAAAGAATTTCTGGAAACAACTGTTAAAAGAAACTTTCCCTGCACTTCTTCATTGTGATATTCATTCGACCAGCAAAATGAACTGGTGTCCCACAAAATCATCTTGAATTACTTCAACCTATTCATCAATGACCAGGACAGTAATTGTCAAGAGACAGAGTGCCTCCTCAGCAAGTTTGCTGATATAAAACTGGGAGAAGTGGCTGATGCACCAGAAAACGTGCAAAGGGCCCTTGACAATCTGCATAGATGGGCAGAGAGGACTTTATGAAGTTCAATAAAGGCAAGTGCAGAGTCCTCCATCTAGAGAGGAATAACCCCAAGCACCAGCACAGAGTGGAGGCTGATGTGCTGGAGAACAGCTCTGCAGAGAAGGACTGGGGCATCCTGATGGAAAGGTTGACCATAAGTCAGCCATGTGCCCTTGTGGACGAGAAGACCATTAGGCAGAGCGTTGCCAGCAGGTCGAGGGAGGTGATCCTCCCCCTCTACTCAGCTCTGGTGAGGCTGTGTCCAATTCTGGGCAACCCAGCACAAGAGAGACATGGACCTACTGGGGAGAATCCAGCATAGGGCTACAAAGATGATTAGGAGATTGGAGCATCTCTCCCATGAGGAAAGGCTGAGAGAGCTGGGCCTGTTCAGCCTGGAAAAGAGAAGACCGAGAGGGGATCTTATCAGTGTATACAAATATCCTTAGGGAGGGGGTCAAGAGAATCCTCCTTAGGGAGGGGGTCAAGGGAGGCCAGGCAATTTTCACTGATGTCCAGCAAGGGGACAAGAGGCAATGGGCACAATGGGAAACACAGGAATTTCCATTTGAGTAAGAGGACAAACTTCTTGACTATGAGGGTGATGGAGCACAGGACCAGGTTGCCCAGAGACCTTATGGACTCTGCTTCTCCAGAGATACTCAAAACCAGCCTGGACTCAATGCTGTACAACCTGCTCTAGGTGGCCCTGCTTGTGCAGGGAGGCTGGACTAGATGATTTCCGAAGGTCCCTTCCGACCTGAGTCTTTCTGTGATCCTGAACCAAAGTGCAAATGTGGTAATTTCTGTGACTTGCATGGGCCATGCCAGCCTGCAAGGTTGCACTTGCGCTACCTGTGACAGCAAGAGCAGTTGGATGTGTAAGTATTCTTTGTATGTGTTACATGTCCATAGCTAATGAGAAAGGGTTTTTTTCACTACATTAACTAAAGAAAAAAAGTTTTTCTCTTCCTCCGCTAACTCCTCTATAACACTGTATATGTCTTCTGTCTGTGTCGGAAATACCTGTCTTATCACAGGAGAAAAAGGAGTCTCTTGTAAAAATACTTATAAATTTTTGCAAATGCTATCTTAAGCTTTTTTCCAGGAGACATGTCATTGAATGCATGAACCTGTTTAAAAAAAAAAAAAAAAAAAAACCTCAGGGAACAAAACAGAAGGCTGAAGGTGCAACTGGGTTTCAACTTGAAATATTAGACACTTATTGATCATATTTGTCACTTCACAGCACAGAGAGAAAATGCTAAGTGGAAATTCTTATTTTTTATTAAGGGAATGCCTAGGCTTCATTCTTTCCAGTCTTGAATAGTACAGCATTATTGTACAACTGCTTGTTCTTGACAGTAAAATCTTCCCCTAAAACAGCATACATCTAGCTCTGTAGCCTTTTAAAAAAACAGTGGGACCAAACAAGTTATTGAATGAACCCAAGAAATGTCATTTTAACTGGGGATCCTTCCAGTTAAATGATAATATACCAGCATTCATGGTCCTTGTGCCTGGATCAGTCCCACACAGACAGGACAACACTCCAGAGAAACAGACTGGGGCTGGAGAGCTTGGGAAACTTGCAAAAACAGAAAATAAGAACTAGAATATCTTTCTTTCCCTCTTGAACTGCATTCTCATTTCAAAGGCTGGATTATCCTTTCTCAACTGTGTGTTTAGAGCCTGGTTTGAAACAATTATTATCATTCACACGAAGCACTTTATTTCCCATTTAATACTGTGTAGCAATAGCGATTGAGAATTCATGTCTCCCAGGCATGGGGTAAATGAGTGCAAATAAAACATCTCACCACTGCTGTTCAAAGAAGTGGCCTTTTATTTATTCTCACAAGGGTAAGATGTCATGTCTTCATTCTGCAAGGTTACTGCATGTAAAATTCAGGCAGGGTTTTGTAGCAGGACTCAAATCAACCCTAACACTGCAGTGAATTGATGGATCAGCTGCCACAAAATATTTATACTTAGCCCAAGTACATGTGCTCCTGGAAGTGCAAAAAGGAATAGTGGGGGTCTCAAGACCCCGCTACAAGCAAGGTCAGTCTGAGTAATGAAGAGATTCTCCCTTTATATTAAAAACTAGGTAATAAGAAGGGAAAGAATTGTTTCAGCCCATCTCAGGCATAAGGTGCAAAATATGATATACCAGGCAAAACCCTGAGGCCTCAGTTCCTCAGCTCTGATGAAGGGCAATTCAAGATGTTTGGCAGCCTCACTGGCATTCACCTCCTGCCAAGGTTGGCTGAGTGCAGGCCAGGAAGGGCATCCCCAGGGCTTGGTCCAAACAGCTGATGGCACTTGGTAGGCAAGTATGCAGGTGCGTATACAGCCAGGTGTGTCTTGGTCTCTGCAGTGTGTTCATGTTGCGCATCTACTAATCTCTGCACTGTGCGAGGAGCAGAGCCCTGGATCTGCTCCTTTCCCACCTCTCTCCACCCACAGCCCAATACTGTAAACATTGTCCTTGGCAGCTTTGCTTCCCTCTCGGGCTGTGGGAGCCAGGAAGAAACAAGACAGGGATGGTCTTTCCCGGAAAATGTCTTCCATAGGAATCCCTCCTTTGGCAGGAGATCCTTCCAATCTCCATCTACCTCCACAGAAATTTGCTGTTGAGACCCAAGAAGAAAAAGTGCTGGGCCAAAGAGAAGTATTTGGATCAGCTCTCAAAATTTCCTCAAGGGCAAATGAATGCTCCATCATTAAGCTTTCTCATTTTCTCCACCATATTTCCTGGACAGCCAAAATTTTGTGGCAATTATTCATAGATGCCTATGAAAAGGAAAGCTCATCGTACCTAGTGTTTTCTATGTGTCATCTTGATTTTCCAACAGCATCAAAAGAGGATGTTTCTTGGTGGTAGCTTTTTTCAACATGGAGAAGACAGAAACGGAGGTGTGGCTTTTTTTTTTTTTTTTTTTTTTTTTTTCTTTCTGTGATTGATGATTTTTGCCAGAGGACGTATTGCTTTTCTCTTAGTCCCATGCTGTGGCTTTTTATTTTTAGTCTGGGTGTTGGCAATTGGCAATCATAATTACAGCCTCTCAGAGCACTGCTTCGGGTGACATTCATCTGGAGAATGTTGAAACATAGGGGAAATAATTATAAGCAGAGCTGCAAGACATTTTTCACCCCAAAGGACACAGAAGAAGCCATTACAACTTTGAGACATGAGGATTCAGCTGAGGATAGTGCCAACCACCTTATCAAGCTAGTATAAATGGCCCAAACAGATAGATCTATGTGACACAGCAATATTGGAGTAAATAGAATTAGTTACCAATCTGCTATCTCAACAGTGTATTTAGAATTGGATCAATTCTCCATTCCTGAGAATGGACTAGGCTTGCCTTCCCTGCCAAATCACCCTGCATGACTGGAGCAGCACACGGCCACACAAAACCACTTTGGATCTGATCTCTTAGGCTAGACCAGTAGAGACTCGAGCAACATTAAGAGCACACAGCCACCTAGTACCTCAGTAGAAGAGGAATAGCAACAGCAGGGCTAAAGCTGTGACTAAAATTCTTCTCCCTGCCATGTTTCCAGCTATGTGGACACTGAAGGGAGAGCCAGGAGCTGGTGTGTGTTATTGGGGAATCTTCTTGTGGTGGTTCTTTTGTGAAAATTTGTTGCTATTTCTCATCTGTGGCAGAGTCACCAATAACTCACCATGATTCGAAACAAGCAGGCCAAGCTCAGTGATGGTGTAGGCAGGTGACATCTGAAAGTCCACTTAAACCAGGATTTGAATTAAGAACTGCAGAATACTTCAGGTTGAGAAAGACCTCCTTGTCCAACCCCGTGTTCAAAGCAGGCTGACTTGAGAGATGGAAGAGTTTTGAATGGTGTGTCTCCTGGCCCTTGGGCTCCTGCAGTCCTGTCTGAGAGTCTCAGGAGAAGGCAGCAGCCCTGGACCCCTCTGCATGTCAGACTCCAAGGAGAGAGACAGGCTCAGGGTTGAGCATGCTGCTTCAGGCAAAGCATTGAATTACTATAATATGACATATTTGGACTCACTCTTGAAATATATTTGCTCATTTCAGGTGTCACAGAAAATAAAAAACGGCCTTGCTAGGGATTTTCTCAGCTCCCATATTGCCATGGTTCTCATTACTTGACTGCTATTAAAATCATAGCCACCAAAGCTTTGCTGTTACCACTTTGTTTAAAGCTGAATGATGAAGGACCAGCCTGCCCAGCCAACCCACTGTGTCTCCATATTTGCTGGGACCATTAAGCCCTGTAGTGCAGGATTGATGCACTCACATGATGGAGAGAAAATCTGAAGGAATCTGAGATTTTGCAAACTTCCCAGAGCACATAGAAATACAGTTGCAAAGTTAGAGTTAAAAGATACATACTATTTCAGGACTTTTTTTTTTAATTTAAGGGTCAGTAGAGCTAGTTAGCTAGTCAGCTATCTGCCCAACCGTCCCAGCATGCTATTTTTTGCAAACACACAGACATATATATTTACATGCATACATACCTACATATGTCAGCATTTTTTGTAACCCAGCATTTATAGGATGCAAGCCTCCACCCAAAGCTAAATCTGACATAATAAGCCATCTATACATTCAGAAACATTCATGGCATATATTACAATTTGCATAGGAGCTTTTGCTATTTCTGCTGTTGAAATCAGAGTTCTGTCCACATTAGTCTCATCTCACTATTTCATTCTTACCCAAGGGCATTTCGGTTACAGGTGCTTTGCTCTGGCCCACTGTAGGACTCTCTCTCCCTCACTGATATCAACTACAGGAGAACTTGGAGCACTGGGGTGAACGGTGGGGAAATACCATCAAAGGCCCTGAAGCTTTACTGGCACTCAGGCAATCTCTTCTCCGTCTCCCCTAAAGCAATCAGGTCCCAGCCTGAGCTAAAGCATAGCTGTGCAAGCAAGCACAGGTTCAAAGTGCAAATAAATACGTGCTTGAGGGCTCCCTGTGGGGATGGAAGGTGAGCAAAAACAAAGGTAAAGACACGGTAAACATACCCAGCCTGTCTGGAAAGAAGAACAGGTTTGCATAGGATGGGGAGCCTGGAGAATGCATCACGGCCCTGCTTTATGAATGCTGCCAAGTTGTCTGAGTCTCCATTCTTCTTACAAACAAAATGCATATATCTAATTGAGAAAGGAGGGAGGTTTATTTAATTAATATTTGTAAACTATTTTTACTTAGGTGTAGCCTAATTCATCGTCTCTGTGCTGAGGTTTTTGTTGAGGTGCAGAAGGAAGACTGTGTTAATGTCCGTGGATGAAAATCCACCATGCTCACCTCAACTCTAGAGTCTTCAGCTGACTCTTATGTGGAATCTTATTTAGAGGAGGTTTTCTCTATATGTGTATATACATATATCTGCTTTCCAAACAGCAGGCATGTGGCATCAAAAGGAGAGGAAGCAAACTGGGAGGGGAAATGCTACTGTTGCAGGTATACTAACACTTCTATGGGGTGAAGATAGATATTTTCAGTTTTCCCAGATGTAGGTCCATTCAAACGAGCACGAAAGCAGAGTGCTCTGCTAGATGAACACCTTTTTTTTTTTTTTTTTTTTTTTTTGGTAGAGACAGATGAATCTTGTTATGCTATTCTTTTTCAAATTGAGACTCCAGTGTGAGGACACTGCAGGCCTGTTTTGGGACCCCAGGTCCTTGGAGAGTGAGAGAGAGAGTTCCTCATCACAACAGCAAGGACTCCCCATTGCATTCAGATGTTGCCTGAGAAAAGCAAAGTGAGTGAAGTTTTGATTTGCTTGACTGAGCTTTACTGTACCAGTTATTGTTAGGAAAAGTGAAGAGATGCCTACTACATCTCCTGGGAAAGCAAGAAGAAGCTTGCTTTGGAAGAGACGGCTATTATACAGAAGCTCTTAGCACAGCACTCTATTTTTGGCTTTATGTATTCATGTCTGCTTGAATTTCCCCTGCAATAACAGCTTTGTGATTAAATGAATAGAATAAAGGGCTTCAGAGCAGCTAGGGATGGACAGAAATGTAATTATTCATTTATTGATAGATAGTGACGTAAGTATTGATTTATACAGGATATTAAATGTTCTGGAGGAGGGGTATGAAATGCTATTAGGATTTTAAAGGAAGAAATATTACCACCTTGTTTTCCACTTTTAAGCACCCATGGGGAAAATGCAATTCTGTTAATGTTAAATTATTTGAATGCTTTGAATTACTTAGGAATCTTCAGGCTGCTACATGTGTAAATGCTTTCTTATGATAAATCAAATTTCTTAAAAAAAACCCAAAAAACTACAAGTCCTTTTTTTTGACTCACCTATGGCACTTCTATTACGGAAATACAGCCAAAAAGAGAGTTTCATAAAGAAATCTATCCATCCGTCTACATAGACATGTATGTCTACACAGACATCTCTTTCTCTCTCTCTTTTGCCATGTGGATGATATTACAATTGTTGTACATTGCACTTTTGTAAGCAGGGGGCAGATGAGGCAGGAAGCCCCTCTGACAAGCAACCACAACCCTTTATTTTCTTCTTTTTTTTTCTCAATGTCGCCAGGTCTTTTTCAGGTCTTCCATGGTTCTCCATAGAGCTTGCTTTGTTAACAGTCATTTGCAAAGTTTTACCATTTTTGCTGCTGCAAAACAGAATGCTTCTCATATGTGTGTCCTTTGATGGGGTGGATGTTCTGGAGCACATTTTCAGTGATACATGCAGAAGTAAAACAGCAGTTATTTCTTTCCATGTGGAATGCTGGCATTGATGGATGGGATTGCTAACAACTTACACAGTATGAATGTGCCAGAGTTTTTCTCCTGGATAGTTTTCATGATCAGTATGGCCTCTTTGCACCTCTTTCAACTTTCTCTTCAGGCCTCCAACTAAAGTTATTCTTTTATTTTTTTTCCAGTTATCAAATACATGCAACTTTCAACAAGTAAAGTATTTGTTTTCTATAGATAATGTTCTTTGTTTCTTGGGGAGGAAGGAAAGTATTGGGGTCAGAGTTAGGATGCAGTGAATGCCTCCCTGTTAGAAATAAGAATATCCACAGAGATAAATAACTGTTCTAAGGCCTAGTCAGTCCTCTTATTCCCACCCACTCCACAGATGTCCTCAAAATCTGTGAATTTGACAATTATGAATCAAGAAATTCAAAGCGATTGTGTCACTCATACATCAATTGTAACTAGATTATAGAGCTATAATCAATCAAAATTTTTCTTACCCACTCAGCACTCCTAAGTGCAAATTTTATGTTACCTTTTCACCACTGGTTAAGAAATGGTAAATACCTCCATATTTTCTAAGATGCTAGCATATTTTCAGATACAATGGTTTGGACAAATACTGGAAATCCTCAGAACAAGATTTGAACAAGATTTTTCTCTTTTTTTTAACCTAATGAATTCATGCTGTTAAGTGGGGATAAAGCTGAAGAGAAATTGTAGTAAAATATATTCTCTTGGGAAAATGAGTGGAAGAATTTTAGAATTACATTGCAAATGTTCTCGGTGCTGCACCTCACATTTACAGATTATTTTCAGTAAGATTTCCATAACCATTTCCATGAAGGTTTTTTATTTCAAAAGTTACAGTATTATGCAATTCTCCTTCCAATATAATGTAGGTCAATTTAGAAAGAAATAGTTTTACTGTATAATATTTGATATATAAACTATCTGCCCATCTGTCTATACAGGTAGAAAGCACTTTCTTTGGAAACATGAATATCTTCTGCATATACACAACAATGCTTGGTCTCTGTGTACATTTCTATTCAACGTTTTCCATCTTAAACTTCCTTCTTGTTTGCAAGTCAATGATATTGATGTTCCCTATTTTCAAACTTTTCCCTTGTTTTAAATGTATGTAAACAGAAAAAAAAAGTTAGCTCCCTTAACAGCTCCATCTCTAAGCCAAATTTATTAATAAAAGATAAAGAATTTCATTTAGTTATTTCAGATGAATGCCTAACAATACTTCATATGTGCTAATTTGGCACATAACTGAGAATACGTTTCTCACATCCCATTTCCTGTAGAAGCAAAACAGGTTCACTTCTTCTCTCCTCCAAAGCAATTTGAAAAATACTTTCTGTACACATGCTTTCACATTTCTTCCAATATTTTACATTTGTATGAGCTACATACTCTCTAGAAGGGCACTATGTCTAAGGTCAATGAAACATGAAAACAAAACCCCAAGAGCAGCCACAGAAACTACATTTTACTCACCACTTCTTCCGAGAGCAATGGTTAAGTTTAGCAAGTATCTATTATTAAACAGATCAGGACACTTCAGGCTAGAGAGACGGGCCAAGATGGTACTGTGCTTGAAAACCACAAATGACTGCAGAAGGTGTAAAGAGAAGGGTTATTTACTATTCTTCATACAGTAAATGGGATGCCCAGAGAATTAATCTAGGAGAGGATTTAAGACAAATCCAAAGAAGCCACTAGCACATTCTCACACTGCAAAGTCATAGTCACAAGATAGTTAGATGGCAAAAGGATAAGCAGGTTGAAAAGTTTATTGCATAAATTAATAGGAGGTATGATTGATTAAACATGATAAGCACAAGCAACCAGACACAGCGTGGAGAATATGAATGCAGGATGGTTATTCACTATTTCTCACCATTTTACTAGGTCCCCAATAGCTTTTGTTTTTTCTTTTTTTTTTTCTTTTTTTCAGTTGACCAGGCAGCAAGTCCTTACAATAATTACACATGTGATTAAGCTTTGGAACTGATTGCTACAGGATTATGGGAAGGCCAGAAGTGAAACACAATCAGAAAGTGATTGGACAGACTGAGAGCAGAGGAGACGCGTGAGGGATGTTAAACATAATAATATAAAGACATCTTTCCACTGAGGTTGTCAGGAGCTGGAAGGTTGAACCTGTATTCGCCCTTTTCTTATGTAGTTTCCTGAAGCATCTGCTCTTGCTGGCTGTTAGAGGCAGCTTTCTGGGCTACTTGGTCTGACCTTGCTGGATGTTTGCGGGTTTCTATCCAAATGATCAGTAGTGAAGTAGCATTTGGATTATCATTAAAACAAAAGCGATGACGAAAGACAGTGAGACAACAAAGATTGTTCATAGTTCTAGCCATAGCTTGTTTGCGGACTTGGAGGGAGACAGCACACCTATATGTGCAATATATGCCTAAGGGATCTGGTCACTGAACTACCCAAAGCCTCAGTCTTAACTGTTTCTTTTGTTTGTTTTCCTATCTGAAATGTTTAGCTGCAAGATTTGTACTGAAGTGACCTAAGTTGCTATAGCTGGGTTGAACTATTATGAAAAAAGAGTAAGTTTAAGAGTCATTTTTCATTCAGAATGGCTGTAAGAAACATTAACTCCTGCCTCCTGCGAAGACCAAGAGGACATTTTGAGGGAATTCAGATTCTCTGCACCCTGGAGCCTGGGCTGAAGGGGGCTATCAGGGTGAGCTTGCTTGTTTGAGCAGGAAAGAAAGAAAAGGTGTCCAGGGAATAACAGAGCCGGAGAGAGCCTGATGAACATGTGGGTTTGGCAGTATACACCCTGAGTTATGTTTGGGATGGGGTAGTTCCTAAGGAGGTTTGGAGGGAAGTGTAGAGAAATGACCTGTTTTTTTGTTGTTGTTGTTTTCTCCAGTGCTTAAAGCAGTAGGATTTCACACAGTCTTCCAGATAAACAGGATTTCATCACAGGCACCTGATTGCATCACCCATTTCTCCTCCTAACTGGAATAAGCCAGAGGGGTTTGCATTTTCATTGACCACTCAGTCTAGAGGGACAATACAGCATTTTACAGGGACCAGTGCAGCAGGCTTGCCAGCCAGGCTGCATCTGCAGTGCATGCGCTGCGTTTGGACTCGTGGCAAGGGGATTTGCTGACCGGCAGGGAGGGAAAGGAAAATCTCCGCACGCCGAAGTGCATCTCACAGAGGTTGGGCAGGGGTTGCTTAAAAAAGGTAACCCCTGAAAAGCAGCAGTGCAGGAGCTCTGTCATGTGAACTTTCTTTTTCCTTTGTTTTTCCTGCAGGGAGAGAAAAAAAAATCCTTTTTCCACTAGGATGTTATGGCAGAGTATGTTAGGCCCAGAGCTCTGATGCAGGAGTCTGTGAGAGAAGAGCAGTGCTGAGGCTGTAAGTGGAGGTGACAAGTTGATGGCAAATATTAAACATTAATAGTGAATATTTTGTTGGTATTTAACTTCAGAGTGTTTCATGGTATCAAGAAGAAACCAAACAACTCCCATCTCTCCTCTGCTCTGTACACCCAGGAGCCTGCAACATGAGATGCCAGCTCCTTGAGGGTGGAAAGGGCTTCGTAGAAACTAATGGGGAGGGCAAGCTTGATAAAGCAAGGACAGGATCTCATTCGATGCCATGCTGAGAGCTTAAAGTTGGGGAATACCCTGTATGTAGGTGGGCATGCTTATGTATACACAGATATACATATATATATATATGTTTAAATATGTACATATATGCAGCTGAACCCAGAAGTCCCACTCACTTGGAAATTGAGGAAAGGCAATTTGTGGGAAGGTAGAGATGGCATTTTGGAGTGATTTGGGTGCAAGTGTATTTTGGCGTTTCCGAAGTGCCCAGCTGCATCTCAGTGAGGGAGCTGACACCTTCCTGCACTCCTCACAGTTGGGAGCCGCTGGCGCACAGGGGTAAGGTCCTTCCTGCTGCAGGAAGGAGGTTATCAAGGAAGCAGCTGCTCCGCTCTGCCTTGACACCCACAGCAAAAGCAAGACCATGTCCTGCTCCCTCGCCCGCCTCCGTGTGTGGTCCTGGCACGGGCAAATCAACACCTGGGCGGCCTTCCGCGCCTGCTGGAGATGTGCAATTTTGATCAACCGCCACATCTCAGGAGTGCCCATTACACGGGCGTAATTGCTGCCCCGACGCAGAGCCAAGCCAGCCCACAGGGAGAAGCGGTTTCCTCCAAACACTTTGGAGACCCGGTGGCGGTTGCCCGTGCACATGTCCTTCCTGCTGCCTTTCCTGCTCTTCCTCACCTGCCGGGAAAGTCCCATGTTGCATGAAATGTGGGGAAAGGAAACACCGGGGTTAACATTCTGCTTGTGTAAAAGGAAACACAAACATGGCTGTATTTACCAATAACTGTCTCCAAACATGCAAGCCGTGCTACTCCTTGGAGAAGGAAGTTGTGGAGGGCCAGGTCTTCTGCTGGGAAGGACTGCTCTGGTGGGAAAAGCCGCAGCTCTGCTGAGCTCAGGGGAGAGCAGGGGACTGATACCAACTGAGGAGCTGGTTCCTGCATGTCCAAAGGGAAAGACGTATGCAAAAGTGCACACCTCTGCCTAACTCCACTGATGGGCTCCCAAGTGGGAAATGGAAAATCGGGATTGTCCTAGGAGAGCGTTGAGAGCTCCCCAAAATGACCTCACTCTTGGGGCACCCCTCCCGCACCCACAACCTGATTTTGCAAGAAATGGTGCTCCATCCACTGTTGTTATTCCTTCAGAAAATGCCACTTGCTGGTCCCAAGTGCTTTGCATGCTGTGTATGAGACATACTTCTGTCTCATCAGCAACATCTGCAATATGTTCTCATTGGTGCCCTTTTGGGAGGTTCAGTGGTGGTAATGTGAAAGCCATGAACCAGAGCAAGCTCCAGTTTGAAAGGCGAAGCTCATTTCCATTTGAATTTGCACCACATGTGAGAAAGGATGCTGTGGAGCTTGCACCAGCTTAACTCAACTGGTTTCAAGATGCCCGCTGCCAAACATCATGAGCTCATTTCTCTCTTATAGGCACCTGTGTAGGCGATACACCCATAAAGCCCATGGCATCCTGTGTGTGCAGCCTTTAGGCCCAGGGCAGAGCAAGCTCCCTCCAGTTTGCACGTCACTGGGACCTCCACATGTTCAGACCATAATAGAAAACATTTCTCGTGCCTCCGAGACACACTAAAAAAGGGTGGGGTGATGGAAGGGGAAGCTGCTGGCAAATTGTGCCGTGTAAAATATGCACATTCATTGGAAGCAACGGGGCCTGATTTACATTTCGGCAGCGGTGCTGCTCTCCAGCTCAGCAGAGCTGGACTCCTAGGTGTGCACTGCTGCCAGCAGGACCGATCCTGCCGCAAAAACATCCTCTCCAGCCCGCCCTCTGCACTCCTTGACTCACCCTGCCTCTTACGCTGCCATAAATCAGGGCTGACCCCATTAAGTCAACTGGCACCCACTCGCATGAAAGCTGTGAAAGTGGGAGGCCAGTCTGAACCACTCTTCATGGGGATGTTATCTGATTATTTACTACGCTGTTAAGTAACAAGTGCTATCCATAGCAAACTCAATAGCAAGTAGGCATGTGGTGCTGCTGAGATACACAGCAATTTACTGCTATTATTTGCACATTTTACAACATTTTAGGGGAACAATTTCGTTTTTTAAGTTAAGCATATTTGTGCTGTTGCTGGAATACAAAAGATCATTGTTACGCTTGTTTTGTTTTGCACAGGTTTTGTTTGTCTTGTAGTTGCTTTTGGGGAGGGAGGGCCCTGCTCTGACAGGGAGCAGGTTTTCTGAGAAGCAGGAGCACAAAATCACCTATCACTTGAGGGAGTGCTGAAGCGTGAGGGCTCCAGGAGATGTCTGCAGCACGCTGGGGATGGCACATTCCTCTCCTTGCATATTTTCCTAGTGGACTATCAGGATGATTGTGCCGAGGCCATGTCCCGATGGAAAGGCACTGGCCTTAAGGATGCTTGGGAAAGAGGTAAGGATCCCATAAGCGTTTGGGTGTGAGCAATGCCAGGACTGTTTTGCTACCTTGAGACAGACTGTTCCCTCCCCAGCAACTTGGGCATGGATGGACATGGGAAAGGATATACCAGTCTAAGGGAAGGCACAAGGATATGAATTTGCACCTCTACTTTTCCATACATGACCCAGCAATAAATTAATGGTAAAAGTTAAGTGGATAATGGTTTGTGCGCCTGTTAGTGTGCGATGATGTAGAGCTAGGATAGAGTACCTGTAAAAGGGCAAATCATTCATATTTTCAGATTTAAATGCCTTTTGAAAACACATTCCTTTTTTTTTTTTCTTTTTTTTCCTTCTCTTAACCTAGCAGGTCAATGTGCAGCCTCCAAAACCTGCAGAACTGGCCCCACTGAGGCCTTAGCCACACAGTCACTGTTCTTTCTACCTCCATGTCATCCCTGCCCTTGCCCACATATCCTACTCTGGACGAAGGATCTGGTTTGGTTGGAAATTAACCCAAACCCTGGCAATGATTAGCTTCCAGCTACATGGGTCCCTTTGGGCTGAGAGCTCCCTGCTGCAGCAGGTCCCTCTGCAAAGCCCAGCACCTTCAGGCTTCAAGGGAGACCCTTCATTGCCACCTCTAAGGGCTCTTAGAAGGACTGAGGAGGAAGATGCTAGGCAGCAATATCCCTTTTCTGTCTGCTCAGCGCCTACTCAGGAATTGCCTCTTGCTTCCTTTGAGCTCAGGGCAGGGTTGTATTCCTCCTTGCCCTGCTCCCTGCAGGTAACCTAGCCAAGGGTCTGACTTTGAGAGGAAGAGCAAGGAGCTAAGCAAAAGGCTGCTGCTCCCGGGCTGCCTTTGCCTTTTGCGCTCAGTGGATCCTCGTATTTCCCTGAGAGCGCCTCTCACAGAAACACAAGGTCGGATGCATGCAGCTTTCCCGTCTCTTCCCTGCCCTCCTGCATATTTGTCCTCAGAGGGGCTCATTTGCAGACCAGCAGGCCAGGGTTTGCCTTTGGAAAGTGAGAGGGGGAGGCAATGGCACAGGCCACTCGCACTCAGCCTCTGCAGACTCATTGCACTAAGCTAACTGGGTCATTTGCTTTCGGTAGCAAGGTTGTTTTTCTCCCCCCTCAAGTAAAACTGGCTTTTATGTAAATAATTTTTGGACCAGCTGCACTGAACTAATTATCTGGGTCATTCAAATTTCTGCTTCTGGAAG
Source organism: Tinamus guttatus (assembly GCF_059628265.1). NCBI lineage: Eukaryota > Metazoa > Chordata > Aves > Tinamiformes > Tinamidae > Tinamus > Tinamus guttatus. The sequence continues at coordinate 2,380,971 of NW_028288649.1, forward strand.
TAATTATGGCCTTTGGGAGTATACTGTATAATACCGACTTGTGATTGGAGACTGAGAGCCTTCCTTATCTGCATGAATAGTATAAAGCAAAGTTAGCAAATCTTCCTTACATCCTCAGGGCCGCAGCATGCTCTTCTCCCATGCAGGCTGCTCCTAGTCAGGCTAATAAGCATCTCCTTTCTCTCCTACTGCACGCACACGCTGAGGCCTCTTGCTCTCTTGCTGTGGGTATGCATCAGCAGCCCCTGGTCTGCCTTTTGGGGCATTGCTCCAGCGTCCTTATCTATCCTTTTTCTCTCTCTGAAGTCTCACACTCCATTAAGTCTCAGCTGGGGAATCAGTGAAAAATAAGGAGATGAGGAGCAGCAGGGAAAGCTGGGTCCGATTTTCCAAAACCAAAAAGTGGTTTGGAAGGGCTGCCTTTCCACAACGACAGAGGCATCTCAGTCTTTGTTTGCAAGGAGCTGCGATGTTGTGCCAGGGCTCTCCCATGCTGCAGGCAGAAGAGAGATTTGAACTGAAAAGGTGGACAAGAGATGGCAGCAGATGAGGTAGCATCTCATCTTGGGGCTGCTGAGGGCCCTTATCAGCCCTAAAGGTAGTAGCACAGCCACAGGGCACACAGCTAGTGTAGTGCCACCTTTGAATTTTTGACCCATTGCCATTTCTTGATTTTTGGTTTCCCACTCTGGGTGCAACTCAGGAAATTCTCTTGGGGGCTTCAGCCGAGAGCGAGAACCAAAATCCGTGCTCTAAAGCAAAGCTGTGTAAAACCAGTGAAGGGGAGATGTTAGCCTAGAGATAGAGCCAACATCAATTCATAGAATGAATAAAAAGCGGAAAACTGTCTCCTGTGTGTCTTATTTCTTTAAATTGAAACCAAAAATAACATCCATGGAAAATATAAAAACAGTAATGAGATGGCATATTTTTCTATCATTAGAAATAAATACCAGATTGAATACACAGACTCATAGGATCCTCAAGTTTCTTGAGCTCATCTTCAGTTCACACCTGTACCTCTCAGCAACCTCTCCTTTGATATAGACTCCTTAACCATCAGTCTTACTCTTTCTTTTCCCAGTTAGTTTATCCTACTGCAAGGCAGTACAATGGGAGAAGTGAAGAAAACATGGTGTCTCCTTCTATCATAAAGTTTAACTTCTTGTGCCTATTATAGTTAGTGTCTATATTCACTCTTTTGATGGGAAAAGTCTGCCTGCTCCTATGTGCTTTCTCTAAGCCCAGAGCAACAGGGTCCAAGATGCAGATAAGCGCTCCTAGGCATTGCTATAATAAATGTAACAGCAAGCAGTAATGCTTCCTAACTCAGAAAAATCACTGTAATTAGCTGTTCCATTAACATGTCTTAAATGTTAAAAATGCAATTAAATGGGAAAGAGATGGAAACCAGGTGTAAGATGACCAGCAATGGACAATTTTTTTTCCACTCAAACTTTCTTTTTTTTTCTCTAGTGGACCGTGGTTAAAGCATGGGTGGAAAATGCAGATTTGCCACTACGTACTCAATTGTATTTTCTGATTAAAAATACTCTTCACTTAGAATTTTCCCTCCAAAGTGTAGTTCAAGCAAGCTTTAAAACATTTGAAGGTGAACTGAAACTTTCTATTTCAGGTAAAGATCCATCTGATCCAAATTGAACATAAATGATTTTATGATTCACCCCAAAATGTTAAAAATTCTCTTCAGCCTGATTGAAACAGCTTTTCTCATTTTTCGTGATTTTTGGGACTGGCAGTTAACCAAAATATCTCTCATTTGCCTAACTGTAGAAAGCATCATTAGTCATGAATATGGTTAGACAGGGAATAGTTGGAAAGTTAGGTGCTCCAGAGATCAGTATTAGACCTGATCTTATTTAACATTCTCACTAATGATCTGAGAGTGTATGTGTACTCTATATTAATTGTATTCATTGATACCACTCAGATTCAGGAGGGTTGTGAATCCCAGTGGGGAGAATGGGAGATTGGATAAATGGACAGAAAATTAATATCCTTTCAAATGATCCAATTAGGGATGTTCATTTAGGGGAAAAAAAAAAGTGCTATTTAATAGTGCTGATGAAAATAGCCCAAAATGCAGATGTTAGCTAAAAGGAAGTACTCAGCAATGAAGTTCAGGAAAACACTGGTTAACCCATGGCAGCAAATTGGAAAGGAGCCTGCAGTAGAATATATGGGCAAAAAGTATCTCACACATTTGGGCCAAATATTCACTGCAACAAACAAGATCAAAAAGAAGACACACTCATGGAGAAAAGGTCCTTCAAGGCTTTCAGACTCAAAGCCCTAGACATGAACTCCAGCGCAGGAGGTGTCCACAAACCATCAGATGCTGCCAGGAAAATCTCTTTTTTCTTTATTTACCCTTCTTATGTATTTCACTAAAGCATGGGCTGCTGTCCCAGTGCTTGGGACAGCACCATAGACCTTTTGGATTTAGTCCAGTATGACTGCTTGTGTTTCCACATGGACATCACTGTTTCCTGCTAGTCTGTTGTGCCCCCTCGCTAAGGGATGAGTTAAATCATGCTCAGCTGACCAGGAGAGAAGCAACACGGTGCCAAAGCAAATGGACGAGCCCATCCGCACCACCAGTGGGCCAGATTGCAGAGGAGCTCCCTTCTGATGTGGGAGCTGTCAGATCGCAGGAAGAAATCTTGCCCCTACTCATCCGGATCATTACTGTAATCATTTAAAAATGGAAGCAACGTTATTTGACTGTTACTTGGGAAAAGTATCTCATACTATTGCAGGTGACGGGCAAATGGGTCTAGCAGGTCTTTTCCATATTTAATGCCTACCAGTTGTCTTCTGTCTTTGATCTTGCTAGAAATCGATGAGCTCGTCTAATCAATGAAGAGCAGTGCATATGGATTGAAGGCAGCTCTATGTGTCTCTTTGAAGCTCCCAAATGTCAACTAAAACATTGTAAAAACTTTTCCAAGTGTATTTGTTGGCTCATCATTTATAATGAGACTGGTACAGAGTGCAAAAGATACAGATCATAATGTCTGCAAAAAGACATATGTATGGAGTACTTATGTGAATCTTGTGGTAGGGCAGAAATCAATATCTGTTATAGATACATAAATGATAGCTGAGAACAAGGATCAATTTTCCAATGAGCCCAAAAGAATCGCCCATCTCCCCTTAGTTTTCATACCTCTCTGTGACAATCCACCAGGACTGCTTTAAACAATCAAGAGATGAGTTTTTTTATTTCTCACTGTGTTTTTTTCCATTTTTAGTTATTAGTTTTTTAGAAGAATCCTCCTCCTCTCTTCTCTGACCTTTAAACAAACCCAAACCTTCCTGTCTCTTCCCTCTGTTACTCTGAATTCTCCCCCAGGCTCCAACTCTCTGAATAACCTTGGGTGTCTCTCCGGCTGTCACCCAGGAGCTTGGTGCGTTAGCATCGTTATCTCCAAGTGCCAGGATACTCCGTAAGTGATGTCCATAAAGGAGCGCTAAATTCCCCCACTCGATGGCATGACAGAAATGCGAATTATGCTCTCTGTGACAGGTCACACAGAAAGTGGTGAAGGGGCAGGTCTCAGGCGTGAGAGAGACCTGGGGGCTAGCTCCATGACCGGACACAAAAACAGCCCCACGGCTCTCCCGGCACTGTGCGCAGGAGATGCTTCACCCTGCTCAGCAAATGCTATCCATGCAAAGTAGTGAGGTGAAGACTGGGGCTTTCTTCTTCCCTTCTGGCATTTTGATCTCCCAATTAAAATGCTTGACTTCTGTGGAAACCTCTTCCTCTCTCTCCTGGTGAGCCGTGCCAGCCCTGTGCCTTCGTTTGCTAAGCCAAGCCATCCTTATCTGCGTCAGATAAAGAGGAATGCAGCCAGAAATGGAGAATAAGATGAAAATATTCCATGAAAGGGCAGGGATCCACACATAGTTTTTTGTACTGAGCCATTTCCTTCAGAGCTGTGATTTTGTTTTATGGCTGGGTTCCAGCCAGGGAAAATTTTCCAATGGTTGCCTTTGGATGCTAAGTCCTATGACAGCTTAGTGGGTTTCAAACCACTGCGGTACAAGGGGTCCCAAATCCACGCACAGGGAAGGGCTACACAGAGCACATCAGCTGCAAGGATTGATGTGCATGGTGAGGGTCTGTGCAGGCTGTGATGTGTGTCTGGTTTACACTTACAGGCTTTGCATGTGAGGTTGCCTCCTTGCATGTGGCTCTCCCGCTAAAAATTAGGAATGGGCCATGCCCAAGGAAATATAGGCAACCCTGTCAGAGTAGGAATCATCTGCTGAAGCCGAGTTCAGCAGAAGGAAGAATGCAGGAGGGTTTTGGCTTGCATTTATGGCTCAGACAGTTTCAGTATCATGTCTGTGCCTCACGACTACCCCTTTGCTGAGATTACTGTCCTGAAATAGTCCCTGTCCCACAGGTGCTCTAGCTTGCATTCTGGTGCCTCAGCTCACCCTTGTGAGCAGTTTGCATCCGCATGCTGGGGCTGGAGTGCCACAGTTGCAATGCAGGCATGTGGGCCCTTGTGCAGCTGCTGTCGTGGGGTTGCTACCCTCTTGCAAAGGGGTGGGAATGGGCAATAGGGACACCTTATACCCTCTCAGCATGATCTGCTAAGGCTGATCCACCAGAGCCCTGCAAATCCACCTCTCTCTTTTTACCACTGCAGTCTCTGTTCTCATTGCATGTGCAAAACTTGCACTGTGTTTGAGAAAGGCTCCTGGCATGGGAAGTGTGCCAGGGATCTCTAAGGACTAGCAGGAGAGGAAAGTTTTGCCCAAAAGACCGCATCCCCCTCGTACCCTGCCTCCTCTGCTCTGGTTTCTGCTATTCTTCTGCGGCAGTCACTGGGGACAGTTTATAAGTTGCAGTAGAATACAAAATTGCTCAGAACTAGCAGTAGGTCTTTATCATCATTACCCTTTCATATATCTTAAGCCTAAAATAAATGGTACAAGAGCTCTGAATGCCAGGAATCATGGGCTGTGGCAGTTTTGCTCACAGATGTTATATATGTGTGTTTAGGAATGTCGTTGGCAAATCTCCCCTATTATTTGCTTGGGCTGCACATTGCTTATACTTTTCTTCCTGTTTTTGGAAGCCAAAATTATTGTCTCAGTGGCTAGATAAAATATTTCTCTTACAAAAGAAAACACTGGTCAAGAAGAAGCACTTTCATCACTCAGTTACAGTAAAAAAAAAAAAAAAAGATAAAAAGATAAATTTCTGGGATCTCTCATATGAATATTTTACGGACTACCAGAAAGAAGACTTAAAGAAACAATGGCTGAAATATGGGAGATAATGTAGACAAAATGTGCCCTGGGAATTAGTTCATTCAAACTTTGTTCTTCCACCCATCCATTATAAACCAAGTAGGGCTGACATTATAGCATCTTGGTGGCCAATATTTGGCATCGTTGAAGCCACCTGCAAAACAAAGCACTTCCACTCCGTCATTGCCCCTCCAGAATGGGAGTAAATTCAGTGACCAGGCTAAAACCTTGCAGAACAAGGTGCAATTATTCACGAACGTGACCACACCAAGGTCAGCAGGACTCGCGGCTGACACAAGCAGCCACTCCAGGCACAGATGAGGACAGGCTGGTTGGTGCAGCATGGACACCCCCTTTCTCCAGCAGCACCTAGACTGGCAGAGGTGCTATGTCAAACCCAAAGCCAGACTGTACATGAGTGGGTAGCCAAGTTCAGAGTGAACTTGCTATCACAGCGGTGAAAGCTTGTGTTGGCTTGAGCACCCTCAGCTCATGTAATGCCCAGTCAGGAATGCTGCTAAGGTTTCTGGTGGAGTTATATTTGTTTTTATTACAAGACCCTCCATTTTACCAGGGGGTCCTGTGTTGCACACCATGAGGGCAGACTGGTGAGGATGGAAATGTGGCATCTCTGAAGGTAACCGAGGGAGAAGCTAAGTGAAGTCACCTGGATCAGCTTTGTTTTCCCTCTCTGAAGTATTTCACTCATTTGCTGTCACCTCAGTTTCACCCCCTAACTAATGACTTTACCCTGAAATCCGAACATTTTCTAAGGATGTATCTTATAACTATCATTGTCGCCTGTTGTACTGATATTGACAGTTGTCAGTATTGTCAGATGCTATTGTCATCTGTAACGATAAAGTGACAAACCATGTTCTCAGGGAAGTAAAAGTGCTTGAGAAACCACGTTCTTACTGATAGCTACCCACAGTAATTGGCATCAAAATGGCAGCTGACTGCCACAGAAGTTGGCAGAGGCCTCTTTTTTTTTTTCCTTCTGAATTAAAAGACTGAAGCATTTAAAGACAATCTAAAAGAAAAGTGTATTGGTGGTGGCAGCAAATAACAAGTGTAACTCATCAGTATAATAAGCATTGCTCATTGCAGAGCAATGTAGTACTGTGCACAATCTCTCTCTGGCTTCCTGATGTCAGAGGTGAAGTTCAGAGACACCCTCTCCTTTGGCTTGTACCCAGAGTATGAGAGAGAGCAGCTTAGCCACGACAGCCATTAACAGACACATGTTTTTTACCCACCGTGGCTGGGGGTCAGCTCTGCTTATCAGATTGACTGTGGTTATTCGATGCCCTCAGCTGATGCAACCTGCAACCACTGCATCGATACCAAAGGACTAGGTGGCTTTGCATGAGCTGAGAATCCAGGTCCCGCCATTTGCAAACTTCTTTCAGTGATTTCTGCTACCAGCAAAGGGAAATCTTCACAGCTGGAGGGAAAACACTTACCTTTTCCCGGACCCATCAGGCAGCACCAGGTCTCTTTGTCAGGCCATGCACAAAAGTGTCACTGTCCCAAACACTGGCCAAAATCTTGGAAGTAGGAGGAGTAGGAGGATCAAGGCCCTCCTGGGAAATATGGCAAAAGATTACAGAGGAGACTGGGGATAGAAGGCATCAGTCATTGTAGATAGCAGGTGAATTATGATTTCCAAAGGAAATGCTCAGGAAGGTCACAAAGCAAAGTTAGACATATTACTTCCATCACAGAGTGAGAGAGAGATATAAAGAGGATTCAACATTTCCTTCCTCAGCTTTTCCTCTCTTCAATGTACCCACGCTACTTTATTTTTTTTAATCGTTGCAATGCTAAATCAGTAAGACCAAAAGTATGGGAAAATAAACTCCACGTCTTTTGGGAAATTTCCATGACAATCATTCTTTTGGCTTCCACATGGAATTGGCCACAGGTTTTATGTTTGAGGTAACATCCGTTTGTGTGGCATTGGCATGGCATCCCTTTCTTCAGCTCGGTTCTGATTGTAATTCCACATCAAGCAAACCCAAAGACCAGCAACGTCTGCCAAAATACTTCCACTGACTTCAAAGGACTTTGCATTTAGCCTCACACAGTGGCCACACACTACACATACCAGGGCACCCAAAGAAACCATCACTCAAGGCTTGCAGTTGTACTGTCAGGCACAAAGATAGCAGAGACACATGCATAATGCGTTTGGGATGAAATTGCCCAAAACAATGCCATGTTTGTTTTAAATATGAAGATTTTAGTTCTTCACAACAGATCCTCATCTGAACCTATTCTTGTGGGGCCCACTTATGGAACACAATTTATTTCGAGTGGAATAAACAACAGTAAGAGCTTTCAGAGGCAATAAGGAACTGCCTGCTTGCTTGCACTGCTATGCATCTGTCATCTATGGAGGTATCCACAGAGTAAAACACAGTATCCTGGTGCAACATGAATTCCTGATATACTGATGACTCTCCATATCTATACACAAGGTTATAGGTATGCATGCATACATGCACATATACATTTGCATAAGTATATATGTCTGAGTATTGGGGTATTTAAGAAAAATCTACTATGGAAATCATATGTTTTGTATTTTTCATTTGTTAAGTTGTCAAAATCCAGGTCTAAAGGAGTTGGTGTGCGACGGAAAGGATCATTATTAGAGCGGTTTCACAAAATATGCATACATATGTCAAGACACATGGATTATGAATCAAACATTCTACTGGTATATTTTAGCTCAATTCAGTGCAAAAAAAAAAGAAGGAAAAAAAAGAGATGTTAATATTTTTAATTAAATAGTACCTGATCCCCAAATGATTTTCATAGGCTTTATTCCCATGCATAGTCCTACAGACAGAGGTGGCTCACAAGCACAGAATTTTGGGCTAGACCTGTTAAATGAACTATATAGTCAGTGAGTTTTAGAGTTTCATATAATAATCATATATTGAAGGTTAAAGAGAGGACTGAGATTGTAGAATATGTTTTCACGTTTTTAGACCTGAAAACTCTTATTTATTGGAGGTGGAGTTTCCTGGTGTGCTAAGTTACTGCAATTGGACGCCTCCACAGTCCTCAGACTGAGACAGGGGAATTTGTGGAGGCATCCTGCATGCTGAAGAACTCTAGAGAATATTGAAATATTCACTGAATTGCACAAAAATTGGATGAGTCTTATTCACCACAACATGGGGAGGGGTGATGTATGAAGTTCAAGTTCTTTCAGACTAGCATGTAATGCATGAGTAATGCTCCTATTTCCTGGTTTGTTTTAGGATAATTTCTGTAATTAGGTGCTTGGTGTACATATTTGTGATTATACATTAAAAATATACCACCAACCATCTCCCACTATATAATTATAACCGGTGTTTTTAGCAGTATGTCTGCCAATAAAACTCTGCATGAGATTAGCCACATGAAGTGGATATTAAGAGCTATAAATAGATTCAAAATAAATTAATTTAATAGTATGAATGGATTTCTGAAGCTGTAATCTAGATCTGATAGTTAAACTGTCACACAAAATACAATGGACCATGTATACCAATTGAAATATAAACAGATTTTTTTATAATTTCCTGCACAAACTTACTGCAATTTTTCTTTCAGAATGGGCAAATGGAGCTGCACAGTTTGCCTCTCAAAAAGTTGTCTGAGAGAAAGAAAACTTATCATACTTTATGAACAACAAGAGGAAATTCAATCAATAATCTTTTTCTGCTCTCCAGTTTAAGAGCCCTCAGATACGTGTTGTCAATTGAAGTTACAAATAGATGTATCTGAGGGCAAAATATCTGGCTTTAAAGTGCAGTAAATAGGTCCAAATTCTGTTTCTCAGTTATACCACAGTGAATTCGGAATGACTTCATTGACTATACATAGCATCAAGACATTAAGGTCAATAGATTTTCTCCTTGTTTTCCTTAGTGCGGTAGACTGCAAAATTTGTTTTCGCCTCTCTGTACTCCAAATTGTATGTGAATCTTTCAGCAACAAAAAGAGTATATCTTTATTGCTTGTAAGTTTTATTTGTGGTACAATTCTGAGACATCAGAAGCAATATTAGTTGGATAGCAAATTCCACCTCACCTTCCTGAGAAGACAGGGATATAGAACCTACAGCACAGTGGGGAACACCCAGCAAAGAATCACTTTGTCAAAAAGCAAAGAAAAGAATCCATATCCATAAACTTTGGTGACCGTATTGCTGCATGTGTTAAGATTTTAAAATGGAATATCTATTTTTTAAGCATGTTTGTTAACCACATATATGCTTCTGACCAACCTTGTAGGGGCATTGCCTTGGTCTGTTTAAGTTAAATAGCCTATGATAGACTACACTATGTCACCAGACGACTGTGATGCCCACTTTGATTGTTCTTTTTACTGCAGCAGCCCACGGATGAAAGAGGTGGTGTCTGTAAGGACCATGTGGCCAGATGGTCAGGCTGAAATGGCTACCAGGAATTGCTGGTCTCTTCTAGAAATCTCCAAGGACAGCCACACACTAAGGACAGCTGAAGTCTCAGTCACCACCCCGCTGCTCCTCATGAGCAAGAACCTAAGAATTTGGCAGAACAATTAGTGGGCAGATGTACAAGACATTGACTAAGGATAGACTCATGGTGAAAGTCATAGTCCACCAGCACCTTATGAACAAGAGCAAAAATTGCTCCTTCATTTGGTTTTGAACTTAGTCTCCAGAACACAACACTGAGAACACAAATAATATATGAATAGTGTAACTTTAGGTGAGACTGAAATAAATGATATTCCGTGGTTTGATAGACATATTAGAGAGGTTGAATCTTTTTCTATTTCTTCCCACTTTTTTCTGTCTTGACAAATGCATGGCAAGAGAGAATCCACGTTGCTTAGCAACTCCTCAGGATGCAGAAGGAAATCAGTCAATACAATTTTGAATTAAAGCTGCAATGATCCACAGAAATATTTCTAGAGAAATTACAGGAAAATCAGAAATAGTTATATATTCTCTGTTTTCTGTTGAAATCGCATTAGTTCATGAGTCAAACCATTTAAACCAGAAAATCATGGGAGTAGATAGGTCTTTCTGAGGAGGAAAGGGGTCTTAAATTATTGCAGGTTTCTAAAGAACAGTAACTCACTTTGAACTCCAGCAGTGCCGATTATTTTAGTTAAGGTTCACTGTGAATTTAGCCACTTTGGCACATGAATCATTTGTGGGCTAGTCATAATTAGCTTACATACTAGTGGATAGAATCCTTCACTTGATTTAGTTAGTATTGCACCTATTGCACCTGAAGCAATTGGCATTACAGCTATACCAGCTGAAAACCTAAGTAGCTCACTGCTTGCATACAAGCACTCACATAAAATCTTAAGGTGCTAAGCCAAAGTATAATATGCTTAGTCTTAGCCTATAAATGAGCATACCTGTTACAGGACATTGTCTTTGATGCCTGGATGAATAACTGAACATATTGAGAACCTGTTAACTCATGAAACAATGGTCATTTCTTCAAAAATTAATGAGATGCTCAGGATTCACAAACATTTGCATCATTGCCAACTGGTTTCTGTGTACTCAAGAGCAAGGATCAACATCGCTTCCTAGAAGTTCAAGAAAGCTAAGTTTGGTCTTTTACTCACAGAAGCATTTACATAGCTATTTATTTGTTTTTAGTACTTGAACAGAACTCATCTGGATTTTTAGTAACCCATGATTCAGTCAAAGTGGTAAAATGACAGAATGAGTGAGTATGGGAGGAAACCAGTTTTGACAACAAAATGCAAAGTACACCCTAGATTTATAGTCACTCTTTCAAACCGTAATATTCCAGACATAAGACAAGTCACTCAAAACTTTTTAGATCAATTACTACTTCCTGTTTAAAGAAAAAAGCACAGGATGGATAAAGCTTTCTTTCTCCTTTTCCTCTCTTCAGAATATTATTAATAATTATCATTATCACTGCTATTACAGTAATGCTTGGGACCACTATGGCATTACAAAATATTAATAACTCTTGTAATTTCTTGTACATCCCCTAGACAAACACATTACTGTGACTGGCTGTTTTTATATAACCCCCATTGGCTTCAAGGGGCAAGTAAAGCCACTTGCAAGGTCACCTCAGCCATATCAGCAGAGAATCAGCACCTGAATGAGCCTGTAGTTCTGCAGATGGATCACGTGGGTAGACCTCCTAGGTTTTGCAAGATCCTTTTGAAATTTATAAAAGAATAGGTAGAAGTATATATTCATATAGATGTTATTCTGCTTAGCAAAACCTTCACCAAGCCATTACTTAAAAATGCCCTTTCCTCTGCCATTCCTTTGATGATGTAAACAAAGAATATCCTAGATGGATAATCATTCTGAATGTCCTATATCTGGGCTCCTGAATGTTTCTTCTAATTTGTTTTCTTGATTCACTGTTTTTCTCCCTATAGCTTTTACTTCTGTGAACTACGAAAGATCACATCTTATTACAGCCTATAATAAACCATAAGCTCTATATGGCACTAAATTAATATACAGTATACTACTGAACACTATGCAGAATATTTTATACTGTTTTATAGTGCATCTGTTGTGTTTATATCATACATACAGCTGTAATATATAGAGAGGCTACTTCTGCTGTACATGCATGCTGTACATGCAGTTATATTGAATACAGAAATATATCACAATACTAATAGAAATATGTGAACTAAACTTAAGAGAAATCACTTTTCCTTGTTATCTGCTCACATTAAAATACTTCCATAAGCGTAGCTGAAGAGAAGAAAAATAAAACATTTCAGTTTTCTTCCTCAATTGCAGACCTTTGCAAGGCCATCAATACGAAAGGTATCTTTCTTATTAGGTCTGCACTGCAATTCAGCCTTCTGTTTGCATGGTGGAAATAGACCAAAACAGACCAAAATAGTGGCAAATCATTTGCAGTGGAGTGGATAATTCATCTTGCATAACTTGAGCAGTCTAAAAGCTATCTAGTATCTAGTCTAAACTACTTCTGTAGTCTCCCTTCATAAGCAATGGAGGTAGAGAGAGGAATCTCCTGGGGCCAATCCATCCCATTAGAAGACATGATTTAGATGGCAGGGTGGCTAAGCTGCCCCTGAGGTGATTCTGCCTCACCGCTGGCTATGTAAGAGCCCAGCTGAGACCAGACACCTGGCTATCATGTTGCTGAACTTAGGTGGGAGAGCAGTATTCTTGCAAAGCAGGAAGACAAAATCAGTTTGGAATTCATCTCAGGCAAGCCTGTCATTGCTCGTCCTCTTCTCCCACCCACAGACCCACACATAAACACACACTCACTACCCCACAGCAGCAGGGGTGAGCTGTTCACACCGCTTTTGCTTCCCTGCCAAGCTGTTGCTTTGCAACCCTTTTCCAGACAGACCTGGAACTTTTCAAGGATTCATAAGAAGATATTTCCTTCCTTTAAACCATTCCACTACCCCTCCAGGGCTGCAGCCTCTGCACAGTTAAGCAGAGGGTGGCACTGACTGCTGTGGGAACATTATGCCAGATTCCCTATTTCCTCTCTTTTCTTTGCACAGTTTGGGCTGGAAGGTTAAGGGAAGGAAGTTCAGATGGGAGCTATGCTGGTGTTCCTTTCTTGGTGCTGAAATGAATTATGTTTAGTCTTTTAGTTAATTTGAAGAGGTCACATCTGGAAGGGCTTTGCCCAACTTCAGCCTTAGTGGCAATTTGCCTAAGCACCTCAATATTTAGTCAATGAGGAATGTATACAGCTCATTAGGGCCTTGATAACTCTCTTCAGGGTTGAATTCAAATGGCTACTAAAATTGGTGTATTTATTTGCCAGGAAGAATGTTAAAGAGGTCATAGGATGTACATGAAATATGCCCAGGTAAAATTATACCACGATAGCAATGTGTGAAAGAGCTGCTTGGATGTATTGCAGCCCCTTGCTGCTAGAAGACGTGGGGATTTCTGCATCGGGAAAGAGGGAATGCTAAGAGTGTCAACTAGAGAAATGATGAAAATATCTCACAGTCAAGTGACAAGAAGCCTGTGGCACATCAATAGCAGAGGAGGACTGTGCAGATAACAGCTGGCTGACAAGGGAACACTTTCGTCTGATTGGATGCTGTCTCCAAAGAGCATGGACTGACTCTTTGCTTCCTGACCTTGAAAATGGAAATAATTTCAGAAGAAGCCTTCTCCTATTTGTGGAAGTTTAAGCACATTTGTTTCTATATCTAGTGAATTTGAACCAAGTTTCAGTGACACCACAGGAAAAAGATCGTTCTTCATTTAGCATCATGTCTCCCTGCCCTCACAGGGGCCAGCTGCTGTTCTAATGTAAATGACAGATCCACTTAAAATTGTTTTTTAATGTGTAACTTTGTCTTGCATAACATATGATTAAAGGGACTGAGGACAGAGAGGAGATCGTGAGGAACAATGGGAGAGATCATGTTCCGGGCAAACATCATCAAATGCCCAACGGCTGCTGACATGTTGGGAGCTGGGATGCACCTCATGAGGAAAAAAAAAAAAAAGAGATATAGGAAAATAAGAAGACATCCTTGCCTGGCACTTGGCCAGCTCATGTAAATAGTCATGATGCAAACATCGGTATCAAAGCCTCAGTATACATCCATCCTCAATCTCCCTCCCCCGTCATTAACAAACCTTAAAAAAAGCAAAGAGTTCGCAGAAAACATCACTGCTTTTTGGGGCAGTGATCCTTTTTCTGTTGCAAAGTCAAAAAAGTCCTGCAGGAATTGTGAGGAAGGTCTCCAGAGCTCTGACGCGCAAAGAAGTGTGTGATTTGTTGGCTATCACGGCGTGCTTTCAGGCCCCAGAGAGGCTATTGGGAACTGAGGGCACTCTGTATCTCAGCAAGTCAGAGCTCCTCTCTGTAGACTCTTTCAGCATCATAGAGCTGGACCATTTCAATTTACTGGCTTATTCTTTATACTCTCATTTCAGTGCCAAGTATGCCTGCAAGAAGAAAGCAAGGTGATTGAAACCTTCAGTTTGGTTTATTAAACTGAACTCCTCTCTTTCACTGATGGTGAGGTCACCTTGCAGGTACCACAGGGTAGGAACAGGCACATATTGCTGAATAGCTGCTGGCTCTGCAGGTTTACACTCTAATTTCCCCCATGGTAATTTCCATGGCTGCTATAGCAAGCAGGATTTGCAATTCCACTGGCAAGGTCCTAATTCTGGACGAGCTGCATTGCAGAGTGGTGAAACTAGCTTTACTCCACCTTTGCTCGCCTGAAGTCCTGGAACAGCCCAGGTCCTGCTCAGCTCTCAAGGCATGGGCAGTGCAGCTGACACCACGCCTCAGCTTCATTTCCTGACGGATGTCTTCCCTGCAGGTGCCCTTCACAAAAAAAAAAAAAAACACAAAAAAACCCCCCCAAAACTCTAAGGACACTCTAAGGCTAGCTTCTGTTAACCTAAGGAAAGTAGGTTGAGTGGAATAGCTGAGCTAGGTTTTGCTTCTGCATAACCAGCTTATTTTGTAGGAAAAAATGAAGTTAACCATGCCTATGGATCCACTTCTCTCCTGCACTTAAGCTGTATTCCTGTGTCTACCTCCTTTTTCTTGGATGGAGTTACCTGCTCTGTTTTTGTTGCACAGCTTTAAAATCAGCTTGATGTCCCCAGAGCATCTTTATCTGGGGAGGTTTACCTTGGCTGTAAGTCATCTGTAGGTGGGAGATGACATGGGCTGGGGAGGAACCATCCCCAGCCATATCATCTCCCACCTCACCACTGAGTTGAGAGGAGCATCATGAGAGCTACTGCAAGAGCAGAGCATCCACAAAACACGTCTCCCCTTGCGGTCCCATGAGCAGATAAGAAGGAAGAGAAAGATGCTGCTTTTTAGATACTCTGGCTATGTTTGTGAACCAAGCAAATTTCCAAAGCAGCAGAATCAATGCAGGGAAAGGTTGGGTTGCCTGCTTAGTGCGAGGGCAGCAGTAAGTAAGGGCTGGTCTGAGGCTAGGCTCTGCCTGCTCCAGATGATATCAAGGATTCTTCTCCACATATTCTGGCAGGTTACCAGCAGACAAGGAGGGGAAGAAGTGGTGGGAGGATCACCCTAGTGTGGGGAAGGAGGTGTATAAATAGTGCCTCTTCCCAGGGCCAGGTGTGTCCATCCTGTCCGAGCCAAGCATAACAACAGACAGCAAGGAACACATGTTCCTCCTCAGACCCGGTTCCTGAAATCCATTTCCTCCTGTGCGTTTCTATTACTATGGGTGGGTGGGTAGGGAGGAAGGAAGGAAGAAAGGAAAGCAAAAACCTTTGTTCTATTCCTGGATCTCATACTCTGGATTCTTTATTTGTTTTCTTTTACCTGCTGACTTGTGAATAGTTTGTGATTATGTGTTGTGGCTGAGCCACACCAAGCCCTTGCTGCTGCTGGATGGGGGAGTTGTGCTCCCTTGTCCTCCACACCTCTTCCTCCATCTTTCCAATCCTGCTCTAGCATGTGTGAGCCCCTCCATTTCCTTATCACACTTCAGCATTCCTCGATCTTTCACCAGATGGAAATTGATTACCAGAAACCTCTCTGTTTTTGTTTGGTTTGTTTGGTTTTTGATTTTTTTTTGTTTTGTTTTGTTTTTGTTTTGGCTAGTGAGTTGAATTGGCACTGAGCGCTTTCAGACACGGAAGGGCGTGAGTGTGTGTGTATGTGTGCACATGTGTATGTGCGTAGGTGCTTGCAGTAAGAACAGGAGAAAGTACTAGAGGAGACCGACTGCTCTCTTTTTGCTTTGGTGAACCACTCTACTGGCTTATGCTGTCATGTGTAACTTAATCAACAGTTGATACCTTGGCATGATGCTGTTTTGGATGCTCTAAAGAGGCATGTCTATTTCAAACATCATCCCTTCAGCTTGGAAGGAAGCTTCAGCTTCCACATACCTGCGCTCTACTGCAGAACTGGCCCTAAATTGGACTCTGATAACAGCACTCCAGGGCTGTGACCACATGGATATTTTTATGGTCATTGCTTCTGCCAACATTTTAGAGAGCATACAGGCTTCTGGATATCCCCCTTGCAAAACAAGGATATAGCAACAGAAGGTTTCCTTTGTTGTCCTAGAGGCAGACCCAGATATCACAGGTGTTCTCTCTGGCTGCCTGCTCCTTGAGCATTAAGCCAACACTGGCAGTAACTCACTCCAGAGAAAACATGGATGGCATCACAGATGGTATCTAAACCAGCTGGCAAGGAGCATTATTTTGCCTTCACTACATCCTGCCCCTCATGGGTGCTCTCCTGTCAGCACAGGGATCCAGGCAGCTGGGCAGAAGAGGTGCAGGTTGGCCTTCCACAGTGTCCATGGTAGTTTTGCTCCACAGCATGTGCATCGCACTCACAGTCACCTTCCATGGTCCATGGTGTTCCCAGATCTCTACAGATACCCCTCACAGATCTGCCGCACGGGGATACCAGAGACACACTTCCCTCCCTGACCTCATGACTGAAGGCCAACCAGTTGCCTACCACCAGTTGAAGCTGAAGATTATCCTTTTCAGCCCTTTTTGCCTGTGCAAGTGGGTGACTGTGGTTGTCCATGCTCGTTGAAACCCTGCCTCTCCTTAAGCCTGAGACCTGTACCTGGTTGGGTCCTGCTTAGACCCTGAAAGTGGTTTTCTCACGCACAGGAGCTTCTTGCCTGCAGCGTGCCCTTCTGCACATCCCACCCTGCTGCAGTGATCAGATGTGGCTTCAGATTTGCTGCTTCTTGCTTTGCTCCCGTTCTTCTTCTCTTTCCTCTAACTTTCCAAAATGGGAACATGATTTAAAAAATGGGCGATGCAGAACGAGGACACGCGGCCTCAAGAAAGCAGTGTCAGGCAGAACAAACTAATCGCCTTAGGAGGTGATTCCAAAAGACTCTGAAAGAAACTGGAGCGCACATGTTACTCTTCTCACTCCGTTTTTGTCATGTCTCTGTAATAAAGTGGACATTTTCCCATCTTCTCTGCAGGGCTGACAGCATGTTGTCAGGACAGGGCTGTGTCCTAAATAGCACCTCTACAGGTTCAGAAAGTTCCCTCGGTCTAATTGGAAGTGACTCGCTGAGGTGAAGAAAAGCTACAAAATTGTTTTAAGCTATGAGCAATTATAACAACCCTTACAGTGCCAGTGACACTAAGAGGATTTGTACTGGATTATATCTAACATTAACATGATCTAATGCTGCATGAATATCACAGCCCACAGCAGGCCCAGCTCTCAGAGACAGGTCCCTTATTCTTCAAAGTCATCTGGGGTTTGGGGAGAGAGGGAAATAGAACCGTGCTGGTAAAGCTGTGGCGCAATGTCACGTCTCGTTTAAACATTGCAAACAGGCACTGCTAAATAGCAGCAGAAGATAAACTCAGTTTTAAAAAGAGCAAGCCAGCTTCATCCTACCTGGAAGTCACCCTGCTGGGCAGTGAGATACTGCAGAGGTCTCGCAGTAATGCGACATCACATATATCCTATCAGTCACAATGCTAAGACACAACAGGTGACCAAAGAGCCAGACTGCCAACACCTCTGTTATCTACAGGCTACATTATGTTGTCCGAGGCTGCTTTAAAAAGTGTTTTAAAATAATTCCTGCTTTCATAATGGCATGAGGAGACTTCAGTTGGAGCAGGCAGGGGAATAAAGGAACTAATCAGGGTATGCCCTCATATGCACAGATTTCATCAAAGCTCCACTATTGCAGGCAGGACTGTGTTCAGCTAGTGACCATAAAGAAAAGTTTGGTGTATAAGAAAAAGGGGGAGGAAGGAATAGTTTGGTTGTTAAAGCTTGCAGACCAGGACTTCGGGGAATTTCTGCTTGGCTACTGCATTATTATATGGACTGTATGTATTTAATCTCTCTTTAGATCAGTGTCTCATCTATAAGAATTAAAGAAAAAAAATATTCATTACAATAAGGGACAGAGAGAAGTACGCAATACTGTTAGATACTCAAGCTCTAGGGCAATTGTGGAAAGAAAAGATGGAAAGCAGATCAAAGGGGAAGGATAGTGATTGTAAATGTATACTGGCCTTGAAAGTTTTCCTTGTGGCCTTGGACTTTGCTAGTTATATCAGGAGAACCAAGAAAAGAAATCTGGGGACCTAAATTTCAGGCACTCCTGAAGGGAATATGGTACAAACTGTGAGGTGCCACGAAATCCTGGACCTGCAATCAGTGCAGTCAGTGGCTGCCCAGATGTGCTCGGGAAAGACCCAAGGTTTGCCCTGTTTGTTCCTGTGGGGAGACCCCTTGATTAAAACGATGCAAAAAATCTTATCCTAGACTTGGTGCAAGATGGATGGAATTAATGGAGGTAAAAATGACCTCCAACAGAAATCCAACATGGGAAGGTGCTCCCTGTTAGTGCTAGTGAGTTGTTTAAGTGCTTGGCTCTTCAGAAGAAGTGTGAAATGAGGCCAAGAGGTTTAAATTACACTGCTGCATATACTGCCTTTGAATTTGACTCTGACAGTATGTTAGGTCAGCCATGCTTCTTACCAGTAGCATAATGTGACTGCCGAACAGAAAAATTTCATATTATTTCTTAAGAGATTTAATACTACTAACATATTGCATTTATTTTGCAGAAACACGCCAGGTAGAAGTGCTCCAATGTGATGTTGAACTGTAATCCATCCCATTGAAATACATCCAGGGAATAAAGTTCAGACTCCAAAATACATCAAACAGGGTATGATAAATATCAAAGAACTAATATCAAGGATCATGACTTAGATTGTCTGCTGCCTCCTTGTTCACCTGCAGCCCAGTGCAGGACAAGCCCCATGCACCCTATCAACCCCAATTAAGCCATCTCCTGAAAGTTTAAGTACAATACTATTATGCCAATGTGTCAAAAATTATGAGTTAAATAATCATGAAAGATAAACTTATCTTATGAAGGAATGCATTTCATAGAATCAGAAGCAATATAAATTAGAAGGAAGGTTAGAAAATTTGGCCTTTGAACCCTCCAGTGGTGAACAATGACAGTGTGTTTTTTTTGGTAAATACGAACTGAGATTTTCTCATAATCAGGAGCTTCTGGGAGAATACTAAAAAAAAAAGTAAGATATTGTGATATTATGAGAACAGCAATATTTCAAGCCTCTTTCAAAAATCAGTTATGCAACTAGCTGAAAACTAAGGTCAATTTACTTAGAAAAAGTTAGCATAAAGTTGTAGAGATTTCAACTTTTTTCATGGCTTTTCAATTACAAAAAAATCTGAAAAAAAATGCCCAAAGAGGCAAAGGTCTCATATTGATTTCAAACTGTTTTGTAGAAGTTTTCCTACTTCCATTCCACTTTTTCATTAGTTTCCTTGCTAAGACTTCATCTCCTGTGCTGCCCTGTGCTGCCCTTCAGGAAGAAAGAAATGGATCATTATGGAGATGGGACAAAGAAGAGAGGGGAGTCATGGGCAGAAGAAAACTATGGGAGATGAAATCTGTTCCAAGACTTGTGACAGCTCCTCTGCATAGAGGATGAATGTGACCCACTGTGAAGTTTCTCAGAAGGAGTGCTAATATCCTGGGCTTGCAGTACTTACACAGCAATTATCACCTAAAACATAGGTGTTAATGTAGATTTTCACATTCAGAGGGCCAGCTGCTAAGGTGATATAAATGGGAGTACC
The DNA here is from genome assembly GCF_059628265.1 of Tinamus guttatus. NCBI lineage: Eukaryota > Metazoa > Chordata > Aves > Tinamiformes > Tinamidae > Tinamus > Tinamus guttatus. Next base: position 2,400,926 of record NW_028288649.1, read on the forward strand.
CCTGTGGGCTTTAGTAGAGCTAGAGTGGCTGAAAATGCTCCCTTGGATTTTTAAAACTCCAATCAATCTTAAAATTCAGACAAAAGAAGAGAGATTCTTCACTAACGGTGAATTTAAGTTCGGAGTGGCTGAAGTTCCAGATGATGAATGGCTAAGTTGTGAGAGCTTAGTAGAATGCAGGATCACACACACTGGTCATTTTATACTGGTCATTTATAGTTATAAGGGAAGTATTTCTGGAAAGAAACTGATAGTAAACTTTGGTGACCTGGTGGAATATAGCAGCTAGCTATACGCCTGTGGCCTTCCACAGGCAGCCTTCTGTGTTAGCAAGATACTGTTTTCCTTCATTCTGTAAAATATTCAGACTGCTATGATACAGCTTTTTAAAAGGGGATCCCAGAGAGATCTACTAATGTCTAATGTTATTTTAAAGTGTCAAAGATTTTCTCCGAAGGTAGACACAGCTGCCAAGCTGAAGTGCTACCTTCCTGTAACTATCGTACACCATAAATTTTCCCAGTAACACACTGGCTGCTGGTTGAATCACATAGCAAAGAATCAATAAAGTCAATGCAATTTCCTTAACATGCCATCTGTAAGAGATTATGGAAGGGAGGTGGGAGAAGGACTTTCCTTAGTAGCTAATGCTTGGCTAAAGTTAAAATGAGGCAATATATAGTAAAATAAATTCAATCTCTGTTTTCTTTTGATTTTAGTAGGGACTAAATGAAATGGAACTGTGTTGATTCTACCCAGTTCAATATATCTTCAAATTCTAATAACCAAGGTCGTTTTTACCTTCATGGAAAAAGAAGTCTAATATAAAATACTCACCTAGACTGAAAAAAACACCTATTTGCACTTTTTCAAAAGGCAGTTAGATGACTGATATATTATGTAATTCATTTCATGGCATACTGCTGAATGTTTTTTTATAGATAGTGTTTAACCTTGCCAATTTTGCTCTGAGATAATCACTCCTTTGAGGATAAAATCTCATATTTAACATTAGAAGAAAGGAGAACCCCCACCTGCAAAAAGCTGCAGCATACAACAAATAACAGCGAAGTTATTTAGCCAGAAAGATAACGATTAGAGACGTTTTCACTGCCGACTCTGTGATTAGCCAGCAGTTGTTATAATATTAATCAGAAATACAGTGATAACTGCTTAGACTACATCTTGATAGAGCCAGTGAGTGATGACAGAATGCTCAGACATCTTACAATAATGTATTTCTTCCTTGACAAACAGAAGTGCCAAATAGGTTCATAAAAAAATTCTTATATTTAGCACTGGAGCTATTCTCAGAGTACAGGAGCTTGCTTGGGGTTCTCTGGAGTTTACGGTCAGGAATATTAATAGTGCTGGTGTTTCACCAAAGGGTTGCAGGCCCTGGAAGGCCTCCTTGAAACATCCAAGGGAAGCCCATCAAGGGTGCAAGTCCATGGTAAGTACAGCACCTGTTTGCTGCCTGGTGCTCCCCTGGAGGTTGCCTTGGAAAAGAAAACAGCTCAGAAGGTCAATGCAAGGGGAAATCTTACCTGGAGGGAGGAAAAATACGAATAAGCCTGGATTCATCCCATGGCACTTTGAGCATTTAGCTGAGGTGGCTATGTTTGAGGTGTTGTCAACTTTTGGTTATAGTCAATGCAGGCACCTTCTGAGGGCAACTCAGCCCACCTAAGATGTGAATCACCTTCTGGAGAGCTTGTATTTCACTGTCACTGCTGGAAACTAAGTGCCTGATATTCTGCGAGATTAATCCCATCTTTGACATGTGAGGATGCAACAAACCAACTCTGAAAGCCTCCAGCCAGGAAATGTGCGGAAAATCTCGCTGTCAAGAACTGAATGTCCAAAAAGGAGACAGAGGAGTCCTAAAACTTTATTCGAATAAAGGGAGAGTCCACCGGGCATATCCCTGTGGGGTCTCTCAAATTGCTGGGGGACGCAGCCCCCCTTTTATCCTAATTTCCCGACCGAGGGACGCCCTCTCCTTTTCCCCATTGGCCAAGGTACTCAGAAGTTACAGCCTTCCCGGCCCGCCTACACCGAACTCCGGCCTCCCGCCATCTGTTCTCACCTGAGCTCACCAACTCCTTTGTCCCCCTTGCTGAAGAATGTGGGGCAATTGCCCTATTTCCCTCCTTTGTAAAGGCCCCATCTCCTTGCAGATGGCTCTTTTTGTCCTTCTCGGCTCATGGCTCCACTCAGTCTCCCCTCCCTTTGTCCTGCTCTTCAGCCAAACTGTGGAGAAACCCCCTTATTGATGAATACAGAAACTTGAGCATTCCGCCAAACTGTGGAAAAACCCCCTTATTGATGAATACAGAAACTTGAGCATTCCGCTCAGAAAGAACAAAACATAAATCAAACATTCACTTAATAAAATGAAACGATTAACTTTTAAAGGCATTTTCCCTTTAACTCCACCCTTCTCTTTCAGGGCCATGCTCCAGAGCAATAGTGGAAGTGCTGCTACATCATGTGCAGATGTATTCTTGCAGCATTCCAGTTCTACCAGAAGCAGGAAGTCTTGTAGCTCCCCAGATCTTGATTTCTCCAGGAATTGTCTGCTCAGGCTTGGTAGGCTACATGAGATCTGGATAGTTCTGAGAAATATTCAGCTAGGACCAACCCTGTGCATGTTGATAAGTCAAAAGGGCATGGTAACCCTTTGAGAAGCTCTGCAATGTAGGGGGCTCTTTTGGTGCACATGTATCTGTTGTCCATCTACAGAATCACAGAATGGTTAAGGTTGGAAGGAGCCTCTAGAAATCATCTAGTCCAACCCCTCTGCTCAAGCAGGGACACCTAGAGCATGTGGCACAGGGCTGCCTCCAGGTGGGTTTTGAAGATCTCCAAAGATGTCCAGAGAAGGAGACTCCACAACTTCTCTGGGCAGCCTGTTCCAGGGCTCTATCACCCACACAGTCAAGTAGTTCTTCCTCACATGGAGGTGGAACTTTCTGTGTTTCAACTTGTGCCCATTACCCCTTGTCCTACCACTGGCCACCACAGAGTAGAGTTTGGCCCAATCCTCCCTACATTCTTCCTTGATCAGATCTCATCTCAGTCTTCTCTTCTCCAGGCTAAACAGGTCCAGCTTGCTTACTCTTTCCTCATAAAATTGATGCTTCAGTCCCATAATCATCTTTGTGGCCCTACACTGGACCCTCTCTAGAAACTCCATGTTCCTCTTGTACTGGGGAGCCTAGAACTGCACCCAGTACTGCAGGTGCAGCCTCACCAGAGCTGAGTAGAGGGGGAGGATCACCTCAGCTTGCCCTGTTCTTACTAACAGAGAGGCCACCAGGGGACAGAGGCAACTTGATAAAATAGGAAAGTATAAACGTCTCATATTGCTTGAAGTCCGCTCTCTGCTCAACCTTATTTATCTGCTGCCTTGATTACTATAAGGGGAGGTTCAATCCTCTGATGTGGCTCTGCTAGAAAGTCCTGGGCCTGGAGCTACAAGGTACAGTGACTTCCTGGGCTGGGCTTTCCAAGCGCCTCGACCCCCTGAAGCCAAAGGTACACCCAGCAAATGGACTCTATCAGCTGTGTGGCATGGTTCTGATTTCACAGAATAAGTGTCATCTCTCCACAAAGGGTATGTACCAACCTAATCACAACTCACCAACCAGATCACAAACCTGTGTTAAGTCCTATTTTAGGGACATAATATGCAGCATAAAGCTTTGGAAAGGCTTTATGCACTGTGATTAAATTTGCTTAGAGGGCAGAAATGAAACTTGGAAACTATTTTGGGGATCTCAGTTTTTGTTTGTTCATTCATTTAAACTCCTCTCCATATTAAAAACCCATTTCAATGTCATCCAGAAGTAGTAACTGACTAACCCAAAAATACACTGTAAATGAACATCCCTCTCCCCCCCCCCCCCCCAAAAAAAAAAGGAAGCTAGGCCTTGTCTTAAGATAATCACTTTAAAGCATCTTTCGGAACTCTGGTAAAACTTTTCTGCCTACAGAGGACTGTATTTATTTAGGCACTCTCTTTTTTTTTTTCAATCTGTTTAATATTAGTTTCATTGCACCAGAGATTTTAAGAGCACTTCCCCCTTAAAGCATACTTCATTTTGCCACTACATAAATCAGGAGTGTAGGCTATTTTTCTTAAGTTTACTAGCCCAAATAGCAAAGATCCAAGTTCCTCTGAAACTACGCATGTAGAGTAAATAATTAGACCTTGATCTGATGAAGGCACTTAACAGCAGGCTTATTTTTAACTCCATGAGTGCAGTCACTGGATTCAAAGGGATTGTTCAGATGTTTAAGTTGAGTGCATATTTAAGGGCATTGCTGATCAAGTGTCTTAATCCTTCAGTTGTTCCATTGATTTCTTTGGGGCTCCTGTCACAGGATGACTTCAGGGCACCAAAGACAGCAGGACATGAACTGCAGTTTGTTCCTGTTGTTCCAACTGCAGAGTTGTTTCCCTCTTATACTTGGGAAAACAGGCCCTGTTCTGCACAGCCTTACGCATGGAAACCAGCCTTCCTCATGCTGGAAATCAGCTTCAGTGGGAAGGAACAGTGCTGGAGGGTCTGAAAGCAAGTCTTCTCCCTCTTTCTGTGGCTCAATATTTGTCTTATGTCCATCTCAGAAACAGAGGCCATGATTTTGTTTTATTTGGGTCACATGGCTTTTGTTTTTGTTTGTTTGTTTGTGGGGTTTCTTTTCCTTCTTCTTTCTTTTCTTTAAATTCCTTAAATTCTTTTCTTTAAATCCATATCTACTTCCTCCAATCTATGGAAGCACTCCCTCAGTCGTAGGAACTGAAGAATACTCATTCTACCCTCCATAAAAAGCCTAAAAAGCATAACCAGGGAACCATCAGTAAATAAACTGTCAAACCCTGCAATTCTTATTCTTGTGCCTAATGTTGAAAGGCGTCTAATTAAGACCAACAGCAGACTATTCACTGAGCAAAGACTACTTATCAGCTTAATTTGATACTTTTACAGACAGCTGACATATGGTTTCCTCCTCTTCCCCCTGCCCCTTCTCACAGTCAAGTTTAAATAGGGATGAAGTTGTGCATAGGCCTTTTACTTTTCCTCTTTACTGGACTGGGTTTCATCTCATGAGAGAAAGTATTGGTAGAATCAGGCTTCAGGAGCTGATCTTACCAAGAGTTTGCTTTTCCTCAGAGCAGACCCATATGCCTTTTACTTCGTAACAGATGTACTACCAGAAAAACAGATTGGTGAAATGAAGCTCGTTCCTTAAAGGTGAACTGAAACGCTTATGTACAGTGTGTAAAAAACAAAGTCTGCTTCTTTGAACCACACACTTTGTAGAGTGCATATTAGATGCAGCCATACCACAGTCAGCCTTGGAAACACAGTGAGCCAGATGAGAAAGAGATTTACGGGTACAATTTTTTAGAACTATGGTTTTTCAGAATTATTGAGTTTCACCATGCAGAAGAGTGTGAAAGGCCACACGAAGTCTGATGCAATTTAAACCACTCCATAGATCATGCTGGACATCCTCTAATATGTATCATTACAGCCTTCCTGAACCTGATAGATGTTATCCAGGGGAGAGAATCAAGTGTACACTATTATATATGCCATGAGTCTGTCCTCGTTCACTGCAGCATGTCCTGAGTGGATGTAAATCAGCAAGACTCTGGGGCAGTTAATGGATTTGTACCAATCATCTGCACCATGCAAGGATCTGGACCATCATGTTTACTGCAGGAGCCCAGTAGATTCAGACTTTTGTTTTTAACAGTGCCTACTGGGTTTATTTCTCTGCTCTGCTTGTGTGACTGCAAGTCACTTGGTCTCCCAGTGACCCAGTTTCCCCTTTTTGCAGTCAGGGTCAGTTCTGTGCCCCCACCTCCAAGGAAATGGCTGGGAAATCACCTGCCCTGCATGTCAACTGCTCCCTTGTGTTCAGGCAGGAACAACTGGGAAAGCATCAGGAAATGTGTCAAACTCTGAAAATTGTTAATGGCTACATGAGAAAATGTGATATAATTAGACCATTCAGTAATGGGAACTATATAAGAATTCGAGTTATTACAAATGAGGAAAGGAGTATTGTTCCCATGTAGACCTCATCATATGTGTGAGAGTACAAGTGTTTTCCCTAACACACTAACACTTTGGAATTATCTCAGGTAATCAGGCAAGATACAACCAGTAAAAACAAACCCAACTGAATAAATAGGGCCTGTGTTTGCTGCATGTTCCTCAGCCTTTCCTTTTGCTCTTTCCACTTCTGGGAACTTAGGTTTCAAATTAAACTTGAACTTCAAGTTCACTGTAACTAGAACTTTCTAATTACTTTGGAGTCCTCATTGTAAACCCATTTTCCAGTCCTTGACTTACATGAAATTCATTTGCTGTCACCTATTTTAGGTTCTTTCTGGGCAAGTCAGAGTTTCTCATACTTATTAATAATTTTTGTACTACACCCATGATTGAGTATCATTTCCATTTGTGTATTTATGACTATGACAGTTACAGAGCTTGCACAAGAAGATACATTTTTTAATGCTGTTTACACTCATTTTAGCAATCACTGTTATATATAGCTACATATTTGAAAGTCTTAAATAAACAGTTTCCAGCTCACATAAAAAGTGAAATGAAATGAAAGTATAAATTAAAATCAAATGCATCATCCAAAGACTTAGCTGTCAACAAACACCTGGTATATTTTATATATATGACAGGCACATATACATTTTAAACACATTATATAGTGCATAGTATAAATATGTAAAAGTATAAATATATAAACACAGTATAATATATAATACAGTATAAATAAATAAAACAAATATAAATGTATGTATCGATGTATATGCATAAATGTCAAACATAAGATACACAAGCATGTTGAATGCACACTCATATATACATTCATGCATGCCCGCACATTTTGTACAAGAATCCTTTTCAGTCCTTGCATCTGGAAGAACTACAGCACAATAACAATTAAGGAGCTTAAAATAACACAACTGCCATACTAGCACATCCCAATGGAGCTACAAGCATTGCAAGTCCTCTCAGGAAATCGCGTGGAGGCACTGCCAGAGGCTGCCCTGGGATTCACGGAGAGGGGAAGCTTGGAGAAAGACCTTTGGTGCATGTTACCGCTCACAACACCGTGCACCAGAGCTGAGGGGACACAGTGAGAGGGCAAGAGCCGGTATGTGTGCTAATGCCACACAAAAACAGAGCCAAAATGTCCACAATTTGGTGGCATGCTATGGTCATAGCCTTGAAGTGTCTGCTTCTGCACCTGTGTGCAGCTTGCTGCCTCCCATGCGCTGAGCACATATGCGGGAAGCATCGCGTGCTGCTCCACGCTGTGTTTTCAGCCCTACTCCCTTCCCTTTTCCCCTGCTGCCAGCACCTCCCTTCCTCAGAAAACTATTTCATAGAATCATAGAATGCTTAAGGTTGGAAGGGACCTCTAGAGGTCATCTAGTCCAACCCCCCTGCACATGCAGGGTCACTTAGAGCACATGGCATAGGACTGCATCCAAGTGGGTTTTGAAGATCTCCAGAGAAGGAGACTCCACAGCCTCTCTGGGCAGCCTGTTACAGTGCTCTGTCATCCTCACTGTTAAGAAATTTTTCCTTGAGTTCCTGTGGAACTTTTGGTGTTTCAGTTTGTGGCCATTACCTCTAGTTCTGTCGGTGGCCACTACTAAAAAGAGGCCAGCACCATCCTCCTCGCCGCCTCCCTTGAGGTACTTGCAGACACTGATTAGATGCCCTCTCAGCCTTCTCTTCTCCAGGCTGAACAGGCCCAGCTCCCTCAGTCTCTCCTCATAGGGCAGATGTTCCAGGCCCCTGATCATCCTTGTAGGCCTGTGCTGGACTCTCTCCAGCAGCTCCACATCTGTCCTCTACTGTGGGGCCCAGAACTGGACACAATACTCCAGATGCGGCCTCACCAGGGCTGAGTAGAGGGGCAGGATCACCTCCCTCGACCTGCTGGAGACACTCTTCTCAATGCACCCCAGGATCCCATTGGCCTTCTTGGCCACAAGGGCACACTGCTGCCTCATGGTCAACTTGTCCTCCACATGACACCCAGGTCCCTCTCTGCAGATCTGAGAGGGACAGCGCAGCCGTATTTAGCTGTACCTACAAGGAATATTTGCAGGGACACTAGACTTTTCCTCTGCTCTTCTGGGTATATCCAAAAGGGTCTCACAGCTGCTATTCCCTCAACGGCAGTGATGGGATGCCAGCAGCAGCTGTTGAGGCTCCTCTCCCTCACACCTCCTTGCTATCCTGGCTGCTGGTGCCAACCCTCACTTGCAAACAGCAACTGCAGTATCTCCTCAGACGCCTTCCCTTCTCCACACAATCACGTTGTATGGAAAGAGAGGCCTCAGCCCTGTGGGCTTCACTCATGTTGCCTCATCTGAGGGGATTATCACAGCAATGACTCAGGATCCCCAGTCGGGTTTGCAACTGCTTGTTGAGGTCACTTTTTCAGCACTCAACAGTTCCACCAGTAGCTGGGATGGTGGCCAGGCCTGGTGGGACAAAATGGCTGCTTATCTTGATGCTGAAACAGAAGCTGAATCCTGCTGAAAACGTAGGCCTGGCTGAACACCATGGCATGGCACGAATATGTGACTGAAGGCTTGCAAGAGGGATTGCATATTCCAGGCCCAATCCCCTTTGCCTTACTCAAGCAAGAAGACCCATTAAAAGGAAAAGAAACAGCTGTGTGTGCACATGCATTTTCCTTTTTGATCAACCACCTCTTTGCTGATATGCCTCGTAGAATGTTTGAAATCCCAATAGATGTTAGATGTCCATGATAAAAGGCGGTGCCCTAATTTGGCCCACGGCCATTTTTCATGTTTATTTGCTTATTTATTTCAGTCAAGTGCAACATGCCAGTTGATGTGCAACATCCGTGTGCTGCAATACGGTTCTGGGTTGCCTTGGCAACCAGTGTAAAGGGTTTTGAAGAGCCAGAGAGGCCCATGCTGATGAAAACAGGCATTCAGGGAGCCTTTTTCTCCAGGTGGGTGAGAAGAGGCTCCTTGCTGGGCTTCCTCACCCAGCCTGCTTTCAAATAGTTGGTCATTTTAAACCAAAACAGCAAAAGAGCAACAACAAAAATCCCACTACCAGCTTTGCTTTTTTTCCATGTTAACATGCAACTACAGATTAAAAGTTCTGAGACAGCTCTTTGAAGCCTTTCATTAATAGATTTTCTTTATGAATCCAAATTAGATGGTCAATGTATTTTCCTTCAAAAAAAAAAAAAAGGAGGAGAGAACTATTATGGAAATGTTTGTTGTTGCTTTTGTTGTTGTTGTTGCTGCTGGTTTTTACATGTTTAATCTCCTACATGTGCATCCATGGCAGATGGCAATGCTAGAAAGACTGAAGATAATCTTTGCACACCATCTTCCCTAAGATGATGTTGGTACAGAACTGTTGGAGACTGTAGGCCCTTGTTTAGACATGGTGGAAACTTAAGAATGGGGTCTTAAGATGTGTTAGGATGTTTTGTTTTTACTGACCTTCTGCTTTTTCAAGCCTCTAGGAAGGAGCTGCTCACCTTCAAAGTATACATGAACAATGAAAATTAAAATTCACCTTGAAATATTCTTACAGAGTTGCAGCTTTCTTCTCTGGCATCTGGAGGACTTCCCTTGCAGGTGAGGGGACTCCATGTTCATGCTCTTTTCCTCCCCAGTCCTTCTCTCTTTTTTTTTTTTTTTTTTCTGTTCTCACACCTATCCAATGGTCACATCATTTCAGTCTCACATGTTCAGAAACTCAGATCCTGAAACAACCCACTTTTCCTTTACACTACCTTTCTCTACCATTTCATCTTCTCCCAGAGACTATTCCATAGAACAGTACTTTCCAAAGATCTTTAGCAACACATATTCTCACACAATTTGCTTAGCTTCTCTGTGTGCTCTTTCAGACTCTGACTTTTCTCTGAGTCCCACTCTGCCTCTTCCTTATCTCTTTGATCCTCGTTTTCTCTGCCATATTGCTAGCCTAGCCTTTATGGGAGGGGGTGGTCATTTCTCTGGAGCCTTGCCAAATCCAGTCACAGAGAGAACACTTGAAAGGAGCACTATTAAAACCCTCCTGGCAGTGCATTGAAGAGCAAACTAATCAAATTTCCACATTGTCTTGCTCATGGAGTACACATAAAGGGTCTCCAACAATGTCCTGAACATAGACTGAGCATTTTCCTAGCCTGAGTGATGGTGGAAAAGGGGATGAAGAGCTTCTAGACATCAAGGCCATTGGAAGGACGCTATATGGAACCGTCGTTACCTGTTTCTGTTTCAGTTTCCATGTAAGCTTTTATTGTGTAGGGCAGAACATGTTCTTCTGTGGGCAGTGATGGTTGATGCATGCTTGGCTAACAGTCAAAAGTCTGAGCATGGGAAGTTATAGGAAAGAGAGAATAGAAGTGGCAAGTGAAGCAGACTTCTACAATAATGATGATGAAGTAAAAGAAATGATGTCCAACATGCTAGCAAGAATGTAGCCATAGAAAGCCATAGAGGGAGATGGCCAACTTCTTGCCACTGGGCTTTATCATTTCCCCATAGCTTGTAGTGAAATGGCAGCCAGTTGTCTTCTATTTCCTCAGAAGCAATGGAAGGTGCCTGCTATTGACGAGTGAAATTTCACAGGCGCTTAAGATAAGAAACTGGGATTACCAATCTTTTCAAAAAAATCTGAAACCAACCTAGATGACGTGAAGCAGGGGACAAAATTAGAAGTGTCAGTGGTGTAGCTTTCAGTGTTAAACAAAATATATATTTTTGTTTGTGTGACTCGTTACCACTCTCAACATGACTCAGTGCCAGAAACTGACTCACGTTGAAACAGCATTACAGAGAGACAAAGAAACCATGTAATGAACCACCAGGCTTCCAGTTTGATAATACTCTCATAGAAAGAATGTTTTACTCTGTCCTGTACCGTGGTAAAGCTTATCACCGAGAGCAGTGACGTACTGGTCAGTTCGTTAATCTAAGCAAAGGGGAGTGAAACTGGAAATGTTTATAAATGATTTTTCTCTGCTGAGGAAGGAGATAAGAATAACTATGACAACATTCCTAAAACATTTGTCGAATGTTTCATTTCTAAAATGAAACATACCAGCAAGGCAGTGCCTGAATGGGCTTCACAGTGGCAAAGGGGACCTAGAGAAAACCCTGTTCCTTACAGAGATCTCCCTGGGAAAAAAAGCAACATTGCAGTTGAAATATCCACTGGCAAACTTGAGGCACCTGAAGTCTTTGGATAGCCAACGGGTAGCAGGGCTCCCTTTTAGAAGAAGTTTTGCAAACTGTGGAAAATAGACATCTTAACCTGGGGCTCCTCCAAACATTAATTTCCTTGAGATGAAAGGCAACTTTCATTTCAGTGGCAGTAAATTAGAGCCCATGGAAACCTGTCCTGGAATTAGGACATTTTGAAAACTTTTATAATCCCCATCTGAACTGACTCTGAAATAGGCCTGGAAACAAATTCACCAAGGCGTCTGAGTTACCTACAAGGAAAGAGAGAAGGCTGACTGAAGTGATAGCAAGGACACCTGCAGTGTGTCATGCATTTCATTTCTCAGATGTCACTGTTATATCTGCTCAAAACTCTTGTGTTAGCAGCCCCGTCCCTGGAACCCCAGTCCCATGTCCTATGCCAGCACGAGGCCTTGCTTTGCTCCAGCCAAACAACAAATCCCTCTCTGATGGGAGAATGAGGTCATGAGCTGCTGCTCAGCTTCTTGCTGGAATAGCATGGAGGAGGGTTGACCCATGTACCGCCTTGCCCGATCAGTGTAAGATCCGGAGTTGTTCCTGGCTTGGGTCGTGTTGCCCCCATGCTGTGCAGGCTCGCTCCTGGGCTTAGGTGGACAGCCAGTATCTCTGTTTACTTATTTGGATTTGGCAAAGGAATATAATTGCACCCACAGTGTATTTCAGCACAGAAGTATTTAACGCTTATGTTAGAGAATTTAAAGCATGATTTGCTTCTTGTGGCTCCTAAAATCTGCAGTGTGCCCTTGCCAATGAAAACATAAAGACTTGGCTATGCAAGGAAACAGCAAGCTCAGCAAAAACTGTGGTCTGTTGTATTTGCAACCAAGAGGAAAAACATACACTGCCCACAGAAATGCTACTCCATTTTGTTTTTGCAACTGGCAATTTGGAATTAAAGGCAGCTGAGTTACATAAGCCAAAAGGAAAGAATTCGTTTTATGTGGGACCCTCTCTATATATGTAACTCTACTGTGAGAATTCTATATTGATCACAGTAACTTGCCTGGGTCATCTTGTTCTAACCAGTTATGAGGATAATCTGACACTATAGTAGCATGTTCCTTTTAATTGCAGCATTCTACAGAAGTCCACGTAGGCCATGTGATACTATAAAGCAGTGCTCTAAGGCCCTTGCTTATTGCCAGAGACTATGTCTCTAGGTGATACTGGCAGATAAAATAGAGAGAAAGGAGGCATGAATATTTCTCATTTGTACTCACCATAGAAATAATTTGAAAGCATCTCCTTCAATGGTCTTTTTTTTTTTTTTTTTTTTTTTTTTTGCGTAATCCTTCTTCCATACACACACGTTACAAAATTGTTGCTGAAAGCCTCATAAGCTTAGTGGTATACAGCTTCACTGGTGATAGAGTTCTAGGTGTCTCTTTTGTGATAAATAAATGACAAGTTATGCATTTTGTGTCACCTGTAACATTTCATATAAATAGCTTTACACAGGTGTTGTTGTATGTGTTTATGTGTGTATGCACATGCTGGATTCAAGTCCCAGTTTTCTCACTTGACATTAAGGTTGGAAAGTTTGCTGGAAACTTGCTGGGTCAGATGCATTCTTGTGTCGAGAAACATATGTCACTAGTAAAAGTTCTTTCACTGGAAGAGAAATGTCTTCTAATGCTGATATATTTGGGAAGGGCATGATATGGGGTGGGGGGGTGCATGCAAAAACCCAGCACAGAGCTAGAATTCCTGAGATCTTTCCCCATTCTTGTTGGTGGCTCATTCTAACAATACTCTATATCCACGGTCTCAGAGATAGCGGAATGGGAGGTCTATGGTGTCTTCCACATACTCCCATTTGCTATGATTTAGAGATCAGATAATGCTAGGGCAGAGCTAAAATCATTGTAGCTATGTGGTAAATCTGCACTCTTTTACAGTTCAGACAGTAATACTTAGTTACACCCCACAGCACTGATTTGCATTAGGTAAATTAATGCAGACTATGACTTGCTTCTCATTCCCTTTGGCACAATTTGTTGTCCCAGGGGAAAGTAGCAAATCTTGCGCTCAGTAAGTCTGGGGTGGAAGCTGTGTTGGGTTATTACAGAAGAAGGATGATAGTGGATGGATGGGATATGATTTTATTCTTTCCAGGTCTTGTCTCAGCCTCACAGCTGCCAATCACCAGCTTTTGCTGTTTTGACAGTGTTATCAACATTATCCAAATCAAGGTTTCAAAAATCACGAACAAATCAAAACATGGCCAATAAAATTAGGTCAAATTAAATATATGTAAGGGTTATTTCCTCTCAGTATTAAATGAATACTGTGTCCAGGTCTGAGCCCTGGACTTTGGAAAAATGTGACAAAATGAAGAGAGGACATTATTAATAATCACAGGTCCTGAAAACATGGCTTATAAGGATAGAGAAAACAATGTACTCCTCAGCCATGGCAGATAGACCAAGAAGAAATGGGTTTAAATTGCAACAAGGACAATTCAGGTTAGATATTAAAAAGGACTTTGTAACAGCTGGGGCAAGTACTGGAGTAGATTGCCTGAACAGGTAGTGGTGTCCTCATACTTGAAGGTGCTTATGAACACTTGGACAAACATTCATGAGAAATGACAGGAACATAGCTAACCCTGCCTTGGTGACCTTGCGGTACCTTCCAGCTCCATGATATTGAAATATACCTATGATTTTTGCTATATTAAACTCCAGTGCAATTTAAATCTGCTGCAGTAATAACAGATGGAACTGGTAAACAATCCCTTCGTGCCAACCACAATGTTTTGATGATGTGCTCTTAAAAATAAAAAAATAGTGAGTTGCAAATAGGCGGAATTGTTGCCAGAAGGTTGGAGAGGTGACCGGCCTGTTTGCCATGGTGCCTGTACTGCCCTGTCTATATGTCTGTCTATGCTGTCTGTCTGTACATCTCCCTTTACAGGAATAATACAAGCTCTTTCCTCTATCCTCAGTGGGCTCAGCGGGGCCCTGGTCCACACCGAGAAGTCTAGGTGCTACCTTAAAATGATTAGCAGGGCAGTAATTGCCAGCTTAGCTGAAAATGAAGTTGGCTTTATTCCACAGTTCTGGGAAGGAGATAAACAATATGTTGATAAAAAATTGTGATTTTGATTTAGCAAGGAGATAACTTACAAGGGATAAGCTGGAGTCATGCACATCCTGATTGGACTAGACTGAGTCTCACCAGGTCCTGAACACTACTTCTGTGTCAGCAGAAAGCCATCCTGGTCTGTGGGACGCACCTTTTCCTGATGAGGGAGGGCATGAACGCTGGTGTTTTCCTGGCCAATATTTCCTTTGACACGTCATGGTTTTTCTGCAAGCTAATTGCATGCAATAGCTTGTGTTATGGTATGTAAGTCTCACCATCCATGGAAAGTATCTTAATTTAAACTAATAATGTGGAGCCTCAGTGTCAGCTGACACTGACTTTTAATTGCTGTTGGCCAAGTCCTCCAGTTCTTAAGCAAGTCTAACTTGTTCTATGCCATAGGAGTCAGCAAGAGGGTAAGAAAACTCCTTCAAATGCCATTTGATGAATCTAGTGAGAGACCGCCCTTCCGGGGAAAAGCCAAGTGGCATGAGATAGGGGTAGGAACCTTTCTCCCTCTGCCCTCCTGTCCTAAGGATCTTGGGAGGAAGATCTGCCTAGGCAGAACTGACCTTAAAAATAGCAACCACTTCTATACCCTTCCCTGAATCTCACCTCCTTCGACAGCCACCTTCCTGTGTGAGCCCCAGGGACATCAGCAGATACTCATGTATGTGACTTAAAGTTCTGGGGTTGGGTCAGGCACAAAAAAGTGGGATAAACTCTGCTAAATTCTTCTTCTTCTTTTTTTTTTTTCCCCAAGAAGTTCCCTTCAAGCGTAACACGGAGTGAAGTGGCAGATGTGAAAAACAGATTGTCCTACAATGTCCTGCCTTCACTTTTCAATCTAGTCACGTAACCTGCTTTTAAATTTCATTCTTACCACTTTATATGTAGCAAAACTTAACCCTCAGTAACAACAGACCTCAGGTAGGCCTCAGCAATACTTAATTCAAAAGAAATAGTGTTTCCTCTGTAGACTGATGCTTGAAATAGAAAAAAATGAACTAAATTACTCATTAATTTCTGGTCACTGTATTATAATTACTACAGTACCAAAAAGATTCAGAAAAAAAATTGGGAAGGTTAATTCAAAATCTAAGACATGAAGTTTCTGAAGCTGAAAAGAGCTGGTATGTATGGACCAGAATTAAAATAAAAAATAGAGAAAAAAGTTTTCTTAAAAAAAGACTAATTGAAGGGGCTGAAAATCTTAATGGTTAAATTCAGCTTTGGTTCATGCTTTCCTTCCATCACAGATAAGCACAAATGGAAGTAAAGTAAAAAGAAATTGAGGGCAGTGTCAAGAAGCACTTTCTTACACAAGCAGTAATTGAAGAGTAAGTTGACCTGTGAGGCAATGTCAAAAGACAAAAACATTAGTGTAATTAAGAAAAAGTACTTAGATGCAATACAAAGAGAAAGGATGAATGAACTTTGGCAGCAAATGCCTTTCTTGGCCCCTCACCCAGTCCACCACAATATGTACTCAGACTGCTGTAATCGTTTTGGTTTGAGCCACTCTAAGCCCTACCACAAAATTCAGGAAAGTGGAAATGACTTTTATGGGCTGTGGCTTCTGATTACATTGAAAATGTTAACATCTGTGTAATGGGATTGAGGTCAATCATTTCTCATCATTTACGCACAGCTAGATTGTCTTTTGAATCACAAACCAATTCAGTGCACTGGTAAAAAGGAGGATAAAATCTTAGGACATAAAATCCCGTTGCATGAGTTGTCTTGACCTTAGCAGTATCCACCATCTTCTCCATCAGAGAGAGGTTGGGAAGAGAAGGAGCGCAGCACTGTATCTGGTCCCAACCACTCATTACAACTAAATCATTAGCAATGTGAAAGCCATCTGTTCAGGTACAGACTAGTAACACATTAATCCTCCTCCTGATTTGTGCAAGCAGCAGAGCAGGCAAAATAACCAACCAGACCCTGCAAGGTTCCTCTTAGTCCATTCTTTGGGCTCTGTGAAAAGTAGAGAGATGCCTCCTCCAGTCCCCTTTACACACACATACACACACATATATAGATTTGCTGCCAGGGCTCTGCACTAGAGCACACAGAGCTTTCAGAAAACACAGTCTAGCTCCTGTTTCCTCTATGCCATTACCCTTAATGCAGCTCCAGGCCTGATTTTGCCACCTTTGCTCCAACTGATGTTGTTATAATGTGTTACACTGACTGTATACAGCACTTTCTTGTGAGTCCTTTAAAGAATGAAGATTAAATCACACTAACAGGGAAACCAAGGGAATGTTTTTCGCTGGAGAAAGATGGCAAGGATTTTTTAAATCAGACATTTTTGTCACAGAAGAACTTTTGTTACTGGAGCAGATCTATAATAATATCACTACTGTTTCCGTATTTTTATAGCAGGGCTGCTGGGATAGAGTGTCTCTTTTAATACAAATGCTGTCATTTAGAATTGCTGCTATGGTAGAAATGTTAAATTAAGCACTGTCTTTTATATAAAATACAGCACCACCTGCTTGAACAGAGAGCTGATAAAACACTACATTTTTTTTCCCCTGTGCATCACATTAAATTACCCAGCAATATAAAAGAAATGGAAGTACACAAAAGCAGGGCATATTTCTGAAATGACTTCACTGATATCTTCTGTTTCCAAACATTATGTGCTGGGTGGGTGGCAGAGATTGCACAGACTTTTCAGACGAAATTATTTCGAAATGACCAGTCTTCATGTCAAAACCATATGCAGATCCACAGTGGTGGAGCCCTTTGAATTCAGATCCATAACAGGCAAATGCTATTGACAAAATGTCAATGAACCATAGGTCTAGGAAAAGAACTTGTAGTTTAACTGTACAAGTGATTTACTCTGCCTAAGCAGCAGCAGCCTATAATGGTCAAAAAGCTCATTTGCAGCACAGCTTATACCAGTTCCCCTGGTGAATAAATTATGAGCTGATATAGCTAAATCAGCTCTATATTTTTTTTCCCCTGCGAAGTAGAGAAGTGCAGTTGTTTCAGTATTAAAGTCAGGAAATTGGGAAATATGAGTTGTGTTTGAACTTGCAAGCCTGATGTGGGGGTCCTGCTCCCAGGATTAAAGCCCATAGAAAATGCAGAGCACCTTCTCTCCAGTCCTTTCCTGGGTTTCTTTTTCACTGAATCCGGGACACAGGGTGGCTGATGCATGCCCCAAACTCAGAGTGATGTGCAGTAAGGGTACGGCATGACTGTGCGCACATATGTTAGGGAACACATGGTTCCTAGAAATGCCAATGGAGGCCAGAGTCAATATGGGAATATGGGTATCAGTGGAAGCTGGGCATATTATGGGCTTGGCAGCCTGTGCCCTGTGGAAATGGAGAGCAGAAAGGCCATGGTCCCCGCAATGCTGAACCAGGCCCTGCAGCATCTGAGTGTCACACCTGCTGGTACATCCTTCCTCTCTTACAGAAGCCTCATGACAGAGGCTCAGTCATGTTGCTGCAAATGCTGGACAGAGTAAACATGGTCCCACTTTCTGTACACAAAATGCATGCCCTATCTCATTCCCTCATGTCTGTATGACTTCACTGCCGGACACACCACGCTGCTGTCTGAGGTCACCCTTTGCATCCTAGTTCATTGGATGAACTGGAGAACTGGAGTGGAAAAAAATACAAGCTGCAACACCAAGTATTTTTGGCTGAGTCTTATTGAACCGTTTTTGAGGTCCTCTTGCCACCTACAGATTATTCCAGCAAAGGAAACATGCTCATGACACATTCCCTAGCATTATACCATTACAGTTGTGTTTTTCTATATATCAAATAATTGGCCAACTGTATTCATGACAGTCATTTCTTCCGCAGGGCACTCACTATTCATTAAGATTCTTGTGATGGTGTGTATAAAGCTTGACTTGGATCCAGGGAAATTTGGAGGAGGTGCTGGACAATGCACTCATTAATTTACAAATATATTCCTTCAAAGAGCCTCCTAGCACTTTCCATATATTTTTAAGAGCACATACTTCTTCTATGAAATAAGGATTGTGCCTACAGAAGGGAAAAAATAAGGATAGTGAGGTTTAAGTAACTTGCCCGAAGCTCTACAGGAAGGCACTGTCGGCATTTGCCATGAAAATAAGTCCTATGCTGTAACTGTCTGTTCACAAGGGGTTGAATTTTCAGAATAATGCTCAAGATTTACTTACATTTGACAGGAGTGTATTATTTTTGTTGTTTTAGGTATTTGCTGCTTGGGAAAAAGCAAGGATTTGGTAGTAACTAATGATCCCATAGTTACGGTGAAATATGTGAGAGGTTGACATTAAAAGGTTGCAAAATGTTGCTGCACTTATAAATCAGACCCCGGTCATGCAAAGAATTTTGAACACAGTAAATTTCATCTCACTGAAGTCACTGCAGTTTCTAAAAAGCATAAAGTTAAGTATATGCATACGCTTCCATAGAATCAATTTGCAGTCTCTTGGCATAGTCGCATGGGTTCCTTGGATTGCACCAGCTATAAGAAGTGAGAGAACCATGGAAACCTCCCAAAACTGCTAAAACTCCAGCTAGTCCTTTAAAATGTGGCGTTAGGAATATGCCCAATATTACTATTGCCATTGTAATGATCTCTAGAGATCTACTACATGTAGATCTAATGTAGATCTAATGCCCATTTCGTTAAGCATTAATAAATTAACATTAATAAATTAATTTAAAAGATTATCACAGAGAGCTATTGATATAAGTGGTAGTAGCATTGCTGAGGAAAGGCAACACAGGTATTGAATTATATTTAATATAATAATTGACCTCCCTTTTTAAAGACAACTTCCTAAAATTTTATGATTTCCTTCTTCAAAGAATCTTAGCAAAATTGCGCTCCATTATTAAAATAAACAAGCACACACAAACCAAACCTACAGCTCTTGGTTAGATAGGTTCCATAATACCTTTCATACTTGCCCCATTCTACTTTTATTTCCCTTGCTAGATCATTTTTTATTACAATTCTGGTATTTCATGAGACAGCTGAGCTCCTCTATTAAGGCTTTGGAAGGAAAGGAGAGAACTCCCATTTATTTGTTCCATTGTTTTCTAGTATGGAGAGAGGCTGAGAAAAGAATCAGCAACTCCATATATACAACACTTTCTAGTAATGTAAATGGCTACCTGGTAATTTGTTGGTTTATAGAAAAAACACTATGATATAATAAGTCCCAGTCACTATGATCATAAAAGTTGCAGAGCTATTTAAGAGATAAACATAAAGAGTCTTTAAAGTGGGACCCTCCCACTTTAGGAGGGTCCTTATTCTGGCACATTGCATTGAATAGCTATTGGTAAAATGATAATTGCCCTGGTAAGGTCTTTGAAGCAGACTGTACTCATTAGGGCTTGGATGGAGGTTATTGGAATTCATCTAATGTTGTAGAAACATTTTTAGACAATAGGTTATTTTTGATCATTGATATTGTGAAGTGATTTTGTGCTAATAACATTTTGTATGCTTTCAGATGAGTCAGGCTCTGTTAAATTTTTTTGACTGGCAACATGAGAATCGTGTTAGCAAGAATCACTTGTTGCCTACCTATTCAAAAACTGTTGATCTATACTGTCTTCAGGAACCCTATTGGTTTCAGCTATGTCCCTTGGTCCTACAGCCTTTGTATCAATCAATAATCTTTAGTACCATCAATAGTCTTTATTCATACGAATAGCTGTATTGGATCAGCAGGATTAGTGTCCTCGTCGAGAATAAGGTATTTGAACAAGACTAAGCATTGAAAATGAATTATATCCTGACTGTTAAAAGGCTAAGAAAGTTCTCCATAACTTTGTAAATTTTTTCTAAATGTTGCCTTTCTTATAAAAGTTCAAACATTAACTACAGTAGTTAAAAGGTTTTACTTGCTTGGTCTGTGAATAAAGCAGTGTCTCATGAGAAATATTTTTTCATATGCAGTTGTGAATGTTCTTTCCCCTTTTTTATTCTTATCTTGTGGAATAAGTTGTCATTACATGAGACCAAAAAGGTTGTTTTTCTCAGGAAAGCCTAGATTCCAGGACATATTGAAAAACTGTTGGTAAGCTCAAGACCTGGCAATAGCAAGGAAGTGGCTCCTCTCTTTTTATGAAAGATAATTGGTCACCAGTAACACTTGAATACCCTATTAAAAAACAGTTGTCTGCTTTACAGGGATCTGGAAAATGAGAGGTTGATTTTGACTGAGTCAAGATATACATATTCATTTTATTTTATTTTTATTTTTGCGATGGACTCTTAAAGAGAGAACTTCATCAGACTAAAACAGCTCTCTTTCGTGTGGCTGCTATATTTTCCCCTAAGCAAATTCTTCACATGCCCAGGAGGAATCTTGTTTCCAACATCTGGGAGTGCTTTAGAGACTTTCATTATTTGTATGCCAAGATAATATCTCTTCTACATGAATGTGCTACTGTTCCCATTGATTAGATGTTTGCTGATTAGTGCCAACTGCAATGACTTTTGTAATGCGGACGCTCTTCTGTTAGTGCTGTCCTCAGATGCTTGATTTACATCACAAATTATGAGTCTCCAAACACTCATCAGACCTGAATTCATTAGATTTTGAATGTTATTGACTTGGGAAGAGTGAAGAGTTAAAAACAAAATAAAACCAGTATTTTAGAATAATGTTAAATACACACCTAAATCAAATGGCAGGAAATAGTCATGTGTATTAGGGGGGAAAAAAATAAGAGAATATTTCAGAGATAAAAAGAGAAATTTCAGAGAATATCTGAAATCAGCAAGGACATTTTTGTTCCTCCTTGACATCCAGCAGCTGCCTAGTATTTCCCAGAGTGAGCTGTGAGTGAAGGGAGCCCTTGTGAGGGCCACGCACATCCATCTTCCCATTGTATGTGGTCCTGTCCTGCTACTGGTTCCTCATTACTTTGCTAGCAGATTTTTCTCTAAAAATGCAGGCACTGCACTGCAGAAAGCCACACAGGATTGCTTTAAGCACATGAATTAAAATATCCCATAATGCTAAAGATGTTTCCGAACACGTGTGAATTAGCAGGTCATTCATGAACATACTGACTTCTTGAGAATAACGGTTTGCATCTCACCATGGGCCACCATAACATGCTGCTGTACAACCAGCAAGGTTAGTGGTCATGACAGGCCTGTTACTGTGATGAGCTCTGTGGGGACAGACCTGCATCCTCACAGCCCAGCTAAAGGAACTGACCAAGGCAGCCGTCACCGCAAAACTGCTGCAAGCATGTCCAGGATGACTGGATGAAAGTGGAATTTGGCATTAGGATCTAACCAAGAACAGCATTTATTTTATTTTAAAGTTTCTAGGAATTTAGAGACTGTTGGTTTTATCATCATATCTATCATCATATCCAGATGCCCAGCAATGAAAAAACAGACATCAGCTCTTTAGCTGGCATACACCAGCTACAGGGTAACCGTATTACGGTCGATGGAGCCATACTAATTTACAGCACTTGTGGATCTAACTTGTTTCCAGAGCATGCATTGATTTTACCATCACTCTTTATTTCCTCATTTTCAGCCATTTAAATGTTAGTACTTCTGACATTTTGGGAAGGTAAAAGGCATCACTGTATCAGTCTTGATGCTTTTTTAATGATGCTTTTGGGCAGTGACTAATAATCATGAGGTAGCTTGGAAATGATACTGCTGATTTTATTCTATAGTGTACTGGATTAGCAATTAAATCTCGGCTCATTTAAATCACATGCACACAGAATGGTTGAGGTTGGAAGGGACCTCTAGAGATCGTTTAGTCCAACCCCCTGGTCAAGCAGGGACACCTATCTCCAATTTCCCTTAATTTCTTTTCCAAATAGTGCTACTCTCTTTTCCCTCTCCTTGCAATACCTGATTGTGTAATACTTAATAAATTAGCCATGTAGTCTCAATTTTCTGTGATTTATATGCATTCTTTCCCAAAATAACATTCATCTACTATAAGGTTTAGCTAGGCATTTATGCCTAACCAAACTAATGTGTGTGATATTATAAAGTCTAGAAAGCTGTGCATGTATTCAGTTATCCTGACAAATCAGAAGCTAAGTGAAAATATTTGCACTGATTGGACTAGAAGTATATTTAAGCATACATGTCCTTAAATTTCAGTTCCTAAAGATTTTAACAGCATGTCCATGTATGACTTAGTATATTTATTCTTTGCCAAAACTCATTTATTTTTCTACTGTAGTTTCTCCTGACGTATGTACCCTGCAAGGCAAGGGCAACAGAATCAAGAAATAAACATCTGACCACGCCACAAATCCAATAATCTCTGACAAGGCTAGTAAAGACAAGTAAATAACAAAGCAACGCTGTCTGGAAGAAGCTTTACATTTGGGACCGTGCTGCGAAAGGTAGAACACCAACTAAACAGAGCCAGAATGCTCCAGAACCTAAAAGAGAGGGCCCTGACATTTAAACATTATTAAATGAAGTTGAAGGGGATAACTCTGGACAGCAAGGGTGACATTGCAAGAGATGCTGGCTCCAGTGGTGGAGTAAGCCTAAGAAATTCCCTGCTCACCTTCACCTTATGTTCACCTGCCCTTTCCCTAAGGAAATATTTTAACCCAAACCATGTCGTTGATCTTTGCAGTGCTGCCTTATAAACGTCAACAGTATCGTAAGCAAAGGGGCAGTGAGCGCAGCACAGTGATGAGGATTACAGCAATGGGGCAAGAGATTCTTAAACCGGTTTGTTTTCACTGCCAAAGTCAGCATATCGTGTCATGACAACTAAAAGCTGCCTGCTGGTCAGGCCATGCCTCTCTCCATAGCACCCTGCACATACAGACTGTACTTCTCATCCACATCTTCATCTCATCCATTACACATGCAATGTGGGTGTGCTCTGTATTTCTAGGGGGTATTAATGTTCTTGGGCAACTATTCACTCACCTTTCAGTTGCATGACACCAATTGCTGTCGCCTGCATCTTGGAATAAAATTGTAGTTCCAAATCCTTGTAACTAAATGATTAAGTCTCCAACTAAGAGAAGTTCTCAGCAATGATTATAAAATACCACTTAAGCAGATTTAGAGCTCGCTAGCCAGATGCATATGAAATAGGAGCTGGCATTGTTTCACGGACTTGGAATGCCTGCCAGTTTACAGCACGCAGGGAGCTGATCCGCGCTCTGCAGTTGTGTGAAGGACTGTCCCCAAGTCACCCGCCACACCGCCTGCGTGGCAAGCAAGGACCGCGAGTCTCAGCAGTGCTAGGGCAGCCTCCCAACTTTGCGAGGAGTGGAAAAGGACATTTCCTTCACTTTGGTGAGCCTGTGAAAAATGTCTTACAGGTGAGTATTTAAAATCAAAGGTCCGCCTATTTGGTGCTGATATTTCAAGCTTTGTAGTCCATGGTTGATAAAAATAGGGGGTTTGCTTCAAATCCAACTTCACTACATGTGACTGCAGATATCATCTAAGGAATTTGGGGATGAAAGCTCTAAGGCTGTGAGAGACACTGTTACTAAAGGGAGGTTTTGGCAGGTATCTAGAAAAGAAGATATCCCTAATTATTTGTTATATCCCTTATTTCATACTTACCAACCTACAGTTCTGAACTTGCATGCAAGAACTAATGTATTGCCATTTGAATTATTTCAGAGCTTCCTTTTTAACATTACTAATTGACCCACTGATGGATGCTTGCTCTCCTTACTTTATCACACTAATGTTGTTCTAGCTAATTCCCTGCTGAAGCAGCAGAGCTACCCATTAAGCAAGCACTACAAGCTGATAAGGAACAGCAACATGATTTGTGCATTGCACCAGGACACAGGGACAAATACTGGTATCAAGGAGACTTATTTGCCTGAGAAGCCCTTATTGAGGAGGTCAGTAGAAGGGAGCACCAGTCATCACTGGTGCCATTAGCACCATTTGCGGGGAACTAAGCATCTATTTTCTATTCTGAGCTCTATTTCTCTGTGCATAGAGGATGCCAGCAAGAAAGCAAGTGATGAAGGGCATGTCAGTCAGCAGTGCTCTGCATCAGAAATTCAAAATGGTAGAAAGAAGCAGAACAAGGAGGAAAAGCCAGTTACCAGGATGTGTATGCGTGCTGTTGGCTTGGGGTGCTTACTTGGGGAACCTGGGGCTTAGCAGCTGAGGGTAAGAGGGAGCCTGGCCAGAGAAACACTGCTGCTGTGGAGATGGAGCCAGGAGAAGTCATGATCCGTGAGTCTCTCTATACAGCATAGCCTGGTGCCGAGAAGAACGCAAGGTCTGACACAGTCCTTAGGACACTGGAAGCAGTACAGCCACAATAACAGGGTGTAAATTAATTAATGCTCTCTGTCTCAGCACTTATTCATCTAGGTGCAAGGGGAGCATTTGTCTCGCTGCTGGGAAAGGTTTGCCCTTTCCTGTGTACAGAAAGACTAACCTTGTCGCCTGCAAACTATCAGGCACGCTGGCAGAGGACAAGGGACTTGCTTGAAAAAGAAATGAAACTATGCAATAAAAAGCAGTGACTGGCTATTTTTTTCTGGAGAATGATTCAGTGGGTGATGATTCATGCTTTCTTATCTGAGGGCTGGCAACTTTCTTTCATCTGCCTTCCACGGACATTATGTCCATCAGCTTCTTAGACCTGCCGCTTCTGTTATATCTGAAATTCCACCCAAATCCTTATGGAAATACAACATAAGAATGTCTGTTTTGGGCCAGACCAGAGATGTGTCTCTCCCAGTATCCTGTCTCAGACAACAACCAGAAGCAAGCACCTAAAGAAACAATTTAATAAATATTGGGCATCTATAAGGGATCATCTGCTCTTGCAAGCTCCAACTTCTGCCAGTTTGTCATTTAGAGAGTCCCTGACCTACAGGTCATATCCACATCATTGAGTTTAATGGCCCTTGGTGGACCTTTCTTCCAAGAATTTTTTAATTGCTTACTTAGCTCATTTTATCTTTGGCATCTGCAGCATCCTGAGTTCCATGATACAATGGTGTGCTTTTGAAAGGCTGCATCCTGCTAAATCTCAAAAAAAAAAAAAAAAAAAAAAAGATAGGATCAGGTGCATTCAGGTTAGAGTAGCTCTAGCATTACAGATCTAGACTTACAATACTGCACAGTACTACAGAGAAACCTAGATGGCAGATCCCTACAATTACCTGTGTCCTGGATCCCCATATGGTCCTGCAGGATATGGAAACCCATATGAAGCTTTAATATGTACAGTAGTACATATGTGAATGCAGAAGAGGGAATGAGACAAAGAATGACATAATTCTGCTTCCAAATCCAATGGTAATTCACTCTTAAGCTATGACAAGTCACTTCTTGCAGAATTTATTAGATTAAGGAGAAATCTCCTCATGGGTTTTTCAAACTGCAGAACTGGGCTATGTCCCACTGAAATTAATAGTGATCAGGTACCTATTCTGTTTCTGTGCTTTTGAAAATCCTGTAGCACATCCACCTATATCTTTTAGGTTTAAACTACCTGAAAGCTACAATTTTGCACTGAAATGTTTTTACATGGTTTATAATGCTTCATTTTCTGTAGGATTCATTTTATGAGAAACTTAAGCTGAAGTTCACAGTAGCAGGACAGATGAGAGCTGCCAAAAGAATATATCAAATGATCCTTGAATTGGAGACAAGGGTGATGGAGCCTGGGCTAGAGCAGGACTTTTTCCTGGGGTGTAGGACAGTGGTGTTCCCTAAGTACAGACACAGGGACGGAGGATTTCTAGGACTGAGCCTTTCTCTGTGGGGAAAAGGCAGAAGGATGAGCATAGTTGAGAAGACATCACAGTGTGGAGCAAAACTTTCAAAGTGGACTTTTAAGCTTGAGAACAGGATGTGTCTCTACCATGATGCACCAGGGTCTCTACCATGATACCCTGAGCAGCATTGCTCTACCACCTCAGACACTCAGAAGTTCTGAATCACCTGAGTTCACAGCATCATAGGGAAGGTACCAGAAAAGGTAGATCTGGGAAATGCAAACGCATTCAAGATGCAAAAGCATTTTCTTAATCTCTTTGGGCTTCAGGATCCTCACCTGTAAAAGACAGAGAACCTAACTCAGCAATTCACAAAATTATAGTGAAATGCAGTCCATGCATGTGAAATGCAGTCCAGAAATTTCATGAGCTATTGAAAGTACCATAAAAACGCTAAATATTATTATTGAATTAGAGTATGATTGAAACAAATTGATTTGTTTGGAGTGTTTCAGTGAGTCATAAATTCCATTTCATTTGCAACAATGATTCATTAACTGGCTCTTCTGATTATATATTTATATACCCTGCTGAAAAGACTACTGATATTAACAGAGCTAATGTTATCTACAGCTAAGAACTGTAGAGTCAAGGATTTTGTAGAAAGTGTGGTATGTCAATCTATATTTAGACATCCCTTTTTCTGTTACATTTACTACTAAGTGTGTGAAAAGCACTTGCGATAGAATTTGCCTTTTTTTTTTGATTTCACTGAGCTTGCCTGAGTACATAGTGCTTCTTCTGAAGACTAGTGCTTCATTAAACTTGGGCCAAATTAAATGCAACATTTTCAGATTTTCTGCTGGCTTCAGCATGCAAGATAGTTAGAATCACTAGTGCCATGAAGTACTAAATACCGGAAACTCAAACACCTCCCGGTATGAAATCACTAATAAATGTAAGCACCCCTTTTACAGAAATGCTTCAAGCTGCAAGAGGGAATGATTTAGGATGGTCATGCTTTTGGTCCTTGATTCTCGTTAGCTAAGTTTACTCCATATTGTAAGAAATAATCTGTAGCTGTGGGGCCTTTTTATCAAAAGGAACATTATGTAGTAGATGTCTGCTCTCTGGACTGGAAAGTCCATTTATGTTCCCTGTTTCTATTTCATAGCAATTAAAACAGAATAGAAATGGATTTTAATCTCGATGCTTGATGACACGTCATGTTTTATGTTGCTTGTTGTGCAACCAAGGTGGCCCAGGGTAATCACGCACTAAAACACTATCAAAAGACCCAGGATTTTCTGAAACGATGAGTCCTGGTTTATTCTGGAACAAAACTAGAAACTCTCCCAGGCAGCTTGGGAAGAAGGATAGAAACACAAAGGCTGTGATTCTTAGGAAGAGTCTGGGGACTGCTTTAGTCAAGGGGACAGTTTGGTGTTTTTTTCCTTGACTCCAGTCTCCTTGCAGACATCTTTTTACTTTAGATCAGAAACACCGACTTCTCATCTGGCCACAATAAATCCACAATAAATGGAGCCAGAGCTATATTCCTCAGTTTCTTTTCCGCAACAGAGAGGCAAGACTACATCTTAGTCTGTGTGAAGGAAAAAAAAAAT
Organism: Tinamus guttatus; assembly: GCF_059628265.1. Classification (NCBI taxonomy): domain Eukaryota; kingdom Metazoa; phylum Chordata; class Aves; order Tinamiformes; family Tinamidae; genus Tinamus; species Tinamus guttatus. The sequence goes on from NW_028288649.1 coordinate 2,428,672, forward strand.
TAGATGTTTGGGTGAAAAACACAAAAACAAGGGCTGGAGGGGTGGGAGTAGCATTGCTAGCACAGGAGAGTACCAAGGCTCCCCCTCTGAGTGTTTATTCTGTTGTGCCAATGCTATGTAAGATGGTCATAGTTATCTCTGTTAAATAACTGTGGTCTGAGTGATCAAAGCTTTGTTTAATTCCCCTGGTGACCTTATGGAAGTGTTGACTGGAGCTTATGGCCCTAATTTAATCCTGTTGACTCCCAGCCAAGGAGCTGACTGCAACTTCCTTTCCTTCCCAATTTCCTTCCCACATAGTTAAAATTCCATGTCAGCCTCACATTTATTCGTTGTGTTTTAGAGAAGAAACATAGGCCTCCTGAGGCTGATCTGTGTCCTCTTTTCCATCACTGGGCCAGCCCTCAGAAAAGACCTTTATCTGAAGGCCGTGATGTCCTTGTCCGTGAGCTTGAGGTTTTCAGCTGAGATCAAGCACAACCTGGATCAAGCACAAAGAGATGAGGCCAGAGACCGGGTGCAAACCCACAGTCATGAATGAAAAAGGCATTTTTCCGAAAGAGACACCATACCTAAGAGCAGGTGGGCTGCAGATGGACTGCTCAGGGATTCGTGTACTGCTAACTTGACAACAAGGCACTGCATGGACAAAAAGTTACCTAAAGATTGTTAGAAATGATCCTTAAGAATTTACCAATGGCAAGAAAGAATTAGGGGGTAAAAGGTAAGCATAATATAGGCAGATATTTAAAATGATGAGCATTAAATGTCCTCCATTTTTCTTATAAAGCCATAATTTCCTGGAAAATTTCAAGTAACTTGCACAGCCAGAATAAACCCCAGGAGAGGATTGTAGGAAGGAGCATGCTGCAATGAGTAACAGTGCAGAAGAAGCAATCAGTAGAAACCAGTCTGTGAGGGAGATGTGCATGCCCATGGCATGAAAGAATATGTGCTCTATATCATATCATATGCTGGATGTTGTAAGCATATGTTTACCTTGTACTTCCAAAACAGATGACTAAGTCTGAATCTGAAATATGCAAGTCCAAAGAGGAAGCAAGGGTGGCTTTTCTTGGGTTTGCAACAGTCACGAGTTATAGCACAGGAAGGTTCAACTGAATATTATATAAAAAAAAAAATCACCATAAGGGTGTTCAAAGGCTGGAGCAGGGACCAAGGATTTTGTAAGTCTGTCACCTGCTCCAGCTCTGCAGTTGACCTTACCTGCATGGGAGAGCAGATCAGATGACTCGAGAAGTTCCTTTTAACTTAAATTTTCCTCTAATTGTACAAAGCAACCTAGAACAGAATGACAGGTGTCCACCTGCCCTCTTCTCCTTCCATTATCAGGAGTTCACATCTGTTTTCACTGCTTTGTTTGCAGGCAACAGTCTCAGTACTTCATTTACAAAACAACCAAAGCTGTCAGCCAGGTCTTCAAGTTGCATAAATTGTCCTGCAGGGAAATGGATGTCTTGTCTCATCACTGGTGTTGCTTTTCAGCAGTTAATCCTGTTTCAGTATCAGGGATCTGAATTTGGCCTTAAAACTGGCCACTTCAGGATGGTTCATTAGACTAGGAAAAAGAATTTCAGGGAGCTTTCCTAGTCATAAAGCCACTAGTCCAATGTCTCAGGGAACTATGGCAGTTTATATCAAATGTTCATTAGTAACAGCAGTGCATCAATGACTAACTGAAGAAAAACACTACCAAGGAGCAGGGGACCAACATTTAACCACCACAGGAAACCCAAGACAAGGAATTTCTTTTGGAGGTAGCAGGAGGATTAAATTGCTTTTTCTGTGGATGCTGTGATGAGGGAGGAGAGCAGGAAAGGAGCAAACTCTTGGTAGCTGAAGGGAGTGGAGAAAGGACTGTGTTCTGTAGGCAGCTGGGGCTCTCCTTTACGTTGAGGAGAGAGGGAATGGAGGGCAGAAGGGACAAGGAGGATAAAATGGGCTGCAGAGAGCTCAGCAGATCACAACTACATGCTTGAACCCCAGTGTGGCTTCAGCAGGTTTCAGGGGAAACGCTGAAGTTCTGACATCTTCCCAGAGGATTTGGCCAATCCTAATCAAAAACAGTAAACAGGGGCTTGGTAAATGGAAAAAGGTGAAATTAGACAGAGAGAGGAAATTTATACAGAGGGCTTGCAGGAGAAGATTAAAAAAAAAGAGAAAACTGGGAGAAGTAGTAAGGAAAATGTTCTGCTCACATGAGTGAGCAATGTGAGTGTGCACAGCATACCCATGCATGCCATAGTGTGCATCTCTAGTGCTACCACTGCCCTTAAAATGCATCGTGATGCTCCTGAGATCTTGGTACCCTTACACGTTTTTGGACAGGACTTTTGAGGGGCTGAGGAAAGGGCAGGAGAGGCTCTCCTCTCTGGGCCTGTCAGCTGATGCGGCTCCTGAGGAAGACCTGTCACAGGAGATTGTATCCCACCATAGAGGCAGCAGTGTGAAAAGGTCTCCTCTTCCCCTCCTTCACTCTTGAGTAGAGGATCTCTTGCATGAGTGCAGTGCCCTTCTGGAGCCCTGTGTGCCAGGTCTCCAGAGCCCGGCAGATGGTCCCACCACAGCCCTAGCGGATGGGCAGCTGGTTGAGGTGGAGGTGAAGACACTGCCCTGTGCAGGGTGGCACAGGGCAAGGCACAAGATTAGGGTCAGAGACTGTAATAGTATCAGGATCTAACAGTTTTTGATACAATTGTTGTTGCTTTCATTTTGTTTCATTGAGGACCACGACACTATCTGCACAGACATATTGCCCACAGTTAATACAAAGGTTTCTAAAATTAAAAAAAGAAAAAAGTAACTACTGGAAATTCACAAAAATATATACTTTTTTTTTTTTTTTGCAAGGCTTGAAAAGAAACCTAGTGATACTTCTGAAATAACAGGAATGACACAGTTAAAGTGTTGTACAAAGACTGCCTTTAAAACTTCCTTTTTATTTTCTGATCATCACTTTTGATCTTCTTCAATCAAATGGAGCATCCGTTACGAACTGATGAAAAGAGAACCTTCATCTGGTTATTAACTCCTTGATGAAAGACCTGTAGAAAGTGCATTGTTCATTACAGGACTTAGGAAAATATTAAAATGAGCTAAATTCTTTATGAGATTCATGGCTTCTTGCAAGTTATAATTGGGCACGCACATAGGAAAAGCAGACCAGTTATGATTGCAAAGATGGGAACAATATCATGCAGTTGCCATTAAAATAAACGAGTTACCAGACTCCTTGTTCCTTTCTTCACTGCAAGCATAAATTCCTCCTCTAAATGACCCTGATCTAAGAGGTAGGAAAGGTAGCTGGAGCTAAAGGAGGGCTAGCTGAAAATTGCCTGTCTTAATTGATATCAAACCAACATTTTTTTTTTTTTTTGAGTTAGGAAGAATTTTTATAGCAGTAAAAGATCATCTTTGAGCAGGAAAAAAAAAGAAAGAAAAAAAAAAGGAAGAAAGAAAGAAAGAAAGAAAGAAAGAAAGAAAGAAAGAAAGAAAGAAAGAAAGAAAGAAAGAAAGAAAGAAAGAAAGAAAGAAAGAAAGAAAGAAAGAAAGAAAGAAAGAAAGAAAGAAAGAAAGAAAGAAAGAAAGAAAGAAAGAAAGAAAGAAAGAAAGAAAGAAAGAAAGAAAGAAAGAAAAAGAAAGAAAGAAAGAAAGAAAGAAATTCTTTGGAAAAACAAAGCACCCAGAAAGAATGACCTGGATGCACTGTTTCAGTGCCACATGGGAATTGGGTCTGTGTGCCTTGTGCTCCTTTTCTTTCTCAGGTTTCACAGCAGGGTTGCACTTCCTAAGATGCCTTGCAGCCAGGGAAGGACACGATGCATCTCAGCTCCTCATCAAAAAGATACAGCACGGTTCTGAGGGGAGATCAAGCCCAGTCAGAGACTGAGAATGACTGGAACATGAGGCACTGAGCTAAATTTTGTAGCAGAAACCCACCACCACTTTCCTATGGCTTTGTATGACAGAAATGCCACTGGATATCAGAATTAGGATCCAGATGTTTGTACTATTAGAAAAATAGTCTGAGGAATACTGATCTGCAAATAGGAAGGTCCACACAGTCTGTGAACTAGTTGTTGAGCTGGATTGCTTGCCTAGGTGGACGTGGCATAATGTTTATTGTACGCATTTTCTGTGAGCTGTCAGAAAAAAAGAAGGCAGGAAGACAAACAAGAACATCTCTGCACATGCTTGAAGGTCAAAGGAAAATGGTACCTTAAGTGCTCTGCCGTGGTCATCCCTGCCCAACCCCCAAACTCTTCAAAGGCCCGTTTTTTGGAGAAAGAACAGACAGGAGACACTAGGTGCAGAAAAGAGGCAGGATGGGGCCTCGATTCGCAGCTAAGGCATCTGGGTTAGAGCTGGGCCAACTTTTGTGTTTAAACGTTTTGTTTCAAGACAACAAAAGAATCAACCCTTATGCAAAAAAATGTTTGTGCAACTGTGTCCTGTTTGCCAGAGTGCTTCCATTTCTCTCTGAAAAAGGGAGAAAACCAGGAAAACTTGTGTTTTTTTCTCCATATTAACAAAAGGGAATCTATTTTTTTGTTGTTGTTTCAAGCTCAATGCTTAATTTAGGTTACTTAAATTGAAATAAATGTAACCTGCTGCTGCCATCATGAAAAGGTTTTATTTTTAGCTGAGCTAAACATTTGACCCAAATTTTGACCCAAATCACTTTTTTCCCCCTACATGAGAAAACACATCATTTCAGATAATTCAGAAAAAATATATGTATTATTTCAACCCCTTCACCAGACCACTGCACTGTGAAACAACTAACCAAAAAAAGCAATCTGACAAGCACCAATAATAGCCCCAATAGGAAAGGAAAACCAGATCTTTGTTTAAGGCTCTTTTGTCTCTCATTTAAGCTATGTTTTGGATTTCCATAGATCTTGGAGATCTAACCCCTCAGCTCCTATTAACTTCAGAGAAAGTCATGGGGCATTAAATCGCTGATTGAATGGGAAACAAGGGTGCTATGTTTATATAGCTACATTTGCAATGAGCTGCACTTTAGTACATTGGTTTCTGAATTGCTCTCACTGTGCACAGGTTGGAAAGATAGACAGTTCACTAAATGGCTATACGCATTTTCGTGTTTCAAGAAAAAAAAATCTCATTAAGATAACAATCTTGGCCCCACTGGCCAGAAGTTACTCCTATTATATTTCCCATTTGCTTCTGGGTGATGCTTTCTGCAGCCACACTAGGACGGCATACATCTGTATTCTGATCAAATTAATTCTGGCCAGGCCATGCATTCAGTCATATTAAATACTGTCTTTGTAGAGGGCACAGAGTTAAAAACAAATCCCTAAGAAATGAAAAGCTTATAAATGCTTAAATGCTTTTTTAATAAGAGGAAATTGCTGCAGGAAGTGATTCCTTATATCCCAGGCACTGCCAATTGTTTCAAATCAGTGCAGTTTCGAGTAGCTATTATCTTGTTAAGCTGTATTAATGTGCTTGTTGTTGCTGTTTTCCTTTTAAAATAATCTACGGGTTAACTTGTGGTTCTGCTGGCTAACTTGTGGCTTGTTAGTTGTAAAAGCTATTTTGTGGAGTTCCTTTCACAACCCTAATCCCTCATAGTGGCACATAATCGTCTCCTTCCTTCTTACTCCGCACTTAATGGTTGCCTGATTAGCAGGATATGGTGTCCTGAAATGTTTCTCCTGTGTCATTTGCCCAATCACTTCTCCTTCCTCTGAACACAAACGGGCTGAGGGGAGCTATTTTTTGCCATAAAGATCTGGTATCTTCCCTGCAGCACCAGGTCAGCACAGATCTGAGTCACTGGAGCAGCTCATAGCATGGCTGAAGGACACACACGCCTGGCCAGGATCCTGCAGTTAGCAGGTTAGGGACTACCCTCAGATCAAGGTTTGTTTTGAATGGTCAGGTTTCAATAAGCAGCTATTGAAATTGGCCTCCTCCTGTGAGAGTCTGGCCTCGTTGTGCTTTTGGCCTCTACAGAATCATACAGAATGTCATGCATTAAATTAAATTACGCATTGCATGAAAATGCATCTGCTCCTCGTCTTTTTTTTTTATTTATTTATTTTTAAGTCTGCATTAATATGAGCATGACACACAGCTTGCAAAACAGTTTTGTACTGGCTAATTCAACTTCTGTCTATACCGTGTCAGAAAAATAGCTTCACTGTGCTGACCAGAGTTTGCACACAGGCATTTGCAAGTGTGTGTGTCTTTCATAATAACCTACAAACAGACACACATGTGACCAGTCATCGACAAGTCTTGGCATAGTCACAGTGGACATAAAAGATGAGGAAGATATGGAAATTTATTGGGAAATGTTCTACTTTAGAGATGTCCCTGAAAAAGAGGTATGTCCTCATGGACTGTCCTGTGGAACAGATGTTTTATCATGTTATGTTCGGTAGCCTCTCAAAAAAACCTCAACCCAAACATAAGCTCTGCTGCTCGAAAATTGTTTTCTGCTTTCCCTGAAAAGAGAGATTTCTGTCCCGTGGTGAATGAAGTCAATGGGACTATTCATGTGAGTAAAGGTTGTAGAATATCCCTTTGGTTTATACTATCTGTCAGGTAGTCCCTGTGCACAACAGAGAATGTGCAACCAGCTGTGTGGGAGAGCCACAGAAAGAATAGAGTATGTGTGTAAGTACCACGAAACCAGAATAATCTCTATAGGCTTATAAAGAGGGAAATACGAAACAGCATATCAAAGATGGGATATGGACCACAAATGCTGTTCTATCACTGAATGCCAAAGGTTGATTTGCATGCAGCATTTTAAATAATTAAGCATCAAAATGGTGTTGCCATCTGCCAACATCCATCTGGTGGAGGGAACACAAAGCCCTAAGTGAGAAGCCTGTACCAAGCAAGATCTACTCTCTGATGCAGGGGCTCCTAGCAAGCAGCTCGCGATTGCCTGACGGGGCTGTCATTTCTTCCACTCAGAAACTGCTGGCAGCCCCAATGCCTCCTGTTTACCAGTCTTGTGGGCAGAGGATGCAGCTTTGCTGGTACAGGCTGGGAAGCAGCTTTGTAACGTGATCGGCCCATGCAGTGGATGTTACAATACATATGTTGTAATCAAAAATGCTATGATAGCATTTGTAAATGCAGGAACACACTTAGCTTCAATACCCTTGTTCTGGTTTTGCTGCACTCATCCCTGCATTGTGGAAAAAAAAAAAAAAAAGAAAAAGAAATAGCAGCCAAGGAGAGGTCTAGAAGGTGATGATAATATTCAGAGACACAGAAAGGTCTCTGTAAGGGAGGTTTCAGAAGGTTCAGACTGTATCTTACACAAGCGAAAAATAAGAAGTGACTTGATGGAGGTAGTGAAACAACGAAAAATGCAGAGAAGGCAACCTCGCCATTCCCACTTACCCTTTCAAATACTATGAGACTGGGCAGCCTAGTGGAATTCAAAATATGTTTTACATATATCAAAGGAAGATGGGTCCAGTTAATGGCAGGTGAGACTGTGACACAAGCAGATTTACTGAACCAGAAAATTGCTGTACGATAATTTTTCTTTCTATGTCTTTAACTTTTGGAACACATTGTTTTTAGTAACTTTATAGGGTTCACAGACATTTATACATGTATTTAAATTGCACATAGCTATATAAACTCAGATACCAAACCATCGCAGACACTGTCTCTCCTACTATACTCCACTACAGGGTAAGAAATGTCCTCTGTAGACTGATGCAGGCATCAATATCAGCTGTTGAGAGGCTGGGAACCAGATATTCCACCTCTCATTAGATACCACCAAAGACAGGGGACAGAACTGCAGTAGGTATACACTGGATGAGCTGAATTTTAGCCCTGTATTTAGCAGGGTTAACCTTGCCAGAGCACCTCCTCTTCCCTTCCTCGGGCTCACATGCGGCTTCCCTGTCACGTAGTACTGAACACCTTGCTCTGACCCTGGCGATCAATGAGAAAACTGAGCACACTTTCCCTTTTACAGAAGTAGGCTCATCACTTTCAAAGGTAAAATAATACAGTGCTATTACTGATCATGATAAGGAAAAAGATTATTCTAGCAAAATACACTTTTTCACAGTTTCTTACCTCTGTTATTATTTGTGTCACAATGATGCCACAGTGCATGAGTCGCAGTTTAGATGGGCACACAGACAGCTATCGCTCTGGACCAAACAGCTTCCCTTCTGATTGAATACTGCCAGCTGAATGCATTTTGCCACATCCAAGTGACACCAGCTTCGCTCAGTTTCAGGTTTCCCATCTTACAAACCCAGAGGCTCTGAGCTAGGAGGTGTTGCCAACTGTTCATAAACAGGTGAAAAACGTGTACTGCATGAGGGAACTTTCTGAGGTTATTTATGGGGCACTTGAGTGACTTTCCTGCTCCAGATGCCCAAGGAATGTGTTTAATTCTGTCAGCAGTCTCAGCTGCAATTCTGCTTTTTGTTCACGGTAAAGAGGCTTTCTATACATTTGGTCCCAAGTCTTCACTGCTGCTGGTAATATCTCGTGTAAGGTGATGAAGACATCTGGATCAATGGAGTTCCCTCAGCTGCCACACTGTTTAAAAGTATGAGGTGAAATGTCATTATTTATGACATGTAACATCTCAGACTGTGTCCTCCTCCTGGCTCAACTGTCCTGTCCATGACTGAGATTGACAGAACGGCACTTTTCTGGAACTCTGTTTTCTTAAATGCTGTACCTGCATAACTAAAGGAAAAGGTCATGTCAAACCCAAGCACAGTTGCACAAGGGGTTATTTAGTCTGGAGAAGAGGAGAATCAGGGGAGACCTTAACGCTCTCTACAATGGACTGAAAGGAGGTTGTAGTGAGGTGGGGGTCGATCTCTTCTCCAGAATACCTACTGATCGGACAAGAGGAAACGGCCTCAAGCTGCGCCAGGAAAAGTTCAGCTTAGACATCAGGAAGAATTTCTACACAGAAAGAGTAGTCAAGCAGTGGAAGAGCCTACCTAAGGAAGAGGTGTAGTCACCATCCCTGGCAGTGTTCAAGAAATATGTAGATGAGCTGCTTAGGGACATGGTTGAGCAGGCATGGGGGTGATGGGTTTACGGTTGGACTTGATGATCTTGAAGGTCTTTTCCAACCATAATGATTCTATGATTCTGTAAGTGCCTTGTAGGCTACCTTGTGCTGGGCACACCATAATTTTTTCCTCAAGTTTAATTTCTTGTTGAAGAGAAAGGATGTAGGCAATCTGCTCCTGAACAGGCTAGAAGACTGTTCATTGGCAAGTAGTCAAATACTTTTCTGGGATTTTGGGTAAAAGCCATCCCAGTCTCTGCTTGGCATCCTACAGATAGAGAGCTCCATAAGGAACAACAATACAGGGGCAGTTCTGCAACTAGTTGTTTAGCTTCACAGAGCACAGCATCTCCAGGCAGTTCCTCTACTATATATGCATATTTACACATTCAAACTAGCTAAATGAGCAGAACTGGCAGGAGACATTATATTTTTCTCTCCAAATCTTGGATTTTTTACTGCTCAAGAAGTGTCCTTTCTTTTTATTGGATTTATCAGAAGAAGAGTTTTCTCAACTAAAAAAAATCTAACTTTGCTATTACTTTTGTTTTTTTGGTTTTGGAGCCCCAGGACATTTAAGGACAGAGAAAATTTCTTCGCATGCAGTCAGAAATGTGAGTTTTGTTTCCAAAGCATTTGTGTGATTTCTAAAAAAAAAAAAAAAAAAAAAAAAAAAGTAACTTTGTTTTTTTCAGAAAAAAAAGAAAAAGAAAAGAAAGAAAAAGAAAAGAAAAAAAAGAAAAAGAAAAGAAAAGAAAAGAAAAAAGAAAAGAAAAGAAAAGAAAAGAAAAGAAAAGAAAAGAAAAGAAAAGAAAAGAAAAGAAAAGAAAAGAAAAGAAAAGAAAAGAAAAGAAAAGAAAAGAAAAGGAGAAACCAGCAAAAAGATCGTGTCATTTTAACTTAATTGTATGTTATTAATTGAGATTCAGCTGGAGGAGAGGTGGTAGCAGAACTCTGGGGAATTTTTCTCTGAGCTGTATGGCATCTCCCTCTCCAGTTGTAACTGCTAGAGATGATGAGCAGACTCCTTCCTCCTGCAAAATGGACATCTCTCCTGGTGCTTTAGGAGAAGCAGTTTGTATCCTTTGCATTAGCAGAAGTCAGCCTGTTCTGATGTATTTTAAACCATTATAAAAGGATTTGGCACTTTCCATTTAAAAGCAAGTGCTAAAATAAATTGAGGCAACTTCTTATTTAGATACCGGCAAGTTGCAGAATAAGGAAGGAAAAAAAAAAAGAGAGAAACCAAACTAAACTAAACAACACAAACTAGCTAGAATCCACATCTGCGTTTAAAATCTGCCCCATCTATTTAAGTTACTGTAACATCTCAGCTCAATATCTAAAACAAAGAAAATGAATTATGGAATAGTACGAGGAGAGCTTGTTAATTTTCCCACTGATGCGCTGTGAAATGAAAGCTTTATTCTAAGAATATCATATCCTCAGGGCTCTGTCTGGGGAGACACTGACAAATACAAATGTCCTTACAGTTTTTCTTTTATTCTTGCTCTATGGTGTATTCCAGACAGATTTCCAAAATTATATATAATAATATATAATCTGCACTTGTGGTTTGGTGGAGTTCAAGGCTGTGATTTTCTAGGGCATAACTATGCCCTGTGTGAAAATGGAAAATCAAGTGCTTATTATGAAAGGCGGATCAAATTTTAGAAGAATTTGTTTATTTCTTAATCAATATTAATATATGTGACTTTAATTTCAGAATTTTTTACCCTGTTACGTACCAAGGGAACATTAACAACAACAGCAGCTTTACATTTTTATAGAGTCTTTCATCAAGAAGGATTCAAAAGTGCTTTACAAACCATGGACAAAAATCTTCTTTGATCAGCACTGAGAATCTCTTAATCCGTAGTGCAAATCTCTGTTGCACTTTCTGTGCCTTTTTTTTTCTGCACATAGGGCTTCCATTGATTTCTGCAGGAATTCTGTGTGTGAAACAAGTGCAGAATGTGTAATAGAAATCTGCACTGCAGATAAAAAGAAAAAAAAAATCACCTTCTACATGTGTGGACTCCCTGCCCATCACAGAAGTGCAAGCACTGCTAGGGTGGACACTATTTATCTTCTGTGTGCATGAAAAAAAAAATCAAAAAGTCTCTGTTCTTTAACGAAAAACGCACTTGATGTTGGAGAATAGGGTCTTAAAGAAGAAAAACTAAGAATATTTGTTCCTGTACATAGATTTATGTCTTTGTTAAAGGGAGTCTTCCTTGGCAGGTCATTTAAATCTTTGCATAAGAGCAGAGTGCTGGATTTTACTGCCTGTCCCTGGCAGACAGCCACTTTGAGGTGAGTGGCTGCAGGTGCATGCAACATTCCCCCTCTGGCCCCTTCTGCAGAAGAAGCTACTAGGACTCTGACTAGTCTGTGTGTGTCTAAATCTTGCTGAACTAGATATAAACTTGAAAATCTTGCAAAATCTCTCAGGAGGTTCCTGAGAAAATGTTAGTTTTAGAGCCGCCCTCCATGTTTTTTTGTCTGCAGCTAAATCAAGAGATGCAGAAGATAGCAGAAGAGAATGCAGCAAATGGACTCTCCCAAACTAATTCCAAGTTCCATTTGGGCAAAAGCCTGATTTATCTCTGTCTGATAAAACTTTTTCAGCCTTAGAGCTTATATTGTGTTTCTGATTAAGGTTTACAGATGCTCGGGAACACTTTTTTTTTTTTTTAATCAGTGGAAAGCAATGAACCAATATCCCACTGAGATAAGTGGAGGACCCAAAGTTATTATTAATTTTATGGACACTTCTGTTCAGTAATCGAGTTTTTAATCCTTGTGTTGAACCTATAAATCTCTTGCCTTGTCATGTCCTATTTTAATAGAACATTCTGTTTTTCATGAGTAGAACCATACTTTTTAATGAGAAAATCATTCAGGATTAAATGTCCCCTAGGGATGGTATTTGAAGAAATAAAATGCCTCACTTACAAAGACAGGTGTAATGATGTGAAGAGAGATTCTTTAACTAAGAAGAGAGAATATTGGCTGTATCAGTTTCAGTCCATTTCAAAATACAGTTTGCATTCTCTGGAGTTATGTTGATCTATCCCACCTGATGAGCTGCCCCAAGGAATTTAGTCATATGCATCTAACTGCCTTTCTCTTTCAAAGGTTGATGTTTAAGTGATCACTTTCCTTACCTTTCTTCCCAATGGCACACAAATACCTGAGGTTTTACTCGTATTCTTAGCATGTGCTAACTAACAGGATTGTCAGTTAGCATGCACACCATTAGGAACAAAGATTTCTTGTTCTCTCAGTGGTGTTAACTGCATGTGTTAGAAAGATGATTGTGCAGTGTGAATGAAATCTACACTAAATTGCTTTCTTCTTAATTGCCAACCTAAAAGGATCCCACTTATATGCTGGAAATTTAAAGGGGCTGAAGTTCGGTAGGAACTCAGCCTCTCTCTTCTTTAAATATATTTGAAAACCTAGGCACAATAAAGAGAAATTCTCTCAAGGCACAGTTCAAGATGTGACATATACTGCCAAGGATTTGTCCCTATGTTGTCTCTAGCCAGCTGAGTCCTCCCATCACCGTTCTGAATGTAATGTAATGGTGAATTCTTTGGCTTGTTCACCATTTCCAGGGAAGTGTTTGGTGGCTGAAGATAGCAAATTCTAAATAATATAGTGCAAATAATTAAACTTAGCAATAATTTGATACTTTTCATCTTAAAAGTGCTGTACCAACCTTAATTGGTTAGTGCTCAGCAAAACCCCGTAAGGCGGAAGCCACTCAGGCCCTGTCTTTTGTGGAGGAACTTCCTTTGTTGTCCCGACACACTTACTCTATTTTTAGGACCCGCAAGAGCTTCATGTTTCCTTACTTTTTCTTCACATGGCATATAACTTTTTTTTTGTGATGAAAGCCATGACACTATAGTAATGGGGAAGGATTTAAAATTAAATAGTCTTTTAAAACAGCAATTAGCTTGGGGTTTCCTGGAAGAACTGAGGCATGCGAAGATCAGAAGCAGGCACCTTAATACTCTGAGGCAGCCTCCAAACCTTCAAACTACTGTCTTCTTTGAACATGAAAAGCTCTGTTTCAGGCGCACCAAGAGGTGGAACCGCTGGCTGATGGTCAGCGTGAGTGTGTGTCCCACTGTGAACAAAGTCACAGTGAATTTCACTGTGCGCCTGCAAAGTTGCTGCAAGTTTCCTTACTCAGTAATGATTCTGAAAACCACTAGGTTTAGGAAAAGAGAATTTTATCTTCATGACACTGCCAATTCTACCATAACTTAGTTATGATATTTTTCCAATGTGACCCTCCTCTTGTGCACAAGGGGCACCTCTTAGAGGGTGGTTTGCCCCATGAGCACCCAGCCCTGTATAGGGATTCACCCTAAGGGTACATGGAGAGAAATCTTCTCCCAGGTCCCTTAAGGGGAGGTGAGCTCAACAGCAAAGAGTATAGACCTGAATCTGGAAAAAAGACATGGCTCCTGAGCTCTTTTCTAGAGGCTCTAAATCTTCCTTGATTTCAAAAATACATTTAATTCTTTCTGGAGCCTCAGGTCTGTGACACAGACCTGACACAACTCAGATTTTTGTGCAAATTTCACATCTTTCGTGACACAAATGAGCAATTTCTGGTTTGGTGTTATTATAATGGTCTCTCCCCTTGCACTGGTTACCTGCTTAGCCCAGGCTGGCCCACCTCATGCCCTAGGAAAGCTGCTGCTCTTCTCTGCAGAACCAGCCCCAGCCTCTCATTCCGTCCCTCTTTCTATTTGATAAGTACTGTTTCAGTTGTTTCCAGATTAATCAATGCTGCGTACTTTCTAGTCTAAGTAACTCACCTCCTGATGATCCTCGTGAAATGTTACTTTATTTCAGTCATGTCACATTAACGTTATCAAACAGCTGCTTGGGCACCAGCTCTTCATTTTACTTGCCAGTCTGCCTTGCCTGAGCTTGATGTTTACTTTGCAGAAATGATGGGGCTGCTCCTACGACAGATGGGAATACACAAACGTAGGCAGGGACCTGGTGGATCTCAGTTCAGGAAGTGCTTTCCAAAAAGAAAAAGTCAGACTTGGGACATTGGTTTGTGGATAGGACAAGTAAACGGGCAATCTTAAATAATCTTATTTATTCAGTTTGGCAGACCCCACAACTCTCCACAAAGCATATAGTCATACCCTTGTCCATGATAAGAAAGTCCAGAGGACAGCTATATTTTATCACATTTTATTATGTACTCCTGGTTTTCTGTATGTCCTTTGGCAAAGTTATCTTGCTTTTCAGTGTCTCAATCCCTCTCCTAGCAGGGATGTTGGAGTAAATACCTCAAATCGTATAAATTACTCAGAGCTTATAATGATGTGGACTTACAGGAGTACTTTGGGTAGACAGCCACGCATCATAGTTCACACAGCTTAGATCCGGGGCGTGAAGAGAGGAGGCGGGTGGCCAAGTTCATGTGGAAAGTCACTGGGGAGGACTCGCAAGCGCTGCTGCGGCGTGCAGACTTCCCGGCCATTCGCTGCCCGCTGGAGTAACACCACTTCTCTTTAACAATAGTTTGACATCACTTCCTGGAACAGACTGAGTGCATTGAACTAAGTATTTCCTTTATAACTTGTAGTTACTCAGCTACCTATTTTTGGCTGGAAATGCTAACTTGAGCTCCTTGTTTGACCCTATTTCCTGGCCAGCCCCAATGTATTGTCTGTCTTCTAGTTTAATCTTAAAATAGAGCCTTGTCCAGCCTCTGGGAAAGCAGGCACTGTCAAATTTACACACTTATCATGACAATTTTTAGATCTTCAGAACAGTTGCAGAAAATATTTGCCATGAAAGCTGTTTAATACTCCATTCTTAACCAAGAAAAAGCTAGTTTGTCAAAAGAAATAGTATTTGTTGGTCTTTCAGATGTCAGTTGTATCCCTACAGAATCACCTAAAACTCCAAAAGAAGATACCATATCTCTCCCAAATGTAGCATGCTAAAGTTGCCTGGTGTCTGCATGAAATAGCCTGATATATCTCACTCTCTGTTTTATACCAGTATGAAGTATCTAGCGTAAACAGCTCCAGCATTAACAGCGAGAATGCTGCTACTAAGTAGAGCCCTGGGAAATTCCTCCACAGTGATATTTTTCCTCAGAGAAAGTACTTGGTTTGGTGACAGTAAAATGCTTTAAAAAATTTAAATGGGTTATTTGTGTTACTTAAAACAAAATCCAATAAGAAATCAATCTAAATTTTCATTTTGCTATTGAAAAAATACTATAATTACTGATACTTCCTTCAATTTATTTTTTAATTATAAATCTTCAGTATGTTAAAGTCACAGAGCGAAGCATTTAATTAAAGAAAATGTTACAGTTAAAGTAATTGCCAAAAATGTTGGAAACCACTCATTGCAGGTCAATCACAAATGGATTTCCCCCAAGATTTTTCAGCACAAAGATAATCAAAATCTCAGTTATTCCCACAACTTTGCTACCGACTCTTAGAATTGTTCCCCTCTATGTTCTATGTCTGATGGCTTCATATAGCAAAGTAAAACCAGTCAGACAGAAAATGGAGGCTTAAGCCTATTGTAACTCCAGGAAGATTATATGGGTTTATCTTACGTGTTTTTTAACCCACTGAGCATCAATTTATAGCCAAAGGAGACTTATTTATTAATAAATCAATTGCATGTGATCACTTGTCCATACCTCTTCCTTTTCACAAGCCCATGCAGAGGATGTCAGTGCAAATGAGAAGAATGGCCCATTAAGTTCATAATACACAAGACCTTCCAACTTCACCTCATCATTAAAATTGTTATAAACCTCCAGTCTTCTTTGAACTCACCTTACTTTGCTAGACGAAGGCCACCAGGTGAAAAATCACAACAGCAACAAATACAAATGAAGGGGGTTTCAGAAAGATTCTATCTCAGAAAATGATGATTTGTTCATGTAATGCCACTTTTTGCACATGACATTTTATAGGCAATTAGGAACCCAAGCATTAAATACAAAGAAAAAAGAATTATTTTATAATAATATACAACACAATTATATAATTTTAATTTATAATTTATATAATTTCATATTTTATAATGTATATAATTTTATAATATAGTACAATTTTATAATCCCAGAACAGCTGGGATTTTTGTTTGTCTTTACTTGTTTCTTTTGCCAAAAATGCAACTATGAAGAATTCTTGCAGCTTTTAGCCAATAAGCTAAAACTAATTCTGAAATGAAGCCATGAAGTCAAAGGTTTAAAACCTTAAATTTCAAACCTTAAGCAACCTTCTCACCTGCACAGCATTGAAAGGAAGATTCCCACCAAATGGATTTTTTTTTTAAGAAAGAGCAGAGAGAGAACACCATGGTGTGGAACATTCACAAATGACAGACTGCAGTATGATAAGATAGAATATCAGAAATGAATTTAAACTCAACCTATACCTGTAAGTTCATCACTAACAAACAGAGGCACCCACACCCATGTACAAGTGCTCAGTCACAGACATGTAAAATTATAAGGCCAACAGATAGAGGAATCACTGTGCTAAGAGGTGATACCAATTTGCTCCTCTCATCTGAAGGGCTTCTTTGCAGCCAGTGCAGGGACGTTGCCCTTGATCTGAAGGCCAAGAAAATGTTTTTTGGCTGTTTTCTATTCTGTGGTTGTGAACTGGTTTGTCCTTAAATTTTGCCAGTCTCTGCCTTAGTTTACTGTCACCATGACTTTTGCAAGTAAGAGATGATGAGTAGAGTTAGGAGGCTTCTTCCTCTTTGGAAAATTAAGAACTAAGCCATTAAGCAAAACAGTTTCCAGCATGAAATGCAACATTGCAATCTAGACTGTACTAGTAAGGCTAAGAATATTGATTTAATTAAACATCAAATTAGTCTCAAGCATCTCTTTAAACATCATAACATGTATCTGCATGCTTTAGAGCATAGTTATAGTTACAGATGTAAGTTTAAGGGGAATTTTTATGCTTTTGTGGGCTATCTTGTTTTTATTCCTTGCTTCACTGAACTTTTTTTCGTCAGGACTGTTTCTAAACTCTGGTTTGTCTCCTACATAAGAAGTATCCCATTACCTCAATAAAATCATGCTATTGCTCTCAAATATTATGCATCTTGAGCCTATAGTGTCATCTAGAACAGATGCTCGGTAGAAGTTTTGCCCTGTTTCATTCACTTTCCAAACCAGCATGTCCTGCACCTCATCCAATCTGCAAGCTACATTACAGAATCATCCTTCTCTCTTGTCATAAATCACATGTTCCCATCCGAAAATGCAGCAAAAGAATATCCACTGTAGAAGCAAAGAACTTGTACAATAGAAGGAGTCATGATGTTGGCCCTGGCATCACGTGCTCCCCACACACAACTGCTTCATGCTTCCCTACAGACTCTCAAGCCTGACATGACCTCAGAGCTGGGAGCCAAGGAGCAGAGGTAGCTCAGGTTTTGGAGGGCTGTAACACAGAAGAGTGTAGCTGCAGGTGATTACACCATACTGCAGACCTGGAGCAAACCACCTAAAAGCAATTGTTTCTTGTCCTTGTGCATGGGGGTTCATGAGCAAGTGTTCTGCAAGGATGCAAGGAAAGGAACCAAATCACAGACTGGCAGAATCATTGACGCGCCTCTAGCCCAAGCTTCCTACTCAGAGCAGGTAGAGCAAATCTACTTGCTTAGGGCCAAGTCAGGTTTGAACATCTCCAACGGTGGTGATTGCACAGCTTCTCTGGGCAACCTATTCCAGGGCTGGACCATCATCACTGTAAAATAAAAAAGATTTTTAAAAAAAAGTTTAAATGGAATTCCCTGTGCTTGTGCCCATTGTGTCTTGCCCGTCCACTGAGCACCACTGAGACGAGTCTGGTTATGTAAGATCCCCTCTGACCTTTCTTTTTTGACAGTCTTAAGAGTTCCAGCTCTCTCAGCCTCTCCTCCTATGACAGATTCACCAATCCCTAAATCATCTTCACAGTTGTCTGCTCCAGGAGTCCCATGTCTCTCTTGGACTAGGGAGCCCAGTACTCCAGACATGGCCTCACTAACACTCAGCAGAAGGGAAGGATTTTCTTCCTCGTCCTGCTGACAATGCTTAGTCTAAGGCAGCCCAGGACACGATTGCCCTTCTTTGCAGCAGATGCTCCTTGCTGCCTCATGTCCAACTCAATATCCACCAGGACATAGACCTTCGGGTCCTTTTCTGCAAAGCTGCTTTCTGGCCCATCAGGCCCCAGCCTGCAGTTGTGCATGGCGTTACACCTCTCCAGGTAGAAGGACTATGCATTTACCTTTGTTGAACTTGATGTGATGCCTGTTGACCCACTTTTCTGGCCTGTCAATATCCCTCTAAATAGCAGCACGCCCACCTAGTGCATCAGCCACTCCTCCCAGTTTTGTATAACGCTTCCTCTTGCCTGAGAGTGGGGATAAAGAGCAGTTGCCACCTGTGTGTGCCTTATTAGTGTTCTGCGCTGGCTGCCATGAGGATCCTCCAAGAAGAATTCAATTTGTGATTGCGAAAGACAGAGAAAATGTCAGGAGAGCTGGGAGTGAAGGGAAGATTTTCACTTGAGCATCGCTTGTGTTTTTTTCAGTGCTTTCCTTTTCTACATAAATACCTTTTCAAAATACCTGGGTCTCTCAGTTTCACTGAACGCTTGTGTTTTTTCCTTCCTCCTAAAATGTGCTTTGAAATGGCTCATGCTATCAACACTACTGAGGACAGCTTGAAAAGAAGGGTTAAGCAAAAAGTAACCTCTCAAATGAAAACTTTCAGGGAGGAAGCTGGTGAAGACAGATGTAATCATCCAAACTGGAGATGGGGCAGGACACTGGGGCTAACACGTCCACTCTGGAGAGAACTGGGAAGAAATATTTTTAATAACGACAGTCGTTCTAGCGTCTGAGTTTCACTCACCTGAACATCAGTCCCTTTAGCAGGCAGAGCAGGGATGAGCACAGCGCAGGTTCACAGGCGCATGCACAGAGGCTTCTTAGCAGAGCGTGCCAGGGCACTTCTTTTGTACTCACTCCAAGGGAATAATGTCACCTACCCAGCCACCAGCCCCACTTTCCACTGCGCCTGAGTTTTTCCTTAGAAGTTTCTTATTCAAGCACTTAGCCTGACCAGGCTTGACCTTGCTTAGCTTATGAGATGTAACAAGATCACTGCCTGAGGTGTGAAATGACACTGGAATGGAGGTCACGATCTTAAAGCAAGCACCTTCTTCCTCTGCTGCTATATTTCCTCCTGTTGCCACTGCCCAGCATCCAGCTAATCAGACAGAAACAAATGCCCCACGATTGTAGCACAACATTAGTGGAATATAAAAATCTGTCCTGTCGATTATTCAGCCACCACAGTGGTATAGATTCTTATATTTATATGCATTCAAAGATCAATCAGTTTCTTTTTTTAACATTTTTTTTGTTGCTACTTAAACAAAAAGTACTTGCTATAAATCTCTTTCTGCAAGATGCTGAAAGAGACAAACAGTCCAACAGACGGTGGCTTTTAAGCAATGTGGACAGAACACCAAATCAATCATTCTGAATGAATAATACATTTAAGAACTGCAGCAATATGAACAGCAGAAAATTCATCTGCACCTAAAATGAAACTTCCTGGGCCCATTTTAAGATAGAGTATGCAACAGAAAATACAGAGGGTACTTTTATTCTAATATTTCAAATGCAATAGGAAAGAATTCGTGCATGTGTCAAACTGTCACATACTAGACAGAGCTGGTTATGTGAATGGGTATTACTGTATAAAGCTATAGATTGATCTACGGAGAATAATTTTTTTTATTTATTTACAGAACATTAGAATAAACACAATATACAAACAACGTTCATAAATGACATCTCAGGTGCTGCAAAAAAAACCCCTTTTTTACAGCGAGCCTTTGGTGGTATAACATTTTTATTGTGATGCAGTAAAGAATGAGCTTTAGAAGCGAACTTAGCAGGATAAACCTGGGGATAAATCAAATCCAAATAACAAGGCACTGAAATTCAAGTACAGGTTTCAGAGACAAACCTAATTGACAAAAGCAACGGGGCAAAGGGCTCCTCTGCTGAGTTAAATCAGTCTTGGATCTACAGAGATATTTCAATTTCCTCATTTATTTTTACCATTGGAGCTAAGCTGACTTACTGGGGAGAAAGCAAAGACAGAAAACCCCAAAGGCCATTAACATGTCTTCTGGGGGAAAGGCAAGGTCAACGAAAATTTTGTGACCCTTAAGAAAAAAATAAAACCAAGATGTACAGCAAAGTGTAACCAAGATGATCTCACCCCGGAGAGTCTCAACAGGCCAGGCATTACATGGCAAAAGCATCTCTGGGGGGATTTCTCCTGTGTTTTTTCCTGAGTTTCCCTTACCACAGCTCTGCGAGCAGGGGCTTTGAGCTCACAAGTCCTCGGCATGCGCCATGCTCTCGTCCTCCTTCTGCCCATGCCGCGTTAGAAGCATGAGGTATGGCGGGTATTAGGAGGCAGCGTTTTCTTTCTTGCTGTGGAGAAGCGGTTATTAAATTAAGGCTGTTCTTGTCGGTGCTGCTACATCTGCCTATAAAACTTCTCTTTGAGGCACGAAGCTCAAGGCAGCCAAGCCAGCTTGCAGACAAAAGGCTCCTACATGCAGCAACTGGCTCCCACCCTTCTGTGGGTGGTAAATCCCTCTCTGTGATGGGGTGATTTGCAGGAAACCCTGAAAGAAGAACCTCACTGTTTTCCTGCATCTGCTGTGATGTGCTGTGAAGTTACACAGTAACCGATATGTTTTAGGGGAACATAAGGCTGTTGAGCAGCAAGGATTTGTTTGCCCATGTCTGTCTAACAGGGATTAACTTAGGAGGGTTGTCACAGCCTAAACGAAAAGGAAACAACCACCATTCATCAGCTGGTGGCTTCCAGATACAAATCCTTCTTTCAGAGCTCCTACAGCAGATTAAAAATGGTGCAATATATGGATTGCTCTAGTCATTTTATGTTTGCCTGTAAGTTAAGGACTGCAGAGAGACAGATGACTAGAAGATCCCCCTGTTCCTTTCTTGGAGTCTGCTTGCTGATCTTCTGAGGGTTTTAGAAGAAAGGAGAAAACTTTGCACAATTTACAACTACCCTCCTAAATACGTGATCACCTAACCGGTCTCAATAACACACCAGTAGCTTCCAAGGGCAACAGCAGACTGGAGGCTGAAAATGCCTTCTCTTTGAGGTACCACTGGGCGCCATAGTGTGTCCTTGATTACATTTGTCATGGGAATGGATTCAGGCTGCCAGGTTACTTCAAGGAAAGGCTCAAAGACCTCCTTGGTTGGAGGTTAATTGCATTGTTCCATAATGGGCCTGTGATACTTGTTGTTTTAAAGCAGATGTTTTAAAAACATCTTAAACATGTCTTTTTTACCCACTATCAAAGTGGCAGGGCAAAACACAATAAGGGCAGATAACCGACAGGGAGCATCTCCCCAAGTTGAGGTGTAGCAGATGTTTAGGTTGACAGCTGCATAGTCATCAGTTCCCATTGGTCCTTGGCTTTAGCTGTGAGGAAGTACACCCAGAAGACATACTCTCACAGCTGCAAATGAGTCAGAAATCCACACAAACCAGCACATTAGATCCCTCAGAGAAGTTCCCTAACTCTTAGGTTCTTACCCAGTCCTTGAGGCTGCAATAAGCTAAAGATGACTCCTGCCATCACAAAATACAGCAGGTCTTTACTTTTTTTCCACCTTCTCTTTTCCATCAGAACAGGTGATGACTGGTCTACTCTCCTTATACAGAATCCCAGTATAAAGAGCGAGGGATATGGCCAAAGACACACAGAAACCCATTTCTCCTAGAATACTTCACCTGATTATGTTTAGGACCAGAAGTGCTGAACACAAAGTAATCAATCTGGAAGTAAAATATTAATATCATAAATGGTGTTCCTTTCTCCATTCTCTATAGCTCAGATTTTTCCCTAGCCATCATACAGAAGGCTGGGAATCTGAACTACGACATCTGTGAAAATACAGTCCAGAAAAGAGAAGAAATATAACCTCCACCAAGTGATATATGTTCATTCCTTTGCTCTTTTATTTAAATGATTAAAATCACATAGGCTACTTGGGGCTAATTTTGTTCACTTTGCAAGTGGCTAAGCAATTGCATTAATGCTCCAAGAGTCCTGATGAATGTGAAGGAGAAAGGAAAGAATAAGTTTTAATGAAGAATCAGCAGGACTTCCACTTTCCAACTTTGTCACCTCTCAAAAGGAGAGTACAGGCGAGAGAGAGAGAGCAAGCAAAAGAATATAAACTGTACAGCTCACACTTTCTCAGGCAAAATTAATTTCTCAGATGTTGCTGAGGTCTTTGCACTCTGGCATGAGACACAGGGGGATGAGGACACTTTTTTTTTTTAGATCTGAGTCAGAGGGAGCACTTTCCTCAAGAGATCAAATGAGCACTAATCAGGAAGAATGTTTGGTTATTAAATGCATCATTGAGCCCTTTAAATATCACTCGTTGGGTCATAAATTCCTATTAAATGCTGATAATCCATCATTGTCCTCTGCAGACAGAAGATAAAAATAGCCAGAGATTTGCCAGCAATCCACCTCTGTTCTTCCACATATTTCAAGGCAGGTGATACTGCCGTAATCTTCATCTCTCAAAGTACTTACTGGGCACTGTCCATGCAGCGCTTTCTCTGCATTTTACTCTCTACTCACTCATTTCTCACTCACTCCGGGTAATCTTTGCACTGGTCATGCACTCTTCCTATTACTACTGTTCTTTCCCACTTTACATTCAGGTTTCATCTTAACCGAATGCTTTGGCTAGCTGATTGTCCCTAACAACAGCCTACCCACTACCCTCTTTGCAAGCTGTTCTTCAATGACTTTCCTCTGTATGGGAACAGTGTGCTGCTTTGGCAAAGGAATCTCTTTAAGCCTAATATAGGTCTGTATTTAATTATTTTTGTTTTAATTTCACTATGGTTTACATCAGGCCAGTTGTTAACATGGCCAGAGCTATAGGAGAGACCATGCAGGATGCATGCCATATCTGATGGAACTGACATGGAGCAGGGCCATATTCTTACTCTTGCTCTATGACCTGGTGGCTCGTCACCTTGGGCTGTCACTAGCCAAAGGATAGGCATGAAAGGCCAAGGAGAAAAGCCCTAGCACTTTGCTGTAATCAGGGGAGGGGAATGTTGCCCACAAGGGCTCCATTCTCAGCAAAAAAAAAAAAAAAAAAAAAAAACCTCCAATACACAGACCCCAGCATATGCTCAATGCAACCTGGTGTTGTGAACCTCCTCCCCTTCATTTCACCTGACCACACCAATGCATGTGCCCATCGCATGGCTTGACATGTCTGACCTCATGCCTTGTAAAACACTTAAGGCATTTGCACCAGAAAACCTTCAAGTGTGTGTATAATTGTACTCTTAATTGTTAGTAGCTCACTGCAGAGCAGATAGGAAAACTAGCATGTTTCCTGGAGTATGTGGGAGGCCACGAGTAGGTGGTAACTAAAAACTGTACCAGTTTGGAGGGGTTTAAAACATTATTACTATTATTTTTGACTCTGCAGCAAGATAATAAGTCTTAACAGCTGCTTAGCTGTATGTAACGTACTTACAGAAACATGTCATTACATATATATGTTTCTCAAAAAGGAATGCTACATCAAGAATAGGAAATTATTGATCGCTCTATTCAGGCTAAAAAGGGATTACTTTTCAGTCTGTAACAGGGCTTTGGCAGGATGATTTAAAAACATGCAGTTGAGGGCCCAAATGGCATTCCCTGCCAGATTATAATGATCCCTTCAACCAGGGCTGGGTGAATTTCAAAATGCTTGGCGACCCAGTTGAAGTTAGTGCCCTCCAGTCTGTGATATTTTTAGTGACGGGCAAACCCAAAAATTTGCGTGGTTATCCAGAGTTCATCTGGACTGCCCAAATGCCTGGAGTCTGCAAAAATGGGCTGGAAAGTTTTCAGGGAAGATGCTGGGTTTTTTGCTGTATTTCCATTACTGTCTATTTCTGCACAGGTCAGGAATCTGAGGAGAAAATCCTTTCTTCATATTGTTTTGCTGCACTTGTGTTTCCAGTCGTAGCTAAAAAAGTGCTGTCTGGCAAATGAACTTAGAAAAGTAGCTGAGGAAAAAAAATTAACTATCCTGTAATGCAAAACTATGGTGAAGTTTGGACAGTGGTCAGGCATAACCCTATCCTGTGATTTAATTCTACTTCTGCCTAGGTTAGCGGGAACTTTGCACTGTTCATCACAATAGAAGATTAGTTTCACTCATTCCTATTAAAAAATTCCCAAATGACCTTTTACCATTAAAGTAGGAGCAATTTAGATAGGAGAAAGTTCCCTGACGATTAGACCTCCCTGGCAATTTTTGGTACTTCGCTTTTCTTTCCTTCCATGGCATATATTGACCATGCTGCAAAACTGTTTTGCCTTGAAACAAATGAGTAGTTAATGTAATTCAACCGAAGATCTGTGAGATACCCTAACCAGCTGTGACTCTGAGCCAAATTCAGCCCCAGCTTGAGCTTAAACAATTTCAGTGAAGTTGTACCAGTGCGCAACCAGGCCTAGATTTAATCTTTTGATTTCATGTAAGAGTCCTGGGTATGTGAGGTCTTAACAACTAATCAGCTCAGCTGGCTTTTGGCCTGAGATTGTAGATGGAGAGGGAAAATGGTAGAGATGGGCTACTGAATACTAAACAGACACTCTGGAGGAATATCTAAGTAATGATTTTATCTTAGGTCTCATCAGGGGAGAGAGCCTGAAATGGTTCACGGGAAAAGCCCAGCATGACATATCCAGGAAATTTTTAATGACAAAGAGTCAGCAGTTTAAGACATTACTTGCTTCTACTTTTTGGGAAATTAATTCCTAAATCTGTGAAAAAAAAAAAAAGTTGCTTTCTTGTTTTCTACCAAATGGTCTGTGTGTCTTATCTTGGCATAGCGAATGAAGCATCATGCTTTTCTTTCAGAGCATCATTCCAATACTTTCCTTCATGGCGCCTGTTGCCACTGTTAGCATAACATTGTCCTGATGGTGTACAGCAACTCACCAGGGCATTTCCTTGAGACAGCAATTTCCAAACTGATTGAGGCTGCAATCCCCAGTCACCCCTCTAATTGGCAGTGACGGGGACTGAATTCCAGCTGCAGGAATAACAAGAGATCCTGTTCAAGTCATGCCTTTACCTACTATTGTTCTTACAGAAGTTCACCAATAAACATATATACAGATGTCAGAACTCAGCAGAGCAAGAATATTTAGAGTAACAAATATTTCTGCTTTTCACTCTAAAGTCATAAACTTGAATTATTTTGCACCATGCTACTTCTTGTTTTAATGTTCTTATGGAGAATGCATAAAGCCACTTGGAATAAAAACAGAAGCACAGCTGAACAATACCCCCAACCAAAATTCAAACTAAACTTTCCAAGATCCAGTGGTAATAATAGCTCTTGGGGTTTTATTTTCCTTTCACTTTTGAACTCATTTGTTCTTCTAAGTTTGGGCCAGGACCAGAATTTAAAAATGTGCAAAGACTCTAAGGAATATTTTCATAGTGAACAGTTTTGGCCTCAAGGTGTTAAGGACTTTCAGTAAGACCTGGGGACCTTAAAAAGGGAAGAGGCTCCCATTGGCTTTAACAGTGGAAGGGATAGAGTCTCCACCTCGGATGACCTTATGCAAAATCTTGATCTTGAGGGACATACTGATGTAGTTTTAGATGCTTCCTGGAGAGTGGAGACCTACAGTGGTGCTTCAGCCTTCTTGTGGGTTTTGGTTTTTCATGGCTCACATCCTTTGAGTTTGGGAGTATAAGACTGAGCATATACGACCCAAGCTGAAATTGAAAAGAGCTGGGTGATAGCTCTGAGAGCCCTTCCCCAGCTCTGAGCGTAATACACTTCTGTGGTGTTTGTTCAGGCTGGCTCATTTGAAATGCAGTTCCTGCTTGGAGCCAAATTTTTCAGAGCTGGTTTCCTGTCTAACTAGAAACTCAATTATAAGCAGCCAGATTTGAAAGCCAAAATGTAGCCACTTGAGTTGGAAAATTTGGGTTCCAAATGAACTGCTTCTCCTTAAGCAGAAGATCAGTGACAAATGAAAGGCACATAGTATCTGTTTCTTTGGGCAAGCGATGCCACTGGGATCAAGACAATCATTTGTCTGGGGCAGAACTACTAACATCAATTTGGAGGGTTGGGCAGTCTAGCCCTGAGGTTAGACTGCTTTACACTTGGTATTGTCTCAGACTGCAACTCAGCTAAGCACACAGAGAACCCTAAGCAGATCTTGAAACATTTTCCTGAATTCAGGTCTCAGGAAAGCTGAGCCTGTTAATGCTGAAGTGATTTGAGTGCTTTCCTTTGAAATTTTTCACAATTTATTACGACAAGGGAGATAAAGTATAGGTTATTAAGTCTAATTAATGGCACATAAAGTAACATCGATATGTAAGTGTGGAGAGAATGGAAACAGAGCGTACACAGCTGCCTCTCTTTTTCTTCCCCTTTTCAGAGTGCAACTGATGTGAGTGCCCAATTCCATACTCCTTTAAGCTTAAAGAATTCAGAATACTTCTTGCTTGCAGACCTGAACAAGAAGCAGTATATGCACTGCGTTATTCATTTGGAGCTCTGAGTTCATCGTTCGTGATGTTCATCCTTCCACCTCTGAGCCACAGCACCAGTCCTGCTTTCCTCAGCAGGTACTCATGCAGAGAAAAGGGACGCAGCTTCCTTATGGTCCAAACCATCAATAATCCATGATGTCTATGCATATTCTCTCCTCTCTACCCTGGCATTATTTCACATAGATCTTACAGGGAAGACATCTACTAGGTCAATGGTCTCCTGTAGCCTCCTCTGTTTAGTTCTTCTTCCTGCCCTTAGCTTGTTGCATGGCCAATTTTGGAGATCAAAGTGCTTCTTGACATTTCCCATCGGGCTCTGAACATCTATGCAGAGCAGTGATCACTCGCATTAGCCACCGATAAGCACAGAGAATAGAACAGACACAATAGATGGGCATTTATGCATCTACATTAAATAATTAACTCTCACAACAGCCTGGGGAGGGAGGATTCCCAATTTCACAACTGGGGAAAGCAGAAGCGGAAAGGTTAAGCAATTTGCTCAAGGTCACAAGAGAAGTAATTGTCAGTGCAGGGATTAAGATTTAGGAATTTATAGCTCCTGGTCCTGTGTGCAGGCCACTAGATCACAGTGTCTGGCACTCCAGAGAGTTAGGCTGCTTATTCTTCCAGTAAAATGCTAAACCAAATGCTCTGACCTTTTCTAGTGTTATCAGATAAAGCGCTTTCTTAACTCCAGGTTATAGAGGGTAATGGAGGAGGGGAGGAAGTGACAGACTGAAACTGGTGTGTTCGATGCTTATATAAGCGGATTTTCCTTGACCCATTTGAGGAGTACTTACCATCAGGCCAAATACATACAGGAGGGAGAATACAGTGACTGGATAGTAGATTCTGAGATTTTTCATTTGCAAACACTGACAAGCTATTTCAGTGATTATATCGGGAGTGTCGACAGTCTTATATAATTCATAGGAAGTCAAGTGCTGCCAGTGAACTTGGAGTACTTATAGGCTATATAAATAAGGTGTAATTCACTGAAATAAGTGAATAAGAAAATCTTCTGAAAAGCTGACAAGCAAAATTCAGTACTTCCAGCCCACTGTTATTATTTGGTAAATCTACAGAATTTTGGCTTCCAAGAAACCACCAGCCTCCCTTAGCCAAGAGGAAGCTTCTTGGAGTTTGCTGCTATGGCATCACTTTATTCTGTTTCTGTGCCAATAATTAGAAGACCACATTTCCAAAATCTAACAGCCTGCATGGCTACAAGCAGGGTTGCCTATAAACATAAGAGCCAGTAAGTGCATGACTAGCAAAGGCTTCAGGAAAAGTGCTCTGTGGCACCAGGGCCATCATACTGAGGACCATCGTGGGTGAGCCACTTGTTGGTGTTTAGTGGAGATCTGGTGAGGTCTCTGCTCCTACATAACCCGTCTTCTGAAACAGGCAGCTTTCTGAGACTTGTCTCAGCAGGATAATACCTTGCAGTTAGCTGCAAGATGATGTTGTGCCTCTTTTTGTAGTGCTTATTTTTCAGCAATTCAGTTGGGCCCCAGACCTCTCTACCATGTTGGCAACTGCCTCCTCCATGACTTTAGGCACCAGCTTTCTTCTCATCTGTGTCAGTCTGGTCACTGGGGTCAAACAGAAATACTTCAGACATATTCTAGTTTCATGAAGGCATAGGAATAACTGGGAGAACAGACTTCCATTTTTGATAAAACAAAAAAATGTGCTGCTCTGCCTAGTCATTGCTGAGCAAGTATTTGAGAGGAAAGGTTCTATAATTCTGTCCAAATGCTTTTCCAGAGCTGCTGAATGAGTCTGGAAAGAGCTGTGTGGGATCCCATGGTTTAGTCTGAGCACCCAGATTAAAGCCATCTCTGTGCAGGTCTATTTTTTCCTCAAACCCTAACAGTTTTCAGTGGCTTTCTTGTCTGCAGTACCAGGAAGGACCACTGACTTTGGAGGAGTAAATGCCCTTTCAATAATATGATAATTAGCAAAGCCTTTGAAAATTAGCTAGAAAGTTAATACAAAACAGAAGTTACATGAATATGTCAATGAGTGGGTGTAAAGGGTCTCCTTCTGAAAGCATAAGCATAGCTCATGGTGTCAATTCTGTTTTCGGGGCTTTTGACTCACCAAACTGCTCCTGAGAGGTGTGGGTTTGAATGCTACTGTGAGAAGAAAGGAGAGTCTGAGAGATTATAAACAGAAAAAACAACTGCTGCTCAGAATCTCTGTTTTTGTTAAACACAAAGTAGCTTCTTTGAGACAGCTTAACAAGAAGGGTACAAATGAGAAATGTATACATGTGTGTATATGTAGTCTTATTTTATATAATTATAGACACACATGCATACACACATATACACACACTCGCACATATGTAGCATTTTTCATCTTGAGCAGTTCAGCTGTGGTGCATCAGTGGTTTCCTCCAATCTTACATTTCATCTGTCTGAGCAAATCACTTGACAACCTTGTGCCTCAAAATCAGGCAGTTAATTCAGACTACACAAGGGCTAAACAGTTTTCTCTTTTCAGTTGTCTGCTCTAAATACAAGCCCATGTGATTTGCTTATTTGCATAATATAGTCTTACAAGCTGAATATGAAGTCATCTTGGATGATTTGCTTCTCTTTGCGAAACAAAATGGGGGACAGCAGCATCCAAGGAAACTAGTATACCTATTTCCCTTGGAATGAATGACTTCAGCTCTTGGAGCTCTGGTTTCTCTGGAGATGGCAAGATCAGAAATTATGCAGCTGCTGTGGAGATGGAGGCAAAAAACCTCTAAAAAGGGATCTGGAACAATGTCAAGTGTGTCAGATCTTTGACTTAGTATTTTATAAATCAGAAGATGTTCTGAAATGCTCCTCTACCTCAACAACGGTACCTAATGTTACTGACACAAAACAACCTGGTGCTGGGAATGTAAGACAAAAAAAGGCTGGGAATATAACTATGTGTTTACTTTCCCTGAAATAGCATGCAGTGGTGCTCTGCCTCATGCAGATCTGGGAAGCAAGACATTAATCTTTTTCTTTTTTTTTTTAACAAAAAAAGAAAGTTTCCTATAGATTATCTTTTCACTGAGTAAGAAGCCTTTGAAAATTTGGTCCCAGTGTATCTTGTCTATGAAGTCAATTAGCTCCTAAAATGACAACATAGTAGAAAGAACCTAGAAGCTGATATAGAAATATCTCGCTTTATTAAGCCTGGGCAATTTTCTGTCAACAAAAAATTATGCTTCTGAAGTGATATGGAACAAGAATCAAACATGAAAGCATACAAGTATCCACTTTTGAGCCCTTGAACAGTTATAAGAAGCCACTTCTTGGTATTTCTGCTACACAGAATGAATTTTCATTACCTGAAGTATCTATTATCTAATGAAAAAAAACCCAGCATTTTACAATGAAGTGTAATATGAACAAAACCCCTGCAAAATATTCATTACTTCATGGTGAATTCTTGTGGCAGAAAAAGTATTTTTAGCGATTTCTGTGGCATTGATGATGTGTCACTACTGAGTCTGCAGTCAAGCCTCATTTTGACTTCTAAACAACAAAAGCAATGAATTTCACAAACGAGCATATATCGGTCAAAGAACATATAATTTTTTCATCAGGACATGGTGCTCCAGATGCTTGGTTGTGGTTGAGGAATGCACTTCCCAAATCCTGAGTGGTTCATGTGTGGTCCAAAACCTATGGCAACCAGAGGTTCTACCAGTTAAAAATGACATAAAAGGCCACCCTTTCTCTAGGAGGAAAGAATTGCACATTAATTCAGTTGTGGGCACAAAATGCACAAGCACTGCAGTTTGAAGAACCTCCAAACCTTGCGACCTGCCCTGATGAATGTGATCTTCCTTTTATAGCATTTTAAAGAAACTTTGGGGAAAACATATGCCTCCAGCTCCTAAAGAGGGGCTATTCTCGGGGCCTTGAAAGCTCCATTCTTTACTCATGATTTTAAGGATGGTGTTCAGCGCCTGCACTGCATTTTGTACTCTTGTTAGCATGACATTCCAGGCAGAAAAACAGAAAACAGAGCTTGCTAATGTATGAATTGATCACAGGGTATTTGGGGCTCCATCCCAGCTCCTTCATCACGGTTGTGCAAAGAGGGATATAAGGCCAAACACAATCCAGATGGTCACTTCTGTGAAAGGCAGCCACAACAGCAGCAAACCGATCTACTGGAGTAAGCACTGCTTTGAGTAGTAGCGTACAGTACCCTGGCCTCTGTGTCAGATGCAAGAAATGTAAGTCATTAAGGTATTTAGAAAATGTTAGCAATAGCTAGAAAAGGAGTAAAACAGTGGACACCATAAAGAACTAGCAAGGGCACAGCTCCAACAGGAAGAGGAAGAGAGCCCAGGCTACAGCTGGGTCAAGCGCTGTTAGCATCAGACGGCAGCTGTGCAGGCATGCAGGGAGCCGTGCAGTTAGCACTGTGCTCTGAAGAGGCATCCAGAACCATGAAACCCAGTAAAGCCCTGTTCACAGAAGCCAAGCAGCCAAGGCCGGATCTGTCATGATAACAAATTCATAAAGTAATACTGGAAAGCAAGTGGCGAAGGGCAGGAGTCTGATGGAGTGCCTGTAATAGTGAAAATAGTTGTCATCTTCATTTAGATCACCAGTATCAAAATAAAAAGGTAGAAAAGTCTGCCTGATTAGTCCTGAAACACTTTTTTCCCATTTGCTCAACAAGCGAAAAAATAAACTATTTGGGGTTGAATGAAATATTTTATTTAACCCAAAACATTTTGCTTCCCACATTCTTAATCACAGCAAGGAAATGGGAAATGAGAGGCTCATTTTGCATTTGAGCTCAGAGATTATTCACTAAGCTGAGGAGGAGTAGGCGGTCACAGAGCCGCTCCCTTCCTCCTCCAAAGCCCAGGAGCTTTGGCACTGGCTTACAACATGGGAGAGGCAACTTCAAATCCCTCTGGGGCGGAGAAGTGAAGTGAAGGAACCAAAGCCTGACCTGGGCCTTCCACAAGACGCTCTAAGCTCTTAGAAAGAAGAGGCCAAGGGGAGCAGGCAAGGGATGACTGAGCAAAGGCAATGCAGAACAAGGGTGCTCCTGGCTGCCTGGTCTCTTGGAAGGGATAAGTAAAAAGCCTCGTAAAGAAGATCCTGTGGAAAAGTATGGATTAACTTTTGTGTACCAGGCTTGAAGCGAGGTAAGACTCTGGAGAGGTAGGCAGGAAAATCACAGTCACCCTATGGCATGGAGCAAACCCAAGTGGACTAAAATGGTCAAGATCACAGTGGGCAGGGGTGCTTTTTTTTTTTTTTTTCATTTTTGCAGAGAGCTATAAACTATTGTGGTGGAGCGACAGAGAAAAGGGAGATATAAAAACACAAAAGGGGGAGTAATTCTAATAAAAGGGATACACAAGATGAGAAAAACTGGTACTTACATGGCTAGCAGTAGATGAGTAGCAGTTTCTGCTCCAAGTATTTGAATATTTTTTTGCTCTACATATTCAAGTATTTTTAGCCTGAGTGAAAGAATGTCAAGAGAAGAGAGGGTGAATATCCAAAATACCCTAAAGCTCAGCACCTACAGGCCC
Organism: Tinamus guttatus; assembly: GCF_059628265.1. Lineage (NCBI taxonomy): Eukaryota > Metazoa > Chordata > Aves > Tinamiformes > Tinamidae > Tinamus > Tinamus guttatus. Next base: position 2,461,020 of record NW_028288649.1, read on the forward strand.
TTGCAAAAATCCACATTCAGAGATGGGACCAGAGTTCAGCAGTCTCCTGTCCCAAGTGTGTGCCCTCACATTTGGAATCCCAGGTAATACAGGTATGCAATGGAGGGGAAGAGAGAGAAGCAAGTGAAAGGCATATTCTTCTCTATGCATAACTGCTCAGATTTCCACAAAATCTGCCAAATCAGACAACTGTAAGAGAAAACTAATCCCATCGAATGCCTCTACTTTTTCCTTTTGCATTTCCCTGAAAATATTTGCTGCATTGTTTTTCCTGTCTTGAAACTGAAATAAATGATTTTCTGATAAAAGTTTTCCCAAGGACCAGTAACACTGTGCACATCAATGCGATATATAAAGTAGTACACGGCATCTCTGCCCCTCACAAAAGCACACACATGTGCACACAAAAGCACATCCAGCTTTTGCTGGAAGCTACAGTTTAAACCATTCAAGGGGAAAAATAGAGCAACCCACATCTTGATTTAAATGTCACAACTTGCACCAAAGGCACAATGACACAAAGGCAGGTGGCAGTCTGAGAATGGGACCTTGAATTAAACACAATGTTCATTTCCTCTGATTCACATTAATTCCAGCTAATTTGGGTTATCATAAATGATTCCTTCCTACAGAGTACTGAAAACTCTTCCCAGCACATATAATTTAGTATATGATTTATACATTAGATCTGTTACCTATACATGTTAATAAAAAAAAATCACAGGTTTTCAGGGGAAAATAAAAAGCACATAAACAAGCCCTCTCCCCTCAAAATCATCCGCAAATCCAAGCCTATATAACACATAATTACAATCAGTACAGAATGACACTGATGTAAAATTTGGTGTGATCTTGGCCACGAAGTAGGGCAGAGCACAGTATTTTAGGGACCTCCTCTGAGCCTGAGTGAGATATAGTAACATCATCCCATTTCTAAGATAGGCTAAGGGAAGCATAGATTTTCTTCCATAGCTAGATAGATCTCAAAATATATCTTAAATATTAAGGACCATCTCCTACAATGAATTTAGGCATGGCAATGAAGAACCAGGTCCATGAATTTCTGTGACAGTCTTTTATATATATATTTAAATATATATATATATATTTCTTCCCTAGTACTGATAGCAAAGCCTGCAATTTTCAGTGGAGGAAAGTAGCGCAAATCCTCCAAGTGCTGCACTTGAAGATTTGCGGCAGCCTGCTCATCAGCAGCCATTTCTCCCAGCAGTGACACCAGTGGGTATGTGGCACATGCATTAAATTCACTGTGCGTGTAGCCGGCAGCGGCAGCCCCGTCCCGGCGTTGGCGTGTGACCCGTGCGCACACGGAGCCGGATTCACAGACATCCGCAGCCCGGAGGTCGTCAGAGCAGCGCGCTGCAGCCTGAATTCCCACTTACACCCTGGGGCATCGCAGCGCAAATTTCGGCCTCTCCAGAAGCTTCCTCCTTACACTGTTCATAGAGGGATGATGATTTTAATCCTCCTCCCACTGCCTGGTGCTCGCTCGCTGCTTCCTTGCTCTGCTCTCAATCTCCTTGCATAATCCACAAGAGACTTACTGTTTCCACAGCACCATCCTGCTCCTAGCAGTGTGATAATTAGGACTGCAAACCTGTTAAAGAAAGAAAAGGAAGGAAAGGAAGGAAGGAAAGGAAGGAAAGGAAGGAAGGAAGGAGAAGGAAGGAAGGAAGGAAGGAAGGAAGGAAGGAAGGAAGGAAGGAAGGAAGGAAGGAAGGAAGGAAGGAAGGAAGGAAGGAAGGAAGGAAGGAAGGAAGGAAGGAAGGAAGGAAGGAAGGAAGGAAGGAAGGAAGGAAGGAAGGAAGGAAGGAAGGAAGGAAGGAAGGAAGGAAGGAAGGAAGGAAGGAAGGAAGGAAGGAAGGAAGGAAGGAAGGAAGGAAAGCAGAAAATCTTGAAAAGTAGCCAATTTAGAAAAAAAAAATCTGGTTACTTCCTGTCTCACACTCAGATCACTCTGAAATGAAATACTATGCAAGCACAAAAAGTTATTATGTTCCTTGCAGCCTCCAGCTATTCTGACTTCACTGGATGCCTTACAAGCATCTATTGTTCTTGGAGATAGCTGGAGACTTGCTTTCCAGAGAGATTATTATATATTCTTGCTCTAAGGTGGGGGGAAAAGTCTCTGATATTGTTTCATGTCATCGTTAGCTGCGTCTCATATGCTACATGCTGTGGGAGTGTGTGAGAGAGAAGAAAATAACCCTGTTACATGGCTAGTGGCATCGAACTGTTTTTACCCCAAGCTCTAGTGCCTGCATTTTGCTGACGGTTAAGTCTAACTGCTTTCATGCTCCCTCCCAGCTGCCAATATCTTTATACGCAGCCCTCCACAGGACTAAACCTTCTTATTTTGGTTGTGAAAGCTGTCTTCCAGATTGCAAGAGATAAATTTTGCCTTTCATCCCCCTCCATCGCCTACCTCCACCCAGCAGTTTTATTTACGGAGTCCACGCCACGTGTTTACTTAGCTAACTCCCTTGAACCGTCTGTTCCTGCAAAGTGTCTGAGGCTGGAGAGGTGGCTTCCTCACTTTCATCATATGCTTGAAACAAGTTCCTTTAGAGCTGACAGAAGCTCTCCTATACACTTCAGGGAGTTCTGCATCCAGGCCTCTATTTGTATAGCGCTGGTTGTTCATTTAAACGCAAACACGCAGCAGTAGCCGGTGGCTGGGTGCTCTCTGAAAGCCCACATGAAGCTCTTCATCCCTGTAGTCAGTGGTAAACTGCCTTCTAGGGAAAGTATCCAAGAACTCAAGAACATGTTGTGACAGAACTTTGCAAGATATGGTACTATAATTTTCCAATCTAAGCAAACTAAAAAAAAAAAAAAAAATTTGAATACTCATGATGTTGTGTGGGCTGGTGATTTATGAACAAACTTCCACACCCCACTAAATATCAAACATACTTCTTTTTTGGAATTGGGGAAAGCAATAAAACTGTTCAGTGAAGGAGGGCATCTAGCACGATGGAGAAGGGTCAGGAGACAGGTCTGGACAACAAAACATTATGGCTCAGTAAGACTGGATAGTTTATTTCTCCCCCTCTGCAGATGCTAACCCACACCATGTAGCTGTATTGCCAGCAGCCAAAACAGGCCACCACTCATCAGCACGCTTCAAAGAGGTCCTTCAACCCAAAGGGAGCAAACAGCAGATTACAGGGCCACTTTCTTCTCCCCACCATAACTTTAGCTGCTTGTACTGGCAATTCCTAAGGCCCACCCTTCCCAAACATCCTTTTAAAAAATGTAATCGACGGCGCAGTGCTCAGTGCGGTAGTCCTGAAAGCTCCCACGGAGCCCCGTGTTTACAGGAATGGACGAGTACATGCCTCGGGGTTACTTTTCCTGCTTAGATTTAATCCAGAGAACAGATGACATATATTAGATCACAGCAGATCATGACTGAAGCAGCAGACCACACCAGGTTCTTTTATTTTGGCTAACAGGTAAAGGCTCTTAAGGTTTCATAATCTCAGGCTACACAGATGTGGAAGCCGGGAACAAGAAAGCACTAAAACATAGCGAGAGAAATCACAGTCTCTGTAAAACAGTAACAGTAACCCTACCTCAGATTCTGTTTTCGTGCTTCTTTTAGGCCACAATTTGCAGAACAGCTTGTTATTATGTTCGCTTGGCCTTGATGTGCTGTTCCAGTGCCTGCACTGTCCTCTCACGCCTCTCCCAACAGGATTCACTTGAGGCAATTATTATTTGTATTATAGGCTTACAGGAGCACAGTCAGGCATGCAGGGAAAGAAAACCAAACTGAAGAGAGAGGGAAGGGAGCGGGGAATTTGCCAAGCCCATATATGAGAAACCTGAGCAAATATCTATTTATTTTGTTCATGTGAATCTCAGGGCAAAATAACAGAGAAGAGGCGAAATAACAGGGGGTGTGGTTTATAGCTGCTGGAGAGAGAAGACTTTATAGCTGAAATAAATGGATCAAAGCAAAAGCATTCCAACCTACGTAGGCATTCATCCCCTGCCTAATCTCTGCTGTATCTCAGATGGGAAAACCAAAAGGACAATAACCTGATGCCTACCTTAAAGGAGCTGTTCTCAGAGGGGGAAATCTTTAAAGGAAAATAATAATATCTAGGTTTTGAAAAGAAGGTTTGAGGCAAACCTTGAGGCAAACCAAAAAAGGCTTGAGGCAGGAAAAGCCAGCACCCAGCTGCAGCTTTGCACAGCATGGTGGGCCACGAGAAGTGACCTGCCCCCTGTTTGGGGAGGGGCCTTTTCTAGTGACATTGCCCCAGGCGAGAGCGACCGCTGGCTATGTTGAGCAAAGAGACAGAAATGCTGCTCAGCTACCACTCATGCAGGAGGAAAGAGGGTAGAAAATGCACTGAGGAGGTTGGGAAGTAGAAGATTTTTCACCTCTTCCATTTCAGCTTGAACCTGTCAAATTCACCATAATAAAATTAGAAAATATGTATCCGAGAGGGAAGGGGAATCTAACAGAGATAGATAGATAGATAGATAGATAGATAGATAGATAGATAGATAGATATCCATCTATCATAGATAATTAGCAAACCTGCTATCAGCTTTTCACTCACAGCCACACAACAAGGTTGGCGAGAAAGCAACCTCCGAGGACTTACAGAAAACTTTTGGAGGAGCATGGAAGAGACAAGCAATGTTTTGACCGTTCTGCTCAGGGATTGCTCATTCTTATCATTCCAAAACACACTGCTGTAAAAGAACTGCAAAAATTCAGGGCATAGGAGCTGCCTCAAAGTCAAACCAATAGTTATTTTAAGAACAACTTTACAGAGAAGTTATTGGGACATATTCAAACATGGCTGAGTCTGGGGTTGAGAGCAGGATGACCCTCACTTGTTTAAAATGTTTCAACTGAAATGTCTCGAAAACTCTAAACTGGTCTGCATTGCTAATAACATCATGAAATTTTATAGCTTTTCTCAGAGACAAAAAATAATGTAATGACCCTTCACAACATCCCTATGTGATCAGCAGATCTTTTATTCACTATTTATTTTATTGAATAGGCAGAGAGAGGGCAAGGGCCAAATCAACATTCATATCTGCAAGGTATCTGGGCTTCTAAACTAGAACATTAGGTATTAAAGTATCTAGACAAAATGACTTTTCCTCAAGTTTCTGACAAAGCTGAGAATAAAGATCTCCTCTCCTGTTTTGCAGGCATATGCTTTAACTAAGAGCTTTTTCTCAAAATAGATTTTACTAACTGCAACGTGTTAGCTCATGAACACTGCTGTGAGATTACCACTTCATTCTCCCACCCCAGCTGGGTCATTGATGGTCTGGCCCCCTATATCCAAATGGCAGTAACAGTTATTCGATCTTAAACATAAATGTCAGCATTGCATTCACCCACCCATGCTGTATTGAGGCTCTGGAGACACAAATAAATTCCACCTACTTAACATCCAAATATTAGGAACGTGCCTGGGTCAAATGCCTCGCTTTTATCAGTTATTCTGTCACTATACAAAATTAAGCTTCACAGGAGATTCATCAACAGAAAAGGCAGGAGGGAAAGAGCCTGTAGGGCTTGTTAACTAAAGCTCCCTTCTGCTTAGCTGAAGCACTAAAGATGAAAAAGGGGATACATACTAGCAAATATTTTTAATTAAAGTTCTTCTGACTCTGCCAGTCATGCAGAGGAATTTAGAGCCTGCCATTCTGGAATTGAAGGCTATCAGCTCTAGAATACTCAAGGTCCCTTGAAGCCACAGAAGTAAGAACTAGAGCTGAGCAAATAATTCGCAAGTAATATTTTTTTCATGAATTTCACCTTTGTCTGAGAATTCTCTATAAACAGATTGCAACATTCTCTAATTTATTCATTATTTATGTTCAAGAGCAATGTCAGCAAATAACTTCCTCTCTGTAGAGCAGTCTATTATAAATTATAATTTGCAATATGTGCCATATCCATCTATTTCCCTTTTTATTCCCTGGTAAGGCAAGTTAGGTAACAAAGCAGTGCAGTGTAAATTTTATAAGAAAATATTCTATTCAGAATTCACTGTTGGTCAGTACATGAGCATCTGTGTTTAAAATTCACTCAGCAAGCCCTCATGCTTGTAGAGCTTGAATATACAAATAAATGCGAAAGTCAGACATGGAAGGATTGCTGAACTCAATCAAATCAAAATTCTCTTTCAAATTCAAATTGTTAAATACATTTTTTTCTCTTTTCCTATTCACTCCACTGTGCTAGGTAGCAGAGGAGTACAATACATAGCAACTTCAGGTCCTGAAGGGTCTCATGAACTTTTCTCTCCTTTTCTTTTTTTTCACTGTATATGTCAACTCTATGGTGTGTGCAAATACATACCTGGAAGCTAAAAAAGAACTTGGAAATTTGGCATACCAATTACACAGACCCTATGCAATATATATATTACACAGTTAGCTAGTGCTACCCCATATGTTCTGATACCCACCATTATATTCTCTGTATCTTTACTATATGAGTGTAATTCTATGTACTATGAACAGAGATGCTAATTTGAAACATGGCTGCACTGATCTCAAGGATTTTATGGAATGTGTATGTCTAAAGCACCTACTTCACAGTCAGCCTTTTATAGTTAATATAGCATATAAAGTTATAAGAGCAGTCTATGGGGCAAATATTTAGCATAGGAGAGTCTACTTGTTGCAAACAAAGGCAAAATCTTCTAAAATGCAATCAGAAGTATTTGCAGACGTACTCCAAAGAACTCTCCTAGAGAAAGCATTTGCTATAAATAAACATTAGATGTTCCTATTAGCTCTAATTTGTCCAAATGTTGTTTTGTTTGGAAATCCTGAGGCAGAAGGAAGCAAAAAGAGACAAATATTTTTTTCTCCCAAAGAAATACACTTCTGTAATAGGCACATAGACCCTAGTCTGCATGCACTACCTCTGCTAAAAATTGAAAAAAATCACTTTATTGAATGCCTTGAATGCCACTTTTACCCTTTAAAAAGATACTAAATACCAAAACCACATAGTGGTCTGCAGAATGGCCAAACACCTGCATAATCATGACTGTGGGATGTTGATTTTTCTAACTGCTGCAGAATAATGTAATTTCATAGACGGATTCAATTCTTTTGTGCTTCAGTGTGAAAGATAATGACTGCTCACTGGAGGCCAGATCTTGCACACCTTAAGCACATGAGCTGTTCCCATTGATTTCAGAGTGTCATTGCAAGCTCTTTTGCCTCCTCACATACTTTGCATCAGCACATGTGCTTGAAGAGTGTTCGCTGGGTTAGGCTGAAGATCAGAAGGAGCAGTCACAATGCAGCTGTCTCTACACAGCACTTTGGGGAGGAAGTGTTGGAGTGGAGATGTCAGAAAGTGATGAGCCTTAAAAATATTTTTATCTCCCATTCTACTACAAGCTTTGCTTCCTGCAACTGAATGCTGGCATGGTGGAGACACTTTCACATTGACTCCAAGCAGCCTACATGACTTGTAGGCTTTGTTGCCATGTGCAGTATCAAAGCTCCCTCTGTGTTTAAAAAGGGCTTTACAATTTTTTTAGTAATGTTGAGTTCCTTAGGTTCATTCATTCATTCCCCTGTTCTTGTAGCCCTTTGAATTCACTTTCCACCAAAATATTCAGACTTAATATTCCCAAAATAGCTGTCGGCAGGAAATGTTAGAGTTCTCGATCTGAGAAATAACAGGGCCGTTTGTTGTCTGAATCACCAAGGGTGGGATTTTCAGTCTGTGCATTGCTGAGGGGGAGGGAAAGAAAGAGAGAGAGAGGAAGAGCGAGAGACTCTTCCAGCAGCTCCCAGTGGGGTTTGCAGCAGTGCTCGTAAGTGTGAAGATGACTGCGAGCCCTCTCCAGTCACTCACTGCAGCTCCCAAGCACAGTGTGAGATGTATAAACTGTGATCTAATTATCTGCAGAAAGTCCTCCGGCGCATCCTGAACAGAAATAAATAAATAAATAGAGCAGTAACTGAGATCAGATTGTCCTTATTTACAGTGAGGACCTGATCCAAAGCCCATTGAGATTGGTGGAAAGACTTTCCTTCACTTCAATGTGCTTCTGGGCCAAACCAATATCATTAATCTGTCTCTTTGGCTTCAGAAAATACCTAATGATATCTGACCATTATTCAACAGCTAATCTGCTTCTTCATTTGCTCTTGGAGTTATACTCATCAAATGTACTTATCTAGCCTACAAAATTTCTGTACAATTATATCTCTCTGCCTTGACCCTATTTTACCTCCACCCTATACAAATCCACTTTCCTCTCATATTTATTGTCAATATTGGAAATTATGAAACAAGCAATCTTTCTGCTGATGATTTCACAGCCAAAGATGAGGCTGAACACAGTTACTTTTTGAAATCCTTGTAGCTCTAAATAGAGAAGATATTAATGAAGAGCCATACAAGAGATTGAATCTGTATTTCCACACAGATCAAATTACTCTGTCTGAGTAAACATACTTTAAGGCATAACCATTGCATGAGTCGATTTGTCCCAATGGATCACACCTTGAACACCTGTCATTTCCACTTAAACTGCTTTTTGACAAAACTTATTTCCAGACTCTGCACAGGAGAACTAAAGAGGAAAGAAAGATGCAATTGATCCTCAAGTACTCAACTCAGGCTGCAGCAACTCTCCGGGGCCTGCCTTGCATCTGTGTGGTTGTACTGCAGCTAATACAATTAACTGGTGAAAAAAAGCAGATGGATGCTCAGCCAATTCAGTTCACAATCTGAAGTTCCCCAGGCCTGATCCTACCTGGGAATTTTCACCCAAAGAAAGGAAATCTACAAATACCCTCACTGATTTGGTGGCATGAATTTACTGATGGGTTCTCAAGACATCGCCCTCTCTGTTCACCTTCCTGTCAGGTCCTTGCATAGACCCATAGGTTTTTACCGCCCTGACCATCTCACATGGGACTTTCATGTGTGATGGGGGTCATGTGTCAACGGGCCCTGGCCCCTAACACTGGACATGTTCTACTTGTTTCCCCATTTCCTCCACTCTCTTTATGTGTTGAAGTCAAGCAGTTAGTGGCCAGTTGGCTCCCTGGCAACTGCAGCAAGGCTGCCCCATGATTGCAACGTCCCCAAAACTGACCCAAAGCAGAGAAGGTTTGAGAGTCATAGAGCACGGTGCAGTTGTGCTCCAACATGGGAGGTATTATGGGGAGGTGGCTCAACCTAGAGTCATTCATTTGACTTGGAGCTGGAGAATTATCACTGCTGAGCAACTGGTATGTATCAGGTAAAGATGAGCTATCTGAATAATAAACTATATCCTCACATGATCACAACTGAAAGGTGCAGGGTGATTGTGGTGGCTTACACAGAGTTGTGAAACTCGAGATGCTTGCTGGCTGTAGCCTGCTTCTGCTGCCTTGACCATGCCGTTTGGGGGCCAACTTGGAGATGTGAGGGAAAGTCAATCGTGCTCAACTGTAGAGGAGTTCAGGGGACAAAGTCCTGCAGATACCATGAGCTTCACCTCATGGTACTTGGTCAGGGTTGGAAACAGCCTGAGAGACCAGGGATTCGTGAGGGCAGGCAAGCTGGGTGCGAGGAGGGCAGCAAGGTGGGCAGGGGCAACGTTCTTGCCAATGAGAGCTCAGCTCCACAGACCCCAGCATAGCGAGCAGGGCAGTTCCAGCAATGGGGGCCAGGGCCAGTGGAGAGTCCTGTGGTGATCAGACAAGTTCTAAGTGCTGAGGAAGGTCTGAGGTCAATCTATGAAACCAGATGGTGAGCCACAATCCATGGGGGTCAGAGTTGGGCACAGCTCGGGAGAACTTGGTCGGGGGGCAGCCCTGAGCTTAAATGGGGCTCCCAAGCAGAGGATGTGCAAGAGCAGGTCTGGTTGAGGCTGACCAGGGAAATTAAGGGTACAAAAACCATCCAGAACTGTCCATAAAACTTACCATCTTTCATGAAGACTTCCAAGGTTGTATGATCTGTTTGTGTTTTCTGAGCTGATAAATTTTCTAAACTCTGCGTGCAATCATCTTCGTCCAGAAACATCTGTTTTCAAGTAAAAGAAGAAACCTGTGGAGAGAAAAAAAAAAAAAAAGAAAGAAAGAAAAAAAAGAAAAAGACGGGCAAGGATACATCACATCTTCATCAAAAAAAAGAAAACAAAACCAAAACATCACATTGCAAATGTTCTGGCCACCCTTATAGTCAGTCTTCTTTGGCTGTGCTCTGGGAGTTTGTTCTTAGGAGATATGTAGATATGGTTTGAAAGACAGACAGGGACATAAATGTTTCTGGCCAGCAGAAGAGAGAAAGTGATGAATTTTTATTTTTTTTCTCTCACAGGAACAAATGTGGAAAAAAAAATCCACTTAATTCATCAATAAACCAAAGAGTAAGCTGCTGGAAGGGGAATGAGCCTGGTATGTAGATCTTTCCTCGGGCCAGAGATACGAGGAGCTCTCTATCTTCCTTCAGTAAAAGAGGATAACTATCCTAATTAGACTTCTGTAAAATTAATAGTTTTGCTTCATGGGATTCTGAATAAACATGTTCTTTGCTTTTAACCTGTATGTGTTGCTGTTCCAGACTCTCAGCAGAGGTCCAATTAAAAAGCTGCAAACGGGGCACAAACCATCTTTTGGTAGTTCCACAGAGCTGGGTTTAAGGCATTGAGTCTGGACTCAGAACCAAGCTCAGAGCTGTTGTGGAAGGGTCCTAAAATCAATGTGAATGAAGCGTGAAGTGGATTTTCACAAGCAGTTTTCTGCATCTTTAGCTGCCTAAGTACCTCTGAAAGTGCAGCCCTTAGGCTGTCTGCATCAGGCTTTTCCAGGTACCCCAGGGGCACTCGGAGATGACAGCAGAGGCTTCACCAATGCAACGCACCTGGAAAAGCCTAATCTTAGATCCGTGCTGTTAGCCACAACAAACTGCTGGGAAAAGGCCATCCCTAGTTATTGTTTTGGCATGGTTTCAGTCATTGCTACAAATGCTTTCCACATTTCTGAGTGTAGCAGTCACCTTCTCGTTCGTCTTGTAGTCATATTAAAAACAGACATGGGTCAGAGATGGTAATGGTTAACACGATGCATTCGCTTTCCTAGGCTTAGCACCTCAGACATAGCAAGAAACGCTCTGCTGACTGCCAGAGTTAAATTAATAAAAGCAAGACTTCGAGACAGTCAGATTGCGGTCAGTTCAATAAAGAAACAGGCTGTGCCCAAGTTGTTGGGTGTCTGATAATGGAATTTTCTAGCATCATGAAGACTGTAGGCACTGACGGACATCACGCTAACCCCTGGGGAAAACAGCTCAAGACACACATAAACACCTCAGCAAAAAGTACAGAGTGCACTTTCACTCATTGCTCAGTTGGTAATATATATATATCTTGGTTTAAAAAGTTAAGTTCGGAGATCACGCACAGCTATATTCCTCTTGGCAGGGTAAAACAACAGGACGTATTTCATTCATGGGCAGAAACTCATTCAGACCGTAATACTGGGCTTCCAGGCACTTTTTTCTCTCTATTGCTTTCTCTCCCTATGGTATAAAACCTCCCTGGACGAATGAGTAGCAAGACTCCTGCTAACTCTATGTACATCTTAATGATCACTCATAATGTTAATTATGTGCATATACATTGCAAAAAAATGATCTTTATTAATTAGAGAAGGACAGTAGACATGGGCAATGCTATTTTCTACTGAAACCTTTTTTTTCCATTCATATACAATAGAAGTTTAATTATGACAGGCATATCAAATTCAAGGAGGAAATGTACCCTGTTACATATTCATATGAGGCCAATCTTCTTGCAGTGAATAACCATTTCCCCTTAGAGGCATTACTACAAGAGTTTTGCATAAAGGAGAATCATAGGCCGAATGCTGTAGCAGTGCCCAGAGAGAGCTCACCCGTGGCAGGAGACAAGGCTGACCAAAGCCTGAGCAAAACAGACTCCATGTCCTTGTGTGAAATTCCTAACACAAGTGGTGCGCAGGCTCTGTGAGCATCTGCACGAGCTATCGCCACTTAAACATAACTTAACACTGCTGCGGGCCAGGCTTCCTGAACATGTGCATTTATCCTTGAGCAAGCCAGGTTTTTGTGCTGTCTGAGAGCAGGAGCAACAGCATGTAGATGTACTGTAATTTACACATCCTAGAGGAGAACCCTTCTAAACAATCCAAGCCTTCAAAGAGCAGCAGTGAAATGGTCCCAGACGTTTCATTCAGCATAGAACAGACTAGTGCAGCTCACCAGAGATCCCGCATTTCCCTCTCTCCAGTCTGCACGATCTCCCCTCCTGTTGGAGCAGCCTGAGTGCAGACTGTAATTCTTACAAGATGAGCTTCCCTTGTCATGGAAGCATCAAGGAGGGCTATAACTTCTTCCACTGCTCTAAGCAGAGGAGGCTGAATGCAGCATTTTGCAGGGAGCCCAAGAAAGAGATCTGGATCACAGGGAGTGTTTCTGCATGTGACTGAGAAAGGATGCTATCGGAATGGGCTTTTAGAGCTTTTAAAAATAGTTAGAAGGTCCAGCTCCCTATGACCAGTATCTCAGTATCTCCTCCATCGTTAACATCCAAATTCTTTGAGGAGAAGCTTGAGTGAAAGCCCCTCTCATGGACAAGCCTAGGACAGGTTGTCCAGGTAATGTGCAGGATAGAGAAGCACTCTTCTGCCTGCCAAGCAGACTGGCAAGGTCTCTAGCTCTTTGGTCTTCAGGCTAGAGTGCATCTCTGACCAACGGATAGAGGAACGTCCTCCTAATATTTGCAGCACATACCACCACTGCTCACCCCATCCAGCTGTGTCTGGGTCTCTCTTATTTTTTAAACGTGCCTCCGTCACACCAACTGCATGAGGCATCTGCAGCTACCAAGATGCCTCTGCTGCTGTGGAGCAGAAGGGAGAGAAACCAAGGCTTGTCATGGACATGTCTATCAGATCACACAGGAAGTGTCCTCATGCTCCTTCCATGGGTCCGTCTCCCACATGGTGGCCTTTATCCACCTTTGCCCCTTCAGCAATTACTTCTTCTTTGGAAAAAGTGCCATCAAATGGAAGTGCTGACACAGCTGAATCACCACAGCTCTGCGCTGGGACAAAAAAGCCTGAAGCAGCTTGCTGGGTTTGGCTGATAGGGAGAGCAATGCATTACAGATTTCCTGATGGTTACTTTTGGATATTAGAAGCCTGGACACCAAGGAAATGTTACTTACTGGGACATTCTTCCCACAATGCACCAAGAAAAAAGTTGACTGGAATATCAGGAAGCAAAACTTACAGCCTGTGGGAGGCAGCTTCAAGGTCAGCCGGGGTCTGGCTTATCCTCAGCCTGCCTACAGCTGCTTTCTCTGGTCAAAAAGCCCTGAAAAGCCATGGGAATTCAGCCAGGGCTGTGCTGCAGAGGTATGACCCAGGCACTGGAAACCTGCACAGATGGTGTCTTTAGAGAACGGTCTGTATGTGAATGCAGACTGAGGAACTAAAGAAAACGTCCCTGCATGGGGTCTGGTGGACTCATTGTACTGCCAGTCACTACTCTCTCTGACTTTGCTAGTGCTCCCAGGTTGATAGATACAATATTAATGAGGAATTTATACTACATCATGGAACTCTCTAAGAATATGCATTTACTTCTGATGGGTTGTGCAGTGAAATTAATATCACTTAACCCTTTAAGTTTTATGTAGCATACATATAGCAGGGATTTTTTTTTCTCTCCCCACTGAAGTAATAGCAAACAGCAGCAGGCTGAATGTTTTGTACTGCCCGTGGTCTGGCTAACCATCATGGCTTAAAGAAAGCGGGAGGATGTTCTTGCACAGTGTCCCATGTTTCTCAGTTAACCCTAAGAATATCAGTGACATGGGAAGTGACATGAGTGTCACTGGCAACAGAACAGGGGCAAATAAGCAGTGGGCTAGTGAGAAGCTGCAAAAGGAAACACATTTTCCTTTTGGAATGGAGACTCCCCGAAGTCTCCATTCTGAGTCAAATGCCCAAGCTGGAGAGCATGGTGACTTGCATCATTCCTTGTCACAGATGCCAAAACACAGCTGTAGTCAAATCCACTGTTTATCACATGTTTAAGTGACTGGCATTTCACCATCTAGGATGGGTACGTTGTCCCCAACACCGCAATGACAAACCCTCATGTTGATTCATCCAGCGTGCCAGAGAAGGCAGTTTTTATTGCTCCACATCCTAAAGGTTTAAGAAACTTGGAGAGAAAACAACAAGGGGAAAAGATTTCTTTTGAAAAAAGAAGAATAAGCTGAAAAGGAAGTTCAGACCCATGAGTGTTTATTTTATATAAGCAATAGTAAAGGAAAACCTCAGGGATGTGGACTGTGTGCATGTGTACATTATACTGAGAGCAGGAAACAGTATGGACCTAGAGACATAACTGGCTACAAGCATGTAAAGGCTTTAAAAAAAATAGGGAAAAGAAACTCATACACTGAAGACCCAATCTGGAGACCTTCCTAGTAGAAGAGACGGTCAGGTATACACAGAATCATTTCCCTGTACTTCTGCATCACAACCTCGCCAGTCTTTAACACTGGGATTTTGATAATGAGGGAAGGAAAGTTCAAAGTTCAAATGGGTTCAAATATCATAGGCAATTTATACTCAGCTTGCTACAATTTTTGCTCTTGCAGCATCCTACCCCAGAGAGCAGCAGCAGCAGCAGCCAGTTTTGCACATCTAATTTGGGAGGGCTTGGAGGGAGGGACAAAGGATCATCTGAGTCTCTTTTTCAGTATGAAGCTTGCTACTACCTGCCTACTCAGGATATTATCATTGCTGCAAGGAAAGACACTTGGGCTGCAGAAAAGACATGTAGTGAATTAATTCTGCCCAGCACCTGTGCCTTCAGTACACCTTCATGCTAATATTTACTGTATATAATTGTTGCACAGAGGCAGAAGCTGAAGATTTCAGCAGTTATGTAGAGAACATCCAGAGATACCTGCAGCTCTTAAGGGCAATGAGGGAAGTTTTGATAGTGAAGGACATGGGCGCTAGAACAAAGCAATCAGTGCACAGGTCATTTCACTAGAGATATGCAAAGTGTCCTTAGGCTCAAAAGTTAGGCTCAAGTTCACCCACCTGTTACAAAGGTTTAAGTTTCTCTAAGAGTGTTAAAACCCATTTTAGTTGGTGTTGAAATCGTTTGCATTCCCTCATATTTTAATACATTTCTTCACAGCCATCATAACTTATTGGTTTTTCCACTCTTTTTTTAAAAAATGCAAATTTATGTTTTGAAGCATGACTCATGGCAAGAGCTGGAGCTTGTGGCAAACTCTCTAGCCAAGGAGAGACAGCAAACAGTGTGAACCCTGCTAGGGAACACACATGCTCCCAACACACACACCAGGCGCACAAGGCAATCAGCCCTTCCTCCCTCCTCCCGCGGCTCCACCAGCTCAGGCCCTGGGGATCAGCTCCAACTCCCACCCAGGGTGTTTTGCTGCAAATCCCAGCCACACGGCAGCTGCTTCACATCCTCTTGCCGCCTTGTCAGGACCTGAGCAAGCTCCCACTGACATCGGCCACGCTGTGGCTCAGACAAAGCCCTCAGACACATGAGCAGCAGAGTCTTTTTATTTTATTTTTTATTTTTCCCTCCTTTGCTTTACCTACAACCACATGGAGGTCCTGCGAGCGCTCCCAATGGTCGGCTGCATCCGCAGCCCGGCCGCCTGCCCACCTCCCTGCAGGATGGTGCCCGCACCGAGTAATTTTGCCCGCTCTCACGGTAGCCAGCAAGGAGATTTAATCAGAAAACCAGCGTTTTGAAGGCAAGCAGCTTTCACGGTGTGATGTGCAGCAGGAAAAGCTTCCAGAGGGGAAAAAAAGCGCCACTCCCAGCTAAAAATAAAGTGTGCCCAGGGAGCCTGAACCCAACAGCTTGTCTGCTGCCAACTGACGCAGCAATAGCTGTATATTGATCAGCTTTTAGAAAGAGACACCAGACTGCTTTCTGCTTTCTGTATTTATTGGTTTGTGGCTTAGCAGAAAATTTAAGGGCTTGCTGTATAAGACCCTTTTCATTTAAATTAGCATGGTATCATCCACCTAAAAGGAAGGATTTTCTAGTCACGCGATGGAGGCTTTTGAGTTAGGAAACCCAAATTCAGTTCCACGGATGCCAAGGGGGGTGCTGCTTACTTTGTGCTTGGCTCTCCCACCAAATCGATGCAGGGTTTTCCTTTCATGCTCCATCTCGTCTGCAAATAAACCCAGGATCTGCTTGCCTCAGAGTTTCAGAGGCTAAAAGGGGTCCTCTTTACAGGGAGCTCTATGTCTTCACGGCATTAAAAGCTGCTTTCACAGCTCAGCCATTAGCAAAGCAGCGCCAGCATCACCCTCTCTCCACCTTCCTAGGAAGACTGGCAATCTTACCCTCCATAAATGTCACTCAAGGGGGGGCCTTAAAAGGCAAAAACCAGTGAGAGAGGTTTATTATGCAAAGAAGTGAAAGTAGCTACACATTGCACTGGAATGAATATGGGCCAAAGTCGCTTGGGGGACCTGCCTGTCACTTAAAAGCCACTCCAAGTTATGTTCTCAAATTTATGGAGCCATTAGCAGCTCCCCAGTGGACCCTCTGCTCACTTGGGACCCTACCTGCTGTATACACACCATGACACATCACGTATACATCCCGTACCGCCTGTGATAATGCTCACAGTGGTGAAGGTGACAGTCGGCCAGGACACCAAGGGGCAAAAAGCCTGTGCCATATCTATAGGGAGCACAGATATTTAATTTTCCTCTAAATTTCACAACTTGGGTGCTGTATTCCCATCCCATTCAATGCCAGTGAGGCACATGAAGAAAATCACTGTCGTGGTAAGAATTCACACTACAGAATTTGCCAGACATGGTGCATCTGTTTCGACAGTCTCCCCCCAACAGCCCGCAGTGCCAAAAACAGGAGAGTTTCCTTTAAGATAACAGTTTGCAGCCACGTTTACTGCTAAGCCACTTTCAGAAACACAGACATTTCCTAGGGCAAAAGAGGTTTGTGATACAAAAGGTGGAGGGAACCTTTTGTCATGATAATCGCAGTCATTTTCACAGCATAGCAGATGCCCTGGCAGGATGGTGAGCAAAAGCACATGAGACTTGATATCTGCTGGCACTGGAGGAATGGGGAGGGAAAAGCTCCACACTCATGGCACTGTTCCCCATACTCAAAGGCTCTCAGAGGAAACTACCAGGAAAGCAAATACGATTTTAAGCAGGGATGTCTCTGGGGACTTAGAAATCTTTCTGCTGGATGTTCTCACTATGGTTGCAAGTCACAGAAATCCTGATAAGAAATATCCTGCTGAGATGTTCTGTCGAAGCTAAAATGTCTATAGTTAGACACTGGAAATCAGGAAATAAAATTAGCATTAGAGACTCACCATGCACGTTTTCAAGCATTTGGGGAATTATATTTCATGCAAAAGAGAAGGAAGGCTTTACAGAGATTTGTTCTGTATTTACAGAACTGGTAAATATATTTATTTTGGTTATGAGTATCATAACCATGTATGTAGTACATAAGTAATAATCCATGCATTAAGCTGTGAGGATTTTGCTATATTTTTCTTTTTTATAAAAAAAAGAGATAGACACTTGCTCCATTGATTTGTGACCCCAACCGCATTACTCAGCAATGACATCTGCCCCTGCATTTAGCTGGGACTCAGACATCTCCAAGGCACAAGGATGTCCAGGTGCCAGGACATGCCTTCAGTCTGCCTCTAATTTTATTTCACCAGAAATGGAACTTGGGACAGAAAAAGGAGGTGGCTGAAAACCAGGGCAGCTTCTGCAGAGGTACTCAGACAGCCAGAGACGAGGAGACGGAACCAGAGCGTAGCAATATGCTGCTGCCATGCTGCCCATTACTCTTTTTATCACACAAGCATCTGGTGTTTTGAATACGCACAAAGATAGGGATATGATTTTAGCATGCCAAGCACAGTAACACTCTTAGAGTTCTTGTCTGCAGCAAGCTTTATCTACTGTCATCGGAATAAAATAAAATAAAATAAAATAAAATAAAATAAAATAAAATAAAATAAAATAAAATAAAATAAAATAAAATAAGGAAAGGGAGAGAGAGACCCATGGAGAGACCCATGGAGACCCATGTCACAGCCCCATATATCCACGTGCATGAGGGACAAAAAGGAGGCATTAACATGATGTAGTCCTGTGGGGAGGGCAACACAGTGGTGCCTGAGCTGGGTGGTTTCTCATTCATCCTCACCCACTGTCCTGATCTCGTGCCACCAGAGCAAATGACTTTGTGTCATGGTGCTCACACTTCTTTCCCATTTATATTTCTGGTTTGCTTTTTCAAAACATGAAAAGCCATCAGAGTGGCCGTATATCAACCTCTTCCTACCTGAACACTTGGGAAGGAGGGCAAGGAAGGGAAGTCTAGTATCAAAGCAAGCACTAAGAAATGCATAGCAGCAGAAATCACAGACAAATACCTACACCAAGCCCAACCCCACCACTAATGCAACTGTGAGGTGCAAAAAGTACAGGGTTAAAACAGGGACACTGCCTCATCAACATATCTCATGAAAGAGAAAATGGATGTCTGTGGGAAAAAGACTAAAAAAGCCAAAATGAAAGTGGAATAGGGTAAAAAATACTGAGGGAAAACTATAAACGTGTATAAATGTGTGGGACAGCAAAGAGGATTCTGTAGCAATGGACTTTGCTTACAGTCATCCAAGTGGCTGGATTTCCTGCTAAACCACAGGGCATTTGTATAAACAAGAAGCAGTAAGAAGTTTTGTCATCAAAAAGGCATTAAAAAAAAAATCTAGCCTGGCCCAGAGCTATATAATGGTACATTTATATCGTCTTGATAAGACAGTACACAGGTAGTGACTTGCCCTAATCTAAAACTGACTGATTAATGTATCTTCTGTTAGCAAGACACTGAACTCAATAAAGGTGGTGAGTAGGACAGAGATAAGGAAGGATGTTTGTTCAGGTGTTAGTGGGACAAGCATTTTACACCTGCACTCTTCCTTTGTTCTCCAAACATTCCCCTCCCATTCCCTGAAGGTTCAAGTCTCTATGGTTTCCTCTTCACAGAAACAAACAAATGTTTTTTCTAGTACTAGGATTAGGGAAAAAAAAATGCAGAGGCTTGTTTATGCACAACCTGGGAACTCCATCTACAGGGAGGCAACCAGAGAGAGGTAGGTCCAATTGTGACTGAAATGGGAAATTCTGGGGCAAGTTCTGCCTCATTTTGAAAGTCATATTCTCTTCCCATCCGTTGGTAAGACACCTTATTACTGCTCAGTTGACAACTGGGAAATGTTGAGCTGTCTCCAATCTCACCAACTGAAGGGGCCCTGGGCAATAAGAATCCCTGAAAATCAGGCTAGTCGGTTTGGGGCTCTTTTACGTCTTGTTTTCAGAGGACTTCCTAAAATGGAAACATTTTTTGGTTAATTCAACCACAATCCTGGAGCAGATTTCTGACCTATTAAAAATAATACACTATCCTAGGCAGTGCCAAGCTAACATAAAGCTAACTACCTAAAAATGTAACTTTCTAAAAAAGATAACCTAATTCTCTGGATACTTTCTGCACTTTAGAATCACTTATTATTGATTAATGATAGTAATGGTATAAGAAATAGTCTAAAACTCTTTTTTTTTTCAAATGCTGGCAAACATTTTGGGTGGACTGACAGTCACTGTGGCAGCCAGGAATAGCAGGTTAGTGGCAGATAAGAAATCTTTGGAAAGGATTAGAGGAAGACTAAATTTACAGTCTTAAAAATGCAAGGAGGTTCAGCTTTATACCATTTCACTTGTCACTTCCATCTTTGTGTCACAAATAAGTTCTCCCAGTGAAATCCTGTCCCTGGTTCTAATAGCAACATCTCCACTGATTTTACTGAGGGTCTGAAGCATCACTCTCTGCATAACCAGACTTAAAATCTGCTGCGTTTGTAGTTGGCATGACCGAGAACTCTGGGCCAGAAATTTATCTGGCATAATCTCTTGCAACCTTATATAACCAGCTCAAAATCCGGTCCTGCCTTCGCTAATTGCCTTTTGGTGTTTCACAAAGTCACCCCTGTTGTCTTGACAAAAGTGGCAGGAAAAAAAAAGAAAAAAGGAAAAGAAAGAGTGTGAAGAAGCAATTCCAAGTCCAGTGTCTGATGCAGCTTTCAGCAAGATGTTCGCGTCAAACACCCAGCAGTCACTGCATCTGGTCTCTGAAAGGCTGATTCTCCTGCCTGAAAGCCCTCCTTTGCTTTGCTTTGCACCCTGTGTGGCAGCAGTCCAGGCAATAACTGGGTCAGCTCATGCTGCTGTCTGCACTAGCAGTAGGAACAACTGTCCGTGCGGGTGCCCGCCACACGCCCGCGTGCCTCTGCCTTGACACTGAACGTGAATACTCACCCTCTCTCACTCTTGCACAGAATTAGTTACTGTGGATGGTGATTTGCTATTAGCGTGAACTCAGAAAGGCAGCATGAGACCAGCTAATATTATTGGGGCACTTTTATGAACTGTGTTTGAATATAAATAAAAGTGAAAGAGAAGAGAAAAGAGGAGGGGAGAGCATTGCAATCTACCCATGAGACAGAGAGGTTACCCCATGAAAAGCAGCATTTCCTCATAAGAACTTCTCTTATGGGAATATCACCCAACATGAAGGAATTTCCACTTATCAAACGCAAGTCAAAAGCACAGAGGAGCCACCAAGTCACAGATGGGCATTCTTTCACCAGCAGCACTGGTGGCCTGAAGCTGCCCAAGAGCTGAGAGACCACAGGGTAATCCAGCTAATCTGACTGATTGGCAGTATAAAATACAGAAAATGTGGCATATGGCACATGATAAAAATCTGTCTAGCTTCATTGAGCTCCTTTGCTAAGAGACATAACTGCATCGCAAAGCGAGGGAGCAAGGAAGCACATCTGTGGTTTAATCAGCAGAGATACCAAGAGCATGGCATGGGCTTCCCCCAGGCAGAAAAATTCAGCATGTGTCCTCAGTTCTGTGTCCCTTGCACAGTTCACTCTGAGGCCTCTGTTGCCACATCTGCTCTTGTATTGTTTTTCATGCTAGGGAGTTTAAACTCCCAGAGATATGCCTGTCCACACTTCACCCTCAGTGCAGTCATGCCCACAGATGAGCTAAAGATTTGGTCTTTCATACTGGCTCTTATTTAGTTGTATAATTTCATCTAAATAAAGCCACCCAGGCTGCTGGGGTAGGGTGAAGGAAAATGAGCTTTTATTCCACAGACAGAAAACAGGACAGAGTTCTCCATCAAGTCACAGAAATGCCCAGGGGCTCTAACCAAAAAACATTACAGTCCTGTTGCGTTTGTACAGCGCCCAGTCCAAGGTACAAAACACTCAGTTTCCCACAGAGCTTTCAAAATGCTAACCCATATGAGATAAAGCTGGAAAAGCTCCACTTTGCATAAATCTTTCTCCTGTGCAAAACACATACACTCACACAGACACAGGTTTGTCTCATTTCAGCAAAGGTTGTCTATAAAAGCCTACAAAGGAAAAGAAATGTAAGACAAGATTTAATCAAAACAACATCAGCCTTGCAAGGAATACCAACCTTTTCCCATTCTGAAATGTCCTACATTATCAGGCCTACTGTCCTGCAACCAAATAATCACTTCTCTTTTTCCCAAAGCCTCCTGAAAACAGGCCTACCTTGTCTCACTTGTCACTTTCTTAGCCGCTCAGTCCAGACAGGAGAGTGTTGGTAGGTCAGGTATTGAGCTGCCACACGGTGGGTTTTGCTGTGTGGAAATGGGCTCCTATGCAATCCCAGTTACATAATGTGTCCTTAGAAGAGCATTTTATAATGATTTCCATGACATTATATTCTACAGTTCTGGCCTTTTCTTCTGACTTCACATGTATGTGTGTGCAAGAGACAGGAACATATTGAGGGTGGTAGAAAAGGGAGGTAGCATGGAGACAGCTAAAAATCAGTTAAAAATTTGCAGCACATGTGGGATTTCTAGTTGAAGTGAGGAGGTGGGAGATATCATACCACATACAGTTAGAGAACACATTGCTTTAGTTCATGTGTATCTCAGCACAGGCTTCACTTGCTGGCACCCCTGAAGGTTGTGGTGAACATGAACTGCTCACAGTGCTCAGCCTCAGTGCCAGATGGATGTCGTTAATCTGGATGCTGCTTCAGCTTCAGCATAGAGACATTCTCAGGTCTCTTGCGTGCCTGTGTGCAGGGGAGCAACTGCTGCCTGCTAGCCAGAGGGCACAGGCTGAGCCAGAGTCCGGGGGTGCCTTCCCTGGAAACGTGGTTCTGCTTTGGGGCAGCTGGGTGGGAATCAGAGGAGTGCCGTATGATTACAGCTCCCTTTGGCTTCTGGCCATGGTGTACGTCTCAACATCTTCAGAGAATCAAGCCCTTCATGACCTTCTCGTGCTGTGTGAGGCCGCACTGGAAAGGGACAGGCACTGCACACTGGCCTAAAATCCTGTACTTTGAGGAGGAATAGAGAAATTATCCCAGCTCATATCTAGCTCACATGAGCATGCCCTCAAAGCCTCAAATCAGCCTTTGTGCAATGGTTGTTTGCATGAAAGAGCAGAAATCATCTGGCTAAGAATGCACCATCCCAAAGTAAACACTGCAAAATGATCCCAACAGATCCACAGCACACTATCCTCGCAGACACGCCATGCTGGCTTTATGGCTACAGACCATAGCAGCAGTCCACCGAACTGAGGGCAAGGATCTGGTCTCCCTAATTGTGTTTTTATACAGTAAGAGGATATTCTTCTAGTGCTGTAATCAAATTCCAACTTAAAAGAACACACACAAAGGAAATAAGTAACCTTCACATTGTTTACATTCATTACACTGAGTAACTCCACGGTGGGCACTTCTCAGGACAAAGTTTTGAAGGGCAAACATGATTTGACCAAGTTTGCACTACTAGAAGAAAGAAAAACAGTTTGGGTAAATTAAAAAAAAAAGAAAAAAAGAAAAAAACTTTAAGCTTCAGCAGCAATCTAAAAATAATTTCCAAAGCGCAAAAAGAATGTAAAGATCCAAGCAATTATTTTCTTTCCATTCAGTGGCGATTGCCTCTGTCTTTCCAAACCTCAGGCTGTTCTGGAAACAGAATCATTAGGAACTATATTTAAATAAAAATAAAAATAAAAGTCTTTTCAGTGTACTGAGAAGACCCAATCAACTAAAATTTGCAGATGGATGATCTTAAAAAAGAAGAATAAAAGTTCAGTCAAATTATTTAAACAAAACATGGACCAACTTGATTGTGAAATTGAGATCTGAGGAAAGATTTTGGATTCTCCAAGTAAATTGGATGCTAAGGTCAAACTTCACTGTATCTCATTACCAAAACAGAGTGGTCATGAAGCTCTGACCTAGAGGAGCAGGTTAAATTCCCTCTCAAGAGCCTCCAAGTCCTTGTGGGATCTCTGCAGCCCAGGAGAGCAGGACTCTGCATTTGCTTCTTCTGGTTCCCTGCTAGTTTGTTAAAAGCTATTTCTCCTTCCGCTTCTGAACTGAGGCAGATAGGTAGCCTATGACATTACAGTGGCAATAGCAGATTTGACTATGATAGTTTCTTTCTAGGTGAGATGAAAAGAAAAGGGATACTCTCCCAGGAGATCCTATCATTACCCAGCGGCTGCCAGCAGTTTGTGGAGACATTGCACCAGGCTTTGAACTCCCAGCAAGGATTACAGGTAGGTTTTTTTTCCATGTATAACTCATGATGCATACCCAATGAGTCAGTCCTAACAAATGAAGCCTTCAGTGGCAATGATACCACCCCGTTACTTCTCCCAACAGCACCACAGCGAGATAGTGAAGCCAGTCTCATTATCTCTTCCTCCAGCTAATGATTATTCACTGGCTTTGAGATGACTCATGGCTGGCCTTTGATCGCATCCAGCCCTGCACGCAGTCCCTTCCTGGTCGGAGCAGCCCTGCAAGGCCTACACGAAGGACCTGGCTGCCTCCTGACACTTACACAGCTGCAGTGACTGTTGCTAGGGAGACAGGTCCAGGGCTGGACCAGGGGGAGCCTGGCTCTCAGCATGCAGCCAAGGAGACACCTTCCCTATGCTCGCACATGGCCTGCTTCCTTTGCTGTGAGCTCCACACAACGTCCTGACACCAGCGCAGCTTTCGCCATGTGCTGGAGGTGCAAGAAATGCCAGACAACCCTGCGGAGGGTGAGGAGCCGCTGCCTGGCTGCCAGGGAAAAGCCAGCCCGCTTCCAGGCTACATCGGTGCAAACTTACTGCTTCACCCTTGAGAGTTTCAACCCCAGCAACGAGGCCAGTTAAACCTGGAATTAAATGGGTTCAAAGTCCAACATCAAAGCAGGAACAGTTTCCCACCCACACCGCTCTCCGCATGCAAGGCTCCACAGCAAATTTGTGGTTAGCCTGCCAAAAGCCCCTATGAATTGCTCTGCCAGGCTGACCTTGCCAACAAGGAAATTCCTGTCCTTGGGTTTTAAATTATTTTTCCCCATGCTCCATCTAATCTGAAGGAGAGTTTGGGGCAAACAAAGCAAAGGTAATACTAATGCCCTTGGGCCTTCTCCTCCCATAAGCCACTGCGCCTTGCAAAACACATGCTGGGAGCATTTGTTTTTCGTGTCTTTCATCAGCCAGGTACATGTGAAGAAGTCAAGTAAAGATTTTGCTAAACTGAAGGTGCTCCTCTAGTCCACTGGCATTGACCCTGAACATCTTTATTCCAAGCAGACTCAGTGGACATGAGAGAGAACTAGAGGGGGGAGAAAAATCTCATTTGCTTCAGGATAAGTCTTAACCTGCACTTTTGTTCCAGTGGGCTTTAATAAAAGATATTGGTTCTCACCATATTTGGCTTTTAGCTAGGCCTGAAAAGGGCCTAAATGTCTCCATGCAGCTACTTCTGCGCATGTGCATTAAGGGTGGCATCCTGGTCTGCTTTCCTCACTGAGGAGAACACAGTTCAAGGTTATTATTTGAGAGGGGAATATGGAACATGATTCAGGTATTCTGTATATGTCTATCCTCTCCTACCTCTTCTGCCCAGAGCATCATCCTCATTTCAGAAGACTTTGGGACCAAGTGCCCAATGAATCCAGAATTGAAATGGTCCAGAAAGGAAATCCTGAGAGATACATTAAAAGCATGCAATATTTCACCCCTAACATTCAGAGCAGGGAAGACCACATGCTGAGGTTCAGTCCTACCATCTCCAGCCTCCAGCTGCAGCAAAGGGAGCCCCTACTCAGGGAAAGGCCAGGAGAAGAGAAGGACTCATTCATGATCAGGAAGCACTAAGACAAAACATCATAATAGTGTCTGGAGCTGTGCACCACATTTTCAGATAGGGCATTATTTTACTTCATATTCTTTGAGTCTCTCTCCCAGTATTTTCTTCTAGAAGGCATTAATTTTGCATTAATTGCAAAGCTCTGTGTGGGAGTTCCAATTAAGCAGGTTTCACTGAATGGTGCTAAGATATATTTTAAGCCCTTTATGTGGTTATGCATATTTTTAACTCTTGGAAGAAATTCTGTTTCCATCAAAGTTCTCTGTTGATGAGTAGCTCTGTAAATGAAAACTAAAGCAGCTTTTCCAAGGTGGGAGTAATTCGATGATCACAGAGAAGCAGGAAGTATATAGCTTCACAGTGCATTTACATTAGTGCCAGCCTCTCCAATAGCACAGACTGCAGCATGATAGAGCAGTATTTATTTTCTGAAAGCAAAAAACATGTCTGTAAACTAAAGGCAGAGGCCTGACTTTTTGGTGGCTATCTGGTTGCTATAGAATCCAGCTTCTGCTGCAAAACTTTGCTAAGGAATTTGGAAACCTAGAGTTTAGTCAGCTTTTCTAATTGAAAGAAATACTGTTTCCATTTAAAATATTACATAATATACATCTATCTCCTAGAATTGGGAAATGGCTGCTGAGAAAGGATGAGACAAAAGTTCTAAGGTGCCACAATCATATTGCAAGTTGTGTTCCTCTCAAAGCCATGACTTCCAAAATTGTGATACAAACTTAGCTATCTATTGAGAAAATAATATTTCTTGCTCTCAGTTTTAGAAAAAAAAATACTAGCACAAAAAAGTTGAAGAAGTAGGTGAATAAAAACATGATTAATCACATCAATTCTGAGGGCGTGTAGTGAGCAGAATCCTGAACATTGCCCCTAAAAGTTGAGTTTGATCCTACAGCCTTCAGCACTGTTACCTATGTAACTGCTGATCACTTAAGCAGTCCCATCCTGGTCATATTCATGTTACCCAGCTTGAAACTGCCTCCTCCATCTCAGTTGCAGTGAACTTCAACTTCTCCACCAGCAGCTTTCCCAGTGCAGTTAGGCATGGTCCGTACATACAAAGTCTGCGATACATGAAATTGAAAGTGCAAGGAAACAAGATAAAATGTACCTTGATGCACGGATAAGACAGAGGACCAATTCACACTTTATATTATTAATATGTGTGTTTAAACTGTGAATATGGTTTGTTTTTTGCTTATGATAAATAAGCTGCCCCAGGGTTTGTAATTTTCTGCATCAGAGCCTCAGTTGCCATGCAGAACAAGGGATCTTGGTGACATGGTCTTGCTGCTCAGCCAAGATGACGACTCATGAGGACTGTTATTAACAACACTTCTTCTGGATAGCATGCAAGGCAAACACAGTGCCAGCTAAAGAAGAGGAGATGAGGGAGGCAGAGGCTTCACACCTTTCACCATATAGCTATCACCACTGTGTTACTGCTGTGCCTTGAGGTTTTACTACTCCCCCTCAGCATACAGTCAATGCTGCAGCTTGATTCTTACAGCTCAGTGGGACAGGATAATGAAAAGTGATAACCATAGTCAATAAAAAGAGATGGGACCAAGAAGTAAATGAATCGTGTATCTCTCTATCAGCCCAGAGGTTTAGACTCATAATCTTTTGCACAGGCTGCTGAGAGCATCAGAGCTCTAGCAGACTGCACCTACTTTCTTCCAGATGTCAGCGTGTCATCCCATATTCCTCAATGGTTTCGTAGCCCGTCTTAAGCTGTGTCTTACAGAGTCAACAGCACTGATTGTCCCTGAGCGCTGTTAAATCTAGATTGGATCTAGTCTATTGGGTCTAGTCACACTTTGGGATTTCCAAATGCAAGGCAAGTGGTCTTCCATTGACCGAGTGAACAAGGAAGGAAAACACAACATCCACAAAGAGCATAAGAAGCTCTTTGAGGCTTCGGGCACTTGCACTAGATGAACTGCAAGGACTTTTGGACATCATGAAAAGCTGGGATGAGTGAAGGTCCAAACCCATGGCTGAGGGCACCAATTGGGCAGCAGGTAAATGGAAAACAGTTACTGGACACACAGAGAAATGAGGTTGAGGGGCCAAAGGGTGAGGCAGGAACATGCCACTAATAGAAAAATGAAAAAGAATTTGAAAAACATCATTAATATACAACCACAAAGACAACCTCAGTCACTCTCATTTGCTTAACATGTTGTTTATTGCTCCATCACAGTTTCTTTACTTTTCCAAAACTTAATGGTTACCAAAAAAAAAAAAAAAATAGGCAGACTGCCAGTGATAAAGCTTTCTTTTTTTTTTGTTTTTTGTTTTTTGACTAGAAAATTCAAGTTTGGAGCTAGCCTGTCTGTCAACAAGCATTTAAGAAAACATTCCTTCTTCTTCCCCCATCCCTCTTCAACCCCAGATGTGCCCACCTGATGCCCACCTACATTGTGACACCTGCCAGAAAGATGGTAACACACCACAGGGTGGTTATGATCTTTTACCTTTCTGCTCCCTGAAACCTCCTGTATTCACCAGTCCTTCCTGGGAGAGAAACCCAGGCAAAAACAATACAAACGTGAAGATCCTTGCAAGCTGAAGTGTTATCTCAGAACCTGCAGAAAGATAAACATTTGTCAGCTGCCCCTAGCCCAAGTTGTACCTATCAAAGTCTGCAGTCCAGGCACAGAGCAGCAGTACAGCACAGATAGCTCCAAAGCAGCCAGATAGTCCATGCTGTGCCTCCCCTTTCCCCAAGCTCTTTTTTTTCTTTCTTTTTTTTTTCCTGAGAAATTAAGCATAATAAGTTTCTTCTCAGTCTAAGCAAAGATCAGCTTCAGAATTCAGGCCATTAAGCGACAATGTGTAGAAAACTAAACTTTGCTCCCTGGGAGCCTGTTCTGCCTTGTCTCTCTGCTGTTCCCAAGAGGGCAAGTTCAAAAAACTGGAAAAGAAAAAAAAAGCCAGCGCAGTTTGCTCAGTAGCCTGGCTCTGGTCTAGACAATGTCTCACGGTACCCCAGCTCCCCAGATCGATCTGCATGACCTAAAATCCTCCAGAGCACCGCCACCACAACAGGGCCTCACACAGTTGGAGGGTTGGAACTCCTGCTTTGACTCAGGATTCATCCCCAGACGGAGCTTTTCCTGGCCTCAGGAAAGGTTTGCTTTGCAGGGCACACATGGGGCCCAGCAATGGCCAGTGGAACGGGGATTTCCTCGCTCTCTTCAGGGGATCACCAGGTGAGCGGAAAGCTGAGGTTAACTTGACCAACCCTGCATCGCAGGGGACGTGACTCAGAGTGAGTCAACTCCTACATGACCTCCCTTTCCTGCCTCTGCAGCACAAGGAGTACTCACTATATTGATGGCAAGGATGATTAGGTGGTGCAAACAGCAATGGAGAAGAACTGCACCCCATAGCTGCACATGTGCAGGTTGTTGTCCAGAAATGCTCTATGTCATCTTTCCCACTGACCACACATATATGATCCAAACCGTGGAGATTTCCAGTGGGGATTGCTCCTCCTGAGAGAGATTTCTTCTGTGCAGGATCGGAGGCTCTCTCCTTTCCCACCTGTGAGCTAAGAGACCTACTGAGACAGACCAGCCACCTACAGAGACCCACTGTTAACCTTCAGCTCATTTGAAAGCAGCTTTTGCTTCCTCCTAGCCAAAGGGGAAAAAAATACCCAGACCAGACTCCCAAAGAAATACACAGTCAAATATTGACTTTGCTGCGCTTCCTGGGAAGTTATGAGCCCAAGGGAAATTATCAGGCTATGAAGGAGCACCACAGGCTCAACTGTAAATCCAAATGCACAAGAGATGGTTGTTAGTCAGGAGGGCAGGTTTGGTCAGTTCTTTTTCTTTTCTTTTTTTTTTTTATTATTATTTTTTAGGTTATATTTCTATCTGCCTCAGCCTATGTTTGCAATCAAGCTGCACAATTTCACCTTCTTGTTCAATTAGAAAAAAAAAACAAAATGCAGCTAGGTCAGTGTCTATAAGACCACAGAGTAAATTTGTATAAGGAGATTGAGAAACCGTTGTAAAGGACAGTTTGAGTTTTCCAGCAGGGCAAGGAGATTTTCTGTGTGGCTGCTGTTGTGCGTTGCAGACTCTTTTCCTTCAGAAAGGTGGTAGTTTAAATTGGAATTAGACATAAGGTACCTGCCAAGTTCAACATGCCTCCGAGACAAGCACGCCTCTGTCCACGAGAGGCCCTGCACTGCTGAGGCTGTGTAAAGGCCAGCTCTGCTACGGAAAACAGCAAGGGGATGACTTGGCTGCATGAAAATGCAACTGCTTCTTGTAATGTAGACATAAACTTTTCAAGGAAGGGTTGTTGGAAGGGCAGAGAGAAATGTGAAATACAGGCCTGACTGTTTGTTTTATTATTTTTTTTAAGAGTTCACTTCTAGTTCTCCTGCATTAGACACAGACATATTTCTGTGCACACTCTACCCTGTCCCAGAAATCCTTGTCCAGGACGCAGTTCTGGGACTGGCAGGTTTCGGACCCTTCTATACGTCCTACACTCAGATCCTGTCTCACTCTGGCCTTGTCCCCAAGAAGCTGTGTCTGCAGTGGGAGAAGAAAGAGAAAGGCCGGGCCACATATGCCGCTCTGCAGCTCTCTAGGATTTCTAAAGTGCCTCTTCTGGAGAAAAATTAAAGCACTCAGGGCAAATGTTGAGGCGTGATATTTCACAGGTCTCCTGGGGTAATTCAAGCTGAATTAGATGTATCCCATCAGAGCAAGATAGAGCAAGGGGAATTTAGGGAGCCATCTTTAGGACAGTAGATAAATCAGCATCAATTTTTTCCTTGAAAATTAAATAGGAAGAGACAAAGTCCCTTGACCTTCCCAGACCACCATATCAGAATGATCCATATTAGATATTTTCTTCCCACCTTCTCCTTGGTAGAGTGCTGCCCTGTTCCACAGCAGTAATCCAAGGACACCTCACCGTACTGGCACTATACAGCATGAGAGGTGAATATGGATCACTCATGTGCCACTCCTGCTATTTCATTCTGCTTTTCCTGCTGATGACAACACATAAGGATGAAGGAAAAGAACAACTTGCTCCCTCTTTCCATTCCTGTTTCTATTTCTCATGTAGGAATGGCCACGGTTTGCCCCCTCAGTCTTTAAAACTGGCACCTAGCAGAGACTTCTATGCTCACACAAGAGCTAGACTTATGATTAAGGTTACATAAGCAGTAACCTGATTATGCATAAGTCTATTACACTGTCCTCATTATATACTCCAATTAGCTAGCAGACTCCACCAAGGAGGTCTGTGAGCAAAAGGGATTCAAAACACTCCACCCAGAAACCATTTTTAAAAGAAGCCCTATACAGTCACACGACACAGGGCTCTCCAAAATATACGATTGCAAGAGGGAAAGCAGAATACCATGCGACATGACGTACACATATTTTTGCAAGTCCTTCACATTTTTAAATATGTAAGAACATCATCACAAGGGCCTAATTAACCAAAATGAATCTAAAAGCCTCCTAAAGCCAGGAAAAGCCAGGAAAGGAAGAAGCCAAATGGAAGTCTTTTCCAGAGTTGAACATGAACTCTGAATTCTCACACAGTGGAGAGTTGGGGAAAAAGGCACATGCTGCCAATGTTAAATCTGCTGGAAGGAGCAGTTTTAGAAAGATAGTGACAGTTGTACCTCCTCTTCTCCCTCCCTAGCACTCACTCCCCTGACTCAGCCCCAAATCCTTCAATGTTCCTACATGAGAAGATCACTGCTCCCAGGTGGGATCCCTCACCAGATCCCAGTGGCTTTTCCTGGGGCTACACAGGGGACAGTTCTTGGCCAGAAGGGGCAGTGATGTTGGGAAGGCACTGGAAGTCTCAATACGTATGGGAATATTCATGCAAAGTGCAGCTGCGGTTGGGCCCATTGAACAGTAGAATGATATCAGCTACAGAACTGATGGCTGTATGTCCAGAATGTCCAGTTCTGCAAGGACATTCTGCTGAAATGTTTTGTCTTTGGAAAAGTCTGGCTCATAGAAACTAAGGCTTCCCATGGAAATGAATCAGCTTCTACAAAAATTTTCAGGAAAGACTCGTCTTGCTCATTCTCTTTCTGCTTTCTGCAAAAGCCCCAGACTATCAGTGTGGTTTGGATGCTGCTCTGCCCAGCTCCAAGCAGGAATGCGAACCTGTGCCTCTCACCTCCCACTTGAGTCCCCTAGGTGCCAGGTAGGCTTGTCCTCAGTTACGTGAATCCTTCTCTTCTTTCCCCTCTGTCTTCCTTTCTATGAAGAAAATACCCAGAAGACCTCCGTTTTATTCCATTCCATTGCATTCCCTTCTAAATTCCATTCCTCCTATTTGGCATGGCTTTTTTAGAAACCTTCTTAGCAATCAGATACATTTCTGTGAAACTGCACAAAAAGTCCCTCCCTTTGAGGAAAGTGCACTGCGCCAACTAAAACAAAATGAGACACATCCTTGCTTATGTTACTTCATCCTCAGAAGCATTTTCATGCACACATTGCAAGGCTGAGCATCATTTCCCTCCAGGTCACGGGAGGGTATTCTCTGGCACCAGAGCAACCCAACTGATCTTCCTTATTTTCTCTGCCTCTACAGCTCTTTCTGAGACTACCTTTACTAGCAGATGCAGTTGAATTATTCACTGCAATAGTTATCATTAATCCAGCCTGTTTGCTGAGCCAGGCCTGATGGATGAATATATTTGTCATTCATAAGTACTTGCCAAAATAGCCTGGGTGAGCCATTTAGCCCTGGGCTATTCATAGTAGCTATTTGCATCCCTTTCCATTAAAACTCACCTCTTACTTAATGGCCAGTAGAAGCCCTTTGTACTACTGAAGCCCTGCTTGGGTACTGTTTTGAATGTCTTTGGGCAGGGCATATTCTCCTGACCCATTTCTGCAGTCAACCTGCACTGCCAGAATGGCAGAACGCAGAACTGGTTCCCAGGTGAAGATCTCTATCTCCCCAGACTGATGTTATTTTCCCCTAAGACTATCGCCTTCTTTATTTTTTATATTTTATTTTATTTTATTTTAATTTAATTTCTGGTCATAGCTTTTCCTGGTTACACACACCAATTACATAGATTTTCTATTTGCTTCTTCAAAAGTGCACGTGCTTATGGGTGGAGAGAATGTATTAAATGCCAAAGATTATATTTCTCCAAGTGTTACAGAAACTTCTATGGTTACGGTCACAGAGAGCGAAGGTAATGCAAACATTAAGGTGGCCACAGGAGCTGGAACTGAGCCTCCTTACATAATCCTGGTGTATATTTAACACTGAGGGCAATAGACTACGTCACCTGTTTGAAAATACAATCCATGCAGTGTTGAAGCCTAGTCTTCTGGAGAGCTGTTTCTGCTGATAGTTGCCTGAGCAGCCCTGGCACTCCTAGAAATTCCATATAACTACACACTGTATTTTTTGATTATTTCTATTTCCTAAACACTGGAGAAAAAGTACGACATCCTCAATTGACAGAATCTTTTATAGTTACTGTATGGGTAAAAGCTATTTGCTAACAATGCAACTTACGATTAGTATACGATTATTTAACAATGTATATGTATTACAAATTGAAGGATTCGCCTTGCTATATGTGAGGGTAACTGTGAATCCTGATAAATGAAAAAAAAAAGCCATCCGGTAATCAATCAAATTTGATAAAGATATTAAAATTAAACCTAGAAAGTGGCAAAACTGAGCCCATACCAATTCCTATAAATGTAAACAAAATTCAGCTGTTGACATTAGTGGTGTTTGAAAGGGATATTCTTGTGTCAGAGAGCACTGATTTCATTCCTTCAGGCTGCACAATCTACAAATCTACAGTTACTGTTACACAGAGTATCATGAAGAGACAAACTGTTTGAAATTCATTCAAAATTCAGACTGCTCAGGTCAAAGTGGATTAAATCGAAAGTGGATTCGCTCTATAAACTGCTGATAATCAGATAATTGTTTTTTCTGTTTGCTTGTTTGCAAGAAATAAACTTCAACATTGGACATTTCCATAGCATAAGGCCAGTTCCATAGCATATTCTGGAGGAATTAAGTAGATTGGCATTAAGGGCATGCCACCCCCTCTTGCACCCATACCTCATAGTATCTTTTTTTCCATTCAACCCTTTCACAGCCCTCTCCGGATGATGCAGCCTTTCTCTGAGGAGCTGCTTCAACGTCCTCAGATGAAGGAGGTCCTATATGCAGTGTTGTGACTAACACACAGACAGGTACTCCAGACCTGCTGACCTACCAAGAGCTTGCACTAATTCATTTTCCATCTGTACCTTGATAGTTCAATACCCTTTTTTGCCTGGACAGAGAGGACTCTGCTTTCACTGCATCTCAATCAGGCCCATAGCACAAACAGTAAAGACATAATGTGTCAAGACATCAACTTTCAGAAGTTCTGCCTGTAAATCTTTCAGCCTCTATAATGACTTTTTGCAAACAGGTGATAAAATGCAATTGCTCCCCCTATTTTAAGTGAGAGTAATGTAGGATAAGCATCCCAGAGAAGAAATATATTGTTCCATAGCTCGATGTATTCATAGTTTTAGACTTAGATGTTGCATTAAATGAGTTACTATCAATCAAGTAGGAAACGTTTTAGGTTTGTGAAGTGTGCTGTGCCCTAGACAACGGAGGAATGTACTTCAGAGCCCTTCAATGTAAGGATAGGGACACTGCTACAGGAAATGGCTGTTTCCAGAGATAAAACCTCATGGATCAAAACTCAACCTAAGAAATAACAGTAAAATTATATTTACACTCTTAAATGGACCTGGACTAGCTCCCAGAAACACACCATTAGCAAAAGTATTTCAGGAAGTCTCTACTTGCCGGACTGTGTGCTGGCTTTCTGCTTTGATCTCTCTTCCCCCCGTGTGGGCAGCAATCCCACTGACACAAGTGATAGTTCTGCCCAGGTAGAATTAAGATTTCTGTCATGTGGAAACTCTCAAAACTGAAGACAAACTTTTCTAACTTTACAACAAATTTTTTTTTTTGGATAAGCAGCCCACTTGAAATCTCCGGTTGTTAAAATTCTGTGGCTAAGACTCATATTGGCCACATCAGTATTTACTATTTAACTATACCAGCCTTAGGCACAAAATCTCCACAAACCTTTACTTGCAACTTGGATCTTAACACCAGCAGAGAATACATTTCTGAGGTGAATCAGTTCCCTTTCTTTTTTCCTGAAGCAGAAATTAGTCTAAGAGCAAGGCGAACACACCAGGGGAGTAGAAGGTACAGCATAAACAAGGTCACCCTTCCTTGAACTTACTTTTTTTTTTTTTTTTTTTTTTTTTTTTTTTTTTTTTTTTTTTGTGAACAAATCCCAAAGATTCATCTTGGGACTCCCTACAAGCTCAGAATCTGCTTTTGCAGGAGGATTTTGATGAAGTAAACTAGGTGTTGAAAATGCAAAAAGTGCATCTTCCAGATCAGAATTGTCCCCAGAGGAACTGCTGCAGAGCAATTCGGACCAGACCACAACAGACTTTTGTTAGGTAAGACTGTAACACCAGTTACAGTCCAGGTGCGGTATGCTAAGCAGGTAGTGCCGGAAGAAACAAAAAAGGAACAGGATGTCCCCTTCTACAGACACAGCTTTGTAAGTCTGATTCAAAAGAAGCTAATGGACTGAAACCAGAAATGGAAAGCAAAAGGCAAGCACAGACAAACTGCAAGAACACAAATCCATATAGTCAATTGTTATTGTACCTAAAACTTACGGCCAGCTTGTACCTAAAACTTATGAATTTGGAGTGAATGATCTATTTCTTGATCCAGTTGGCTGCACAACTGCACACAGTGGGGTTGGCACAACCAAGAAGATGTGGAAATGAGCAGCCTGAGACAAAAGGAAATCGGGAAAAAGCTTTGCTGGCTTTGCCACTGGGGAAAATACGCACGCAACCACAGCCCGAGGTTCCCTGCATCAGTTCTCTGCCTGACCGCTGCGCACGGAGTGACCGCATCGCCGCCCCAGCACGACGCCTCGTGCCACATGCTGTGTCTATCCCGAGATCTCCCAGCTGGGCACGAGGAAGGACGTGGGAAGAGACCACCGCAGCCAGCAGCTGTGGGGGGAGCAGGTGGCCTCTCCGTGCCCACAGCAGCTGCAGTTGCCTCTATTTAGAGATTGTTGGAAAGTGCCGGTTTTCATTACGTGAAGAGCTGAATGCTTGTCTGGTGGTAACCACGTTTTATCACAACCTACACAAACTGGATTTCAGATGGCAGCCTGGAGATTAAACGAAACTCTATTAGCCTGCGTCTGTTTTCGAATCAGGTTTTAACCATCCTCTCATTTTCACACCTGAGCATTTTTCATGCAAATCCCCCCCCACTCCACCCACTATTTAAAACATGTAGGAAGCAAGATCAGGAAAAAGTAGCAGTACTTAAAGAATATAGAAAAAAAGTGTGGAATTGTAACAGCACCTGCTTTTCTAAATCGATCATACCTTAGCCTGAGAGCGCGGCTTTGTTTAAGGGTATGGGCAGATAACTGCACTGTAATAAATTGCTATTTCTTCAGCCAGGATATGGTATCACTGCACAATGGTCAGCTTGGAATAAGAATTATTGGAAGGGAATTATTCTCACAGGAACAAATTTTGCCTTCCCCGCTCCCTCTGCCTGGTTCATGGCAATGATCTGCAACCAGCTGCAAAAATGGGAGGGAGGAGGACAAAGGAAGAGAACCAAATGCTTAAGCACTTGGTTACATATTACAAAATGCTTTACGTGTAAAATAGGTTCAAGAACACCATAAAGAGGAGAAATAATTGGGAATAGCAGATTCATGATTATTGGGTTGGGTCTAGCATGGATTCATGTTAAGTTGAGGACACATGGAGGAAAACCTTAAGAAAGAAAAAAAAAAGGAGCTCAAATCAGATGCTTGTGTACCCAGTAGTTTTAAGTCTTGTAAAGAATTATGATTAACCTGAATGACAGCGTTCAGATCTCCAGGAGAGCTCAGTGAAGCAAATCATGCTGAACTAAAATTAGCAGTGTATAATTCAGCTGTCTACTTGGCATCCACACACGATGCTTCCCTGGCCCCAGACCCATCACATCACTCAGCTTTCCCAGTCCCGTCAGCTCCTTGCTTTCAAAAGCACTGCTGAGTGAAATGCTGCTGTTCACACACAGCCTGCACCTGCCTGGAGGAAGCAACCAAATTGCCAAAGATGCCCTTTTTTCCAATATTTCCTCCAATGTTTATTTGTTGATTGCTTTCCAGACTGTTGGAGTTGAAGATGTAAAGTGAGGGCTGCCTCTCAATAAAAGGATGGAAAAAGACATAAGATAATAGGACTAAGTCACATGTCCAGGAATATGCTGTAATCCCAAATGGATTCTTTCCATCCATGTCCACTCGAAATGGACATGAGCTGTATCCTGAGAACAGCAAGGATGGGTTTGCCCCAGTCCACGTACTATAGGGACAGTAAGCTACGACTTAAGGTGGGCTTCTAGGAGGACTTGGTGTGCAGAATGGGTGTGAAAATACAGTGCAGTCACTCTGCCCTAGATCCCATGCATTCCATACACCTGGGTGCTAATGGTGGCCTACCAAGTGGAAAAAAAGGCACAATTTATGAAGAAAGAGATTCAAACACTGGCTCTGACTGCCACAACAGCCACATCCTTCATCACTCCATCTCCACATCCATTTTAGGTTCTGTGAACACCTTCTCCTGCTCCTGTCCCCCATTAAGGGATTTGTTGGACTCCAGAGCTTCTGCAGAGTGTCTTCCCTCCCCTCCTGCACCAGGCCCACCACCTTATTTTATGCATCTCTCCATCTCCTCCAGGCAGTTCAGGGATTACCAGCAGTGCTGACCTTTCTTGCTCACCTTCTCCCAGCTGGACACAGGCAGTGGCACTTGAAGCTCTTCTCAGCCCGCGCATGGGCTTTGGGCAGCGGGTTTCCATGGTACCCTGGTGATCAGCAGCGCCAAGCAAACGTGGACTTCCAAGAAAACTTCCTGCCCCGAGCCTTTTCATCTCACTACAGAGCACGAACATGAACCACATTTCATCAGGACCCCCAAAATTGGGTATTTTTTGTGGTGTGACAAGTGCGATGCCCAGAATCTTATAGACAAGGCATACTAATGTAAGGCAAAGAAGGAGGAGGAGAATGCTTTTGCTTGGAGCACATAAACATTGGTTAAGAAACAGGCATACATAAAAAACAGCTCGTGATATGATCATTTAGGCAGCTGCTGCTGCATTTAGGTTGCCTAACATTTTTCATTATAAACAAATTGTGCAGGTTTCTTGAAATGCTTCAAGATGACTATGATTTGCAAGAGATCTTACAGTTCAGCAGGTAGAGCCCTCAGGCGAAAGCGGCGCAAACCTTCCTTAGCCTTGTGAACTGCTATTCCAATTTTGCTAGAGTATATAAAGCATTAAAAATGAATAAGCACTTCACTCCCTCTCTCCTTCACCCTGTTCCTCTTTCCTCTCCCTACTCCCCCCAATCCCAGTATGTCTCAGAAACCTTTCATTGCTGAAATAAAATACCCCACAGCCAAGTAATATTCATTCTAGTGGCACTGGAATCATGCACTGCTTGAGCATCCAACAATACCTAACTTTTGACCAACAGATTTTGCAACTTCAGGAATCCTTTTTTCATTATAATTTACATGCTTAGTATGTTAATGCACTCCCATACACACCAGCCCATTTTTTGCCACCCCCCAGTTTGCAGAGCACCACTGGAAGCAGGGAAGCCACGTGGTGGCCCAGGCTGAGACACAAGCTCAGGGAAGGGACAGATAACCCAGGCAAAGCAGCACGCTTCGCCCAGCAGCTGAGTCACAGGGGTTGCTACGGGGGCAACTATTTCCATTGTTTGGTTTCTGTGTGATTTCTGGAAACGCTGGGAAAAGCTTTCACCATCAAAAATGTCGCAGCTCGCAGAAAGCCCATGTGTGCCTCTTCCTTTAGAGTTGTCTTAGGCTGGAGTTTCATCTGGGGCAGGGACTCGCCAGGGCTTTTTCCTGATGCCAGTGCCTGCCTTTCCAAACTACTGATTCGGGCTAGTTACCCTTCCACTGACCAGCAGAAATTTTCTACCAGTCAATGCACCTTTTTCAGCAAGCAATGAAGAAAAGAGGTTTTCCATCTGCTCTGCTCTGCATGCTTAAAGAGCAGATAGCACTGGCCAGAAACACTTCACCTGACAAAATTAGACACACTAGTCATGGATCAGGCTCAAGCAGATTGCAACCTCCAAGGTTTGTTTGGAGCTACACAGATCTGTGTTCATTTTTCCCTTCATTTAGGGAAGGATTGCAAACAGTTGGTTGCAGATGTCCTCTCCAGTAGCCATGGCCCACACAAGTCACCTGGCAATGTTAGTTTCCCATCCGGATAAGCATAAATCGTACAATCAGGAGAAGGATTTGCAGAGGCCCCTGGTGGCTTTCACTGCCTAGGGACAGGAGACAGATAAGCCATGACTCAAAGTTTTGTACAGACCATTTTCAGCTTTTCCTTTCTGGGCCACACAGACCTTTGCCTGAGGCATTGCTACTTCAAAAAAGAAAAAAAAAAAAAGAAAGAAAGAAAAAAAAAGAATAAAAGAAAAGGAAAGGAAAGAAAAACAACCTAGGCTGCTCTACAGATTTGTTGGCAAGATATGGATCTTATACTTAATTTTGTCAGAGTACTCATTAGGTGAACTTATGCACATGTATGTTTTTATTTACAGAGACTGGCACACCCATGTCTGGCTGACTTCATAGCCTTTGTTCTCAAGGCCTTCTGAAAACAGGATCCCACGTTAAAACCTATTACTCCATTTGCAAATAATAAAGCTTAATTTTGTTTTCTGAGGCATTCAGAGGAGTAAATCTCAGGGGTTTGGAAGTTTGCAGTTCATGAACGCGAGAGAGGTGTGAACACAGATAAAGCAAGCGTGTTTTTAAGTTAGAGCAAACACTCACAGAAAGCGGGCCGCTTGCTTCCAGTCTAGCAACCAGAGAGCACACAGGGCTGCTGTTTTTACTCTGGAGCGCAGCAACACCCAGCCATGCAAGCATAGACGGAGGCACACAGATCTGAAATCTGTGATCTGAAATATTTGTCACAAATGATTTTAGGGATTTTTGGCCTTCGCAAGCAAAACTATTTTTGAACAGACCTCTTTGATATTCACAACTGCTTGGCAAACTCAGCAGGCACACAAATTTCAGCCTCCTGATTGCTTGCAAACCGTGTCCATGTGCTATTATTAGTTCTGCAGCAGAGTGGTGGACTGCAAGTTCCTGTATCAGAATGAAGAGTTTTTCTCCAGGTTAGGTAGACAGCCCTGCCCTGATTAGCGATTCTTCCTGCAGAGTGCTAGTGCTGGTGGCAAGTGCGTATCCACCATTTCCTCCACGTAGAGAGTACCAGTTAACAGGTCTACGGTAAACTCCTAGACGTGCAGGAGCAACTAGCCCTATTGTGATAGATGCTTATGATATTTTGGGCTGGTGAATTATTTATTTGCTGGAAAAAATGTGGTTTCAGGGTGGCCAAAGCTGTTTGTAAATTCAGACTGCTCCACTCTACATGGAGTATTTGAACATTTAGCAAGCCAGAGACAAGCAGACTGAGGGCAAACTGTTCCAGTTGCTGCTGATTGAGGTGAAAAGGTTACCGCTCTCAAGCACTCATCACTGTCCCAGCCTTTCCCCATGCTAACGGTGGTTATCATGTTCCCTGGTGTTTACTTAGCTTAAAGAGTTTGTCTGATTGCCTCCTAACTCAAATCTGTAAGCACTCTAGGTTTAATAGTACTAAAAAATAAACCTAAGAGCATACTACTGCTAACAATATTTTTGAAGAGGGCCCAAACTCTTCATCATCACAGAGTTACACAGATGGTGTGAAGCAGCGGTAGGAACTGATGACAAGGTATGGGAAGAAAGTTATGGCAAACAGCTGGGGTTGGTGAGGAGAAAATTGGTAACCTGGATCAACAGCTGGAGTAGGTCATCAAAGTCAACACCTGGAACAGGGATTCGGAGGTCAAGTACATGGGAGATAAATACTCTGGGTTTTACTAAATACATAGTAACTGCACTCAAGTCAGGAAATCCCTGGAGATAAGCAGGCTGAGCGAGCACTTGAGAAATGCATACATGCCATGTTTGAGCAGTTCCTCAGGCACCAACATCAGGCCACTGCTGAAGGCCAGATGCAAGGCTTCGTCTGGCTCAGACTGGCCATTCCTCTGCTTGTCACCTGGCTAGACCATCACAGCAGGCAGGCAATGTGCCTGAGGTGTTCAGATCTCTGCTGTGATTCCAGATAGGAAAGCCTGGTGAATAGACCATTCATTTGGGTAGTAAAGGTGATCTAGACTCTGGCAAGTAGAGGGGAAAGGTGGTAATGGTCACTGGGTGTAATCAGCTAAAAATGCAACCATTGTATGTTCAGGCAGTACTTTAGATAAGGGTGAGACCAAGAAGCAAAAACCAGATCACTGTGACAACAAGCAATGCCAAGGTATGAGAAAGATAAGCAAATCACAGGTCTATCTTTTACCAAGGGTAGAGATGTCCCAGTGAACAAACAGTATTTGTTAATACACTTTTCCAATGAAATTCTTCACTAACCCTTCAAACTTTTGAAACAGCTTTACAAAAGTAATATTGCCTACATTATTTAAGGTCAATAATTACTATTATTATTTTCTAACAAAGGCTGTGGGATGATAAGTGGGACAAGTGGCAGTATCTAGATTTGATCTAGATACATCATTAATAGTGACTTCTAAAGGAGGCAGTTCACACCAGACGACAGAATCAATATATTTTAGCACCAGTTTAAGTGGGCACAACAAGAATAACCCTCAGTCTTCATCGCGTTCTGAAGCTTTCCAGAGCATGTAAATGACAACACTTTCATGTCACTAGAGCAGCTAGTTGGAACAGTGGTGGGACCAGTTCTTTCAGCAGTTACTTCTGCTCATGCACAATCTCCCTTCAGAGCAATCACAAGGGCTTTCTCTAGACGTGCAAAGAGAACTAACACATCACTTCTCAAAAACACTGCAGTGACTTGTGTAGTTTTTATTTATACTATTGGCCCCTGCAGGACAAAACGGAGACTAGTGATATGTATGTTGTGGGTCATACATTACAAGTGAACAACATGTGTTTTCCTGTGGCCTGGCAGAATCAAGTTTTCAGAGTA
Organism: Tinamus guttatus; assembly: GCF_059628265.1. NCBI lineage: Eukaryota > Metazoa > Chordata > Aves > Tinamiformes > Tinamidae > Tinamus > Tinamus guttatus. The sequence goes on from NW_028288649.1 coordinate 2,502,657, forward strand.
CCAGGGGCGTGTTCAATCCTTGAAGTCATATTGAACTTCTGTTTGGGGCTGCTGAAACATTGAATTTGCCTAGCACAGGTGTTAGGGCATGGAGGTGGGGTGAAAGGTTTGGTAGAAAGTTAGTCTAAGTCTCGGCATGACATATGTGTTCAAGTCATAGCACTTTGGCTTTTGAAAAGCTTTTGGGAGTTGCACAAACATCAAGGGAGCTGCAACCTGCACTGGGCTGCTGAAACCCAGACACTACACTGAGACAGGAACTGGATGAAACCTGTGCCTCAGGCTCTGGGCCTCAGAGCAAATGACCAAGGTCACCTTTCCAAGGTGTCTTTACTACACTGGCTACTGCTCTCCAGTGCCATTTAGAATGCCTATCTTAATAAAAAATAGTGGTAACCCTACAATTATTGTCATGATTTCTATAGCTGGACTGCATGTGTCCTCCTATAGCAAGTGCTGTCTGCCATTCCTGTTGGTCTTTGCTTAGCAATTGAACCCATGGGCAAATTAACAAGCACCAGCAAAAGAGAGGAGGCATTTACCCAGTGCCACTCAAAACAAACAAACAAACAAAACCCTCCCTTGAATTGCAGACAGGAGATTTTTTCGTGATGTTACATGCTGAGAATATGAAAGCTTCTTTTCTCCAGATCTGATTTTTCTTTGCTAATGGAGGTCAATGCGAGGTATAATCTTAATCCTGACCCTCTTTCCCTTGCATCGTGTGTGACAGGGTGGAAGCCCACAGGATAAAAGCTATAGAGTCCACGCTCTCTCAGCTGCTGCAAGGAGTGGGCAACATCACTCTCTTTTTTCCTAGGAGAACTGGCTCAGGTGGTTCACCCCACTGGTGACAAGAAGTGCTGCCAGCAGGCACCTTCTGCAGCAGTATTAATGGTGAACCTTGCACATGGGGATTCTGGCTCATTTACTGCTTGTTAACACCTGCCCCTCGTTTAGTAAGAATTCATTAATCTGTACGGTAGCTTTTCCAGCCAGAAACCCTAACAACTGCAGATAAATTAAGCCTGAACTGGAACTGGACCAAGAACATTTGAGTAATCCCTCCAGCCTAAGCAAGATCCCCCAAGGAAGGAAATCTCAACAAGAGCCTAGAAAAAGATGATACAGGAAAATAAGTTCAGGCACAGCAGTCATGTACTGGTGAGATGGCCCAGCAGAAACGAGAACGCATTAGAGGCTGTGCAGTCTATTGCCAGTATGGCCTGCACACAAGACAGAACATAAGGAAACCTCAGCTGGGACCAGCACTCATTTAAGTGCTGCAATATTCCTGTATTTTCTTCTTAGCACAGAAATGCTAACACCGTGCCCCCTTTCTCAGGGGAAAAAATACAGAAAGAAGCTGGAGTGCCATAGTTCAGAGGTACATCCTGAAGTTGGAGAGCCCAGGTACCCTTCTAAAGATGTTTTTCACAGCCTGAAACATGACAGGTGCCTGACCAAGGACAGTTTTACCATGACCAAGGGAATTTTACCATGTAGCAGTGCCAGGATCCTACTGATGCCATTTCCAGGGTTCAGATATGCTGCTTCTGCTGCACAATAATTCTGCTCTGGAGGTCAGAAGTTTGATCTTTCCTATACACCTCTACTGAGATGCCTGTCCTCCTGCTCACTTCAGGATATTTCCGTATAGAGGAGAGCACCTTGCTGAAGACAAGGTCTGGACAAGACTCTTTCTGCTTCCCCCAAAGCATTGATGTCTCTCAGAAGGCAACACTCTTTCCAGGCGGGTTTGACACAAATTTCACAGGGATCCAGAGCAGCAGACACACATCCCAGTCCGAGGCAATGCTTAAACAGGGCAAGTGGGTTGCCAGCAAAAGAAACTGCATGCCCCTTGATAGGGCCACTGCCTTGAGGGTCAGTGAGATTCAATACAGAAAGGAGCATCATCATGGAAATCTGAGAACAGACAAACGGGACTTGTATCACAACTAAGTGGGCTAGGATAAGGACTGCCAAGCTTTTATGAGAAACTAGAGTTTAATGAAGTGATTGAACAAAGAAATTGAAAGGCTCTTTTACTTCCTGCAAGGGTCGAATGGATCTGAGCAATACTTGGCTTGGCTGCATTGCAGGCTGTTATTTAATTTTGAATTAACTTGGAAGCATTCAAGGTACTTCATAATTTTATTGACATTTATGATTTGAGTTCGTTAATCTTGAAAACACAAACAGAACATTGATCTGCCTCTCACCAGTGAGAATGAGGAATCAGACTCTAGGACTTCTTCACTCAGCAGATTGAGCTCTTCTTTGTCATAGGCCAGCTTGTGTCTGTCTCTCTTGGTGATATGGGACAGAAACCTTGTACTTCTGCAGAATCTGGTGGGAATGAGGCAACTCAGAAATATGCATTTTTCAATGCTTAATAAAAAATGCCATACCTTCAAAATCAGCTTATTCTATGTTTACCTTAAAGACTCTGACTCTGGCCTTGCTTCTGAACAGAAGTCTGCCACATCCTTCCCTTTGCTCCAGCTATAATCCTTTCTCACCTACATCTCACTGGAGTGAGTGGAGTCACAGCTGCATAGACAGTTACAGGTAGGTGAAAAAGTCTATTTCAGCAGCAAAGCTCATGTACTCTGCTTTTGTTAGACCTCCAGCTGCAAAGGAGAACCAGAAAAATCATAGACTCGTTCCTGGACACCCTATAGGACATATGCAAAGCTACAGCGGACCCAATGTGTGTGTGTGAGTGTGTGTGTGTGTGTGTCTTTCCCTAATCTTTTTTGCAGAAGTATCTTTAAGGTCTTTGAAGTATATAAATCTGATTATTAAAACATCAATTCTCTGTTACTTTTTTTTTTAAAGAGGTCCATAAGATTTACAATATCATACATCAGAAATTGGTTGGTTACATTGGGGTCTCTCCAGCATACACTGAGTACTCTCTCCTCCATCCAAGAAACCCACAGAAACAAATATGAGAAATGCTAAATACATGTGATATATACTGTCATGTTTGGACCGGTATCCAATTCTTATGTTCAGATACTCAGGTCTGCTCACGTAGGAGGGTAGACGTTGAGAGTAGTCATGTGCATTAAAATAGAAGGATAATGTCGCAAGTCTGAAATAATTAGGGTCAGATTCTGCTCTCACTTACAGGCATGCAATTCACATCAACTAAATAAGATGTCATACCCTTAGAACACACATTGGTCCTTAACTCTAACACCGTGAAATTGGCACTGGCATGTCAAAGGCATTACAGTAGTAGAAAGCTTGACCCTTGGTCTTTGCTACCAAATGTATGTTTGTACAGCCCAACGTTGCACTCATTAGTTAGTGAAAGAGCAGCACTTTGAAGATGAAAGGTGCTATTATTATTGCCATATTTTTGTTCAGCATGGCTCACATACTGCAGCCATGTGTGTCAAATCTAAAGCATTACCACAAACACTTTGCCTCCAAGGAGGCAACTCCCATGTGCCCCCGTTGTTCTGCATTTGTCCATGGTTTCAAGATTATTTTCTGAAGACGCGTGTGGCAACTCTGCAGACAAGGTGGAGGCAGGACTGTAGATCAAGCTGTCCCGTGCCCTGCATGTCCTGAACAACCCCTTCCCTCTCCAGCTGCTCCACACCCTCTGCATTCGTCCTGTCCCACCATCCACCTGCCCTGGAGTGGTCCCTCTCTCTGTGCTGGCCATTGCTCCCACTTGTAGCGTAGTCCACAGGAAGGGTCAGTTGCCAGCTCAGATGTCAGATGTTCACTGAAGAGCTGTGCTGGCACTGAGAGCTTAAAGGGATGTAGCCAGATGGGAGCTGGAAATAACCTAGAGAATAGCAAAACCCACTGGAAATTTTCAGTTGACTTTAGGGAACATTCAATCAGGCTCTGACTAAAGCCAAACTTGCATGTTTGATATCTAATTCTGTTCCAGTTGCAGAGAGGAGGGTTGGGTAGGAAAAGGGAAAGATAGCAAAAAAGTAAGTTGTCTGTCATTTTTCCTCCTGTGTACAGCTTCTGAACTAGTGTATGCAGAGGGTGACTGAGAAGGGCCAAATCACTACATTAAGCAAGAATTTGCAGTGCTGCGCTGGGCAAAGTCTGCCCTTTGTGAGACAGTATTTCTGATCTGCAGGCACACAAAGCCCTCATAATTGCTGGAGTCATTATTTGCTGTAGATGGCAGAGAGACGTGACAGGTACCGCAGGACACATAATAAGCTGGAATGAGCAGTGATGTTAATCCAATACCATCAAAGATTGGGTTCATTGCAGAATCCCATTAGACCACAGAAGCAGCCCTGATACTGCTAGGGAATATGTTTCATCTAAACGCACACATCGCTTGGTACAGAGTTCAGTTCACATCCATACATTTGCTATCTCCTCCTCTGCTGCTGGCTGCTGTAGCCACACTGTCTCCACCCCATCTTATCCCAGCCAAGAACCTGGCCTGGATGATGAATTTTGTTTCACTACCTAAACTATCTCAGAGAGTGAGGAGGCTGGTAGCAACCTTAAATAGCATATGTAAAAATCCACTTATCTTTCAGTCCAGTTTCTGAGCTACAGGTGCTACGTTACTCAGGGGCTACAAGCTTCGGCTCTCAGCCCTCTTCTATTTATCGTGACTCCCAGACGTGGTATCAGTGAATGACCCAGTCTGGTTCCTCCTCACTTCCACGTCGTGCCAGATAAGGAGAATATGTCTAGACAGAAAGCAAGGCTGAGGCGAGGGATAATTTCTCCTCCAACAATTTTTCCTCCTTGACAGCTTTCAGCACTGGAATGACATCTAGGGATTTATGGATAGGTTGCCCAGTCTAAACAGACAGACACCTTATTTAGGTGCTCGTGTGGGGTTGGAGACATGAGAGACAGCTGCCGAAAAGGTGCAGCGTGGGAGGACCTGTTTAGTCAGAGCTTTGCAAAGTATGTTCCTGAATGTTTATTACATTCAAATTCGGCTTGGTACAGTTTATGATGAGTAAATTGGGCACAGGCATTCTTACAGAAAGATATGCACAGGAAGTGGAGATGAACTGCAGTTGACTTCAATGGAAATTGTCACCCAGTGACTTGAGCATTTAGCCTGTTGTTTATTTTTTGCACATAAATTTTGCACTTTAGTCTCTCTGTACCTTACTGCTTTAGGAATTGATTACTCCATGTGAACCAAGCAGGAGAATAAGCCAACTACAACTTTTAACTACCACTGTGAGTGAAGCGACAAGACACAGCTAAGGGCAAGCATGAAGCTATACAGAACTTCATTAGTTGACCATTAAGAAACTATAGAAGTACAGCTCAATAGCCCTATTATCCAAAAAGTCAATAGGAGAGGCCTCTTTCTGGTATACAAATATGTCACAGCACAATAAGCAGCATTTTAAATGTTGTAAAAAAATGGCATTTATTGTACTACATGCCCAGAGTGCCTTTTCCTCTTCTTTTTGAAAACAGGGATTGCTAAATTTCAATGACTGCAATTGTCCTCCTGTCTTCGTTGTGTGGCTCTTCTGTTCATTTGTTCTTCCCAAGGAAAATCTATTCTACAAGGGATTAAGGAATTGCTATTTGTGTGGAAGTAGCAGCCACACCTTGATATTCAGCTATTGGATCCCTCTTTCAGCTGCAAACTGAAATTCCACCTTGTTGCATGTGAATAATCTATTCATGCTTCTAAAAACTGAAAATACTTTGAGTATGGATTGAATTTTCAGATTTACAACAATATTCACCAACTTTTTTGGGTCTGAAATAAACACTGGACCTTTATGACATTTAGCTCTTCTGTCAGTCTTCTGTTCTACATTCTCATACAGTTAAAAATGAATTTTCTGTGCCCTGTGCCTGTGCTCAAAGACATTTGAAGACATTAGCTTGTAACTAAGCCAAATTGGTAAGGATATATTTAAGTGTTACGATAATATAGACTACTGATATGGTCAGGTCAACAACTCAGTAATTTCCACATCTGTCTGATTGTTTGTGCACCAATATTTGAAAAACTACCACTTGCAGTGCTGCCTCAGCAGCAGTGGATGATAACGTAGTATGTCAGAGAGAAAGCCCTGGTCACAGCCAAAATGCAGTCCCTCAGGAGTTACTAGGTCCACCTGGCTTTAGCAATGAATGATAAATGCACCTAGTCTAAATTAGCAGTGTAGATTTCCTTTAGGAGCCCTGGGGGGAGAACATGATGTTGCTGAGAGGCAAGTCATCCCTTCTTACCTTAGGACAGACACCTCCAGAGGCAACTCATCTAGTAGATCTCCACTAAGCACAGAATTACTCGGGACAACTAAACAGAAGGCTTTGCTTTAATCTATCTTAAGTTAGACAAGATGTGTTCAGGATTGTCACCAGTATCACAGGAACTTCCACGGTGCCAGCCCCTTGGCATCATCCTCACAAATCAACCAAACATGAGAGTCCTCTTTCACCGTACGCCTCAGCCATTTTGCGCTGAGGACAAGACCCATCTCTTGTGGAGTCTTTCTCTTGCCCTTCCATAGCAGCATGACCAAGCTTCACCTTCCCAATAGCTGCCAGGGATAGGTTTTCTTACAATACCTGGATGCAATGCATTGTGAGCCCAACACCATGCCCTCTGTAGGCGGTTTCTGGTTCCTCCCTGCAACCAGTGGCACTTCTACAAAAAGGTATTTTTAAAGGCAGGTGTCCGAAGTGCTGTGCAGGGAAAACATGTAGGCATTGTAAGTTTAGACATAAAAATTGCCAAGGCAGAGTAAGTCTCAGCAGAAAGTGGAGTTAGAAGAAGTGCAGCAACGCTGGGAACTTCGATCTGCATTAAATTGTTTCAAGTTTCAGAAAATGAGGGTTCTTTTTTTTTTTCTATGTTGAAACATTCATTTTTAACTTCAAAAGTATTTAATCCTTTCCAACACTTCTTTCAGATGCAGCATTTTTCACTTAAAAAGCACCCCCAGCAAAAAGCAAAAAGACTGGACACCCCAAAATAAATGTTTTCAAATTAGGTTGAATAAAGCATTACAGGTCAATCCAAAATGGTTTTTTGTGTGTATGTGTTTCTTCCTTTTTCTTTTCCAAAGAGCCTACTAGAACTTTTAGGTTTTGTTTCAAACCCCAGCTCTGTCCCATTCATCTACTGCACAAACCTTTTATATTGGAAGCTCTGTTTGCATAGGTCTGGTTTTCACAAGCAGAAACAAGTTTAGTGCTTCCAGCTTCTCTGCCTTTTTCACAAACAAGGTAGTTTTAGCCCTCAAAGGACACAAAAACCACAAAAGTTTTCTGATTGCCCTGCATATACCCCTGATAAAAGAGCAGCCAGTCGTAACTACTAAGGGAGATGAGGGGAGGCGGGAACAGATTTTGGATAGGATACATGCCAAAGGGAATGCTGGGTATTTCCATGAGCAGTGGAAAGTATCAAATCCAGTCAAACTAAGTTTATGGCCACTTTACATCACCAGAAACTTAATATAAGGGCAGGTAGTACAAAGGCTGCTGGTTTGGGCTCTGCTCTTCTCTATGTGTTATTGGGACTTGGATCAACCAGGAATAGTGACTTATTCCTTCTTTCCTGGGGAGCTTGCCTAGCACTGGGGGAATGAGCTGAAAAGGGACTTTCCAGGGGGGTCTTTGACTGCCACTGTCTTGAGCCTGCCATCAGCTTCCTTTTTCCATGCACCCCATGCACACACTTAATAACGATGCCAGCCTATTCTGGTTTGGTGATTTTTTTTCCCCTCCCAATTCTCAGGCATCATATCCATGGGAAGGAGGAGGGGGATTTAACTACATTTCTGGAAAAAAAAAAAAAGTTAAGCTTATCTTTCTGCCTGCATACAGAGAGCCATGTGTCCTGGATGAGTGAGCTGGCGCGAGATGGTTTCCAGGCAACTTCTGCAAGCCGTGCTGGAAAAGCGGCACGAATTAAAACTCAAAACAAAGCCCAACAAGCCAGACAAAACAAGTATCAGCAACTCCGCACAAAACCAGCTTGGACGGATGTGCAAAGTTCACGCAAGGTCTTTTGTGGGATTAATATTGCTTTACTCAAGGAGAGAAAAGCTGCCGCCTCCACTCAGTATGTTTATGCAGCCGACATGCCTAACTCTGGCGCGAGGAGAGGCCGACTGTGCAGCGTCAACGTGATGCTATTACTTGATAGCTGAAGTGCCACAACCCAAGTGTTCCAGGAATACCGGCCTGGGCACCTCCAGCAAGGGCTGGGAAAATTCAGGGAGTGAGAAGGGTGTGATTAACTCCATTTCTTTTCTCTTTCCAAAAGTGTTTTGCTTTGTATTTATCAATTCATTATACAATTTCTTAAGTTCTTAAGCTTCTTGGTAAAGCTTGGACAAGAAGGAGCATTCCTGAAAGCTGCCTCAATTTCTTCCTTTTCTCTGCAACACCGAAATGAGGAGGACGCCCCATCAGTTTATGTTATTCTGCAGGATTAGGAATGGGTGGTTTCACACTTAAGGTAAAGTAAAACTATTCTCCCTAATTTTTTCTTCTAACATCTTCACTGATCTATAGAGTCAAGTTATTCTTCCAGAGACAGAGTAGAATTTAGCCCTCAGTGCAACTGAAAATTAATGGCTTCACAACTGAAAATTAATGGTTTCACACTCTGCTCTCAACTTTGTTTCTGAGCCAGCAATAGCAAGGGATAGTGGATATAGCATTTACAACCATCCTTTAAGTTGTGGATGTGCAAAAAATGTAGCCCAGGGATTTTAATTATCAGGGTCACTTTCTAATCCTGTACTCACCAGCATGAATGAAGAGCAATCACCAAAGTCAGTTGACTTGATCAGAGATGAAGGAATCTGCATTGTCAAAATAAAGTTGCTAGCAGACACTTTAAAAAACAGAATCACCATCTTTTTTCTTTCTTTTTTTCCAGGTCTGTGATCATTTTTCAAGAATTGGGATACAAAACCAAATGAAGAACTTTCTAACCCTTCTAACAGCTTAACTGATATATTTTGAGTTTTATTTGTTTGCTAATTTGTTTTTCCCCTTAAAGGTTGTATGGCAATATTTCTGTGAACCTATTCCCAAGAAAGCAGATTATGAGGTGAGACACTTAACAAAATTCATTATTAATGTGAATTCAGAGCACAACAAAATCATGGTTAGAAAACAAAATATCTAAGCCTAACTCAGTCTATTCCCCAGCTCCAAAGAAATCATCAGCCAGCATGATTCCTGGGCCAGCTTCCAAGGCTAAGTTACAGAAGGACCTGTTACTGCCTTTAGCAGTGGTTTATTTCCTTTGCTCAGGAGCTCAAAGTAGCACCCCAGGTATTTTAAATCATTCCTTGTGTACCCAGCTTCTCACAATTTTTGATCCTTCACAGCTAGAACCAGTGTCTGACAGATGGCCAATGATTTAGCAGTCCAGGGCTGATCATGTTGGCTTTCATCTGGGAATTGGATTGTTTTGGATCAGTATTTCATGCCAGTGTCACACTTTGGCTCCGTCATTTTTTTTCTAGAAGGCTAAACCTTCCTATCCTAAACATCTTGTCCAGCAAGAACCTGTTGCCTGTTTCCATGACTGCTGCTATGGGTGGAGGTGTTAGACCCAGAATTTTAAGCCCAAATTTAATCACACTATCACTTCATTCCCATGTATTTGGCTTTGATTTCTGGTAGCCAGTCTTTAGCACCACTGAGTGTCCATGCATAGACTCATTCTTTTCAATCCATCCCAAAATATCTCTGCTGCTTTCTGCATAGGCCCTGCATAGTGACACACACAGCCCTCTAAGACCCTCGTAGCCCCTGCTTGGGCAGAGTGAAGCTGAGGTAAGTACTGAGACTGGCCTCATTTTTCCTGCAGTCTTGCCATGTGTTCCTGAACTGACAGCTCTGCTTCTTTCACTAAATAACATCTCCTGCTGTCATTTCTGTAAAGCTATCTGCTGGGCTTACATTTTTCCATGCAGACAGAAAGGGGCCTATATAATAAAATAAGGAGGAAAAATTAGCAACAAGGCCATCCTGTGACACTGGTTATACTGAGTATTAATAGCAGAGGCAATGACAGCATAATTCAGAGTGACACATACTCTTTGCAGTAAGGCTGCAGCCATCCCAGATGGACAAATCTTTGCAACTATATGGCATTGAGAAGCAGCTCATGGCATTGAGACTTTTGTACTTGTCTTTTATAAAAGGATCCTGCTACTTTTCTCCAACTCCATCGTCCAAAAGACATGCCAAGGACTGTTTTAGGGGACGTCTTGGATTAGTCAGAGAGGTTTCATCAGAACAGTAATCTCTCCTTTTGGAAATTTGAGCTATTGCCTCCAGAAGAGTTGCAAGCAGGCCTTGAAAACCCAGGAAGGGAGAAACAGGCCTGGGAACTCAATGCTCATTATTGTACTTCTAACCCAGAATGCTGAAGGACACTAAGTGAGCATTCATATTATTATTATTATTATTATTATTATCATCATCATCATCATTATCATAGAGTGGGAAGCAAATAGTATCCAATATCTCTCACATATTAGAGAAGCTAAATATTGTCCTGAGTTACCTTTCAGGACTTCACTGGCTTTCAAGAACACTGGCTTACTGACAGGTGAGAATTTGGCAGGAGAGCTGATGGGGCTACAGTTCCCCCTGATTTCACCCCTCCTTTTCCTCCAGTGTTCAGTTTAATGCAGGATAGAAGTTCCTAATCACCTGTGAGGAGGGTAGTCATATGGTTCATCAGGTCTCTTCTTTACATTTTAGCTGCTCAGATCCATGCTAGCACAAGGATAATTCTGGCATGTGGTAATATTGGAAGAGGCTCTTCCAGACATTCAAGGGGAAGATTTGCATTTTGCAAAATTTGTGTTCTGCTTCAAAGCGTAGATGACTTAGTTCTACGTCCTGTGGTACCTGCGTCTCAACAGTCTGCCAAGGAAAGAGAGCTTCGTTTAGCTCTCCCATACAAGAAAATACATGGCTATATATGAATAAACGTCTAAGAAATTGTTAGGTGTATTTCAGAAACCCTTCTTAGGATTTCTTAGGAATTCGAAAGTTCTGCGAAATGCCCATTCCATATCCTCTAATGAACTATCCAGACATTGAATTCTGTTTCATTAGGCAGCCATTTAACCCAAAGGCACTATGATGCTGCATGGATCTTGTCTTTTTTTTTTTTCCATAAAAAGGATGATTGATGTTCAATTACTAAGGTTTATCAGACCCCCATCAAATTTCATCTTCATCTGTTATTATGTCAACAAGTGCAATTCTCACACTGCAGATTAGAAACTGCCATGTAGGAGGATATCAGAGTAAGCACCTGCCTAAAGTATTTATTGATGCAGTGAGCAGTTATAAACAGAGCAGCTGTATTTGTTCATGCCTTTTAGAGGACTAGTGCAGATTTGGTTTTTATATCTTTTTTCTGGATATTTTTGGCTCATCTCTTTTAGAGACCTGAGAACATTACTAGGTACATAGATACCCGTTTCCTGAACCCAAATCTACAGGCAGTGACGGCTGCTCTGCATACTTGTGCGCGTGTTGTGGCATTGCATGTGGGCAGTAAAAAATACGATTGTGTTATACACACACACAGACACTTAAAATATTCTGCTGATGGCTCAGCCTAAAACCTTAAATCAAAAGATCAGAGGTATCGGAATCACAAATCAGTTCTGTGGGCTCACTTCACACATAATTTTGGTATAATTTTACAATGCCTTACCTTGGGGATTGTTCTTGATAGCATTTTTCTAAAGGGAATTCATGAGTAAACTACAGCAGACAGGGGCTTGATTAGCTTCTGGAATCTGGTGCCAAATTTTCAATAGAATCTGAATCAAAATAGCAAGGGAGAAAAGATGAAGCCTTTTTTTTTCCTCATGCTTGCTACTATGACTTACTGGTAGGATACTCAGGGCTGTTGTCACAGCACAAGCACTTCAACACAAAGTACAAGTTAAACAAAACAGAGAGATGGGAATAGCCGCCGACTCTACTATCTAATGAGCAGAATAAATGCACAGCTGTTGTAAGAAGTACACTGTGTAAGCCCACAGGGTCCAGTATACTCTGCCATCCCAGCAAACAAGCTTTCCTGTGTATAAAGCATCTCGTTCCACAGGTAACACGTGTAGCAATTACATTTTATATATTAATTACTCAACTTTTCTGTCCTGAATCCACTTCATTACAGCCCATAACTCCAATTTCATTGTTCAAGCCTTAGTAAGTAACTGTACTCCTTTCCTTTTGTGGTTGTGAAGGCTAGCAGCAAGTCTTCATCATTTAATGAACACATTAGGCCAGGAAGTCTAGTCAGGATGGTATTTGAGCACTGCTGTGTGTAATAGGAAATAAAGATGTGCAGAAGTTCATGCAAAACATCACTGCTCAATGTTTTGATAAAGTAAACCTCAAAAGTTCTGCAAAATGCTCCTAGGCGCATTGAAGATGCATGGCCATCCTAGCACCTAAGGGAGAGGTTGAGCTATTCAGTCTAATTTTCTGAGGTAGCTGGAATGCAAACTAGAGGAAAATTCCCATAATATAAATAATGATCGATTAGATATCTTTCTGAACAGTCTCTTCAAACCAACACAACAATCCCAGGGAGATTTTTAGAGAAAAAGGATAGAAGCAGAGATTTTTTAAATGCTTCATTTCCTATTCTTGCACATGAATCGTTCTAGAATAATTCCCATTGTGATCAACTGAATTACTTCAGATTTACAGCACTGAGGGCAAATTTTGATCCCCCCCATAACAAAAGGCCATTAAGGCCTTTTTGATCTAGTAACATAAGGTGCATTAATACTTTGTTGTTAGTTGTATTTTAAAAACATCTGAACATCTAAAACAAGATGAGAACTCCATGGAGCTGGACACAAAGTCAAACTCATGGTCCCTTCTTGTATTATACTCTATATACTCTTGTCTATGCTCTCTAACCAAATGTCCATGTTCTCATTTGCACTGGTGCCTCCTTTACATATCTTTGGCACTTAAGAGATCTTCAAGGGAATTACTCTCTGCTCAATCTAAAGAACCAATTTCTATTTTCAGTCACGGTGATAAACATAAATATAGAACTTAGGCTAAATTTCCTGACACCCCAGGGCACCTCAGTATAAGAACTGTCATCCAACAAATTTTCACACAAGTTCAAAACTTCAGATGGTTTCCTTGCTTTGGGGCTTGTTCTTTCTGAGTTCTCCAGTTAATTCTTTGTATGAAAACAATGCACCAAAAGGCACATTAACACCATGCCAATGTCAGCACCTTGTCCAAAAGGATCTTGCAAGTGGTCATTTTGAAAGGCAGAAAGCAGCACACCAGCATTGTCCGTCTCCAGCCTGGCTCTGCCACTGGCATTGCTTAGTCAGGCACTGCCACATCAGGCCAGGCAATTACAGGCACGCAAGCATGATGGCTTGGGGTAGGGCACAAAGGAGAATGATAAGCAAAGCTAAAAACCATCCAGAATGTGGGCTTCTGTGTTTAGCATCTGCCAAAGCATGCTGATTTTTTTTTCTAATAGCTTTTTGCAAAAGGCTCTTACTGCAAATAACATGAGAACTTTATTCCTAAAAGGCTTTTAATAAGCCAGTTTTGGTAGCACAATAGACCACCTCAGGGACGGAAATCATTTACTTTATTGTTTCTGTGCCCTGCCTCTCGCTGCTCTGGAGGCTGACACTCCACCAGCACATAGGAGGAGCGCCAGCATCTTACACACAGCAGGGTAATGCCGGGCTTTCTGAGGAATAGTCACTGCTATTTTCTCCTACAAAAGGGCTACATGTTTTAAGATTTAAGAAAAGAAGGTTTGATCTCTACTGCTGACTCAGTAGGAAAAAATGGAATGCAGAAAAGACAGAAATCCATTCAACAGCTAGCTGGGAGCAATGGACACTGTCTGCCACTATTTGTGCAAAGTGTTGCTGTGTACCTAGCAGGGATGGCCACTGTTTAAAACTCCTGTTTTTTAAAACAGTGACTTGTGTTGCTTGCTGCATTTCTCTGTTTGCTACTCGTGATGCTGAAGGGAGGGTCGAGCAATTAACCACTTTTCCTGGCACGATGGTATTGATCAGACACGTAATAAGTAAAAGGCCGTTCTTAGAAATCAGCCAGGGTGGAGGGGAGGGAAGGAAAGTGCATTACAGGGGTATTTAAGAGATTGAGGCCTGAATGTATAGACTTGTACACAATATAAAAATGTAGACAAAATATCTATAGCAGCTGTAAATCAATGTTTGTCATTGAAAAGTAGCAGGCACTGCTCGAACCACCCCCTGGGAGCATTCGTCCTTCTCCACCGACCACCAAGAGGTTCCCAGGAGTGCTCCCTTAGGGGATGACCCTCAGCTGAATCTAGGCATTAGACACAGAGCCTATAGTTATCAAACTTGAGTTGAGACAAAAACTCCACTCTATTCAGTGCTCTATCACAGTGATGTTTGGGCAGGTGTCCATGGCCATGCAGATGTGGAGCTTCCCTGTCCAGCTTCCTCATACTCTGCAACGTGGGCTTCAGTTATACACAGAAGATAGGAGCAGGTCACCTGCAAGAGGGATAATGGGACTGTGGTGATTGGAAAGCATTGAGACAAAGCCAGCCAGTACAAAACCTCTTTACAGACCTGATAAAACACCCCTTTTATGGCATGCCCGATGGATCTACCCACATATTCTGTTGTGGAAAAGACTAAGTTAATCAAGGGCCCCTGTGAACTGCAGAGACTGGGCTTGTTGACACCTGTCCTTCTAAACCTCTGCTCCCACTGTGCTTTTTTTCAAGTAGATTTAAAATTCCCTTTCAAGTAATTGGCTATTTCCCGTTCCTCCTTCCTCCAGGTTAGGTTAAAAGGGGCAGCAGGTCCTTTTCCTCATCGATTTGTTTACCTGACCTTTTAGATACATGCAGAGAAGATCAGCAAAGAGGCACTGGAAAAACGAAAAGAACAAAAGCACAGTGCTTGCTCTCGTTTAAAGTAGTAAGGCAAACATGGCGCTTAGTGTTGAATAAAAAATAAACTCTCTGCTGAGGAAATGAAACAAGCTGTCCTTACAGAGAAGGGGCTATGAGGGGTGCTACATTGTACTGGAATACCAATGGAGCAGGATATGAAAATGGAGAGTCAGTCTTCAAAGAGCAGTCATGATCTCCAAGGTTTTCTCTTTCTTTTTTTTTTCTCCCCAAGTAATGTGATTTAAGTAGATAAATCCTATTTCCAAATAAAAGGAAATCAGATAAATTATTTTTAATCCTTGATATTTACACACTGCTTTTAAACTGATTCCGCACTATGGTGCACTGTGTGTGGTACTGTTGTATGTGCTGTGGTTTTGGTTAGACATAAAACAGATGTCTTGATCACTAAAGCTCCCCTGGCATTTTCTCCTGAGTCCACCATGGTGGCTTGACCAAATTCTAAACTGGGCAAAAATATTTTTTCTTTACTTAATTCCCCCTATGCATTCAATGAGGTTTGATATTCATCTCCCCTTCCATTCCTTGTAACACTGCTCTGTCTTGCTATATTCCACATCAACAGCAGATGTAGTTCAGCAGCAAATGAACTGCTTGCTTCAAAGCATTTACCAATGGTGCAGGCACATGGAGAGGATTAACTAACTGCTTATTCAGAGCTTTTATATCCTAGGATTAAAAACAGTATAATCATAATAAAAACAGATTACTACATTATCAGTATTAGTTATTAAAATCCATTGTAAATCAATACAACATTTTCATACTCAACTCAACATACTCAACATTTTCAGAACTATATTCCAACCCCACTCCTACTGGGACCCACACATAAATTAATCCAGACTAAGTTTTACAGAGAGTAAAATATATCTTATTAAAGCTCTGTATAACCTTCTCTTTCATAATTATGCTATTATGGATGAGGACCATTTTAGTTCTGAAGAGCGGACTCCATCCATTTATGTGGCTCTACTAATCCACTTTTGATTCACACTTCTGGTTAGGTTAGATTGTTCTGATTAGTTCAGATTAAGTGTTCTTTGATGGATTTGCATAAACAAATCCGGAGTCTGAAGCCACTGCCTTTCATTGCAGGTACTCATTAGCAGTAACTCATATCTCAGTAACACTGGGCGTTTATGTGGTTGGGCATGGGCAATGGATCCTTCAAAGCCTCAAATATGTGAGATTCAAATCTGGGCCCCAGAGAAGTGAGGGAACTGCAGAGGAGATTCCTATAGTCAGTTGCTTGAGATGTGACTCAGTGATGGCTTCAAATCTCACTGCAGATGCAGAGTCCCTTGGGGGTGGTCAGCCAGCCAGGAGCAGATGGGCTTCTGGTCCTCCTGCGCCAACCCTTCTTACACCTTGGCCATCAACAGTGCGTGGGTGCAAGAGGGATTCAGCTTGCACAAGGGCAAGAAGCCCACAAATGGGAAGCTGAAGCAGAGTTGTACCCTGAAATACAGAGAAGACAATCAGTTCAAAACAATGAAAATAATCCTTCTCTTGTGCCCTGAGGCACTGGAAATCTCACCGAGAGTGACATTCCTTTAAAGGGGTAATCAAATATAAAGTTTTTTATCCCTGAAATGTGTGCAAGAGTGATACAGAGGGCTGAATGCATCCATTGAGAGAATTCCTTTGCTGCTTTCCAGCTCACATAAGAGCACATAAGGGTGCTCTGGATAGTGCAGCTCCTGTAGCTAGATGTAGAGGTTGTGTGCTAAAAAAAGAAAACAACATTACTTTTGGATACACTTAAATCTGGGTTGCCACCAGGAATTCACTTAAGACACAGCTGGTCCTGAGGCTACAAGATATAGTTTGAAGGTAGATCTAACCAAAGCCTTACTCTGCATAAGCCACGGGGGGTGTTGAGAAGATGTACACAAGCAAGTTCGTGAGACTCGCTCAGAAATGAGGAACTGGAGCACCAGTGCGTCCTGCCTGAGAGGAACAAATATATTGCTCGAAGAGCTGCAGGTATATACATCAATATAAGGTGCTCTTATCACAGTGTCCTTTGCAGTTTCTCTGCATTTCTTGTGTCTTCTTCCTTTCTTCACCTGGATTATTCCCTATTGCTCATCTGCCTTCAGCTTGCAGTTTTCTCTCTCCCCTTCCTACCTACAGCTGGAAGCTGCTCTTCCTCTCCAGATCTGAGTGTCCTGCCAATACAGCAGTGGCACATCACAAGCTCTCCCTAGTACAACCTAAACATCTTCAGACATGCAGGCCTGCGTGCATCACCTGGTATTTTTTTTTTTGCATTAACCATTATTTTCATTACTGATCTAGTCACCCTAAAGGGCTCTACTTTTTTTTTTTTTTTTTTTTTTTTCTCCTAAAACAAGTAAAAGATTCTGCAGGCTGATTCATCCCATCGTTATCTTCTGGAGTGGCCTTATGCTTATTGGCTGTGGATAATTTGGCTCAGATCATGCACCTGAATCAGACACCTCAGATTTCCTTTTATCTGAAGGCAGCCAGGATGAATCTGGACTTCATATCCTACCAACTTGATATACTGTTCGGAGTAGGCTTAGAGCTGATTATTTTTTTTTCCAACTCAGATTGGCAAAAAGCAAGGTAAACAAGATAAACATGATCCCATGAAAGAAAAAATATAATAAAAAATATTCCTTTCTCAGTACAGGAAAAAAACTTAAAGCCACTCTCAGCTGCACAAACAATCTACAGATTCATAATCTGTGAATTTTTGAGGACAGGGAACAATAACCGTACATTGCTGCACATGTATTATTCAAGCTCCTGAAGCCACCCAGCTAGGAAGACAACAAAAGAAAAACCATTTTGCAATAAAAATCATTTGAATCGAAATACCAAAGTCACATGCACCTCTTCCCTTAGTCTTAGGGACAACAGTAAAACTAACGTCATTTTCAGAGTCATTGCTATTAAAAAAAAATGAGAGAGATTCCAAAGCTGTATAATTTATCTTTGTCACTCCAAATGTTAATCTAGAAATCACTAGAGAAGGGGCAAGTACCATAAAGGTCTGATTCTACCAATTCGGTCCATCTCTATGACACCACTCTGCAAAATTTGTGCTGGGAGACAAACACCTCAGTTTGTTTCTTGCCTTGGCATAAACAATAGCTCAACAGCTAAAACAACTCTTTTTTTTTTTTTTATTTAGAGGTGAGTGTGCCTTTTTCAGGATAAACTTGGGCATCAGGTTTGATGTTTGCATGGGGACATTCCTTTCTTTGTTTCTTTTTTTTTTTTTTGAACAAATCACTGGAAGCAATTTTGCACGACCCATGTCTGCAATTTTGCACAATTCGAGGTTTAAGTCCCTAAGTGACTAAAACTGCTGGTACAAACAGTTCCAAGCACACATATTTATGAGGCCAAAGCTTGTGAGCTCAACAAGAGAGACTCAGATGAAGCCAGCTTCTGGCTAACTGTTGTGTCCCTCGATACACAAGAGCATATGCTATATGCTTCACCTTCCACTTGCCTTCTCTTAAGAGTAACCTGCTACTATTAATAGTCTGCTACTGCCAGGATTCAGCAGGACACATTAAAGCAAAATATTTTGCTTCTTTTTGGGGAAAAAAAAAAAAAAAGGACAACTACAGCCTTCTCCTGCCTAGCTTCCCTGAACTGTTTGCTGTGTTGCACTCTGCTTGCACAAGGACAAATTCTGTTTCCTTGCCATTGGGTTAAAATGCAGGTAGAAATAAAATGCTGATTCTCTATACTAGGACACTTGTAGGAGATACAGAGCTCCCCTGTGATATTGCAAGAGCATACTAATTTTACACCTACTGCAAATGAATATTTGGTATGGCTGCAGAGCTGCTTCGAGTCAGCCATCATGTCTGGAAAACTGTTCTCCTAATGCAAGGAAAGAGATATTCCTCACAGAATTGAGCTCTAACTTCTTGTCTGGACAACTTAGCACAGCAATCTCCTCAGTGACACCAAAAGCAAGCTGCTTGAAGCTGGTTCCAGATTTGCATAGCGTTGGCTCTTGAGTTGTTTCATGTACCCCAGGCAATTCCAAGCCACGGATATTTCCAGTGAAGCATGAAATGGATATGTTGGGAACACTGCTCTCTCCTTCCTTTAGTCTTTAATGCCCTAAGAAAAATCACATCTGCTTCAGCAACTGTGAAAGTTTCAGATGTATTTTTCTTCCTGAAGTGATCCGGGCTTAGCTGCTAAAGATAGTAGTAGCCAAGGCAAACACCTGGGATTGATCTGTGGTGGCTTCACTCTAAATGCTCATTTAACA
This sequence comes from Tinamus guttatus, assembly GCF_059628265.1. Taxonomy (NCBI): domain Eukaryota; kingdom Metazoa; phylum Chordata; class Aves; order Tinamiformes; family Tinamidae; genus Tinamus; species Tinamus guttatus. The sequence continues at coordinate 2,521,898 of NW_028288649.1, forward strand.
GATAACAATGGATTTGGCTCAGTACACTCCAAGGAGAGGAATGGGGGCAGAAGCTTGAATCCACAGCATGGATGCTTCCCTGGGTCACAGGAAGAAGGGATCTCACAAATCAGACTGAATACTAAACTGGAGATAAAAAAAAAAAAAAAAAAGACAAATTTTCAAATGTGGGTTCAATGCATGTCTGTGAAAAAATATACTTGTAGAAAATCTGGGACTGGGCCAGCTTTCCAGTGGTGTTACACCAACAATTCATTTAGCTCCTGGGACTAACGTTCCTTTGTAGAGAACATGAAGCGCTGCCAGGGAACCCCAATGTACCAGGACAGCCACAAAGAGCTTGCATTGATAGCTCCGTTCAGTGGCAATCTGGAAATGTTTCTCATAACTCTTTTTCCATATGTTGTCATTTCTGCTTTATTAATTTGTGGAATATCTTCCACTATGCTGCTAATGCTTAAATGCTAATGCCTCATACAAGGCGGATTAAGAGGTGTTTTGCCCATGCTTAAAGGACAGCACATTCTGCTCTCTTGAGCACTAACATATGAATTCCACATGAAAAACTCCTCAAAGACAGACATCTCAGCAGGGCATGTCCTTCAGTAGCCCCTTGCCAGGGCCACACCAAGGTTTTCTCTTTTTCACAACCCTAATCATACTCAAAAAAGAATATTTTGGCTAAGGCTCACATAAGGTCCCAATGAAAAAGGCCATGAAGAACAGACCATTTCCAAGCCACCAAAACTTCCTCTCACTGCCCTGTTAAAGACTCACTCTGGAGAAACCTCTAGGCTACCCCTTTCTTCCAAACCTAACCCTAAGCCTTCCTTCAGGCCTATGTGGAGAAGAGGATCCCCAACTCCAGCCTAGATTCAAAATTTCTAACAGAACAGGTCCCTTGGCAGTGCAAAGCGGCTCCACTCCAATGCAGCCCCTTGAACACTCAGACCCACTCCAATAGCATCTCTACACTTTGCTCTTTCTCACTGCCCTAACTGCAGCCCCTAAATATACTTTCCAGGCATTGTTATGACTAGGACCCCCCATCTCAGACTCACAGCAATGGCAGCTTTTGTCTTACTCTCTCTCACAATGCTAACTCTAAACATATTTTCCAGACAACTCTAGGACAAGGGCCCTCATCCCTGGCCTACAAGTGGGATGTCTCACAGGACAGACTTTTCAGCAGTGCAGAGATCCCTTTGGCACCTCCTTTCCAGACTTTCCCCAACAGCACCTATAGACTTCTTCTTTCTTTCTACCCTGATCCTAATCCTAGCACTAAACATATTTTTCAGGCAGCACTAGTATTAGGATGACCATCTCTGGCCCACACAAGAAAAGCCTCACAAGACACATCTCTTGGGAGTATAGACCTCCTTATGGGAGCCCCTTTCCAGACCCACTCAAGCAGCACCTCTAGACTTATTCTTCCAGTCATACCCTGGATGTATTTTGTAGACGATGCTAGGACTGTGACCTCCATCTTCAGCCCCGATGCAATAAGCCTCATGAAACAAGTCTTTCAGAAGTGCACAACTCCCCTTGGCATCCCCTCTCCAGACCCGCTCCAATAGAACCGCTAGGCTTGCTCTTTCTCCCAGCCCCAACCCCAATTTTTTTACAGACTGATGATAGGGCTAAGAACCTATCTCTGACTTTGATGAGAAACATCTCACAGGACAGGTCTTTTGGCCTGCCTTATGGTCTTTTACTTCCTGTATTAGCCCTTCCAGACCCATTTAAATGTCACCTTTAGGATTTCTCTTTCTTGCAACTTTGACACTAATGCATATTTTCTGGCCAATACTGAGACAGTATTAAGCTGGCTTTTACTCTTTCAACACATTCAGGAATGTAGAGGGTCAACATGATGCACACAAATCATCCTAATTGCACTTCGGTCACATTTTAAAGATGTGCGTGATGTGTAGGCTTCTTCTACAGAAGTGATTTCCACTCTTTGTGAAATCTCCAGCTAGTGAACCACAGTTCGTTCTGTCCTGAGCTCCTGGTAGCATTTTAATTCAGGTCTCTGAAATGCTCAGCAAGTTTATGCTTGCCTGGATTCTTTTTCACTTTGTTTTTTAAAGGCTGGAAGTTTGTTGCTTTACTCTTTTTTACTTCTTTGGTAATAATGGACTGTTCCTGAATAGCTAATTAGAGCATTGATTTCTCCCCTCTACAATGCAGGGTGAATAAAAATCATAGATAGTCATAGAATGCTTAAGGTTGGAAGAGACCTCTAGAGGTCATCTAGTCCAACCCCGATGACAATCTCTAAAAAAACCACTTGAGTAATGCTCTCAGAGTTTTGCTGTTGCTCTCAGACTAATGTTCAGACTAGTGTTTTGCTGTTGCACTGTACTGGAAGCTACTTTTTTTTTTGCTTCTGCAAAATATATACACATCATTTGCTGTTCGTTGGCCTTTGGTCAAAGAAAATAGCAAATTTCAAAGGTCAAAGGAATAAGCACAATAACTTTAAGAGATGGGAGGAGGAGCACTCCTAGATTTGAAAGCCTAGACACCAGCAATTTTAAAATCTTCCTCCACTTCCCTCAGCCCTTCCCAACATCATCTGCCTTTTGCCTTCCAGAATATCATCAATCCTGGAGGCAGGGAAAAGCCAGATGAACGACAGCAGACAAATTATGGATTCTGCAAACGGTTCAAGTTCAATCTGATCCATTCCAGACCACTTGGGTGGAAAAAAAATACTCTTATATTTTTAGGCATACATGAATTTAAGAGACCACACACATACTCCAGAACTTTGAAATGACACCGTGGGATTCAAAGGGTATTTTCTGGTCATAAGAGCTTATGGAGCTTTTCAGAGGTCTCTGAAGAAATGAAGCAAAGCCAAATGGCTCTGACTTGAAGAAAAGGGCCATCCAATGAGATGTCCAGACATCAGGTTTAAAACAACTAGAGACACAATCATCACCATGGAATGTTTTGAAGATTGGAATTACAAATGGGTTAAAAAAAGGATTAGACAAATTGTCAAGAGTGACCCCATTGGTAGCTACTGAACACACAGATCTGGATGCAGGCTCTGGCATGTGAAGTTCCCTAATTGAGCAACTGCCAGAAACTGCTAGGTTTTATTGAAAAAGGATCTCTCTATCATCTGCTCTGTTGTAATACTCCTTCCTCTTGCAGCTGCTACCAGCAAAAGATCACGGACTGCTACAGCTGTGGCTGTAACACAGGGAGATGGGAAATAAGCTCTGCTTTTGCTCTGCTGAATTACTCCAGAATATGTGTCTGTGCTGCCAGCTGCATCAGGGTTATCTCATCCACCACACTTACAGAGGTGCCCAACGCACACAAGATGCAGAGCAGGTGGGAGGGAGGCCAGACGAAAGGGGAGGGATGGGCTTGCATGGGGATTTGTAGCCGGGACAGGTCTGAGCCAGCCTTGCTCCTCTCCTGTATGTGGTGAGGAGCTTCATGCCCCCAGACCCTACTCTTGGCATGGGCTCTTGCTGTTTTGCAGCTTCAATGAGGAGAAAATCAAAGGGCTTTGCCTTTAATTTGCCTGCACAGTTTGCCACCCCCAGCACCACCAGTACAGGATGCACAAGCCAGTTGCTGGCCAGGCTGTTCACACACTGTTCCGTGTTGCTTCATGCGGTTTCACCCTCCAATATGCTCCCAGTTTATCTTCCTTCCGAGCCCTGGAAAACTCACTGTTCTTCATTCAGAGCTGGCATTTGCTGTAATCACAGCAGTGAGCCTTATTTTTCTCCTGTGATTGCAAGCGCCACTGTCATGAGGCCACCATCGTGAGGCTCCACGGCGGTGCCAAAGGCCTGGCCAAGTCCAGCAAGGGTTGTTGGGGCTGCATTTACAGGGAGGCAGTGTCCAGAACGTGAACGTGCTTTTCATCAGCGCGTTGCACCGTCCCACAGCGGGCTGCAGCACAAGGAAGCCTCGCAGAAAATCCTGGCACATCCTTCCCCTCCATAGAAATTATCCAAGCAAGGACTGTTTTGTACCTTATGCCCCCGCAGCTCAGGAGCGGCGAAACTATGTGCATCCAATGCAGCTCCCAGGAAGCTGACAGCTACAAGAAAATTCATTCATTGCTTCCTGCAGGACACTTGGAAAAAAATCTCCCCCCTGGTAAAGTCTTTAACACTGAACATAAGCATTGCAGGGTAGTCAGCAGGAATCCCCTCCACAAATCCTTAATCCAGCACACAACTGAGAGCCTCTGCAATAATACCACAGGCTGATTGAATTAGCCCAAGCACGAGGAAGGCAGAGATAACCGGAGCCCCACTGGTGCCCAGAGGTCACTCCTTAGAGATGCCCCCAAATGAACTTTTATTCTGCCTCTTCCTGCCATCTCCCAGCGCCATCATTCAGGGATTGGTCCCTTTTGCCTAGGCCTCCATGCTCAGCTCACAAGAGCCAGGCCATGGCTGCAGAAGAGATACAATGGAGCCCATATTTCAAAGACACTCACCAGCTCCTTTAAAAAAGAAAATCTTCCCAGCTGCTCCGAGGATGATGCAAAGTGTGAGGCTCTGCCCTGTGGTTACACACCCAGTGAGAAGCAGCATCTCTTTAAAGCTTGACCCTTCTCTCAGAAAACCTAGATTCTTCTCTGAGAAATCTGCCAGCCTGTTGCAGAAATATTGCTGGCATTTTAACAGTGCGGCATAGAGGATTCATCCTGCCTTTTGGGAGGATTTCTCTTTTTTTTCCCCAAGTAAATATTCTCTCCCTAATACCTTATGCTTGGAGAGTCGAATGCAGATGCAGTATAGCACCTGTAAACCATCTGGAAGATGAACAGCTCAAAGTTATGACGATGCAAGAAAATTATTCTATGTGCAACAGCAAAGCACTGTGCTCAGCTACAACGTTTTATACTCTTTTTCTGGGCTCTAACTTTCCTTCTGGTTCTCAAATGTCCCTATAATGCCAGGTCTGGCCTCATCATTCTCCTCTCCTCTACGCAGATGTAAATCCAGCAATATATTCATTACAGTCTGTATAAATGTAGTGGAGACCTTCATCCTCTCTCAAACAGCAGAGTGACGTTTTACCAAGTTTACACCAAGGTCACTTTGTAAGCTAGAAATAACGAAAAAAATCAAGCACATGTTAAATTGAGCCTGTGCTTTGGCCTGCACTTCTCCTGACATGCTCTGCTAAATATCACCACGCCAGAAAACTACAGGGGACCGTTCACTGGTCCCCAAATTAGCAGATTGGTGCTCTTCCAGGGCATGGAGCATAGCAGGGGAACACAGTGCTTGTTTTCAGCACCAGGCTGGCAGAGGCACATGTGAGGACTACGGCCAGCGCTTTCACTCACACCCTGCTTGACTACCGTAGCCAGTGACAAAATGATAGAAACACTGAGCATTTGCCTGCATCTGAGGCAGTCACGCCTGGAGAGGGGTTAGCTGCACAGGGGAAGAACGATTCGATGACTAAGACCCGCAATGGGGACCCCAGGGACACAGTGCTGCGTGACACCAGGCAGCTCAGCCCCCGGTTCCGTGCTCCTTCCTGCCGCACGGAGACGGTGGTGGGAGGTTTAATGAGCACTTGTGAATTCTGCAACTTTTTCCTTTTTTTTTTTTTTTAATTAAATTGTGCTATACAGTGAACTTTTCCTGTAATAGGTCTCCTTGAAATACCGTATGCAACAATCTGCTTAAAAGTCACCTCTTCACATTAAAAATTATTAGGAAAAAATATATCTAGAATTCATTTTAACGGGCATATTTTTTCTCTCCATTCTATTCTACCTCCCCCACCTTTTCCTCTTTCCTTTAATTCCTGAACAGTCTATAATAGGCTGGTTCGGGACTTTGGCTTCTGGTTCCTGTGCTGTAGGTTTATGTTCAAATCTCTGCATGGTAGCAGCAAATAGAGCTGAGACAGATGACCTGTTCAGAATTTTTTTAAGTTTTAAAATGGATGTTGCACCATTTATGGAAAGAATTATATGCTGTTTTTTTCCAGTCCAAAGAGCCCTTTAAAGGCAAGTGGTAGCTGAAGGAGAGGGAATGACATTTCTTATTTAAATGAAGCAAAGCTTTAAATAAATTATATTAATGCTAAACATGTTTTCCCAAGTAAATGAGACTTGCAGGACTACTCCTCAAGGAGCTTTTGGGTTGGCTGGTCAGACTGGGCAGCTTTGACACATGGGTAGATACCTCAGAGTCCTGTGAGCTTTGAGACACTCAATAGAAAGGTCTCAAGGTAGCATTGATAGAAAGGCTGTGATTTCACAGGTCCTTATCTGTTGCAGAGGGCAGGATCTAGAGCACATCCCTGACTCAGGCCCAGCACAGACTGCCACTTGCCCCAGCAAATAGCCTGGGAGTGTGAGAGAGAGTAGGGAAAGGGGTTAGGGAGGGACAAAGCATGTGGCTTCGTGGGACAGATCATGGAAGACAGTTTGCCTAGAGAAGAACTCTTTAAAAGATGACATAAAAATAAGCTCTTTACTGCTTTTTCTGTTTCCTAAGTGAAATAAAAACATCAAAGATGAAAAAGTTTGCACCCAGTGCTGTATGGATTGCCTACTTCCACAGCAGGGGAAGAGGAGAGGAAGCCAACAGGCAAATCATTTACCATATTGACATATATCTATGAGTGCCAGCACCACTTTCCAAGCCTCCAGGTCCAAACAGGGGTCAGAGTGGGGGAGGAAGAGGAAAGAAGATGCCAGGAGCCTTGTTCCTAGAAGAAAGGAGGAGGCACACTGCAGGAGTCTGAGCATGCTGCAATGAGGCTTTAATAGGCTTTTATATATACATACACACACACATATATATACATATATATATAAATAGAGAGCTCCAATACCCAGCTGGAGAATACTGGGTCCAGCTGTGTGTATCGGAGGGTCAGCAAGCACTGTACTGGTGCATGTTTTCAATAAAAGAACAACAGGGGCAGAAAAAACTGGTAGAGCTGTCAGAAGAAAGTTCCTACAAAGGCCAAATGAGGTCCCCAGTCTCATTCACTCACCACAGAAAAGTGTATCCAAATACGAGAAAGAGGGAATCTTCTCACTATTCACATTACGATAGAAGTCTGCCATTAAGCTGGTCGCTCCTGTCTCTCTTCATAGGAAAAGGAGAAGGGCAATATCATTTTAGGGTGCCTCCTTAGGACAAGAAGGGACACGGCCAAGACCTAATTTGGCACATGCCAATTATGAAGGAAAGCTGGGGTATCTAGGATGGGGAAATCTTTGTTTGGGTGAATGAGTCCTATCTAGTAGTCCCCCTAACGTCTTTTTTCCTTGAGCCTGTCTTCCAAAAAATAAATTATACTACCACAAACAGGTATTTTCAGCACAGGGTATCTCAAACCACAGGTCAGATAGCACAGGAAAGCAGCTCAAAGCATTTTGTCCTAAATACTACAGAGAAGCACTCTCCAGGGCCCACCATTCCTTTTGCAAATTCTCTCTCCACAGCATCAGTTAATTTGAAATCCACCAGCCAGGGAGAAGGTGTGAGAGCAGGAGAGTGAGAACACAACCTATCTACTATCATAAGCACAAAGGAGGGACCAAACATCGCTTTCTACAAAGGAAGTTCCCAGCTACAAATAACCGCTGTGCACACATTAGCCGCCTGCCAGTTGTTCCAAGCGGTGGAGCAGCATATCTAGCCAGTAGCACCTCACCCCCAGAGACCTAATTTGCAGAGGCTGCAAATAATGAAGAATACCTCAAAGAAAAAAAAATCCTATTAAAAACTTCTCTTTCTAAAAGGATTCCACTGTGTCTCCTATAGTCATCCCATTTCACGTCTTCAACCGAGGGGCAAAGGTAAGAGCCAGCTTCAGTGCCCAGGCATGCCCTTGCAAGGGCTGCAATATCATGGAGCTGCCACCTCCCTTTTCCTGTTTCTCCCCTATGTCAGTAAATCCCCTGCAGGCTCTTCCAGGCTTAAAACTGCCTCTATCTGTGGCTCTCACATAGCACAAGCAGCTCTTAAAATCCTTATGTGCTACATCCACAACAGCAGCTCCAAGGGATCTCACTTCCTCTGTCATTCCCAAGAGGTTCCCTGCCCTTCTCCTTACAAACGAATGAATGGCCAGCCCTGTCTTTGTCCATAGGCACCATTCGCTGGTGCTGCTCACCAGCAAGGCTCGTTTTGGGCAGGAGGAACCTAGCCTGCCCTCCTGTACCTTGCCTTGCCAAACAACAGATGAGTTTTCAGGTTGCCTCTGACAGGAGACGAGCCAAGAAAGCTGCAAGCAAGCCACCTAGTCAGATCCTGAGACTACTGCAGGCCTGTAGCTCTCACGGCAAAACATCTCTTCTAGACCTCTACCTCTTTCTCTGATTTCTCAGCCCCTGTTTCTATGCATTTGACTTTGGTATTGCCCTTCCAGGACCAAGTTGCATCCAGAACTGGCTGTGGACACAATTGTAAGGGGTTAGAGAGTGGGTACCATGGCTGAGGATTATTTTGTAAAGCATACAGACAAATAAAAGAGCAGATTTCTCCAAAGTTGATTGGAAAAACAAGGTTTCAGCATGGCCTCAGCCTTACTTACTGGGAGGACCAGCAACTGGCCTGTGGGGGCATAGCAGGCGGGTTGGATGAGCCAGGTGACTCGTGCTGGGATGCTTGAAGATGCCTCTGACCCCAGCTGTCCATCATGCCTCTGCCAAAGGTTGGCTGCGGCAGAGCAGATGTTGAATGGCTTGGCTTCATGTTGGCCCAACAGATACCATAGCAGAAACACATCGCCCATCCTAGCACCTTACTACCTGAGGTTCTCTTAAATCACCACAGCTATTCAGGAAGCATCTGCAGTTTCTCATGTGCCTTAGCTCAGACATTTTGTGAGAGCTTAAGAGAAGGCTCTTGTCGTATTTCATGTAACCATTACAGATGTTTCTAGGAGAAATTAAAATAGAGGCCAAAGGAGGAAAGCTCACAACTTTTTTTCCAGAGTTTTTCCACCTGGGTTTTAATTCCAGCCAGGGACAGTTTTGGCTGAATCTAGAGAAGGCAGCTGCCCATCGCTGCTGTGATCCTGCTGCTGTGATACAGCAGTAAGAGTTTCTGTAGACTGGTGAGCCATTTTCCATCATACGCAGCCCTCCAAGCCTGCCAGAGTCTAACAGGGATTGAAGAAGATTTGGTTTCAGTGTCTTATCCTCACACAGACCTGGAGAGATGCATAGGACAAGGGAAAGCCTGACCATCAATGGCTTCATTCACCAGGATGATAAGGACCATCTACTCCTCCTGAATGCAATTCCTACGTACACATTTTTGATAATGTAACACACGTCCTCCACAGTAGGCAGGCAGAAGCACTCTGACCTTGAATCCAGGACTTTTCTAAACCTGGACCTTGATTTGCAGGACAGTGAATTCTGGGAACTTACAGGCCTTCCCAATCTGTCCAGTATTGATTCAAGGAAACAGCATTCAAAGCACTGAAGCAGAGCCAAGACCCCATTGCTTTGAGCACTGAATGAACACAACCCCAAAGAGGTCTCCAGGTTAAAAAAAAAAAAAAAAAAAAACACAAGGAGATGGATCAGCATGCCACAGATGTGTGTTATTTTCCACTATGGCTTTCCCACCTTCTGTGTGTGACACTCAGTTAATCATGATTGCCTCTGTTGATAGTCAGTTAGTGGTTTGGATCCTTTTGGTAATTATCCCATCACCTGCACAAGACAGATAATTCCATGGGCCTGCTTGTGCACTTCAGCATTAATGTCCCCAGGTTAGAAAATGAAGTGCTGAATGGAACAATTTAATGACATGGGGCTGGTAAAATTTTAAATTGACGGCAATGTATGGCAAAGTCTCTTAAATAATGTGAAATGCCATTTTGGCTGGAAAGGGCTGGATGAACCTGTGGCTGATAAGTTGTTAAATTACATCCCATGGCTGACTGCTCGCCTTGGGAAAGTACTGAATGATAAGTGCACAAATTATCATTACTGCATGGAGTGAAACTATTTCCAACAGAGATGATTTGATAAAAGAGAAGTTATTTATCATGATTAAGATACCACATTTGTACTTCTACACATTGAACAGATCCTGGCAATCAGTTTTCAGAAAGGTACCTTAGCCTGATTTAAAGGGCTTTATGACTGTTTTAACTGTCGTAGGGTTTTCTCTCATGGAGAAAGTAGATTTTAATATCTAAATTGCCATGTTTCTGGGAATTATCATCCTCTTCACTGCAGGCAACTTGATTTCAATTTCTTGCACATCTTTTTACTGTATTTGACTTTTTAAAAAAATATATAAAAAAAATAAAAAAACACTTTTTTCACAAACAAGCAGGAATCAGTCTGCTAAGAGTAATGATAGAGGAGAGCTTTCTCTTCTGCAGCTTCACTTGGGGCCCTGCAGAGCCAGACAGCACATTTCCAGTGGCTGGCTTCTTAGTGACATGGTGGATATGGTAGGAGGCAGCTAAGACAGAGTGACTTCCTTTAACCTTAGCTATCCCAGCTGACAGCTAACCACTAGCTACCACCTGTTGGCCTTTTGGACCTCTCAGTGGAATAGCTTGAATGTGTTTGAGAAATGAGCTTTCCATATGGCTGTATAGAGCATCGCTCCAAAGCCAGGTCAAGAAGTGCTTGGCAAGGTGAAGCTGGCAACATTCAGTTAAGTTTAATGGATGAATGAAGGTTTCAATCTCCAGTGCTGTTATTGTAGACTCCTTTACCTCAAGCCAGTGAAGCGAAACCACAAGGTAGGACTACTGATGGAGTGCCACAAGGAACTGGTGAGAGCCATCACAGGAATCACCATGCAATACCACACACATGGAGAAAAGGTCAAATCTCTCTCCTAAATCATTCCCCTTTCCTTCTCCCAGGTAACAAGGGACTGGGTCCCTTCTTTCTTTCTTGAAACCAATTGAAAACCCCACTTGATTTCAGTGTTAGGCTTATAGCCCAAGATAATTAGCCACATTTGGGCTAAAAGACATGAATAAATCCAAAGACTTCAGGGAGATGTCTCACGTGGGTAAAGTATCTGGAGAAAAAAAAAAAAAATCAGCTTGCTGAACCAAAGCCTCTTCCTAACATTTCTTGAGGCCTTTTGACATTTTGACATTAACTTGCAAGCCTGCTAGCTCCTAGTAATACAGCACTGGTTGTTTTTGTAGATGGGTTATGAAATCACTTGATCTGACCTTCCATTTAATGTGAGCCAAAGACTTATCTGAGCAAAATATTTACTTTCTTGTAGTTCAGTTGATCTCACCTGCATCTGGCTAAAGTGCGCCTTTCAAAACAGCTTTACTCTTGATCTGAAATCTTCCAGAGACAGAAGATTCAGCACCAGTGTAGGCTTCTCAAAAGAAAGTATGTTTGGAAAAGGGTAAAGTCTTCCTATCAGTATGAAGAAAATCAAGTGTGTGTATGTTTATGAAAGCACAATAATGCTGCAGTACTTGGAGCACTGGTGCTTTCCAAAGCCCTGCTAGTGCCATCACCAAAGAGAAGAAGACATCAGCCTGCGCTGACATGATCACTCCTGGCAAGGGTTGTGTTTTTCCTTCTTGTATCTCAGTGGATGAAATGCTCTTGCAGCTTATTCCTTTCGGTAGTCTTTTTCCTTTCTGTTTCTGTTTGTTTATTTATTTTTAATTCAATAAAATTTTATGTACATGGAAGTCTGACAGTCTTTGAGATTCCTGATGCTCAGAATGAGTAAAATGCCAATAAGGGATAGTCACAAGTGTGTGTTCAACAAGACAAGCTTACAGAAGAGAGATGGAATTAGAGATCAATTGGAGATTTTTTTTTACAGCTCTTTAAATCAGAAAAACCAGCAAAACAAGCACAGGGCAGCAATATTACTTCATAACTAAGTTTTCACATGGCTCCTCAAAATGACCTGACAGGAGACAGTGCGGAATATTTTTCTTCAGCTATACCACGGTATCAAACTTGACTCCATCATGCCTTGGTAGAGTTGTGTCTTCTGAAACAAGAGCCGAATTTGGCCAAGAAGCTTCAGTGGGAGCAGCACACACATAGCCCAGAGCAAAATTCGGTCCTGTCAAAATGTCTGTTTTCAGTCTCCATTAAAAAAACATGTCCCAGCATATAATCACGCAACCAGCAGAATGTGGATCTCCTTTTACATGCAATTCATCTGAGACCTGCTCCTTCTGTCCTGACTGCCTTCATTTGCTGTGAAATACCTGATCACTCAGCTCATCCCTGGCACACTTGGGGCTGTGCAGAAAAAAAGCACCTTGTCAAGGCAAATTTTCTGTGTCACATAAGTGCAAGGCCTAGCTGGTGCTGAGCACCTGCTCACCTTACTGGCATCTATGGGAAAGGGGCCTGATTCTACAAGCAGAAATGGCTGAAGGGGCATTTTGGGTAACTTTAATCTACTTTGCTGAAGCCAAAAAGCTTTAAGGCAAATTAACTTCCACTAGAAAAGTTTTGTGAGAGAGAAAATACCAGGTGTTGTCACAGACAACTGGTGTGTGACCAAAAATGTTGTTTACTGATAAGTAAAGATTGGGTGAATTCACACATTTAACTTATATAAAAAGAGGGCAAATCCTGTATTGCCTAAATTAGATGTAGAGCAGCTTTGCTTACCTTCAACTGTACCACTGGGAAGGAAAAGCCAGAGTTATCCCAGCCCTGGCCAGGAGCCAGCTCTGAGCCCTAAGTGGGCATATCCCCTTCCACTGCCCTTAAAATGTTGGGCATGAAGAATGAAAACAAATGACAAAACTCAGAAGCTGC